>NC_139353.1:37245791-37860791 GCF_055883805.1 Amblyomma maculatum
GCGTGGCTTGCGAACTGAGGTGCCCGCTGTGCCGTTGTTCAGTACCTCTTTCTTCTTCTTCTTCCTTGATATTTGGCACATACCCACGAAAGGGGATTGGCCAGGGTTCAGTGTGGACTGCCAAATGTCCTACACAAACTGAATTAGTGTAATAAAATAATTGACAACTAAACAAAAACAAAAGATTTAAGATCACAAAAGTTATTGAATGAAAAAATAAGAAGCAAAAATTTGGAGTTTTGTAAATTTGGAATGCAATTAGCAAGGGAATCTGTCCGTAGCTGTGATGTAGTTATGTAAGTACTGACAAATTTGATGCAACGCAAATCCTTTCGCACTCGCACCGAAGGAGAGTAGAAGCGGGACCGATAACGTAAATCCTAAGCGTGCAATTGGATTTTCTAAATGCACCCTCCTCTGATGTGAAAACCTTCGGCAAGCGAGAAGGAAGTGATCAATAGTTTCAATTTCACGGCAACCCTCACAAAGGTTTGTGGGGCTGATCCCGCATCTACATAAATAAAGATTTAAGCGAGGAATCCTGCATCTCAGGAGAGTCATCGTAACCTCACACTGCCGTGATTTACATGCTCGAACTTTCCACGAGTGTATGAGATGCTGGTATTCGGCTGTAGATAGCAAAGATTCATTGCATGTAGCGGCTAGGTATTGATATCGCTGGAAACGGGACATTCCAAAAATGATGATATTAGGGATGGTACATGGAACAGGTGCCTCAAGAGCTGATTTAGCCAGGAAATCTGCCGCTTCGTTGTGGAAAATACCGCTGTGTCCGGGGACCCAGATGAAGCGTATTTCTTTCACCCACCCCGGTATGAAATACTTTAGTGAGCGGCTCAACAGAGCATCCCGTGCTGACTCCAGTGACAACAAAACAGAAAGAGAGTCTGATAGAAAAATTATTTTTGAATGACTGCAGGGAACTTTTAGTAGCGCAAGCCCAATTGCCATAAACTCTGCTAGAAATATCGGTGTGTAATCCGGGACACGCACCGAAAAACTCCAGGAAAGAGACTCCGAAAAAATTCCAATCGCAGCTTTGTGCGCAATCACAGACGCATCAGTGGCAATTACAGTGTGATCAGGGAACTTTTCAAGGTGTCCACATAGGAGACTGGATATTAGACTTGAGGGCAAGTGCTTCACATTAGATGGAAATATAGAATCATAATTTATATCCACAAAGGACGTTGAGCAACCAATAGGACATATAGAAGCAAGGTCCACACCAATGTTTGTTAAAATGCTCTGCGTATAAACAGCCTGGGGCTTGCAGACCCTTGGCCACTGGTGAGTGAGAAAGAGTGCGGGGTTTGACACAAAATTAGGTATAGCCACACCGGGAGTAGTCTCAAATGATCGCAAGAATGATCTGACAGTTAGAAGGTGGAAACGGGAGTTAAGGTCCGGAATGCGAGCCTCCAAGTACAGAACAGTGGTAGAGACTGACTGTGGAAGGCCTAGGCAGAGGCGCAGCGCCCGTCTTTCTAATAGCAGCAAAGGATGCAGCTTATATTTTGGACACCCAGAAAAAAGAATGCAGCCAAATTCCAGAATCGGTCTCACATAGGCTTTGTACAAAAGTAGAAGAGTATCTCGACGCATACCAAATTTCCTGTTACTTATCCGTGTCAGTCTACCAAGGGCACGTGCACCTTTCCGAACATTAGACTTGATGTGAAGCCTCCAATCCATACTAGCATCATACGTAATGCCTAAATACCGCACAGATTCCACTTGAGGTATGCCATCTGAGCGGTAGTTTAACGAAACATATAAGGGGGTTACGGTTTTAAAAACTAGCACACTACTTTTGGACACATTTAAAACCAATTTAATTTTGTCCAACCAGACCTCAAGTGCATTTAGATAAGCCTGTAGTGAACGATATAGGTCATGAATATCTTTTGCCGAGGCGAAGAATGCTATGTCATCTTCATATACATATACAGTGACATCAGGATGAACCGGAATATTGCACATTAATATATTAAAAAGGAGTGGGGAGAGCACAGAGCCCTGAGGCACCCCTCTTGTCTGTGCATAGGTGTCTGAGGTTAATGTGCCATGAGTGCAAAAGAATTCTCGTCCTTTCAGAAATTCCCTGATCCACGCATAAATGTAGAACTGAGGACGTAATAATGACAACTTGTTTAGTAGAATGGAATGTTCAATGCTGTCATAGGCCTTAGCAATATCGAGCGTCACTAACGCTGATACCTCCTTGTTGTACATTGCAAGGCGAATCCTGCTTTCTAAATCTACATGTGCAGACCATATTGAGCATCCATTGCGGAAACCAATCTGGGAAGAACTCAAAGCATTAACCTCTGAGATATGCTTTGAGAAGCGGCCATGCACAATTCTTTCTATTAATTTTACTAGATTCGAAGTCAAAGCTATCGGCCGAATGTTTTCAACATGAAATCCTTTACCAGGGTCTTTCAAGAGCAATATAATTTTCGCCACTTTCCAGATTTGCGGCAGCCATGCAGATTCTAATGATTCATTAACCAGATCCAGGAGATCCTGAGTGAAATCATTTGCTAAAATTTTGACCATACCTACCGTAACCCCGTACCAACCTGGAGCCGAGTTTCTCATGGAAGAAATCACAGATAGTAGTTCTGACCTATCAACCTCAACATACTCTGAGCAGGAAATGGGAGTGTGCAAGGGAACTCTGCACTGCTCCTGGAAACGTAATGCTAGTCCTTGCGCAATTTGTTCTAACTCATCCTTTGCCTCCTGTGGGGACAACACTACTGAACTGAATGACTGTGAAAGGTGCGAGTTTCTATTTCGTTCCATGAAATGATACAAAGCCTTCCTGTGCTTAGGGTTTGACAAATAAGTATTTAAATTTTCGTTGTACTCGTCCTTTGCCTGCGCTATGGCTCTTTTGAATGACGCAGAACAAAATTTGTAGTTTATCCAGTTTACTGGGCTCTGGTTATAAGAAAGGCTTTTCCATGCTGCTTTTCTACGGCGGAAGGCTTTCTCACACGCGTCATTCCACGATGGGGATGGTGACTTATTGTTTACTGTAGACCGCACAGTGAACTGGGAATCTACAGTAGCATTCGCAATTGAGGAAAATACCTTTCGTGCTTTGTCGGTCCTACATGAACAAAGGTTTGATTTGAGGGAGGAGCATAGCGAAGCTGCATATTTGGCGTTGTTTACTAGTTTACGGTCCAAAGTTCTATCTCGTGTTGTGCTCATCATGATGGTAAATGTTATTGGAAAGTGGTCGCTAGACGTACCACTATCTACTGTGGACCATCCTCCTATACCTATCCCACCTGCTGCCAGGGATAAATCGATGACAGATTGCGAATTTCCGCGCATGAAGGTTATAGCCCGAGAATTGCAGCAGCGCACAGCATTTGCCGACATCCACGTCCATAACAGCTGTCCACATGCGTCGGAGTAGTTATCCCAAAGAGTATGGTGCGAGTTAAAATCACCTGCAATAACTACCCTATTAGAATTTGTAAGTAATCTGTCAAAATTGTCTGTGCTACGTACACCTGTGGGGCAGTATACGTTAGCGACTGTGACAGGGCCACAATGCGGCAATGTGATATCTACAGCCAAAATCTCACACTCAGGATTCATTATTGTTTTGCTTATTTTTACCCGGTGACATAATTTTGACGATATCAAAGTTAATAAACCTCTTTAATGCTGTGTAGTCATCTTCTTTCTCTCGCTCTACACTTCTCTCTGGTTGTGTCTTTTGCTCTGTTGCGCTGGTAAACACGTCACGAAACACCAACCAGCATGCACTCTTACGTACGCTGGAGTGTTTTTCATTCATGTCGCATTTCTCCTCCCGCCCTCCCAAAACGTTTGCTGGCTGCAGGTCTGTCCCACCGGTGTGGTGCACGAGAACACCTTCAAGGAAATCTACGCGCAGTTCTTCCCACACGGAGGTAATGTGTTGCACACCGTACCCCGTTTTACTTTTCGCAACAGAGTCAGGACAAGTGACAGATTCGCATAGTGTAGCCGCACATCTGGCGTAGCAGAATATGGTCTCCGTGATTGCCTTCGTAACTCCAGGTTCTATGCACGTAATCATTTTCGCACTTTTCCATCACCATGCGAACTACCGAAATTGGCATCCCAGAGTGTCTCTGAAAATGCGGTGCTTGCATTATCACTTGTGAATTTAGCGCCGACGAGGTTCGCATTTCAGGTACATAAAGCCAAGTCGTTTCTAAGCCTTTTTTTTTTTTTTGCATACCTCTGTTATAAATTTTAAAATGAAAGAATATATGTATTTTTGCTGTTTTCTAATGTGATTATTGTCGTAAGTAGAGTGTGTCTGAAATTTTTAGACCGTCTTATCAGAACGTCTTGAAAGCTTGACGGTACAAAAAAAGTTTTAAGCCGCGTTACAAAGGCATCGCTGGACACTTGCTTGTGCTATGCGGTCAGTGCGGTTATTAACTTGTCTTAAGGCATCAGTAATTGCAGTGAAATGACGTTATATGCTATGTGATAACGAACTATGATAATGTTCTCTCAACGGTGTAATAATGGCACAGAGGTACGCCGGAAGTCGACGAGGTTGACTATGCTGTCAAGGCTAGGAAGAATAAACCACAGCAGTTACATAGAGAGATATCCCGGTACTCATTCTAGTCACTCGCTGCCGCTTTTACACGTGTAGAATTTTTGCGTCTTTATTCGCATGAGCAGCCAAATGCCCAAATGAGGGGAACAAAGTTGTGTGGCAGAAAATCAATGACAAATGAAACACGAATTATAATTCGAATCACTCGGCTTCTTACGCGAATGCTGTTTGTTGTCTGAGACCTTAACGATGGCGGATTGCAAGCAACTAGTCTTATTGGAAACTTGTCCTAGCTCTTAGGTCACATTTGCCACCGTCGGAGCTTTAGATTACTGAGCGGACATGATCGGTGTCTTATGAAAGGCCGTATTTCAGCACGCTGACAAGGAACAGGGCACAATGCAAGATGTGTGGTTCGTGTTTTTCACCCGCAGACGTAAGCCAGTACGCGCACTACCTGTTCCAGGCGTTTGACCAGGACCACAATGGTACGATAACCTTCCAGGTAAGAGACTCCTTCTTTTATATATTCTTATGCGAGTCTTTCAGGATCGCATTGTTCGTTAAATACCCGAACACCCCTTACGGCAAGAGCCAAGTAGACGTGTGAGGTTACGGTCGGACTCGAGTGGTGGCGGCGCACTTGAGGTGTTTCCTATGTGCCACCGCTGCGCAATCGTGTAGCTGTGAACCTGCCCCTAGCCTTTCGCCTTTGGTTTGAGCGGCCGCGCTCGAGCGAAGCGCGATATGTTTGCACTCTGATCGCGTTTTTGGTGCACTACAAACTGGCTTAAAAATTTCAGACTGGATAAGCCTGTGGTCGTAAGCCAACAGATGCGTTTTGCATTCACTCACCTGTGGTATTCGCGTTCTTCATTGTCACCAGTGATAGGACATAAACTTGAGGAACGTTGGGAGCACCTGATGGTTGGGTTTGCCACGGTGGGGTGGTCGTGAGTGCGCCGTGAGCCATCCTTGTGAGCTCCAGCGGTGGTTAGTAACAAAAATATCGCTGATGCCCAATAAATCGGGTAATAACCAGTACCAGCTGTTCAACCTTTCCACATATGGAACGAAGGTGCACAATTTGAGAGCGAAGTCTTCTTACTGCCTAAAGGCGCCGACTTGCTCGTCCAGCGTCATCATTTGCAGTTTGGGTGTCCGCGCTGCGTATTTGGCCTGCATCATTATATCAGCCTCTCCAAAAAACGTATGGGCACCTTTGTCAGTTTCTGCCTTCATCTGAGCTGCGTACTTTAGAAAAAGGCAAAAAGCTTCTATGAGCGGGACCTTCACGATCTTTCTTAGCACTTTGTATCAGGAAAGGGAATTATTCTTCGGCACCGCTCGAGTCCAACCACATTGAGGTTAAGGACATTCATCATTACCCTAACCACCAGCCTGACTGCACCCACTGCAGGCCAAATGCTTTTTCCATATTCCTCCAACTAACACTGTCCTGTGCCTGCTACATCCATCGGATCTCCCCAAAGTTCTCAATCTAATTCGCCCATCTAACTTTTTGGCGCTTGTCTTGGAATCCAGTCTATCGTCCTCAGAAACCACCCTTTAGATGCCATTCGGAGAAGCTTTCCTTCTGCTGACGCAGCGTGGCTGCGTCTGCCACCAGTGCCTCTCGAGACTATCTGATGCGATGAAGGTGCGTGCGACAATAAGAGACGTTTCACTTTCACTTTATGTTGGCCGCTTTGATATTGCATATCTAGCACCGATTTCGCCGTCACTTTTTGTACCTGCTTCTCAGTGGGCTCCTCACGTGTAGAGCTACCAGAGAATAGGCAGAGGCCTTCTGGACGCGCGTGGGCTCCTCTCATGGGGCTTCTTGCGAGCAAAGAGAGGTTATGATTGAATTATGGTGGGTGGCGCGTCTGTATTCCTGGAGAGTAGACGCGTCATCCGCCCCTCTCCCACTTTGATGAGGGCCTCGCTCCTTTACTGCCGACGGCGGGATTTCAGTAAGGGCGGAGAGACTTTTTTTGCAGTAGAAAGGAAAGTTGTGCCCTGTGGCGGATGGGATGCGCAGTGCTGAATGTAGGGCATTATATAGCAAGCAATACATGGATCATTTGCGAATAAGGCATTGAACAATCCTCTTCTTCAATAAAAAAATACAATATAGCCGCCAATGTAGCAAAAAAAAGTCCTAAGACACCGAAGAACGCCAATTGTTCGGCATGGATTGTGCGGTGTCGAAAGGTGAATGCTATTTTCTTTTGCTAGGCTAGGTGCTTGTTAATAATTGAATCCTGAGTTTCAAAACATCAGCTTTGCAACCAGACACGAAGCTTCCATGTCATGAAAAAGTTCTATTTATTCGCTTGTCAAGCGATCAACGCAAGCCAGTTCCAAGGGGACATGTACATGAGGTACTAACGCATTTATGGTTCGAGTGAAATATTGCCGTTCATGAAGGTTTTATCACTTGTGAATGTTATGTTACTGTGCGCACTGTCACTGTCAGGTGATGACAAAAAGAAAAGCAACAGCACCGCCAACTGTCTCCGTTGTTGCAGGACTTCGTGGTGGGCCTGTCGGCGCTCTCACGGGGCGCGCCCGTGGACAAGCTCCGGTGGGCGTTCCAGCTCTACGACCTGAACGGCGACGGCATCATCTCGCGAGACGAGATGACGGACATCATCGTCTCCATCCACAGCCTGGTCGGGGCCCACCATGCCCACCCCTCGTCTGGCGCGGGGGGCGGGGCCTCCTCTGCGGCGGGGGCAGGAAGTGGAGGGCTAGATGATGACGATCCGGATTCCGTCAGGGACCATGCCAACAGGGTCTTCCAAGTAAGCTCTCAAACTCTGACCTGAATAGACAAATACCGTCACACACGTCGGTTTTACAATGTCTGTGTTAGCGTTGCCGCCAGCTGCGCTCCATGACAAGCCCATTTTTGAAGCAAAGGTTTCACTATACACACCTCGGGCCAAGGCCAATGATGCCTCACGTTTGACCATCAATGAGCCTGAGGACAGATTGTGGCTATAAGCAAATACCATGTACCACCCGTATGGCGCTGCACCACGTTTGACATTTGAAAGTGTGGGGCCACAAGCAAATACCAAACTGTCTCCACCGGGAATTTAATCACTTCCGTTCTGCCCCCACCCGAGCGAGCAAACCTCTACACCATGTCGGGCTCATGAAAAACATCTTAATTCCTGCGTAACGGGAGAATGATAGTAGTAATGACTGTGACGATGCAGTTAGTAATCATGATATTATGGCAATTGCGATGGCAATGACGGTGTATTTATTTGATGATGATCTTAGCGATAGTGGTCATGATTGTGATTAGTAACAAGAAAAGTAACCAACCTTAACCAAGGCAGGGTTAAGCCACAGCATTTTTGCATCATTTGTCTGTATGTCAATACAAATGTGTTTTCATTAACACACAAGAAAGGAGAAAAATACAAAAAGAACGGCTTGGGGGCACTTACGCTCCGCCTGTAAAGGCCCACTGTCCACCCTCCGGTCGAAAATATTTTCTTCCCCGGTGGTTGTGAGACTTCGCCCCTAGAACGCAAGGCTGCAAAATGTTTTTGAAAAGAGTAACTAATAACGCAGTTACAACCACCGCAATCGCCCGATTCTGTCGTGCTTCTCTCCTTCCGTTCCCTCGCAAAGGTTTTTCACTCTCCTGCCCGAGGTCGTCTAGCCTCCGCAAGACAAATTCCCCTTCCTCCTCCGCGTTGGGCGGGAGGTGGGGCGTGGCACTCCGCGAGCGCGAAAAAAAAAAAAAAAACGGCCGAGGGAGCGCGCGCCGCTGGATTCAGTCTGGCCGTGGCGAGGGAAAAGCGCGCAGCTAGCGGTAGACACCCATCCTTCTCCCGTCAGTCAGCGAGACGGACCAATGGACGTCGTTCGCGGTACATACGTCACTATTTTGGCCCGTCGGGCCAGCGCAGGAAACGGGGAAGCTGGCTTCCCAAAGGAGAGCATGAGAGAGCTTGGAATTGTATTTTCGATGCTTTGCGGCGCGCGTGTCACTGTAGCATTTTGCACAGACTATCTCCGGTACCTGATCGAAACGTTGAGCTCCTTTGCTTAAAAGGGCCTTCCCTGGACAGTGGCCCTTTAAGAATATGATCCGACAGCTTTTATGAACCCCATCTGCGGCTCCTGATGCGGACGTGTTTCGCTAGTTTGGTTGCCTGCACGTTGGGCATAAAGAACCGTTCTGCTCGGAAGAAGCATTATTCAACGGAAGAACCGATGATTACATGATGTAGTTGGTCCAAGTACAAATTTACCTAAGAGCGCTGTAGTGGAAGTGTTATATCCTATTAGTAATTAGTAGAGAACATATTAGTGGTACTTTCAAAGACATTAAGTATTTACAAACGTATGGCCTGTAGTGTTACTTGAATTTCGGTGGTGAATGACTGCTAATACCGCATCGCTGCTGAAACATTTTGTAAATAAAATATGTTTAAAGCAGCTTTGATGGTACCGGTAGTGTGCGTCTTAGATTGGTTCGGAGGGTCGTGCAACGAAAATCATCGTTAACTGCTAGTTTGGAGCAATTAAGACCAGTGGTGATCTACAAATTCTCTGAACGGGACATTATAGCCGAATTTGTTTTATGCAGCAGATTGTGTTCACGTGTTTCCTATGACAACTCAAGGTACTCCAGTGAAGCGACAAGCTTCGTGTTCAGCACTCAGCACTTGTTTCAGCTAACTTAGCTGCAACTTCCAAAGAGGCTGCAGCTTGCTTTTCTTTTTGAAAAGGGTGCAATGCCACACAAGCAGCCTTGGAAGGGCAGAACAGGATTTTAGGGGCGATAACGCGCAGGGAAGGGCGAAGCTAAGTAGGTTCTCGATCCAATAAGCAAAGAAAATGAGGGTATACTCTTCTACCAGTGCAGGACGTCTGCAGTTACGATAGCTTCTGTTATGGTCTTAAAGCGTAGCCTTAATGATTAGCCTCAGAGACAGCGTGTAAATGCTGCCCACTAAAAAAACTTCTGTATGCGATAAAAGATTTTGTTTGAAAAGTAGAAGCGGAATGTTTTCTTAAAGGTGAAGAACATTCAGATATTATCTTCAGAGGAATTGCTATCGCTGCATGTGCTTGGTGCTTGACTTGGCAGTCCACGGACTGTCTTCGCCGCTGCTCCTCTGGTAACGATACCTCAATCTAACCCCCATCTTATTGTAACATATCACGTGATATATGAGAACGGAGCAACATAAAAGAAACGAATTACCATTTTCCCTCACTTCGTTTTCTGTCGCGCTTTCTCTTTCTGCGTGGAGATCTTCAACGAACGCGGTTCCCGTTTCACTCGATGGTTTTACGTCAACTGGCTTTGTGAAGTACACCGCGTTCCAGCCCAAAAACAGGCAATCTCTATTCGTTGTTTCAAAGTCGCTGTTAGGAAGCCGCGTAGAGAGGGTAGCGCAAGCGACGGGCTTTCGAGAGCACTTGAGACTGGCCTGAAAGGAAGCCGCCTGTGCAGATTTTTCCTCCAAAGAGCGCCGTAGTGATGTTGCTGTCAAGAACTAAGGATAGTATAGATGAAAGGCAAAGCAGTAGGACAGCCTCAACACGGCACTGCCTCCGTCTCGTCCTAGGGTACATTAAGCGCTCTCTCCTGAACACCGGCCCAATCGTAGTATGTTTTCGACAAGTCTTCATCTCGTATTTCAGCAACTAACGTGACAAACTTGTACATTCGCTCGCCTTTAAAGTGCAATAAGCGCATTCATTTCGGGAGCATTTTTTTTTGTCAAAAAGTTGGACAAGTGCTTCAAACGGGATTTTGTTTCAAACATGCTTCAAACGGAACTGCTTTGTTTTAGCGCTGTTACCGTCGCTTCACTCTCCAGTACCAAGTCGCCGAATACCCTGTGTTACAGGAGTAAATGTTTATCTCGAAAACAGTAAAATCTTCCAAGGCCAGATATAGCTGTTGACTCAAGAAAAGCTGACCTTCAGGTCTTCTTGGTGCTCTCTTACTTCTTACTTTTAGGCTCCTCATAAAGGAAGTCGCCTTAGTTTCATAGCCGAGCCCAAACAAATCAGGCAGCTGTTCTTTCCCTAGGATAAAACGTTTTCTTCACGACGTTAAAGATTGAATCGTGCTCGCAACAAAACATCGTTCTGCCATGTACGCCAACACTATAGTATTTTGTTTGCCTGAGCCTTTAGCACAAGCTCGGGCAGTCATTAAAACCGATATTTAATCGGTAATAGTCACCTTGAAGCGTTGTAAGTGGTAAAATATTGCACGGAAGTGGTGACTTGTGATTCATATGATTGCGCAGAAACTGGACCTGAATCAAGATGGAGTTGTGACTATCGACGAGTTCATCGAAACCTGCTTAAAGGTGAGTCACTGAGGGAGACTGTTGCGTGACCACTGTTTCTAAACCGTATTAGCAATTTAAAATTATGCTCTTAGTGTATAGTAAATAATTCCGTGTCGCCAAAATTGGCGCTTGTAAATTTTAGGGCCATAATCGAATGTCTAGGATAAACAAATGTTTATTCCAAGCTGGTCAATGCAGCCGACTACTCACTGTTGGGCTTGTGCGCATCCCCACAGGCTATCATGTAGCCAGAAAGGGCATAGGGAAATGTTTCCATTTTTGTTTGGTATTTTGGTCAATATGGGGTAATTAGTGCAATTGGTTGTTTTCTTAGCAAACATACTTAATAACGAAGTAGAAGAAATCACGACCATTCCGCCGGTGGTATTTGAGGCCATGTCCTCCACATATCACCTGCGGTCATTTGCCGACAGCCAAGACGGTGGCTGTGGATTCTTCTAGCTTCAGTGGTAAACCCAAAATTACTAGAGATTTAAATAACTACTTAATTGGATAGTAACCCACAAAGCACGAAAAAACACACAAGAAACTGGGCAAGCCAAACCACAGGTGCAGCTAAACTCATTGCACTGGCTGATTGCCAAGAATATAGTCCACTTCTATTTTGTATTATGCCGCCAAACGTTTAGCAACCTGCGAGGTGATCGATGTTGCGATCAAATATGCCTCCACTAATTCTCGGTACACTTATCTCCGTGTCGAAAGAAGCCATGGGCGCGCCTCAAATCCGGTGCACATACTATATTATTTCCTTGCTGCAGTTGCAACAATGAATCACGAGACTCAGAGAGGTAACGACCTTTCGTGTTCCCTGAGGCGGACATTTCGGCACCTTCAAGTCTGATTTAATAGCCCATTTACTCATTCCTTGCATCTTTCAATATTTTATTGACTAACTCTATCAAACGAAAGTTTAGTCAGTTACTCAATAGCTCGTCTACTCGCTGGATTACTTGATAGCTTATTTACTAGCTCCATACTTTACCCACGGTGCCAACCAGTCACTAAGCCAAGCTGAATACTGGGCGAGTTGGTGGGCATTAGGCATTTTGCACAGCGCGAAAAACGAAAACCAGGGAATACTATGATGGATTACGACATTATCGTGTGCTAAACGAATGGAATAAGGTAGCGGATTCCTGTACAGAGGTCCTCTGGAAGACTGTCCTGTCAAAGTTGCCTAAATCAGCAAGAAGGAGACCAGCTGTGGGGAAGGTGTTGGTTATGGGAGAAATGAAGTTGGACCCCAAGCAACGGCGTACCTTGGAACTGGGACCAAAGTGTTGCCTAGGGCCAAAAACTACGCCTCTAGACCGTTTGGGGATTGCTCATCACATATCTCGTCTAGCACCAGAGGCTGACAAGTCTCTGTGTTCTGTTGAGTGTTCGAAAGTTGTAATAGGCCATAAGCACTACAGACGGGGTCCTTATAACGTTGAGGTCTCTGGTTGATTATCTTTCTGCCAGTGGACTGATGCCTTTGATCTCCGATAAAGAAGGCTTCTTCGTTGTGGTTCCACAAGGCATTTTCAACCTGAAGGCTTCTGAATCCGTGGCGAAGAACTTCAGAAAAGTAAAGAAAAACAAATCCGCGGTAAAAAGGCAAGTACTGGTTCTACTGAGTGAATGCAATTTGAAGGGGTTATACGCAGGAGTCAAAGTAACAGAGGGGTGCCTTCTGGGCCCATTATTCACGGCCAAGTCACACAAGCCGGGTACTACGTTTTTTGTTATCGTCTCCAAACGGTCAACGTAGCAGTATGAGGTGTCTGTTCTTTTTTCGAGACGCAAATGAAGTCCCTAACAATTGTAGAGCCAATCCTGTACCCGGGCTCCACCAGCATTGTTGCATTCCATATGAAACACAGAAACCGGGGACTGGCTCTGCCCTGTGTATTAACGTAGAGGGCGCCTTCTACTTGCTCCCACATGCCAACCTGATGAGAGTAGTGAAACGATGCATAACCGAGGACAAAAACGATGTCGCCTTTATGAATGCCAGCGGTGTCGCTGTTGACAGTTTTATTTAACTGCTTTCTTTTTATCTGGCTTCAACCTTCCTAAAGTGGGGCGACAGGTCCTACGTGCAACACGCAGGATTGTGTATAGGTTTGAAAGTGGCCCTATTCCTCAACGACATACTTCTTGGGATAGTGGACAAGGCTCTTGAAGATGACATCAAGCAAGAAGAGTGTTCCGGGATGTAGACGATTACCTGTTGTTCACTAGAGCAGGAAGTGACATCAGAACTTTGGCAGATCTATTGAAAGTTTTCAAGGAAAAAATGCAAAGGGACTGAAGTTCACTTTCGAGCTGCTCGATAATTGGCGCATCCAGTTTTTGGACATTCACTTGTTCTTAAGAGAAGAGAACGTGTTTTAGAAATATGTATTTCGATTGCAGAAGCCTTTACTGAACCACAATTCTGGTAACTTGAGGCTTTTAAAGGATGGCATAGCCATGTCATACCTTGAGTCGTCACTGAACAAGTCGTGCCCACATTCGGTAGAAGACAGCTTCTGCGCACAGTTTTAATGGCTAAAAGAAGCTGGGTTTCTCGAACAGGCTTTTCCGGCCTGTCGGCGAGGCTCTTGGTGAAACTGAAGGGGGTTGGCCGGAAATCCCGAAAAAATGCCAATGGAATTATAAGAGAAAGGGTTTCACCTAATCCTTGGCCTCTTACATCGTCTCAAAAAATTTGCTGGCAGGTTCGGCATAGAGGTAGCCTTTACTATGCAGAACAAGGTCGGTAAGATTTGTGCCGCGGTCAGGAAGAATTTGGATCAGTCGAGACCTACTCCAGGCGGGTGCGCTGTCAAACACACCAACAGATACATGCCGGGTGTATAGATTACCCGTCTAGTGGGGAACGTTTATTAGGGGCAGACTGGAAGGTGTCTAAATACCTGTCTGAGGGAACACGAGAGGTTTATGAAGACCTCCATTGCCTCTTCGAATCTCGTAGTTTATTGTCGTGACTGCAGCAAAGAAAATAATATTGTATGTGCACCGGATTTGAGGCATGTCGATGTCTTCTTTCGACACAGAGATCAAGTGTGTCGGGAAATAGCGGATGCATAATTGATCACCACATCGATCACCTCGCGTGTGGCTTAACTTTCGGTGGCATAAAACCAGATAGAAGTGGATTCCCAGTCGGAAAAAATGCAGAAAATTTTCTGATGTTACGACAGAATTTCTGTGCGGTTTTTGACGGGAAACCTGTTGTGACAACACAACCTTCTGTAGTAACATCAGAAATTTCTGCGGTTACAACAGAAAAGTGCTACAGAACAACAGACAACAGAAATACACTACAGAAAAGCTACAGAACTACAGAAAAGTACTACAGAACTACAAAAAAAATTTGATGGTTACGACAGAACTACAGGATATTTTGTCATATTTTTGACACAGTTCTGTAGTTTTTTTCGACTGGGTTATCTTTAGGGCAATCTACCAGTCCACTGAGTTTATGTGCACGTGGGGAATTTATCTTGCCCGGTTTTTCGTGTGTTTTTTCATACTTTGAGCGCTTGCGTGAGGCTAAACTTGAACCATTTTTAAGCACGAGTTCTTAATAAAACGTTGTGTGCGTGTGTTTCTTCCCCGGTTTTCCTTTTTCGCGGTGTGCAAAATGCTTAGCAGTCACTAAGCCATATGCCGCTGTCTCTTTGCAGGACGAAAACGTGATGAAGTCGCTGGCCATCCTCGACACGGTGCTATGAGTGTGCCGGAAAAAACTGGGCTCGCTTCATCTGGTGGAACCTGAAGCGCGGTGCGTGCGTGCTTTCAACGCGCGCCCTAACCGACCAATCAGAAAGGGCGAAGGTTGTTACATGAAGTGAACAGCCGCCGACGTTCGCTTCCTTGTTCGTCCAGCGAGCCGGTCGCAGGTCACGACACCTGACACACCATCCTACGGCAAAAGCTTCCCTACGATGGTTGCGTGTGTTCTGCGCTGGCTGCATTGACACCCGGTTTAGAGGGACACCATCATCCCTTCTTTTCGTATCGAACGAGAAGGTTTCGTGGTATAGGTTTCGGTTGCTTCTGAAGGTTTACATGAGGAGACGAAGGGGATAACGACAACGAGGATTGCTTTGTATGCGAGCGATGTTATCCGTCGCAAAACTGTTTCCAAGAACACTGTCAGTCGTCGTTCCCCTTGAGAGTTTTGATCATGCAGGAGGTCTGCAGGTGCCGTAAAGAGTGTCTTAGACGATCACACGGTGACGTGTTATTTGCACCAACCTCTGTCGCAGTTGATTGTTAGCGTGGAGAGCGGCGTTCATGACACGACATCAGCAGAATTCCCGCGCTGCTGATGGCTTTGGCGAGGACATGAGTGACGAAGGCAGGAGCAGCAGCGAATTGTGGCTGCCGCTTTGTAAATGCAGGCCGGCTGAAGAGAACAGGTCATTAATAGCATTTGCGAAAATTTGGATCATTTATTCACGAAACAAATTTCCTTGTGTGAACATGGACAAGTAAAAGCATTCATTTAGGTTTAATGCTTTAAATTTGAAGCGTTCAGCTCGTCTGTGCTTGTGAAACGCGTCTGTTGTTTTTACTCTGAAAACGTCCAGCGCTCCGCGACTAGTATTCTGCTCACTAACATAGATCCACGTAATTTCAAGCTATCTGAAATGCTAGAAAAACAAAAAAAATATTACTATATTGAAAGGCAATAGGAAAATAAATGTTTAAAAATTGAGAGACCAAAAATTTGAGCTTTTAGCTCAAAGGGACTGCTTGATTTTGCCAGTGAAGGAAACAAATTGAGACCCTAACACTTTCCTTTTCATTTGAGTATAGAAACAGAACTCTCAATATTTGCTCAGAGTGATTTGCTCCCTTAATGCTACAAGCAGGTTTGGAGACAAGAAAGATTGGACGGCTCAGAAAGCTGTTTCATGCTTTGAAACGTGTAGCTTCTGGCTATAGAACAAATACCGAAAATAGCGAGCTTGATAGCAATCGTCGTTATATTGATCAGCTTCAACCACGACGAAAGGATAAACCGAAGCACACTGAAAATATTTACCAAGAAAGACAAGCGTGTATAGACCAAGGCGTTTGTGAGATGGCACCCTCTTCACCGTATTTACGTGTTTTCATGAAGCTTCTAGCGGGCATGGCCTGATATTTATGGCAATATCTATATTCACTCGAATGAAAATCGATCAAATAGCTTCATGCTTTTGCGTCTCCCCTTCCAAACGCAATCACGTCGAGGCGTCAGCGTGGATCTCCTAATAGCTGCTTCATTTCTTCGCCGGCACTCCAAAGAAGCAAGCTGTTCAAGATAACGAGGAGCCGTTTTAGGCTCCCCCAACTCGAAAACTTCCGTCGCATACTGTGGTGTCGTCACTCACTTCTCGCCTCATGTCTCGTTCCCGACAAGCTCGGGAATAAAAGCCAAACAGCTGTCCTGTTCCTGCTATGTGACTCCGGGGACGGCCTTGTGACATCACGTAGGGTTGTGACGTATAAACTTTGTCCGATAAGACGAAACAAACATGAAACGTCCGACTAGGATGAGCGACACGCTTGCTCTTTCGTCCGCAGCGGTAGGCGCTTGCAGCAGTTCGTTTAATCTGTGCCGTTTATGTGTTTATTAACGCTTGTCTTATGATATCCCGCAACCAACACTCGGCATGGTAGTCTTGTGACGCAAGTCCCTATCATATCTCCTTCAAGTGTGTGCTGGCTGTCGCATAGCTGTTTGGAAGCGCCAGTAATTACAATTTAGCTTAATTAACTATAGTGTAAAGCAAATATTCATAGATCTCAGGTAAATAACACCACATTTTGCTGCCTTATCAGCCATAATTGTCCACGCAGCCTCGCAATGCACATTACAGTCTTCGAATTATCGATTATCATTTTATCGAATGAGATGCCTAATCAATACAAGAAAGTTCAGTTTCTTCATTACTCTTCCCCCGATCCACCAGGTATTTATACTTGCATACAAATGTTTTTATTCAGATGCCCATATTACAAAATTTTAAAAAGATGTTTGCTCCACCACATTCTGCAGAATCTACACCAGGAAGTAGTCCCTCTTGACCTTTGATTGATGCTTAATTTCACGTTCTTGCATGATTTTGTGGGCTAACAAGCGCTACTCCTTGAAGGAACCAGCGTACTTGGATCGTAGCACATTTCCTGCGTGCTAGGTTAACAATGCTTGGCACAGCACTCCACGCAGGCGGTTCCAACCGGCTAATGCGGCGGTCAGCGTTTTTGTACTGATAGCGAGTTGACACTTTGACCATTACCTTTAAAACCTTTCAGCTTCGATGAAAAAATCTGCGCCCTTTTGAATCTGGCTCGGAAGTATTGTACCCACATTTGCTCTTTAAATCAAACGTGGCAGCTCAAATTTGCTCGAATTATTTCTGTCACCGGATTTTGTCTTTCTCGTTACCAGCCAGGTTTAGGCGTTTAGAGTGCGGTTCATCAAAATTAGTTTGTCATCACCCCACTTTTGGAAAGAATTTCTAGGTAACTTTAGCTGTTTAATGAATTGGCAAAGAGCCATGGGTAACACCCCATGTTGTACCGCTACCTGCCCAAACAATATAGCAAAGTGAGGATGACAGCTTAATTAATGCCTGCGAATGTTTGAAGCCTGTCTAAAGCCATTTGGGGTGACACATTTTGTCACGTGCTATTTAATCGAGAAGCATTCGAAAGGTAACACGCGTGCTGCCTTTACCATGGCGTTTACAATACTTTCCCGGTATTCGTTTTTTACGGTGTGGTCCACTGAAGGAAGTGGCCACGGTTTGCTCAAAGTATTGCTGAAAGATCGACCAAGCTGCCGTGTAATGCCAAGGTGTCAACACATACGTACAGTCAGAAAGCTTGCTTGTCATTATATAGTAACACAATGTTATTTAACGTGCAAAGTTGTAAATTGCCATTGAAATAAGATCGTCAATGCCGATATTTATTAGCTATATCATTGTTATTGCGAAAATCGTTGCGCTGGCTAAGCTTACGTTTTGGCTGTGCTGCACTTAGTGATTTTGCGGTACCTAGCTCATAGTTTGACATGGCACTGTTTAAGCCGCTCATTTGGGTGTCAGTTTGCACGTACGGTTGTTCGGTGTGCATGCTTCTTCCATTGAAGTTCTGCGCAGTACAGATACTGCGCATGTTCTGTTAGCACTGTGCCAAATATAGATTGTCAATGTAAGTTTTTGTCCTTCAGAGATAACTGTCAATCATCGTATTCTTTGCACAAGTGTGTTTGGCTGAAGCTATGCTCAGAGTGATTATCGCAACGCCGCTTGCATATTTTTTTAGGGCGACAGATCGATTGCCGTAGGCAGCACGCTGGCAGCCATCGTTAATGGGGCCTCAAACACATGGCCCATTATGGCGCATTGTTTTCACTATGTTTTCTTTTCCTCTGAGTTTCCTTTTATCTCTTCAAAGCTGGCAGATCTTGACGGAGGCCGCAAAAGGCACACAGTGTTGCAGATTTCTTGTTTTCGTTGTTGATAAATCATGAAATGCATGTTTACTAGCTCGAGGTGTGAGTGTCGTAGCATGAGCTGACTATCATGTATTCTGTCGACACGCAGGTAAACTGTTCAAGGTTCTTTAAGTCATGAAAAGCAAATGCGTCACTAACGCTTTAGGCGCCTCACTATGCTGACTGATATAACGAGAAAAAAGTCTCAACATTTAGAGTATTTCTATCCGTGTCATAAAGAACACGAAAGAACGATAGTAAACCACAAAGAATAGAACGACGTTTGCGTCATTGAAAAGAAAAACTGCGGTCAGGCTACACCGATTACTTCTGACGAATTCGTTCTTCCGAGTTCGGTTCTTGTCTTTTTTTTTTGTATGGGGAACAGTTGCCATGTGTAAAAAGCTTCTCTTCATACATCAAGTTTAAATCTGTTGGAAGCATCGCCTTGAAACGAGATCTCTAAAACGCTTTAATTATGTTCGGTATTAAGAAGAATAGCTCCTTCAAAACCAGCTTATCTTCTTTAGCACTTAATGATGTCAGCAAAAATGTTGTAGCATTTTTAATGATTCCCTTTGATAGCACTTTTGATGATGTCTTATTTTTTCTATGTTTTATCTTCGGTAATATTTCTTCTTAAGGAAACAAAGTTCAGAAAATATATATATTTTTTTCGCCAGAACTATGAGCAGCGAAACGAAATTCAGCAACGTATTTCTCCCCTTTGCGAGTAGGCCTTTTCGTTTAAGCCAGTTGAAGATTGTTGCTACGTTAAACGAAACTCACTAATCTGAACAAATACAGTGCACCCTTGTTAAGCGGAACTTCGAAAGATCGGGAAAGCTCATTCCGCTTATGAGAAGTTTCGTTTACAGAGAGCACATGCTTATCATTGCGCGGTTTGCTTCCGCGCCGCTGTCCCAATGACACAGGCCCTGTTGGTAGTCGATGCGGGTCCTTGTAATGTAAATCTAAATGTAAAGAAGAACACTATACAATTGGCATAAATATTGTGATCTTGCAGTATACGAGAAGGATGCTCGAATGGTTCCTTTCTTTTTATACTTCTGACATCTTTTTCTGGAACCCTCTCCCCCCCCCCCTCTCCACAAACACACACACATGCACATTCGGTAATGTATTTGTGTGTGCAATGTTTTCTAACTTATCTTCATTACGATGCTAAAGAATCTCACGGACATCTGAATGTAATCGGCTCTGATTAATAGTCTCTATCAGGGCCATGACTCAAGGAGCGATATGCAGGGAACATTTCAAAAGAGGTCTTTAAAATGTAGCACTGTTTCATGCGACAGCATGTGACTTGCTTTCGGGAAAGCTGCAATGGTGTACCGTCCGAGTCAATTTCATCCGCCAAGCTCTTCCCATGAACACGCGTGGCCCGTGCAACAGAAAACCCTTTGCTGACCAGAGCTGTTGCATCATCGTGTGTAGCTCAGGTATTGGCTGGCCGCACACCGCGTACAGAACACGTGATACTTGCGCGTCTTGCTCTGATTACTCATTTTGATCACGCCAGTTAAAAAAACTATTACATGCATCATGGACTATCGATATGGACCAGCTCGATTAGCCGCTTGCTTTAAAGTCGTTCGGACATGTGTAATTCCGACTGCCGTTTCTTCTGTGTCGTTTGTCAACGGCGAAGACGGCATAGAAGAGTGTAATAGAGCTCGGTGTCTGCAAGAACAAAGACATGGGTGCCTGAGTCGACGCAAAGAGACGAAAGCAAAGCTGAAAGTCGGTGCGTTTATTTATTTCTCCCATCACATCGCACAATCACCGATCATTATTTTTGATGCTCATGTGCATAGCAAATTACAATTTAGCCTGGGGGGGGGGGGGGTTATTCTGAGAAGGTGTATGTGTTGCTTGAAAAAAGGGTGCGCTGTCGCGCGATACTAAACGTTAATTGCTTCATTGGAGATGACGTGGTGAAGCCGGAAATGTAATCTTTACAGTGCCGTTTGCTTTGCGGCGCCTCTTTGGAAAGTTCCGGAACCCAAATGCTCCTCAGATATTTACTGCAGCCGCTGTAATGCACTGCTGACTAGTATTTGTGTGGCTTTTTTCATATACCGTCTTTTGTACACGCCCCTTGAAGCGTTATGAAAGTGTCGGAGATCAAACACTATCGTCTGCTTACAGCGTTCTGCATTTGCTTTCCGTATCCAGATCTAGAACGATCAACTGGTGGCGCGGTTTTGTTTCGGATGGCTTGTTCTTGGATAATATGAAGACCTTGAAACAATGCTTGTTTTCTTCATTCGCTCGCTTTTTAATATATTTAACTACGACTACTTTGTATCAGGATCGAGCATTTTTAAGAAGCCACAACACTCATCTTTTAAGACCACGTCTCTCCCGAAAATACAATGATAAGAAGCGTAGAAAAATCCGCGTACCTTATACTAATGCACTTCGATTAGTTGTTACTTACCGCCAGATGGTAAAGAAAGGCCATGTGATATACTGAAAATCGTTATCGAGTATTTCGCATACTCTTTTTACAAAAGAGCACACGCTCAGTTGGGAAACGATAAGCTGAAAGTACTCCTTTTTATATAGTCGACTATGAACTGGCACAAACATTTTGCAAGAGTACTTTTCGTGTTACCACTTCCTGTCCTGTTTGTTACGTGCATTTTTGGCTTCGACAACATTCAGCGCCTTATAAAACTTGCTTAGCTAAATACGTGCGCTGTAAAACGCACTTGAATTCAAAGCTGCCACTGCTTGGCGCATGAAGCGCGAGAACTTAGAAGTCACCGCATTATAGCCGGTGTCGTCCTCTATATATTGTCGGCATTGCTAAAAAATTTGTTGGAAAACAACACTACCCGCATGATGGTGAGCAGCCACCTCATAAACATCTGTGCTTATCTCAAGATCTCATAAAAGAATAAATGATCAGAAATCTGAACTACAGTCGGCGATACAAGAAAAAAATAAACAAAACCTTATTGCCCGCATCTGTAGACTGTCCGTTAAGCACAAAATTTCAGCTTATAGATCTGCGTGTTCCGTGAATTATGTGCCGGAAGTTATGGTACTTGGAAGCGGAAAGAAGTTTCGTGGTTTAAGCTAAGTTGCCAACGTGGAAGGCTACTCAGACGCCCTTTACCTTTTATGACTTTAAAACATGTGAATACGCACAGGGAAGACTGTTCACTTTCTGCGGCACCCGCGCCACAACACCGACGCCTCTGTTTTCCTTTTTGATTGGGATATAATTAGGGTTGTAATGGGATTACATTGTAATAATGTCGAAAATTTTGCGTCCTTCGTAAAGAAATTTATTGATTGGTTCAGAGAGGTCATATGACCCTTTTTAATGTCATTAACCCCTAAACCAATCAGTGCTTAGCGATCAAATAACTAGGTCAGCTGATAGCTCAGCGATGAATAGTTGGCGAGGTGTGGGACATATTTCAAGCGCACGTGACATTCCCGAACTGACAGCTGCTCTGGAAAGTAGCAGAAGAGCAACTATAAGGGTTAGTCGGTATATCATCCTTACCTGTTTGGAAAGCACTATCTTCGATCCAGGAAGGGACGCACACACACACAGCGTCATGAGACCACGCGTATGGCCAAGTTTCCAGATGCCGACAGCGATGGCAGTAAAAAAATAGAAATGGTAGTAAAAGTATCGTCAACCGTGATGTCAGGCTCCAGCGTAGTGAAATAAAACTATGGCAACAACTTTGGTCGTCATGCAACTGCACTGCGCTATTAATGTTACCTAAGCATCCTCACAATTTTTTCGAGAAGGCTTTAAAAGATAGATGTGCGTTGTAAGGCACGAGTGGTTTGAAAAAGAAATTAAAGTTATAGATATGCGGTGACAGAGATCTTCCAGACAAATTAAAACTGGCTTCTTGTCTTGTGCGGTCGAAGGAACTGTGCATTGCCTGTTCGCTTCACATTAAGGTGCGCTCTAATCTGAAGCACTGGTTATGATGTTCGAATGTTGCCAAAAGGCGTGTGATCTCGTTTATTTCATTTCAGTATTTTTCTTTTTTTTTGTTTTTTGCCTATACATTTTTTCTGATTTTTTTTTTTTTTTTGCCAGTGTTGTGAGGCTGCCGTGACCGTTTCGAACATCAGTGAGTATAGAATCAAACGATGTTAGCACTTTTGGAGAGTCTGGCAGGTCTAGAGTAGGATGTGCCTTCGTACTAAATTGTGCTTTGAAACGGAAGCCAAGGCCATTGACGCTAATTACGGTAGTTTGATCATCGGGCCTAAATTTATAAACGAAAGAAAGAGCATCCTGACTGAGAAAGCATTTTAGCTAAATATATTTTTTTGCCCCTTGTGAGTTTCATTTTTCTCCTTAAGAGTCCCCCGATATCAAGTCATAACTCAATAGACTTCGTGAGCACTATCGGAAATGAGTTTTAGAAGTTTAAATGGGCCGCCCTTTGAACGTTAGGAAAACTGCCAAAAGCAAAAAAAGAAGAGATAAAATAGCTTAAACATAACAACCTCACCTCAGATGCTTTATAATACAGTCGCAAAAGCTTTATAAAAGAAGAAAACGCATCTAGAAAAATATATGTATACGAAGAGAAAGAAGTAAGATTGAAAAAAAGAGGTGTTAGATGGTAAAGTATGTAAATACATAGATCAGTCGATATGGGTCATTCAAATCGCGCCAATAACGTGACGCTACACGGGAAACTAACCTATCATATAAAATACGCAGTCATTCTGAACATCTTGATAAATGCAGGGAAATGACGTTTACCAGGATTAGCAGATAACGGCATGTCGCATGATATTTACTGATAGCTGAAGAACCTCATTTTAGTTTTGCTATTTATTTAAGGGCGCTTTAGTCGTTGACCGTCAAGTAATCAAAGGCATGTAATTTCCACGATCACTAAACATGGTTTCTTTTCCAGAATACAAAGAAGGCATTTCTGTACCAAGTAAACCTAAATTTTTCAAGAGGTTTCAAAAACGTTTCAAAAACGTTTCATAAAGAACGTAATTGGGAAGACATCCTTCCCTAAGAAAAGCTGCAAGTTATGAAAGGAGCGGCAACCTATAATCGAATTACCTTTTCTCTGAATTCTGCAAGCAAGTAAATTGCCCCCAGAGGTAGCGGAGGCCATGGCGGCTGCCCTTAGCGATTGCAGTGCGCCTTAAATAATGATGAGTCTCGTAACGATCTGGGACGGCTGCTTGCGTTGGGCCGAAAGGGCGGTTGATTGCTAGGTGCTCTCGCAGGAGGACTCGCTGGGCTGTCCCGAGTTCCTGAGGAAGCAGTTATAAGAGTTCTTATTTATGGATGCTTGGCTTGCATAACCGAGAATAAAACAACGGGGAAACATCCAGTGTAATGTGCCCCGGCATTGGTCCAGAAATGACAGCGCGCAACCCCGCAAGAGTCCATATAATGCTGACGGAAAGTAGGATGATGACTGCAGAATCCAGAGAGCTCGAAAGGACCAGGAGTAACGGAATAACGGTGTTCAGCTATGGTCTTTTTGGTTAAGGTTACACAGAACAAAGAACAATGTTTGCCGATGCACTGCCCGCATATTCTTCGAAAGACAAATTATTCTACCAGCGCGAGGCAAAGCAGAGGTGCGCTCTCGATCGATATAACATTATGTTGTTTACTTATGATTGCTTTAGTTCATTCACCTCGTTCATTTACCTGTTTCCTTTATTTATGCTGTTCCATTTGTCCCAGTAATATTGTCAGGAATAAATTTGAAGGCTTCCCGCAACACTCGTTTGTCGAGTTTGGTACAGTTTATTAGTGAAGCTTGTCGACCACGCAACACCGCATGCAGTACTCTGCCTGAGCTGTCTTTCTCATACCCTGTAGAAAGAAGCCACTCAGGCTATGCGCAAGAAAGGTCTCAGCATAGTGGGGATCTAGCGTTAACGTATACCGCACTATTTGTCTGCTACGCGCGCGCAGATGAACGTGGGTGTCCCTACATCAGCATGCGGCCGGCCGATTCGGCGTAGGTCTGCGCTATGAGCCTTCGCTACATGTATCTTCCGAATGTGCGGGAACTTGAATGCTATGAAAATGTTGCTCTCAAGTGGCCGCATTCATTATTCCAATCATGTGCTCAACTGCCACTTTTGCTACAACCGCCCACAGCAGCGATATAAGCATGCAAAAATAATCATTGTGCTCAACTGAACGGTGACCTTTGGCTGAGACAGTTATGACTTTTATATCAACTCTAGAAAAGATCAGAACCGATGCGAGTGACGTGTGCATTGCTTACGGCAGAGCAACACTCGAGGACGGTACACCATTGCGATTTACAGACAAGTACAATGGAAAATAACTCCACACTGCTTAAAAATATGCTTTAGCCACCGTTTGTAACTCACTGATAGCACTGGTGCATTACTGTGTAAATTATTACTATTTTGAAGGAATATTAGGACACTGTGCTTTTCTTTGTGTGCATAATCAGTGTACGGACGCTGCGGTGGGTCAATATAAACAGTAACATAGTTTATAGAATATGTGTACACTGCTTATTGAACTCCTGAAGAAGGATACATTCGCAAAATATGGGAACTTCATAGTGATATACAGTGTCAGAGGTGAAAGCGCGAGAATTTCATTGGGACAGAAATTTGCAGTAAATTTGTCGTGATCAGATATAGTCGGGGTGAAAATGAAAATCTTTACAGGTAGCAAATGGGAGGTGAATGTTTTGCCATGGCTAATGTTGTAAAAACAAGGGAGCGTGTTTTGATTTTATGTGCTATTTCTCTCTTGCTTTTGGCGGGGGGCAGAGAAAGGAGGGGGTTGCAAGAATGTCAAAAACATTTGTGGCATCTTGCGCAACAAGTTTTTGGTGGAGCAGATGACTCCGCAGCTCTTGGTAGAAGAAAAGCTTGTAAATGTGCTTTGCTGTTGTTGCGCCCTTGTTTGTACGTTGTTCGTCGATTTTAAGCAGAATGTCTTTTTTCGGGTTTTTCGGCGAGCTTTCAGCTCTCACTTCTGTCCATCTTCAAGAGAGGAGAGGAAGTTGGTGGTTGAAAAAAAAAAAAATCACTATGAGAGGTTGTCAGTATATGTGTAACTACTTGAGTGTTTGTGGTTATTTATCACTCGTGTAAAGACTGTGTTTAGAAGGACCGTTTCGACGTTGTTCTACACTCTTCATGTGACGTCACGATGATGTAAGCGTCTTTTTGTACGGAGGAGCAAGCTGTAAACGTTGGGTGATTATAAGTGAATATCAGGTTGACTGTTGAATAAATATTTATTTCAAGATGCGCGGGGTCCTCTCCATACGCTTCATGCAAATGTGCTTTTCAAAACTCTTATTGTCTGTCGGTTAGAAACGACAGCCAATAATTGTTTATGCAGTGCGAAAACTGTTTTTGTTACCCCAGCAGGGCTGTTGCAAGGATTTGTATTTGTGCTGTCGCGACGTAGTAACTGGTACCATGACAGCAGAAAAATCGCAGTCGAAAAAACAGACTACAGAACAGAGTAATCAATATGACAGAACAATCTGTAGTTCTGTTGTAAAGTAAGAGTTTTTCGTAAATCTGTAGTTTTTCTGTAGTGCTTTTAGTGCTTTTCTGTTGCAAATACAGGAAAATTTCGACCTTACTGCATAAATTTCTTTTAACGAAACAAGCGCATTGTGAAAAACTCCTCTGAAATTCTGCTGTGGCAGCAAGAAATTTTTTGTAGTTTTTTTCCTACTGGGGCTATGTCTTCAGGACCACAAAGTGGAGGATTGCAAATATTAGTGTCTTATTTGGGCCAGACTGTGTGACAGGGGCGAAATGTTTTTTAGAGATAGAAACAATAATGCATCAAGGATCGAGAGAACGTTAAATAGTACTAAAGTTGGTGTCCTTCAACAAGATCGGTTACTTTATGCGGCTGATCTTTGCGCCATAACTGTGTGAAAAATTCCAAGTATGATATATTTGTGCCACGTGTATTCACGGTTTCTTTCTACATAACATCGGGTCAGCATGGTGCGGAAAACATAGTACCTTTATCTCTGGCAGTAAGATGAAATGAAAAAGCTTCATATAGCACCACCTTTCAGCACTCTTTGCAGAATTTTTTTCCCGCCCGTTGATGTTCATCTGCCAAGAGAAGGGGCATGCAGTTGCAAACCACTCAGCGCACATTGCTCTTCTTTTTCCTTTTTAGCGTACTGGCATTCTAGACAGATGGGAGCTTAACACATGGCTTTGAAATACTTCTCATGACAGTTCAAAGCCTGTACTATGAGTGGGGGCTGACGTCAAATGTGGTAGGTAACGCCTGCTTTGAGTTGAACTTCGGGAAGTGTGCGCAAAAAATGCTCTGGATTTCAGTCAGGAGAACATGATTCACTGCTTCTTAACTTTCGAAGAGAATAACAATAAGTAGAATAGCAAAAAACTGCGTCACACACGTCTATTCGATTTCAAACGGGGTCTTTTGCTAGTTTGCACACAAAGTGTGAGGTTAGGTTAAACTCGATGCTAGATCTCTTTTTTTTTTTTGGCAAAGCACTTGTGAAGTTATAACAGCTTCAGTTCCAAAACCACTTCTACTAGCTTCGCGACTGTAAGCGCCGACAAGAAATGTATTTGAAAATACGCATTGGTGCATATTCACACTTCAGAACACACCTCAGACGACGCATAACACGAAGTATTTTTATTACAGTTTTCGCGCCTTAATTTATAGTGTCTGCCGAGTATCTGTATCCAAATATCTGCCACTAGGCGTGGCGACTGACAGAAGATGAACAAAGAATAAATCCAGAATAAAGGAAAAATAAGCTCTAAAACAATGATCCGTGCCTGATTAGCGCCAAGAAAAGCTAAAATTGCTTGCTCTCAGCAAACATATAACATGAAACATTACCTACAAGTGGTCATTGCAATGTTCTCAACGTATTCCACAATTCCTCAGTCCATTTTGCTGCGTCTGTATTTGCTTTTCGTTGGGGCGCACTCTAATTAATGGCTACAGAATTTCCCTGTCCAACACTCTCCCTGATTACACATGTGATGGGTGGGCGAATGAAGGTAGTAATTATGCAAGCGTTAAGCAATGTTCAGGAGTGATAGGCAGTTTGCTGAGCGGAAACAGCAGGCAGTGGAACAGCAGTAGTAGCAGGCCAAACTTGTTATGAAGAGTCTTAATGGCTGTTCCACTTAGCTGAAGCTTAAGTTTTGAGCGAACATGATCACGCTTTAGCAAGGCCTATCCATCACTCGTCGTCACTCACTTCATCAACTTCATATTTCTTCCTATATGTTTACGTCTTTAACAAAGCGTTCCAGACGCAGCAACATCTCAATAGAGCTATTAATCAAGATAAGGTTTGCATGATATTAAACTCACATTTTTTTCTTGTCCTCACAACATAGAAGCAGAGTTGATGGACAAGCGAGTTAACTTAGTACGCATCGAGCGGTTTTTTTTTTTTTTTTGCCGCAAGAATGATTTTAAGGGGTGAATTCTTGCGTTCCAGTGGCCATCCGTCCCTCAAAAAAGGAATGAAATCTTAACTGAGTCATATAAATCAGGGAAGGCGTTGAAAGTATCAGTATTGTCGCACAATTTTAGTATTTTTTCTTCAACGAAAAGAAAGCAAGGAGCTGAAAGGAAAGTTCAATTATAAGGGTGCTTTGGGATTCGAGCCCAATACCTTCGAAGCTCAAGGAAGCAGGATGCCCACACGCGTCATATTTTTGTTCTTTAATTTCTGCTTGGCACGCAACAAAACCACAACAGAACATTCACATATCAGTACAGATAAAACCGACAGTGACACTCCGCTAAACTACCGCAGGTTATTTAAAAGCGTTCTAGTGCAGCTAGGTCTTCCAGTAATTTTCGTTGATTCTTAATAAATCATTGCCTCAAATGCACAAACCTCTCGGTGAAAATCGCTGTCATTGTTGATGCCATTTAACAAGCTTGTACAAATGCCGTGCGGTTTGTGTCCTTCTGCTTTTCAGGATCAGAGCCACTCTAATGTCACACGGAACACCAACATTTTCCAAAGGAAGAAAAAAAGATAGCACGGGGTGTTGCACTTAGTTGCTTACTCATTCAACTTGTGCTGGAAGATGTCTCAATGGAAAGCTGAGTTGAACAGGGAAGAAATAGATGCACGATCAGTTCTGGCTTCCTAGAAAGTAAATAATTAGCTTATAGAGAAGCATTCTATGGATTGCGTACAGCTCCCGAAGAAGTTGTAGAAATAAAGGTCCGTAAAAAACCGTACCGCGTAAATGCGCCTTCATGGCCTTGAAATAAAGATAGAAATCTTCCCGTACCATGGTTTTGGAACAGCCTGTCTTACATGGAATCCAAACATGATGCTAGTGCGTTCCGTTCTCATTTCAAAAGTTCTTCCCAAGTTGACGGCTTCTGTCAAAAGTTTCTGTCATGCAGCGTCCGAAATCTGTGAATTGTCGTTTCAGTAGGTTCAATTTTCCTCTACAACGTGCTGTACAAGTTGATAGTTGATACTGACGGTTTCAGTCATACGTATAGACACTGGAGAAATTGGTAATGGGGGGCTTTAGCACGTTAAAAAGATTGGGACGTATAGTAGTGCGCTAGCTTTGACAATCAGACTTTTAGTCTAGCGTTACCGCTTACCTCTACCGTCTACCGCTAACGCGCGAACGTCAGTACGCATGTTCAGATCACCTCGAGGGCGACAGATGGCGCCACGTTCCTGTCAAATTCCCGCGAACTCCGCACGCAGGGACCAATCAGCTCGTGCTGTGCTGACGGGGCGCGATAGCGGTAGACGGCCGCGGTAAATGCCGGCGTAAACTAAAAGTCTCTAATCAGTAATGCAGTTGTGAGTGCTGCGGTGTGCTACCATTATTGTCCACGCGGTAAGCTTTGAATGAGGCCGTTGCTTTCAGCCAGCGGGATGCGAGATATGCGGCCTTTCCTTTTCTTTCAGCACTGGCATCTGACGTTCGAAAGCGCCTAAAGAATGACATATATTCAATGCAAGGAGCGAGAATTGTCAGGTTGCACATCGAAGAACCCCATTGAACTGGAAGATAAAAACACTGGCTGGTTTGGAAACCCACACCACTCTGGCCGACATCGAAATCAGGCAGCTGAAAGGGCCCTTTGTGCCGGACACCACTTGCCTACAAATGTCTGGTACCCTCCTATAGGGAAGTTCGAAGACAGTATAGACCAGAAGTGTTTTTGCTTTTGCGAGAAGGCTGCTTGCGCACTCACACCACTCTCAGCACCAGGCGCCATCTTTCGGTACGCATGGCCCAGGGACTGCTGGTCTCATTGGTGTTGCGCATAGAATGAGTGTCCACGTACAAGTGTTGTTCAGTTCTGCTTTTAATGCGCTCTGCAAACTATAAATGTAGGTCTCTGCTGTGTATCGCTGCTTAAATTTTGTTGTTGTTGTTGTGGCTGTAGGAAGAAGGAAAAGAAAATGCACGGGCCTGCTACTGGCTCTGTAGCTGAGCCACCTTCGCTGCCTCGTGCGGACAGGAGAGAAAGTAGAGACCAAAGAAAAAGAAGAGGGAGAGAAAGATGCGCGCCGCAACAGCCGTCGTCCACCCCCTAAGCGGTGACGGGTGCAATGACGGCCTACAAAAGATAAAAATTTGGTGGCTGGCAGGGAGTTCTGCAGCTATTTAAAACGCATTATTTTCCTCGATGACGCTATATCGAAGCTGAGTATACCAGGCAAGTTACGAACTGAAATACACAGTTTATAAGCAGATTGAAGCTCTGGCGTGTCGTTTTCGTGTGATTTTCTGGATGTAAACGTATTGATTACACTCGAGGTGGTTAGAGCTAACCGGATCGGCGGACGTATTCTAAACGCGTTTTCAGACAACAATAGTTGATATTCGCTTTATTTTACCGTTATTTTAAGGAACTATAAGCACGACCGCCAGCAATACAAATTGATATTCCCGTACGTCAAGAGAGAAGTTAGCGTGGAAAATGGCTGAACGTGGAATATTGTAGCTCTTAGTATCTGTTTAAGACACAGCAAAATAAATATGATTTAATTACATTCTATGATACTGTCCCAAATGGCTGCGCGATGATTTCGCACATACGGAGACTGAACCCGTATGTGTTCTACGTGTTTGCTGTGGAAGCAAAACGGAAAGCGGCTATGTAGTGTGCGATTCCGGCGCCCGTTAAAGAACTCCATATGATGGAAATTTCCGGAACCTCCCACTACGGGGTACTTCGTAGTCGATGTCACTCTGGAACGCTAAACTGCGTATACAGTATGAAAACTTAGTTCTTATGCTCCAGATAGCATCCACTTGCTACTGTTTCTTTTTTGTTCTGGCATGTACGCTAATGTATGTGACATGCAGGCGACACACATTTGCATAGGTGATAGATTTTCCAAACACACAAAGGTGTAAGTCTAAAGCTACGGTGTTAATAAATCCCTCTATTCTCCCCCCCCCCCCCCCCTTCAAAAAAAAATTATTGCCTCCATTAGCTCTGTAACTTTAATGAGACCACAGTGATAATTTATGCATGTTAGTGGGGCACCACTACGCAGGCGACAACACAGGCTAATAATATGTGTGGTTCTATAAGGCTGGCAGGAAGGATGAACAGCACATTGTAACTGAAATTGTATGTGAGACACACACATATGAGTAATCCTTATGCATGTAATCGTTCGAAACGTTCATCGTCTTCAAAACAGCAGCATTGGTACGATTACGTGCTCAACGCCAGCACAGTAGCCGTTAATGCCAAATAAAATCTTGTAACTAACAAGTCCATTTTACCGCTGTGACAAAGCAAGTAATCTTGCTGCGACACCACTGTGCAGGTAAAATATATTTGGCAACATTTTGCATCGCTCCAATGGCCGGGCTGTCCCACCGGTCGGCAGAAAATGGCCACGCGGAACAACAGGTCTATAAAACTAGTGTACAAAACTGCACCAAAAGTTCGAACACCGCCAGATATAAAATGAGAGAAAATGCTGTTTAATCGCATTAAGCCCAGTCAAACGTGCAGCGGAAATGCATACGTGTTGTTCAAAGTTATGATCCTAGGCATGCGCAATCGACAGCACAAAGAAGCCTTTCAGTAAGGAAAACTTTGTAACCATTTACGTTGCAGCAGCGATGACGTATCATGTACGACACGCAAGTGTTTGAACAAAGTTGGTTTGGTCAGGCGTTGATTGATTGAACAAGCAAACAGTACAATAGAACACATGCTTTTCGCCACCGTCGAAAAGCGGCCGCGGTGCGCTTCCGCGTCCTTGGGCTCAGTAGTCGAGCACCCTAACTACTGATCCACTGTGGCAAGGTAGTGAGAGAGTTCAACTTCAAGACCGGCCAAGCGACTTAGTAGCACACCCAGTGGCCAGAATATTTTTTACAATGGTTGCACAGACACGTCCGAATCACTATCATCGATTATAAAGTAAACGGCAGCCCTACAGCGTTCTTCAACTCTATCGAGCGCCAAGGAATGCGCGTTCGAGCGATGAAAACAAAGCACGCTTCCTTTGTTCAGACGCCCCCCCCTTTCACTTTCCTTTTGCAAACTTTTCTTTCATCTCTCTTCCACTTCGCCTCATTTTCTGGTTTCCGCTTCCTCTTCTTCCGTTATTCTTCTCATTATTCTTTTACTTCGATTCTATCGCGCTATTCGTGCTATCTGTGCCGCCCTTCCTCTCGTTCCGCAGCTGTCAGTTCCCCGCCACGTGGGGATAAGGAGACCGTAAAAGTTTAGAAATGGGAAGATGCCTAAATTGGGGAAACTCAACCGATAACACAGGAACGAGACGAGAGCTAAGCGCGCCATTGGAGAAGGAAGCTGTTTACTCAGCAAATTCTGCGCTCCCATTCGGCCGGCCAACCGAGCTTTGTTGCGCCGGCGAGATCGCGGGGCTCTCAAACCAGCTTTTGTCTTGATGCCCGACAGGGCCGAAGATTTTTCACAACTGCCGCAACTCCGTTTAGCTCCCGCTTTTCCGCATCCCCTTTTCTGTCGTGTTTTGGGTGCGTTCGGGGATATATTTGGAGGGCCTTGTTTCTATTTTATTTAAGACATAACTTTTTGTTTCTTTTTACATCGGTAAGTGTTTAGGCACCGGTACTTATATATAACCTTAATGAGAGGCTATGAAGGAGCGCCGGCACACTGAGGCACTCTCTCTTATGGCTGGATCTTGAAGTGTTGGTAAGCGTTATAAGGCCTGCCGTCACTCATGACTTGAAGGACAAATGTTAAGCCAACAATTTGAGGCTATGTTAGGAATTCACTAATCATAGTCGCTCATAGTGATGTTCATAGTGCAAATTTAACGTTAATTGTCTTGAGGAAATCCTTTCACAGCTTACTTCTCAATTTCACAACAAGTTGGAAATATGAGGCACTTGTATTCATCTCATTCAGTTGGAGGATGAAAAAGCAGCGAAAAGCTACGAAACCACAGTCGTGTGTGCTAAAGCAGTAGTAGCATAATTGCCGCGGTCATGGTCGTATATCTCCACTACTTTTATACTGAATGGAAGAGCATACAGGGGCCCATTTTAGTGCATCTCTGGGTAGGTAGTTTACTCTCCTTTCGCCTGAAATCCCTACTTGGTCAGGAGGGCTCCGGATCCAGACGGAGGACCAAGGAATAAAACCATTTGCATTTGATCATTTATGCCGCAGTATGGATGGTAGGTGGCCATGCTGAAGGGTTCAAATAGCACTCCAGGAATTCATTAAGGTGGCATATGTGATAAGGGTAGGCTGTATAGATGATAACTCCTGAACTGAAAAAACAAATATTGGCGAAACATTTGGGGTCGGCCTGATAGTGGCGAATGGAACGGTGCGAGCGTAACGGCACTGGAAAACGACAGCGAAGGAGAAAGTTGTCGCGCCAATCCTGGCGCGAAACGCATCTGTGTAAACTAGTGTGCGGTGTTCGTGTTCGGCTTTATTTGAGCAATGTAATTGTGCACGGCCATCTGTTGCAGTACATGTAGTCCTTTGAAAGAGGGCAAGGTAAATGATGTCGTGCCTTGAGGGCCCAACAACGCAGCCTATGCATTTACCAAAGTTCATTCTAGCATTGAAAGGATGGGAATACTTCCAAAGTTTTATCCCACTTCCCACTTATATGGCTGCGTGAAGAATGCTGATCGCTGCACTGAAGCTTATCGCAAAAATGCTGGAGAACTCACAAAACAAGTTAACGTAGTTCCGAATAGCCACTATCGCCTGTTTGAAATGCGGTTCGAAGAGCACCTTCTAGCATGAGTGAGAGCAGTGCGGGGTGTCGTACCAAAGGATATCCGGAACAAGTTTATGAAATGTACACCTCTGTAGCCTTGGCCGTACTTTAGAGGCGTGTATGGTTTAAATATGACTGTTGTAATCAGCAGGTTCTATATCTAAACAAATTTGAAATGCAGACAGAACGAAACCGGCCAGTTGGTAACATAGTGAAATAGCATGACAAGATTGAACAGCTCACAATGGATGAGGACACAAAGAAGAAATGAGACCCACAAGTGCTGGCTTACAACCGATTCCAACCTCGGCCCGGAATGCTAGGGTTATCATGGTGGACATCACACATACGCGGCAAACGGAAGATTCAAGCGCTGACGGGGCTCAAAAGTCTGTGGTAAGCGCGACCGATGACTTCGATACGCGGGAGCCACCTAATGATCTATCATTCGAGATTCGATAAATTTGTGAGTCACTTTGCATATGTTATTGGAAATCCTGTGGAGTCTTGATTGATGAGCTTATACGGGAAAACTTGATTTGATTAACTTTCATTCTGCTATCATCAGGCTTTCATTGGCTGCAGTGTGAGCCCAGAAACCCACCTCGCTTTGCAGACACGTTGTTTCCGAAGGCCAACACCTACCGCTTTGGACAACGTAGCTTCTTCCACATGACAAAGGAATGCTGTACACAACCAAGTTCGGACATTCAATAAGCTTGGTTGTGATCTTCTTCTTGCACACTTTATTCTTTGCGTTAATGGGATTGGGCAATCTGTAGAATGTTTGCAGCTTATCCGGAGCGGAAAATACATTTAGATTTGCCCGCCGCAGGATCTTAATAAGGCGATGGGAGAAGCCGCGTAAGTACTGAATCACAGGAATCTGCTGTTTAGCGGAAGGCTGGGATCAGATGCCGTCTTATACAAACAAATGCAGACACTGACCAGAAGATGCGACCAGGAACGTTTCTCAAGCACAGTCTTGCAGTACTCTTCCTTACAAGTTTGTAATGAGAAGAAACAAACGGGATGAGTTGAGTATTTGTGCGTGGTTCACACTTCCAATAAATCTGTTCTTCAGGATATAAAAGCTTATAGCAACAAGAAATCTGAAGGTATCTTATGAGTGATTACCATTGGCGAGAATCCAGCACGCATGAAGGTTGCTGTGTTAATCACCGATGGTTCAACAGGTTGCCAGCCGAGATGGTGCAGTGGCTACGGCGCTCGGCTGCTGTGCCCAAGGATGCAGGATCGAATCCAGGCCGCGACGATCGCTTTTTAATACATGCGAAAAACTAGACCTGTGCGTTGGCAGGGCAGGTTAAACAATCGAAGCGGAAAGAAATTTATGAAGTCATCCACTACGGCCTCCCTCACAGCCTGAGTCGCTTTGGGACGATAAACCCTATAAGCCAAACCAAACCAAAGCAATGACTCAAAAGGGTCACAACTACAGTCAAGAAAAAGTAGGAAATAACTTATTTAAAATCTAGAAGGCGGGCACAGAGGGCATGTCAAGTGTAGCTAAAAATAAATCACTAGGAATGGGGTGTTGTAGAAATCAGTACAAATTCTATCATTCTGAACAAAATGCATCAACTCCAATGGATAAAAGTTTACCGCAGGAGAAATCTAAGACGTACTAAAAAGCCGCTGCTTGACGCTACTGTCTCACTAATAAAGGCTGCAGTATTAGACCTGTCAATTCAGTCTTGGACGAATGAAAGAAAACCCAATTGAGGCAGTTAACAGAAAACGTCCTTATTGTCCACTGAGCAGGCGTGCAGGTTATTTGCAGTGAACATTTCAGATGGTTGAGGACAGTGTCATTGTTCTTAGCTAAGAAAAATGATCTTCAATGAATAAGAAGCTGAGCTCATTTGAGTCCGCCTAATATATAATAAATTAACAGAGATATTTAGGTGTACTTACATACTTCTTTTAATGTTCTTTAACTGCAGTTCCGGCCCGTTCAATTGTTGGCGGTTAACACACTAATCTTTGTACCAGTTGACTCATTACCACTAGAACTCACTCACGAGATTCCTTAGGGCATTTTGTGAGCTATATCTAGGCGCGATAGGCCAGCTGCATAAGCCAATTTTATCGTACGAATTCGGACGATAGGATTAGATGACATATCGTGACGAACATATTTACTATAGAAGTATGAAACACGCGCAAAGAAGCTGCTGCTGCCGTTCGGGTCTCCTGATTCCAAACTTGCAAAGAAAAATAGCGAATGAATATGCTTCAGAAATGCTCTTTCCCAAGCCTTTCCCAGAGCTTATGGTTTCAGCTTGCAGGAAAGATTTGGCGTCTTAGTTCCTTAATGCTGCGAGGTACCCCCATATCTCCTGGTCTGTGTCGCTAAGGTTATTATTAACCCCATTTATTTAAAAGACACTACCCCCATTCGTCTAAATAGCAGATTGCTTTGATTTCGTACTTACGCAGATTCTCCTGCCATTTAAAGAAAGGTCGGATGACGGGCGAATGTCAAACGTGTCATTTTCTGCCCCAGATAAGGTGCAAAAAATTACGCAGATTGGCCAATCCTAGTGGCACGAAGAGTAAAGTGTGCTTGAAGAAGGACCGAACGAAGACCGTTGAATGTACCCCTGATCAGTTGTGTGTGATGTTCCATTGTCATGCGGGAAAGGCTACGTTTGCCTGAGCGGCAGGTGTGTTACCGGGACGGCTTCAGTGAAACTAAATTGTCAAAAACGTGAGGTCGGTTTATATATGCACGCACACTGCAGGAAATTAAGCCTAATGATAGCAGTATAGATGAAGGCGAACAATATTAAATTAAGTTTACATGCGTCAGCTCGTCTACCACACTGCACAGTGATTTACAATAATAGACGCTACCTAATTCGTGATGTTATCGAAGCCTAAATAATAAATCGTTGCTGTGGTTCTCGCGTATCAAAGCCACCGATAGTTGGCCATGATAATCATATATATTCGTGGCCGAGTTTTGAAACCAACTGGTTCAGGTCAGTGCTCGTGTGTCTCGTCGTTTCCTCTCCTGAGTCTTCGTCCATTGTGCGCTGTGCAATTTTGTGCTGCCGTGCTAATATCCTCTCTATTCATCAACACCGTTCATTGGTTCTCGTTTTGTGCTCCTTGTGCTTGTTACATACCGGGACGATGTACCAATTTTCACACACGAGACAGTAGAAATGAATGGGAGTCTGCTCTGCTGAGCTACAGGCTAGAATACCAACTCCGGGCCGTGCGTTTGATTACTGGGGTCGCCGAAGCCTATGAACTGTCGGCTGCCTAGAGCGGCCATGAGTTCTGCCCTCATCCTGCTTTTCTTACCCAATCCCACGAATCCCCCGTCAGCTAACCCAGTTCTTGGAGTTATTAAATTAATATGTTATTAAAAAATCTCTTGATTGTTAACCATCGTGCCTCACCCCTACCTTACGGTTTTTCACGTAGGCTGTTAGCCCGGGAAGACTCGAACATCATTTTTGCACCAAAAAAGGTGTAAAAATGTTTAGCGTGCTCAAAGCATTTGGCTGTTTGCAATAAAATGCGGCTGTATTTGAAAGCAAAAGCGACGAGCTTCGTATGGTTGCTTTGTCCCTTGCTCGGCACATGTACAATCCCGCAAATTTTCGGATGTCAGTAGGGGTTCCACCTGGGAGGCAGATCGTTTATTCCTCCTCACCCGCGTCGCAGCGCAGCAGAAATTTTCGATTGTACTTGGCCCTGGCGGTCAGTTGGAGAAAGCGCGAGACACCTGATACATGAAATACCCAATAGGTGCCGCCACCCACTGCTACGCGCACTTTCAGTCTTTTTTTCTCGTGAAAATCGTGCAGGCCATTCAATGCCAGCCTTCAAGCCAATTAGTTGTAATGCAACAAGGACTGTTACAATTCCTTTCTGTTCCACAAAACCAGATTGCGCTTGTACCCAGTTCTCAGCACAAGTGCGATCTCGCCAATTTTCTATCTGGGAGGCATATTGCTCCCACTGATTTGTGTCTCTGCACTGCCGAGAGTTTCGGTTTTCCTGCGCCCTAGTGGTCAGTTTGAGAAAGCTCGAGAGAGCTGATACATCAAATGCCCAATAGGTGCCGTCGCCCACTGTTCCGCGCACTTCGCGTCCTGTCGTCTGGGAAAAATCGTCCGGGCTCTGCAAGGCCCAAATTCAGGCCAATAGGCTCCAATACAAGAATGACTGTTGCTGTATTTTTCACGTCCTTAAAAAGACTTTACTTGAGCTGAGTGCTCAGCGCAAGTGCGATCCCGCAAAGTTTCTACTCTCAATATGGACTGCACCAGGGAGGCACAATTTTCCTCCTCATCCGCATCTGCGTTACCGAAAGTTTCGATTTTCTTGCGCCCTGGTGGTCAGTTTGAGAAAGCTCGAGGGGGCTGATACACCAGATGCCCATTAGGAGGCGTCATCTACTACTCCGCGTACTCCGAGTCCTGTCGTCTGGTGAAAATCGTTGCGGCTATTTAAATCCCGACTTCAAGCCAAACGGCTGTAGTGCGAGATATACTGGGAAGGGCTGAGCGAGGGCGTAATGGAAGAAGTTATAGTTCCCGCCATCACTCTCCGATAGGGCACCACTATTCCGGAATGAATTGCTGTCAGGAAGCACGGTCAGACGCCGCGGAAGGTGTGTGTGGGTACGAGAGAGTGGAAAACATTTTACAGAATGTCAAATAGAAATACAAATAGCCTTCCACTAAGTGGAGACAGCGGTGAAACTGGTCGGTCTGGGCTTCGATGGTTAGCCACGTCCTACATTTGGCAGGGGATTGGTTGCTATAATATGGTGAACGCATGGCTATGATGTATGCTAAAGGAGATGCTCCGCGTCGGCATAGGAGCCGGGGTAGTTTGAACAGCAAGGAATGGTACGAAAACCATACAGGAATCGCCATGCCGGAGCGACGATTATTCACCTGTATTGCTTGTAATTGTGCGTGTTTTCTTTTGCGAGTGCTCTGCCTGGCCTCCTGGTTCTGCTAAATCTACGCGCGTGTGTGATCGGTCCCTGTGTTAATAGCGACCTAAGGGCATGCGCCACGATGCCTTGCTCTTTCTGTAGTTGCCGCTACGTAGCGCACACGCAAATGGTCTCACTTTCACTTACCAATATTTCCTGTGCAATTCGAAGGATTAAACGGTTGTATACCTACCGTTACCTCGTAATGAAAAGAAAAACATGCCTAAGCTTGCGTTCTTGTAGAACTAGCTTTTTTTTTCGTGAAGAGCTGCTGTTCACTAATATTTGCAATCTTAAAAAATAGTCCTTAAACCTCTATATTTGAAGGCCGCGTCATGAGATAAAGAAAGTGAGCGCATGTGACGTTCACCAGCAAAGAAAGTTTTGCGCCTGTTTAGTGTGTTAAGGATTGTAAATTAGTTTATAGGAAAGGAAAGGCGCGGTATCATATCCAACTTTTCGGCGGACACCTGGACAGAGCAGTGAGAGAAAGGGGGAAGATGGGAGTTAAAGAGGAAAGAGGTTCCGTACTCATGCCTGCGGAAACGTTTCGACCTGCTGGGGATCTTTAGCATGCACTGATATCGGAGAGCACACGCACGCCTTTTCGTTTTGGCTCCATAAAAATGCGAAAATGCGGCCGCAAAAATGCGTACCATGAGACAGCGTTTAACTTTAAAGGTGCCGAAACATCAAATTTTTCTTCCCGCATTCCTGACTGAAAATAATGCGTAAATATGTTTCACCGCGAAAAATTCTAAGCTCAAAAGGTCATCTATATTTGTATTTCTTCTGCACCGCAGTTTGGCCTCAAGTTGCCGAACACACATTCTTCGTCAAAAGTTAATAGAAGGTCACGATACGCACACAAAAGCTATAATACACTTGCTATGTATAATGGGAACGTAGAGCAAAAAAAAAAAAAAAATGACAGAAGGGACCCACAAGAACGCTTACTTACAAGTGCATTTTTATTGTTAAGGCTAGCTGGATATAAGGCGTGGAAAAAGGCAACAGAAAATGTGAAAATGAGAGGATGACAAAATGTGCTTTTTTTCAGCATCATTATTATAAAACGCCAAGTGGTAACGTAGCAGGTCATAGTAACCAAGTAGTGACCCTAAAACGTTATTAAGAGATAGGTTTCAGTTAATTAATTGATAAGTATTAAGACAAAAGACTGAAGTGGCTATTTTAAGAGGGGACGGGGGTGGGGCGGCAGAAAGTTAAGTGGGCGGATGAGGTTAAGGAGAGGCCTTAGCCCTGCAATGCGTATGATCAGGCTGATGACGATGATGTTGATGTCGCCAGAAATTTCTCGAGACGTTTCTATCGCACTTGATTGAGTTATAGAAAAACGAATGGTAATATAAGATAGAGGACAAAATATGCTCTCTGGATTTCAAATTTGGTGTATGTGAGTAAGAAGATAATTAAAGCCAGTTAAGTGAATTCGACGTCGAAATAACCAGAGTATTGGCGATGTCCAGAAAGGTAATGTGATACCTCACTTGTGGTGACGCGGTGCCTCACTTCCGGGCACGTGACACATGAGGACTATTAAAGCCTGACGTCACGGGAGAGGACGGCGCGTTGGGAGAGGGTGATGCGTTGGGACAAATACCGAGAGCACTCCAGAATCTGCACTGGAGAAATGCGTAAGCCTGAGCCTAGCTGTGTTGTCCGCGAGGTATGTCAGCGAGATTTCATAAGTGAGAGATACTGGCTCTTTCCTTTCCTGTAAACCAAATATAAAGCGGAAGTGAATTTTGATGCGTTCAACGAAACGCTTTTTGTTCGAAAAGGGACCCGCGATGTACCATGTGTAGCGGCAACCATGTGTAGCGGCTTTCGCATTTGTCCTCTGCAGATTCTTCCAACACTTATAATTTATATCTTCAACGCAAAAATCTCGCTTCAAATAAACTCATTTGCATATCACGTAAGCAAATTATTTTCATTTCATCGCTTCTTGCACTGTGTGCGCGGTGGAGAAAAGCAATGAAAAAAAAAAACGACCTTGCAAGACATACCATCCTTGGTTGTAAAGTCTTGTGTGCCTTTTCTGTGTTTCCAGCCTTGCATTTTCGCGCAGCTTGCGCGTGCTATGCAAACAAAGTAGGAAGTCCAAATCAAAATTTCAGTTACTTTATCGATTCGTGGCGAAGAGAGAACGCGGTGCTTTCCACACGTTGCATTGCACAGATGGGTTCATGTAACTATTCGGCGGGCAATGGAACGCATCTGCGAAGAAACGAAAGTTCCTGAGTGGCACGTTAACGCGCCACCGTGCCGATGTGGCGAGGAAATTTCTGTGGCGTTCAAGGCCGGTCGCATTTGCGAAGTCGCACAGGCTAGAAGCCAGAACGTAGAAGAATGTTTGACGTACGTCGTGGGTTCGGCCAATTGACTCTAAAATAAATCGAGACAAATTTTGTCTTTCCAGAGCATCCCTGTACATGGAATACAAAGGGTAAGTCATGGCATTGTCTAAAAAGTCAAGCAGAGACAATTCGTGCCCCTTATTATATTGGTGTTCAAGGCAGCTTCTTACGTCTTTGTACTCCGTAGCCGAGGAATTTTTCCACAGGGACGCAGATGACGTCTCGTTGTTGACGCTGGATTCAAACAGAGTCACGACGTGTAACAGGCCACGGACAACGTGCGACGTCACAATGGGGTAGAAAATCGGGTGTATCGCGTTGCTCACACCGTTCAACAAACTCACCACCGCTGGAGGCAAGAAAAGCAGATTTGTCGCCTCCTGGTACTCGTAAGATGGCCAGAATGACGACACGGTGTAACGGTTGTCGTAGCCGGGCGAGTCGGAGCCGTAGGCGTCCCAGTAAAGGGTGGACGCATGTACATGAATCTTGAAGACCTTGGCCAGTGTGCTCCGATTTGAATGCGGCGCGAATGTGTGAGTATTGCGGTAAAGTTCGTATTCAATAAGACTACTTTGCGCGCCAAAGTTGAATATTAAAGTGTCGATTTTTCGCCTTGCTCTAGTGATGGCTTCGGCATCGATCCACGACCTATTGGCAGAAAGCAGAGCCTTTATCATACGTCTTGCAGTTCGGAACTGTTTTTTCAATTGCTTATCCTGGTAAGACCGGTGGACGGTCACGTATTCTCGTCCCGCCGTGAGCTTTACCACTATGCCCACTCCATATTTGTACAGTTTCTCGAGCGTCACCATGCATGCGGCTTGCCTGTGCTTGATTCCGTCCGCTGTGAAGGAATGCGTGAGCTTTACCAGGTCTTCGAAATAGCTACCCAGGAAAGGAGAGAGGTCGACTAGCGCCTTCAAGGCCATGTAGTTCACTATCGTGCTGTGCCAGCTGGGGTTCATGAGAGGAGGGAGGTTACGAATAAGAAAGGCGTCGCTCAGGAATATTCCCGTGCCGTTGTCCACTTGGGTTTCGACTTCTGGCAGGAGAGTATGAAAGTAGGCCGGCCAGCTCCAAGAATCGGAGGTCGGAAGGTCTCCAAGAGTGATTGCACTGTGGTCTTTCGACGCGGAGCTTCGACTTCTCGGGGGTATCCTCAGTCCGTCTAATTCTTTTTCAAAATCCACTACTTTCTCAGCCATTGCCAGTGAAGTGAGAGGCTCGGTGTTGGATGTCGAAATATTATCTGTCGTTCGCCAGCTTAGTGCATTGTGAACAATGAGCACGAAGCGGTCCTTGGTTGTACCGAGTTCGCTCAACATGAACCGGCGGTAAAGTGTGTCCGGGGGCCCCAGGTGTATAGAAAATCTTTCGTCACTACGGCCCTGACTAGGGAAGTTGTGACTTGGCTTTACCGTGACGGTGAACAGTGGGTGAAGTCTCAGAAGCCTGTCTCCTCGTGCGAGTAGAGAAGAAAGTGTTGTCTGTGGCGTCCATGAGCTTAGCCCGAGCTTTTCGAAGATTACGTCCAGTTCGGCCGTCACAGTAATGTCCTCACTGGCCGCTTTTCTACACTCGTTATAGGTCCACATCATTTGCGAGACGAAGTTATCATCGGGTCCTGGCGCGAAACCTTCGGCAGCCTTTACCGAGGAATAGCGCTTGAAGAATTGCTCTATGTTGGCGAAGAGATGAAGGGCAGCTGACAAGGACGTAGGCATCTGCATGATGGGCTGTCTCGGCACAAGTCGCCTGCTGCACACGTGAGCGTAGAAGTCGTCGCATGGGGATGCCAATCTCGAAGCACGGTCGAGAACATTCGAAACTGTCCACTGGCACGGAGCTGAACGACAGATCATCTCAGAAGGCCGCCCGCGGCGATCATAACGTGGGACCCACGTTATGTCCTCGTCGATAGACTCACCGCGGGCTCTGAACCGTTCATACGCCGGTATCAGGTACTTCTTTGTGAGCACCGCACCGCCCAAGAGCGCCAAGACGACGCCGGCCGTAGAACACACGACACATACGGAGATGATCCCCAGGAATGCGCTCTTACGCAGCTGGTGCCGATCTTCGGCCATAGAAGATGTGGCAACGAGGCAACGATCATTGAACCTGGAACGACTGGCCGCCATAGCTTTCTTCATTCTTCTTTGCTCGTGACCACGCAAGGTTTCGTTTCCCGTAATTTTATCATAACGAATTGCCTGGAAACAGAATGATGATAAAGATTTGAATATAAACATACAAGGTGAAGATGCATGCAAGAAAAGACCGCTTTATTTTTTACTCGTGATGTGTCCGTCTGCATTCCCTGGAAAAACGTTGTAGATGCGAAGAAGACAAAGTGATGCAATGTGGAAATAAGATTTCATTGAATTCAAGCAAAACAAAGTTTGTAAAAGCTAAGTTTGTAAATATAGATAGATGGATTTATTGAAAGGAAAAGGCAGAGAGGTTGGCCCGAATAATTCAAATCTGGCCTGCTACTCTGCACTGGGGAAGGGGAAGTAGAGAAGAAAGAAGGTCATGATGGGTGACGATGTGGGAGAAGGCATATGAAATATATATACAGACACAGCAGCTTGCTTTACAAACGTGAATCAAGTCCGCTGGCGCTCAAATAACGGCAAAGAGCGCGCACTGCCTGGACGCCCTTCCCCTTGTCCTGCCAAGCGCCCAGCAGCAGTTCCTCCGACAGAGGCCTCTTGTCTAAACGCTTCAAGGAAGCAGCTAGCACATTTCTTTCGTTCGCATACTCTGGGCACACCAATAATACATGGTCCACAGTCTCTGGGATGCCACAAGTTAAACATTCCGGTGAGTCCAGCTGTCCAATTAAATGTAAGTATTTGCGCGTGAAAGCCACGTTTAAACGAAGTCGATGTATCAAGCATGTCTGATGACGCGGAATATCACGCGGAACATAAAATTTAAATGTTCGATCAAGCCTTCTTAGGCGGATGTGTCGGGCGTCTGGTTGAGCCCAGTAGGCTGCTGTAGCAATATTCATATAACTCTTTAGAAGACACGTCGTATCCGCTCTTGAAAAAGGCACAGCTGTTTGGAGGCCATTGATGAGTGCGCTTTTCGCTTCAACATCGGCCTGCTCATTCCCATGGAGGCCGCAGTGGGCAGGAATCCATTGAAACATTATCGTGTGGCCTTGCAGCTGGGCAGATGTGATGAGATCCACAATGTTTAGTGCCAGGGACTGATAGGCAGTGTGGCGTAAGAAGTTTTCCAAAATTTGTAATGCAGTCTTCGAGTCCGTGAATATACACCATTTTTGAGGTGGTTCCCCACATATATAGCGAATAGATTCTCGAATGGCTACAAGTTCGGCAGCGGTTGATGTAGAGGTATGTCCCAAAAGGAAATGCAGAGTCGTTTTCCGAGCTGGTATGACCACAGCTGCAGCGGATGCCTGTGCTGACACAGATCCATCAGTGTATATGTGAATATAACTGGGATATTCTGACCAGATGTGTGCCAGAGTAAGTTGTTCGAGTCCACTAATTGGTACCATTGATTTCTTTAGTATTCCGGGAACACGAAGGCGCACAAAAGGTTTATCCATCGTCCATGGTGGTTGGGTGGGATGATATGGGAGGGCATATCCTGTCGGTACTTGCGACTGATGGCAACGGAGTGCAGTTGTAAAACTGCAGTCCGGCCTCTCATTCAGAATCTTGCTGAGTGGGTGAAAACGGTGTCTTGTAAGTGCTCGTAAATATACACGAAGTGGTTCGTGTGACAAGTATATGGACATTGGGCGAGCGTGTGCCTCTTCAATTGTGCCTTTGTTAGAGGTGCATCTGGGCAGTCCAAGGCATATTTTCAGTGCCTGCGCTTGCACGCTCTCTAAAGTCCGCAAGCAGGAAATGCTCATACTAGAGAGTACTGGGAGACTGTACCGGATGTAGCCAACAAACAGAGCCTCGTAAAGGCGTATTAAGGAGCGCTCAGTTGGACCCCATTTGATGCCAGCTATGTAACGAAGTACATGGCAAAAATTAATTAGCCTCTTCTTCACCATAGCAATATGTTTCGACCAAGATAGTCGGTGGTCAATAATTACTCCCAAGAATCTGTGCCTGGAGACGTATGGTATTACGACTCCATGAAGGGTAATCGGGTAGCGGCTGACACATTTTCCCGTAAACGCGATCACTGCACACTTTTCTGCCGCTAAAAATAAACCTTGACGCCGTAAGTACATCGATGTTAATGACACAGCTCGTTGCAGTCTCGCACGTAGTTGTGGGCGCGTCGAACCAGAGGCCCAGATGCAGATGTCGTCAGCATATGCACTTATGTGGATGTTAGTTGGCAGTTCACTCACCAGGCCAATTAGCGCAACGTTAAATAAAGTTGGGCTGAGAACTCCTCCCTGTGGAACTCCACGACCGACCTGAAAGTGGGTAGTATCTCCTTCAGGCGTAGTCATGTAAACAGAACGGCCGCTGAGATAGCTTACAATCCACAAGTACAGCCGGCCACCAACTCCCACGTCGTCAAGTCCATCAAAAATAGCTTCATGGAGGACGTTGTCGTAAGCTCCCTTTATATCTAAAAATGCAGCAGCTACTAGTCGACGGTGACGCTTTTCGTGTTCTACTGTCGCCACAAGGTCGATGACGCTGTCAATGGAAGAGCGTCCGCGGCGAAATCCAGTCATCATATTTGGATAAAGATCATTACTCTCTAGATACCACTCAAGTCTTGCCAGCACCATGCGCTCCATAACTTTTCCAACACAGCTTGCTAGGGCAACTGGCCGGTATGAGGTAAGTTCGAGAGGAGGCTTTCCAGGCTTCAAAAGAGCAACCAGGCGGCTAATTTTCCAGTGTTCAGGAACAGTACTAGAAGCCCATATATCATTGAAATAATTAAGTAGTGCAGTTCTACCATCCTTGCCTAGGTTCGATAAGGTTGAATAAGTAATCCCGTCAGGACCAGGTGCAGATGAATGCCGACAAGAAGCAAGAGCGGCGTCTAATTCAGCTATTGTAAAGGGCACGTCGTATTGATCATTCGGCGAAGGTGGTGCAAAAACCTCTGAAATTGGTAACTGTGCCTGGTTTGTGCCCACAACCATTTTACAAAAATCTTCAGCTACGTCAACTTCATTGCGGCGTTGGTAAAGGGCCAGGGCACGAAAAGGATGCCTTTCTCGCGGAGGTGTGCGCAAGCTTCTCGCAACATGCCAGATACGCGACAGGGGCTTACGGGGATCCAGTGATGAGCAGAACTGTCTCCAACGTTGTCGTCCTAACCTCTCCAGGTGACGCAAAACTTGACGTTTAGCTCGGCGAGAAAGTGCGAGATCTTGCGCGGATTTCGTTCTTCTGTACTTCCTTTCAGCCCGCCGACGGATCGCGCGAAGCCGCTCGAATTCCACGTCGATGCTGGACACTGACACCGGCACACTAACATAGCGAGTGTTCTCACTGAGAGAGGAAGTAATGAGGCCCTCTATTTGAGATGGTGACTGGAGGTCCACGCTGGAAGTCTCCACCGCTGCCCTAAAGGCGGGCCAGTCTGTGTATTGCACACGAGGTGAAGTGGCAGGTGCAAACCACTTGATGCATATGTACGTTGGTATATGATCACTCCCATGTGTTTCCACATCACTACACCAAGAAACGGAGGGATGGAGGTTTCTGGAAACAAACGCCACATCCAAGCAGCTGCTGTAGGTTGTTCCGCGTAGAAACGTCGGTGAGCCGTCGTTTATATTGACGAGATCTTGCGTATGCATAAAGTCTGCCAGGTCTTTTCCTCTATTGCTCATTATTGCACTACCCCACTGAGGGTGGTGAGCATTAAAGTCCCCCACAATAATACGAGGAGCTGCACAACACTGGATTGTTGAAAATAGATATGATTTGTCCAAGCCATCCCTCGGTGGAATATAAGCGCCAATTACAGAACATACTCGTCCTTTCAGGGTTAACGTCAAACAAATGTAGTGGTTCGTGTTGTGGGGCTGCAGAGCATGGCGGACGTGCGCAATGTCTTGGCGTACACATACCAGCACTTTGCTTGTTTCGTTTGCTTCTCTAGACCATAGCAGAACATATCCAGAAAGGCGGAAAGCAGCCGGCATGTTGGGCTCACAGATCACAATCACAGGAAAGCGGTACTTCTGTACCCGCTGTCGGAAGTCACTCAGCCGACCACGCAGGCCTCAGGCATTCCATTGCATCACAACACTGCGGCGTAAGTGCATCGTCACAGAGGTGGGGTTAGTTTGTTGCGCCATTGTGAATTATTGCAATGCCGCCAAGAGCGGCTCAAATGCGTCCAAAAACTGAACAGCAAACTTTGCTGTTTGCGTGTTGATGCTGGAGAGCAGCACCCGCATTGAACGAACCAGCTGTTTCAGCATTTCTTTTACCTGCTGGCTGTCGGGGTTGTCGGAATTTTCAGTACGTGTGGCAACCAAACTGGGATTAGGCCTGGCGTTGGCCTTTGATGGTAGAGCTGGCCACTCAGCATCAGAGGCGGTAGGTAATACAACAGCCTCTGTCTGATCCTTGGCATGTGACACTGTCTGCGACATTACAGCAAGAGTACTCTTAGCGGGATTAGACTCAATCTGTTGTGGCACCTGAGCTGACGTTAACTCTGAAGTTGACTTATCCAGACTAGGCTTGCCTTCCGATTCCTTGTGTCGGCGTCGGGAACGGTGCTTGCGACGACGAATAGACGCGGCCGCTTCTTGATGAGTCGAGTTATCTCTCACCATCTTTTTTAGTATACGTTTTTCATCCCGAATTTTAGGACAGTCCTTAGCCGTCGATTCATGGGCACCCGAGCAGTTAGAACACCTGACAGTCTCCGCCTCGCATGCGTCATGAGGATGCGTACCGCCGCATCGACGGCAGGATACCTCGTTTCGACAAACGGCGCTCACATGTCCGATCTTGTGGCATTTGTGGCACTGAACAGGTCTTGGAACATACATCCGAACTGGGTGCCTCACATAGCCCACTTTAACGTGGGATGGGAGGGATTCAGTTTCAAAGACTAATTTAACGCACTTTGAGCGGCCGAATCGATGAACATCCACAATGCGCGCCGTAGATTTGATCAGCGTGCAGAGATCGCTTTCACTTATCTCGGGGTCAACGTCGCTGATTACACCTGCAGTAGTCTTTTTCCCATGTGCAAGGAAGGAACGGACCGGCATGTTGCCTAGCGCACCAATTCCTTTCAGCTTGTCCACTGTAGCCTGGGATTTGACATCCACGGTTAGAACATTCTTCCAGGGATTAATTCTGACTTCGTCAACTTCACCGGGAACCAGCTGGTCGAAAAACTGCGTCAGGTGCTGTCTGTTTATCACATTCAGATTCGCCGTTGCCGTTGTTGGTACGAAGGCCACGGAGAAGATCCCTTGCTTTTCAGCGTTCTTCTTTGGTGTCTCACTCATTACTGATGTTCGGCGCAGCTTTCTTTTCAGGCGGCGCGACTGGACAGGCGTGTAGCTGTTGTCGGAATCCATCTCTGTCACGGTGGAGTCATCTGCCGAGTCTGGAAGCTCCACGTCCGCGACGTCAAGGTGACCCGTCGAGTACGCTGTAGCCTGTTCGATGGTGGCGGGTGGGCGCAGGGGTCGTGCGCCCGCCATCCCGAAGGATGTCGAGATCACAAATAGCTCACAGCGATATAAAATCCAGAAAAGTGGAAGAGCGCTAGTTTCAGACGTTCGGAAACCTCCACTTCTTCTTCCTCCTCCTAAGTTTGTAAAAGCACTTCATACGCCGTGCGGCGCTGAACGATCAAAATCACAATGTGAATTTGAAATGATTTTCTAGATTGTTTTGACTTTCTATAAAAACACTTCTGCAGTACAATCCTTCTGTACCAGGTCCTTATCTTGAAGAAGGACCTGGTACCGAAAGAATGTACTGCAGATGTGGTGACATTTTTTGAGAGGAATAATTTTCGTTCTCTTCAGACGAATAAGGAGGGGGGATTTGCTGTGGTTCCGGCTGGACTTTACGAAGAGAAGGCGACACTTGCAATTAAGACGAATTTTGTGAATGTGAAGAAGAAAGCAGATCATACGTTATTGCGTTATGTAATGATCTGCAGCTCACCAAGTTGGCAAAGGGGATGAGTGAATGCAAGAAGGCTTGCCTGGATGTGTTTTTTACTGTTAAGGCTCATAAACCGGACTCGCCTTTCTGATGTACTGAGTGAACGTGATTCGTGGCAACAGCAGGTCAGCCAGCATCTTCTTAAACATTTGAAAGGTTTGGAGTTCGATGATCCATTTGCTACCAAAAATTCGTTTGAAGTGGTCCATTTTTTAAAAGATCCAACTAATATTGGGTACCTTTTTTCTGTAGATGTAGAGGATTCGTTCGTTCTCATTTAGTATTGTTTGAATCGGTGCGGGAATGTATTGAATATAATGCCACTGTAGCTTTTCAGAACTTCCTGGTGTCAATGTTAACAATTTTCTTTCCCTACTTCAGTTTTACTTTAAATCCACTGTTGTGTTGTTTGGGACATATATATATGGGCAGAGAAGGGGCGTTTGTATTGTGTCATCATGTTACCCCAGTCCTATGCAACATCTTTTTATCTTCAGTTGACAAAGCAATTTGTGCTTTCCTTAATGGCCCAGGTATTACAATTTTTAGGTATGTTGATTATTTATTAGTGATTTTGAATAAGGGCTCCGCATTGATGGAAGGTGTGGAAGGTGTCCTTTCCAATTTTAGGCTACAAGGGAAAGGACTTGCTTTACCCATGAGCTACCTGTGGATAACAAGCTGTAGTTCCTAGATTTAGATATAAAATTTTGTGATGGTGAGCCGTGTTGGAAGCATTTTCACAGTGCTAACAAAGAGCTAGTTCCACATGGGTCAGCCCATTCAAAAACTGTTAAAAGAGGGATTGCATCTCTGTGTTTGGAGTCAGCCCTGTTGAAGTCGTGTGAACATATGGTTGAGGATAGTTTTAATAACCAAATGGGCGGGTTCCCGGGTACGGTAATTTGCGAGGTGACAGAGACCATTCTCCAGAAAATGAAAGGCAAAAGAAGGGCTGCAGCTAAGGTGGGAAATGAGCGCCCACAAGTAGTTCCTTATATTCATAGAGTGTTGCATTGTCTGAAGAAGGTGGCAGGCAGGTACGATGTTCCAGTTGTGTTTTCTGCGCCAAAAAAAAAAAAAAAAAACCCGGGTGGTTTGTGTGCGAGAATAGGGGGGAGAAATAAGTCATAATGTGATAGGAGGCATGTAAAGAGTTTTATAGGCTGTGTGGTGGGTGTGGTTTATGCGATTCCACTGACGTGCGGAAAAGTATATATAGGCCAGACTGGAAGGTGCTGCTATCACGTTAATTTCTTCGCCCCCTCGGCGAAACAGTGATTTGTTTTCAAAGCATGCCTCACAGCGCATCACACTGCACCATGCATATGCACTAAATCATGTATCTATAAAGTAGGTAAATAATTTTGCATAGCTAATTGTTTAGGATAACAGTCAGACTACTTACAGCTCCGCAATTCAAACTGTCCCTAATGACTGACCACGAGACTAACTATTTGCCCCGCTTTAGCTTTCGAATAACTGGCATATAAAAAAAAGCAACAACAACTAGGGGCGCGATGGCTGTGATACACTATATATACACTTACATATACATATATATCTTTTACAACTTTACTTAGCACAACTAATACGTTTATTATATAAATGATTTTCTTCTTAGCTACCTGCTTTTACTTGTTTGAACCAATGCAATACCCTTTTTAATTTTGGGTGCGGAATAATTACTGGTGCTGTGCAGGCAGTTAAAATACACATTTTGATATTGGTTTCTGCGCGCATTCTTCCTTTAGTATTCTTCTGTCATGGTGCTGTTGCGACAGCAGCATGGCTTAAGTACATAACACGATTTTGGCAGCCAGAGTTTGTTCTTGCCTGGAACGTCTGTTTTGTTATGCGTAAGGTTTACTATCTTTGGTTGCACAACATGTTAAATTGCCTTGTTTGGCGCATTAGGTACTTGAATTTTACTCAGATACCTAGCTTTATTGGAGACATGTACGTGTTTTTGATTCTCTTATTGCCACGTTTTGTGTATGCATGCTGCATGCAGTGAATGTTGTTTGCAGTCACACTTGTTGCTCTTTATCAAGCTGTATTTTGTATTTGTAGTATTCCACGGTGTCTTTGCATTTCTATTCTATACTTCGCAGAGCTCCCGCTTTCTTGATATTGCCACACCGCTGTCCATCATCTGGCGCCACCAAGTAGCCGAATGTCTTGGTACGTGGCTGAGCGTCTTTCTCGTCTCTCTCGAGCTTCGCTTGATTAAAAAGGGCCAGCTGGGTTGTTCTGTTGCTTGCTACGTGTGTTGCTGACATTTGGTGGATTGTGCTGGGTAAGATCCCATGTACGTTGCCCCCGAAGACGTCAGTGATGCTGCTCATCGACGCGTGGACGCGACTCCCGTTCATAAAGCCAGCCGTCGCCTCCGAGGCCTACAACCTGAGTTCAAACCACTGTCCACCCCACTACGAACCATGACAGCCACGACGAGCAGTCAGACAAGTTAGCCTTCCAGCAACGCCCCACCGTTCGTCCTTCTCGCACCGCGATCACCGCCATCATTTCACGGTGACTGGTTCGAGGATGTGGAAGACTGGTCGGCCAGTTTTGACCGTGGGGCCGCATTTAACCAGTGGGACGACGAGCGGAAGCTAATGAATGTTTACTTCGTTCTGCAAGACTCGGCATTGTCGGGTTTCAATAGATGTGAATAACATTTGTCTCTGGGCCTATTGGTAGTTATAAAGACATCATGAAATATATGCTTGTGTGCGTTGAAATATGCAAAAACCTGTAGAACTTGAGGCCGATGCGCTGACGTAGAAGAAGCGCCGTTTGTCTTTCTCACTATCTTGTTACTGTTCTTTTTTCCGCAACTGCAGTTTATAACGGCTTATACTACAGTTTTACTTCAAAATCGCTCACTTTGAAAAATCGCCAATTAAAAAATATTCACGTTAAAATATGCGAATACCTCATGAACACCATAAGCATGCCGAAATACTAAACATCCCTTATTTGTAATTTATACTTAATCCAGTCTGAGCCTGACAGTTATTGAATTCACAAAATCAGGCAGGTTGCATCACCCTAGTGGTCTTGTGCGGCGATACAACTTACATCAACTGTAAAGTCACATCTCTTCTTTTTCGTGAGTATTCTACAGTGCCACTGTGAAGCAATACTGGAACGGGCAAAGAAACAGAGGAGGGGGCATTTAAGAGCTCCAAAAGCACCATTATAAATCTATATGGTGATAGCTATGCGCGAGTGCTGAACACATGAGCAAGTAGTAGTATGATAATACGCCAGCATTCGTTTAGTCTGTGAAGAATGTTAACTCTCTTCCTCACTCTCTTCCATTTTTGTTTTGTTGCTTATTATCTCACTCTGTTCCCAATGACGCGGGATCGAATCCCGGTCTCGGCGGCCGCTTTTCGATGGAGGCGAGAAGCAAGGCGCCCGTGTGCTGTGCGATGTCAGTGCACGTTAAAGAACCCCAGGTGGTCGAAATTTCCGGAGTCCTCCACTACGGCGTCTCTCATAGCCTGAGTTGCTTTGGGACGTTAAACCCCACAAACCAACCAACCAACTCTCTTCCACTTTTGTTTCGTTGCCTGTTATCTTTTAATGTGCGAGCAGATACCACATGTCTGGTCGAGAGTAGACGTCATTGGCAGTGATGGTAACAACTAGCAAGCAATAATGCTGAGATAGGAAATGTCTTATTCCATTCATTGGGGGCTAGCACTGAAGAAAATAATACGATACCAGTCTATAGATCGCCGTGTCACCTAAAAGTGAATTTATTGTCAGAATGATACAAATTTAAGACGAGAAATATCCCCTTTATAAGAAACCACCCAATCTTCTACAAAACATAATATGAAAGGGTAAAGAAAACCATTGATTTTCGCAATAGTAATGAAATAGCAACAAGAATTGCTTGCATAGCAAAACCAAAAGCACGCGACCGCGGATTTGAGAAAACTAGTGAAGTCAAGCGCCTACTTTCAAAATTCAGAATATTGAGTTCATTGCTACGGTTATAACATACCGCCTGTTAACCATGTTTCTTAAGGGCTGTACTATGTCTTCAGTGAGGGAGGATCGCGAAAGCCTTTCGTTTGGGATACATGAATTTCCCTTAGAGCGACTATTTTTTTGCCGTCACTACGCCACATGCGTTCATCTAACACAGAACTTACACACAATAGGTGATGGGTTTCTTAGAATACCCAATTGTTCTGAGGCGCTCGCTGTGCATTATCAGGACACTGACGGCGGATATGTATCAGCCCTTGGCCTGCGTGTGAACTGATACAGTTCTGCGAATGGGAGTTTAGATGCAGAAAGAATACATTCAGCAAGTTTAATGCCCCATGTTGTTTCACGCCCACCTCTAAACTCCTTTTAGAAGAAAAACCGCTTTCCGTAAGTCCCAAGACAGCAAAGAAAGCAGCGCTGCGAAAGCCTTCTCAGTGGCATGTTCTTCCCTTGGCTTCCAGCAATTTTTGCTTTCATTGGTAAGTAGATTTAGGCGACCGCCATATTTATATTTCTGCACTACGAAGTACTTGGTTTTCTTTCAGCACATAATTTTCTCTCAGGCAGATTTTTAAGGTGCGGCAGGGCGAATTTTAAACCCGCAAGTCTTTTTCAGCCCTAAAGAGTAGAAAGAAAATAAGACCTAAGATCCCATTCTTCGCTGAAATTCACCAGTTGTTGATGTAGGCACAGCGCAGCCTATCTTGAATTTAAAACAGCACTATAAGCATGCGGTTAAAGTATTTTTACGCGTAATGAAACCAGAAAAAAGTGCTAGATATTATCTGAGCTGGTGCCCACGTTTAAACGTGGCCCGACAGGTCTCTCTGTGACAGGTTGTCACTATAACAAAAAAAAAAAAAAAAAAAAACGCTAAAAACGGGTACAGGTCAGCGAGTGCACGGACAATGCTCGTTATTTTTGCACTGTCGACAGTGAGGACGTTCGTCCTGTGCGTTCGAGACCGGAACCGAATATCGTTGGCCAGAGCCATATTTCGAGAAGAGTAAAACGCTAAAGGAACCTGTGTTCACTGAGATGCCAGTGCATATAGAAAAGAGCCAGGGCCCAACATTACTGGCCTTGTAACTGGCGTCATTCCCCTCTTCTTTCCCTTTTTTTTCTGAAAAATGATTATCCTACACCTTTTGCATGCGCATAATTTACTAATACTGCTAATAAGTCATTTTACTGACTGGCCGGTCATCAAGAAGCTTTATATTGCAACACTGCTCGTATGTCAAAACATGCAATAATAAGGCACAAAATTGGACAAGTCTATACATATTCATTATAGAACAACAGAGTGCTCACGGAGAATAGACAAGCCCTTGTTTTATCTCAGTCTTCTGTGTGTCCGTGCTAAGTAATTTCTTGCGAAATATTCGTTACAAATCCCACTGAAAAAATGACATAGTAAACTGATGGGATGTGATTGAAACTGTCCATATCTTGATACATGGACAGTAAGCTTGCATCATCATCATCATCATCATCATCATTAACTTGACTTCACCCACTAAAGAATAAAGTTTTTCCCATATGTCGCTCCTTAATCCGGACATGCGTTAATAGGTATATAAAGATTACGAAGAATTGAGTATTATGGGGGTCGCTCAGCAATGGGTATGAAGCGGTCTATGAAACTGAACTCATATAAAATACTCCCGCTGAAGTGGTTCGTCTAGAAGCTATCAAAGAACCAGTGCGTGGTGGCCGTTCTTGTGGGCGCAACACTGTTTAAAAAAGATAGCTGGCTAATGTAAAAAGTGAACGTCGTGCAGGGGCGATGTGTACAGGCGCGGCTAGAAGTAAACGGAGCAAGACAGTCCCCTCAGGTTTTATGCATTCCCTAAATAATGATGTGAGTTGTGATATGGACAGGTAGGTTGTAGATGCTAGTGCGATTTGGCAGAGAAAAATGATGTTCCTTTATGTGCAATGTGGAAGCTATCATTCCAGATTGTAGGGAATAGCGTGCACTGTTATCTTGTGTCCATACCTGCAGACTAACCCGGTTGTTTTTAAATATCGCACTACGTCGACCTGGTGGCTTGTTCGCATTACTATGACTCACAGCGGTGGCACCAAAGGGAATTAGAACACGGGCAAAGGTTTTCTCTCAGAGCAGATGTCGTTTTCTAGGCATTTCTCACAGCACGACGCGGTTGCGACTTCTCTGTTGTTCCCGCTCAATGGCAGCTGCATCGCAGGGGAAAGAAAAATTAGCTAACATGTGCGTGTGAAGCTGTTTTATTTTTATTTGGGCATCTGACTCACCTTTGAAATTTGTTGCGAAAGCATCAATGAATTGACAACACTCCTGCGGTGGCGTACGAATTACTGTCACATGGCCGACTATTTTACAGGTACGCGTGGCTGGAGTTTCTCTCGTCTGAAAAGTAACTGCTTTACTGAATGGGTGGTGTGAATAAACGAAAACGCACGCACACACGCGCACATGTAAGTATGTTCAGATGACACATGAACCCACGTAGAAGATGCACACAGCTTCTTATGAAAGGCATTAAAAATCGAGACCGACCTCTTTCTATTTGTCTCAATGTCGGACACACGTCCAATAAGGCGCGTTTTGTTCATCGAGATCTGACTTTTAGAAATCTTCTGAGATATGGAGAAAATTTCTTTGGATGGCACTTCAGCCGTCTTTAGAACGATAGTGTTATTGACTCTCATTTGCGACACCTATCGATGGTCCTTGTTCGCGTGCCTGCACTTCAGCGCTCGCTTGATCCCTAATCCCGTAAATTGAGGCTCTGTCGTGTCACACATAATAGTTAACAATAATAAGTACACAATAGGCATGATATTTAGTCACAAGTTACCACGTTTTGTACACGACCACCGGACATAGATATAAAGATGCGCTTTAACAAACCAACACGAATGAGCTTTTGTACCCTAGCTTGTCTGGCCGGACCTCGGGTACAAAAGTCTAGAGCTCGACTACCAACTAAAAAAAAACTACTCGAGGGACAGCTTCTCCCAACTCTACCTTAAAATATGGTCTCATGAAGTTATAAAACCCGCCAAGCAATCAGCTTGACGCATGTCAGATACCACCTACCAATGCGTGCTTATATACTCACGTTCATAACGCCAACGGCGTCGGCAGGCTTGCCGCAAAACGAAGCCATAATGCTGTAGCGTTGAAAAGAGTTCTTGTTACACATGCATTAGCTCTGCTACTGCGACGGGAACGCTGCGCACTGAGGAAGCCATGGTGAGGGCTGTGTCACCTTTTCGGAGAGCTCCTAGAATCCTTCTGCGCACATGCGAATTTTCTATGGTTTCTATGTTCAGTGTCATTGTGACACACTGAGAAGCCGCCTTGTCGACGGACGCTCGATGCTTGTATAAAACTGGGTTGGTGTACATAATACATACGTAAATGTTCTAATTTCTTGTATCTAAATCCTGTGTACTTGCAATCACAATATTCTGATGCATTTGGCGCTCCTAGATTTAAAGAGCGGCTAAGTTTTGATTTGAAACTCAGCACTTCTTTTTTTATCGGCGAAGACAGCAGACCTCACAGCCGCACCTCTCCCCATTATTAGATGACTGCACACTACAACAACTAAGAAAGACGGAATTGTGATGGCATCACAGTGAATGATGAACAAAATTGTGGGGTACATTTAAGCTCAGTCTTTAAGGGTATGACGCGATAGCTTTGGTTAACAGCCGACATGTAAAGTCCCCCTTTAACCAAGCCGTATGACCTTGACTACGTGACCTAGGGGTTATGCGTCTCAATCGGAATGCAAGGGTAATCGCAGGCTGATTCAAGTAACACTCCCTCGTATAAAAAGAGAGGCCCGAATCGGCAGCTCCTGCCAAACGTAACGTGAGGCATGCCTACGTCCAATCAGTGCTCGGCTATAGATCAGCCGCCAGCTACCACGTGCTAGTGTCATGCCCGGGATTTTATGCTCAGAATGCCTACGGCGACAAAGAACCGAATTTTCCGATGAACGGGGTCTTTAACGCTATCGTGTTACATAGAGAGGAAATGATGAGAAATGTTTTGAAAGGCAGTATAGCGTGCCCCCCCCCCCCCCCCCCCTCTCCCCAAATCAGCTATGTATCCTATTGAACCGCTTACAGCAGAAAGGCTAACATCGAGGCAGAGGAGGGTAATATAGATGGTATTATACTTGCTCATTTTTTAGTCGATGCGGAAAACAAGTGAAACGGAGAAGCCTCATTTGTTACCCGTCTTTTAGATTGTAGGATCTAAACTAAGTATGGATCGGGTCAACTTCGAGCTTAACTCCTGTAACCATGAGCACTGATCATTAACTTTTGACGTAAGAACTTAATTCCCAATTCCCCTCTTCTTCTTTCGCCACATCAACGACATACTATTTTACAGCTTTTGTACAAAAGCAGACTTACGGAGCTAAAATCCTATTCAGAAACTTCAAATACCATGTGCGCGCTTAAGAAAAATGAAATTGGCTGTTTTTGTCCACAGGGGCGACCATAGCTTCAGAAGATTGGTGGAGATCATTCTACGTGTGTCACCTTCCCCGAGACGATGGACCATGTGCTAATGTGATATCTCGCTTTTACTTTCACCCGAACAATGGTTGCCAGAGGTTTTCGTACAGTGGCTGTTATGGAAACCTGAACAACTTTGCGACCAAAGAAAAGTGCATGAGAGTGTGCGGTAAGTATGCGATTTTATTATATTAAAAAAGACTCAGCTCTAGCGGAAATGACGGTGAGAACAAGGAACTAAAAAGTGGGAGTATTGGGAGAGTTAAAAAGAAAGTTACTGATATGCTTAGTTGAGATTTGTCTGGAAGTACACTGTCATTGGTTAATAAAAACCCCGTCAGAATTCAAGCTCAGGGATACTTAATTGAGCTCCCACGTTGCGCCTTACTATATGGATAAAAAGGGCATTGTTTAAGAAAGGAAGCAGTTTGATGTTTCTGGTCGCTTGTAATGCATGAAGTGAGACTAAAAAAAAATTTATCAGCAGAAGAGGGAGAAGTTTTCTTGTGTAATCGCTCAGACCCTTGCTGAAAGTTGATTTAGACGCCAGGTGAATGAAGGCCGGTTACCTTCTCCCGACTGAACAAGAATGAACAGACAAGTTAGAAAAAGCGAGCGAAATTTGGGACTTAAGTGGACCTAACTTTTAGTGAGGATATCACACGCGTAGAGCTGTAATGCGTACAAATCTATTCCCTCTGCAAACAAAAATCTGAACGCTTATTCTCCGTACTTGATATCGACGTTACCTTTGGTCAATTTACTAAAGACCTGATTTAGGGACATTTGCTCCCCCAGTTATCTGGGCTAAGCTTAATTGTTTTCGCGTTACCATCTAGCTGCCCACAAATAGTGGTCGGCGATTTTGAGGAAATAACAGAACCTTCGTTTTGTGCAATATTAGGTCACCTGAGCCTTTTCTCATTGCAGGTCATTTCTTAAGAACAGAGGACATTCGAAATGGTATGTAAAATGACCTGTAAATCACTACAGAATAGAAGACTGCATTTGGTTTAGTCTGAGCTACGACGCACACCGCAAGACGTGTGCAGTTGTCTACTGTAGAACTCTTTTTACTAATACTCTATAGTTTGATGTAGTATTCTCCTGCGCCCTCAGCAATTCACTCACGATTGAATTTCAAAGGCGATCACTTCAGTCAAAGACCTCGTATATGGTGACAATCTCTCTTCTTCTCTTCCCTTGTGCCCAATCGCAAGGGAACAAGGAGCTGTGATGGCTTCTTGGAAATGCGCCGGATACCAGAATTTGAAAATGTGCTTTGTACCAGCTCTGTGCGGCATGAGAGAGACAAATTAGGAAAACATCATGGTAAAATATTATCAAATAATGTGCCAATATTGTTATCAAGACAGCGTAAAAGCCCGCTATCTTCAGAAAATCCAGCGCCGGCTCTCTGAGCGAAAATTCACAGCCATCCCCTGACGTGCGTCGAAAGGCAGGCCACATGGCTGGGGACTGGTTGGTCATCGGGAGATGTAAGTCTCGAGCTGACAGTATTGAGTTCGGCAGTATCTGGCAACTAAGACAGCTTTATCGATGTGGGATTGTGAGATTGAATTGCACTGTCCTGGAGCCACTGGTCCCGAGTTCGACACCCTACACCAAGGCAATAAAGTCATGTTCTTACGTTTATATTAAAGCGGGATATATAGTTGTATCGCGCTGCTTTTTTACATACCATGATAGCTTAAGACTTTATGCTAAAGAGTATGTGTGGAAAAAGAGAAGCACAGACTAAGGGATCAGTAATAAAGTCAGTAGCACAATGTATGTTCGCGAAAGAGGATCACTGACAGGCAGAGATGGGAACCTTTTATGCTGTCAGTTTGTGCTCTTAAAGATGGAAATAAATGTCTTCTAATATTTTCTGTCGTCAATAAAGCAAACGTACGCTCGCTCCTGAGAGTTTCTATAGCGTACCGTTATGAAGAAGTGTGACTAAGAAAGAAACTAATGTCTCCGCTGGCACGAGGAAAAGGATCAGGGAGAATAAACTCGGCAAGAAATTTCAGTAGTGTAATATCAGCTTTGAAAAGATGTGCATCGTTATGGCTAGGAGTGTTATCTCAGCAACTCTATAAAAAAAAGCAAATGTGCTTTTGATATAATAAGTGCATGATATAATAAGTGCATTAATGATAGGACCACTTTTCTCACTAAAAACCTGACAACGCGCAGGACAAGCTAAGCGACGCCGCCTTAGCGTGAAGAGCATGCCGCGAGCACTCTTTGATGCTTTATTTCAGTGCTCATGCTATTGAATGTGGAGCTTTTACTCTCTTCGTGATTTTCGCTTGATGCTAATCTTACCGTTTTGTAGAAGTGGCACATATATGGGGTGGGGAATTGACCAGTGTTGTAGGGCTGGAAAAAAAAAAATGCATCCAAGCGCTTTGTGCAAACACAAGTAATGAAAGTAAAAGAAAGCCGAAAGAGGAAACTATTCCAGCGTGTCGCAACGAGTGCCGGAGCGGTTTTACCGATATTTGTGGACGGTTCTGCAAGATTACAAAAGTAATCAATTACGTACAAGCCTGGTGAAGAAAGACATGCTTCTCTAACAGAGGACGCTTTTCCGTGGCGCAGAGGTCTTACCTCGAGCAGCAAGGAGATGCGGAACTGAAAAGAATCTATCAATGCTAGTTATGACAACAACGTGAGAAGACAAAAGCCTATTGTTACACAGAACGCATAACAAAGAACAGGTTTGAATTCATGGAAGCTTTCTTAACATGAAGAGCAAGCATAAAATAAAATCAAGCGCACAGAAAAAACGAGCAGATGATGGGGACCAGACTAGGTGAATTTCTTCCTTCTCTCGGCTAGCTGATAGGTACACTGACAGGTTGTCCTGTGAACAGCCTTCCAGTATGACTTCATCAATCTTTCACATGTTAAACTGCTTCTCAACGAGAACAAAGTGTAAAAAAAGCTTGATCAGCCCTATGAAAAATTTTGTGTGTAGAGAGGTGAGAGCAGCATTCTTCCGAAACGGATTGCCTCGGGTAGGTTGCCGTGCAAAGCCGTACCGTTACCATCCACATACTCGTCTCCACCCTCCAATAAACTCTGCACTGCAAGGTGACTTCAACCGTCAAAAAGGCGATGATGTTTTTTAAGTACTGATAGTTATATAATATTTATACTTTCAAATGAAGGAAATTCCATGAGGCGCGGGCTGATCCTTAAGCAGCAGGTCGTTCGAAGCTTTCCCCGACTGCGAAAGTGACTAAGAAACAAACGATGTCCGCCGTGGCCGGGGGGGATGCCGTCCCGCTAGCTTAGTAGAGCGGCTGAATTGGGAAGCGACTGAAGCCTAACGGCCGGTCTACTAGCGGTAGCTGGTACTTATGTAAAGCTCGTAAAAAAACAAATTGCTCTTACCTAGAAATCTAAAACATTAAATTAATGCTCAGTCTAGGCTTCTTGCTTCAAATCGTCTCTTCAGAGTTCAAGGAGAGTTGCTTAAAAGCTATCCGACAGCATTAATTCCAGGCATTTCAGTAGGAGATTAGTTTGGTTCGGTTAGGTTTGGTTTATGTGGTTTAACGTCCCAAAGCGACTCCGGCTATCAGAGACTTCGTAGTGGAGGGCTCCGAAAATTCGACTACCTAAGGTTTTTTAACATGCACTGACATCGCACAGCACACGGGTGCATTGTTTTTTATGCTTGTATATGCTTAGGTGGGTTAAAAAAATTGTTTTTTACTAAAAAACCAATAGTAAAAATAATCATGGTAATGACATACAATGCACCTGCCCTCACTACACTCTACTCAAATAGCGAAGCATCTGAGAGCGGAGGAATCGAGGCCTCTGCCGTTTCAATCGGGTTATGATTAGCAATTGCAGGCATAAAAACATATACAAAGCAACAATATAAAGAAACCATACACACACTGCAATGAACAGTAGTTGGTACAACGAAGGAAAAGAATTACATGCCCTGTACAAAATGACACGCACACGTGCGATGAATTCATCAGGAAAACTTATTAAATAATATATTGCAATCCAGACCTCTCAAATTCACAGTGAATCCTTGTTTGTTGTTATTCTAGCGACTTTACAAAAAAAAAAAGAAAATTTTTATGAAGGCTCAGGATATACAGACGGCGAGGATAACTTCCATATCTTATGAACGGTTGTTTCATGTTTGAGCCTTTTTTTACTGAAGGAAAAAAAAATGTTCCAATCATCTCGGAAGTCATCACCAGTGCAGAGGCGAGAGGTCCTGACAGGCACTAGTTTATGAAAGAAAAATTAAACCATTGATCTACTAGGAGGTTAAGCTGATTGCCTTTCTTGCAGGCACTCGTTGCCGAGGAAAGGTGGGGCCTAAACGTCAGTTCTGCAGACTGCCACGAGCTTATGGGCCATGTGCTACTGTGTATTCCCACTACTACTACGACATCGAAAAGGGGTGCACAAGATTCTCTTACAGCGGCTGCGATGGAAATGAGAATAACTTTAAAACCGAAGCCGAGTGCATCAGAAAATGCGGTACGTGTGTCTATCTCATTTAGGTATCACCTACGCTGGGGGATGCTGAAGACATATGCATGTGTGAAAGATTGCATGAGTTTGTTGATTCGTTTAAAATGAACTCACGACATACTGACATATAACAAAATACCGCATTATAATAACATACAGACCACTGTAAATAAAAAGTCATCTTTGAAAAAAAAAAAGAAAAGAAAATAATGAAAAACTAACACACTTGTCGCCATTACTGACGGTGTCTACAATACACTACCCGTTATGTTAAAACGGTGGCAAAGCTCCCCTCCGCCATCCTCCCAAACAGTGCTTCTGTTTACAAGACATGTCGAAATGACACGACTGGAGCGAAGATTTTTCAAATTCAATTGAACGCAGCTGCAGTCATCTGCAGCCTAACAAGCACTGAACATCAGAAAACATCAAAGAAATCAATTTGTACCCAGAGGGCTAATAGGATTTCAAAGTCAGAAACGCCGTTTTAGGGAAACGCAGAAGGAAAAACTACTGTGAGGCTTCTGTCCTAACGATAACAAGTACATCCTGTGTGATTGCGTCGAAATGATTAGAAACGCACTCTATGAGCTTTATTACGTCGCTACCCCTGAACGCTGGGATTTCCGTGAGGCGCGACCACATCGGCTACATAAAAACAGCAAAAACCTTAAGGAGCTGCAAAAAAGAAAGTATGAAATAAGAACAAGTGTTCTTTTGGCAAACAACGTCTCACATATTCTGAAATGGGTGGCGATATAATATGCTGTCAGCGTTCAAGTACCAGATACTTTAAACAGCACTGAACAGGAGAAAAAGCAAAACGTGAAGTAAATTAAATACAATATTTAGGCTAGAAAGTGGAAGTTATATGGGATAAGTACAGTTTAGAATACAAAGCTACGAACGTAGAGCGAGTTTTGGAAGATGTCAAGGTAAAGACAAAAAGAGCTAAACAACATCTGCATTCTGTCAAGAGAGGAATGGGAATGAAGAAACGGAGAAACTTGAAACGGTCTGAATTCCCTCATGCTCTTTCGAAGAACGCACAGAAGAATGTACTCTAAGAGCTGAGGGCACATAATGTGGCTATGAAGGAGCTTGTATAGAAAAACTATATCTACTCTGACACGACGGCAGTTGATAAGGAAGATTCAGTGGGGTACTCTTGGTGGAGCGAGAGGAGGAAGTTGAGCAAGAAAAGCAATATCGTAATATCCGTAAAACTTTTTTCTGTACTCTGTCAACCTTGTCCAAGTTTGATTTACAAGTGCCATTCCAAACCACCGACCCGTACTCCTAGAGCGGCAAGCATATGGAGATGTACAGCTTTAAGAACGGAAGTGGAGTACGGAACTCTCTCAAAAGTCGGCAAACGAATCTGAGTGTGCACATAGCCCGCTGAGAAATGCGTTTAGTATGAGAGGAGAAGCTGAGGGTGCAGTCAAAACGTACACCAAAGTAATTAATTTCATCAACCCTGTCCAACAGCACAGAATTCACAGAATAATGGTAGAGAAAGCTGCGCATTTTACGAGTAAATGAGACAACCCTAGTTTTGGAAGAATTGAGGGTAAGTCGATTCTTCGCACACTAATCAGAAAAAGCAGATCTGTCCGATTGCAACAACAAGAAATCTTAAAAAGAATGTGTGACCTTGAATATTTTAATATCATCAGCACAAAGAAGACACGAAGAGTTTATAGATCACCGAGGAAACATCATTAATAAAAACGGAGAAGAGAAGCGGGCCTAATACAGAACCTTGAGGAACTCCACTGGTTGCAGAATAAACGAAGGAGGTCTGTCCATTGACACTGACAAAGCAGGAGCGATCAAGGGGATAGTTGCGTAGGAGGGCTACGAGGGAGACTTCGACGCCCGAGAGTAGAAGCTTTTCAAGAAATAGTGAGTGGGTAACAACGTCGAAAGCTTTGCTCATATCACAGTACACAGTGTCAACCTGACCTCTCTGAAGGACTGCTGCAAAGGCAGACGTCCTAAACGTGACTAGATTGGTAGAATAATAGTAATAATAATGTGATTATGTTAAAAGAAAAAAACTCGGTAATTTATCGTATTATTTCAGCCTCAGAAGTTCCATTGTTTTAGATGATGTCTGTTTCACAAGACCAGTATTCGTTTGCTAGCTTAGGAGAAACACAATGAAGACACGCCATCGAAAAAATAAAGGCTTGACGTTATTATATCTGTGCACTATTCTAAGAAATGTGCCTAGTCTTCACACGCTCCAAGTTTATAGAAAGAGACGCCCGTAGCGCCTCGCTAACGTGAATCAAGCCGCAGTCTGCTTCATTCGCATGCGCAAGACAATTGAAAAAGAAGCAATTTCAGTATGGTAAGAAATGATGTCGAATAAGAGAAAACCAACTTCGACTGCGAGCTCAACAGCAGATTATACATAAACTATCTTCTTCCTTCTTTTACAGGGTGTCCACCGCGAAGAAAGCCATGGAGAGAATGATGGAAAGCAATTTTAAGTTGGGTGTGTGAAGAGGGGAGGCACTAGCTCTAAAATAAAAGTTGTTTACTTATAAAGAAACTTGAACATGTTTATCAAAAACACTAAGTTCAGCTTGGATAGCAGGAGTATAATTGATGATGGCGTGTGAATGGTGCATATTTGAAACCGATTCAAATATGAATAGTTCAAAGCTGGCACCAAACAGAATAGTCGTTGGTAAATTATTCCACTGTGAAGTAAGAATAATATACATTTGTGCATATTCGATACTTGGAGGGCAATAATGTATAATAGTGTCAATCAGGGAACGGCCAGTGACGGCGCCGCTATAGGCCGTTACTACTTCTGCAGGCACAGGGCTAGCGTTAAAAAGACGAAATATTGGACCTTTCAGAGGTAGCTCGGCAGAGTCAATATGCTTAAACTTTTGTCTCCAAAGGGGGGTTACACGCATAGGAAAAGTGCGTATTGCTGTCGAAGGTGAGAACGATTACGCTACGCAGGCGAAAGCTACGTTTGAGAGATGGCCTCTGAGCTCGGGCGGCAAGGACGTGTTGAGCGAACATAATTAAACCAGCACATCCTGAACTACAAGGTCTCTGCCTGGCTTTCTGATGTTATTGCAGTTAGACTATTCTAAAGGCCCGCATCAGTCCATGTGGTGCAGTTTTTTTATCCTACGCTGCTCTTGCCGATACCTTGCCGATATGAGAGTGTTGTGTTGTGAATCTACCCATGCCTAGAATTTATCAGTGTTGCACGATATTTCTTTCTTTTATAGAATTTATTTTGATATTTTTATTTACGAAAGTCAGAAAGGATCTTTCGGTGCATTTATTTTAGGTGAAGTTGAAGTTGGAATGAAATTTTGAGATTCCTGGACATGTATTCGGCTGTATGTAGAGAGAGAGAGAGAGTTATCATTTTTTTTTTTCTCGTGAAGACACTCCTATAAAAAATCTTTTTGGGGGCGCACAGAAAGCGGTAAACATGCCTAATATACCCACGTGCCCTTTGTCTGCTGCCGTCGAAACAAAAGCTATAATACGGAGCTACCTTGATATAGTTCAGTAATTATTTCCCATTAGGATAGTGTGGTGGCGGCGTCCAGACCCCTTAAAAAAAAAAAAAAAGAAAAAACATGCGTCCAGTTTAGTTAAGTTTTCCAAATTCGAAGTACTCGGGCTAGCACGACACGTTTCATTTCGATGCGGACTGCGATAAAATCTCGGAATGATTGGTTGTACGCCCGTTTAGAATGTCTACATTTCAAATGCATTTGGCGGAAGGGAAGACAGTGCTCTTAATGTGGAGGAAAATCACAAGAAGCTTAGTGTTGTTTGTAACAAGCAAAAGAAGGCAGGTTTTCAGTGAATAAATGTTTCCTTTTCGCAGCTATTGTTATCATTATTCTTCTGTTTTGTTTGTTGACCTACATTGCAAGGAAGTTAATTTTTGTAGACCTGAATGTTCGGCAGTCGGCTTAGAATTGATGCCGACCAGTGTTCGAGTAGATACAGTACTCATTTAAGGAGATATGCGGGTGTTGTTTTCATTATAATGTGTTATGTTATCACTATATATGTTATATGGTATCACTTTTATCACTGGCTTGCGCACTAAATTGTACACTCCAGATACAACTTCAGCTCGACGGGAACATTAAATATGAGAACGACTTTTGCTTCACGTCATGTTCAGTCGCATATTTCCCGGTGTTTCGTCCCTATAGGATCGCTAGTGTACTAATATTTTAATACTATCGATTCCTTGGGGCATTATATTATGATCCGCTAACATGTCAGGCCTTCGAGCACCGCACGATGACCTCATCTGCTCTTTTCAGCGGAGCTTATACTCACTGGCACTACCTCATCGTCTTGTTTCCGCTTGCTTCTACTCTTCAGTCGACAACTTCTGGTCGCGGTAACGTTTTGAGACAGCGGCATCTATGCCGTCATCATACAACAACATAGAAGCAAACATCACTACATCAGTGCTATCGTATCAATATTTAGCTCCGATCCAGAAGAGGCTGCTACTCGAGAGCAAGTGAGAACGACACCTCATGCGGCGCTGCCGCCGCCGCAGTTGATAACGTACTGCTGCTACGTACAGCGCCGCGTGATATTCTTCAGCCACGGCGCGGAAAATGACTTGATTGATTGAAAACATTATTATTAAAATAATCTTCATAGAGTATGTGGGTTGGCCACCTAGGCCGGCAGTTCACTGGTTATCGCTGACGCGTTGACCCTCCCCATCAGTAAACGCTGGCTGTCAGGTTCATCGCCGAGCAGAATAGCCTCCCACTGCTCTTCTGAGTGGTTTGCAAAGGAGTCAGTTATGGAACTTAAAGCGCGACATCTATAAAACTGACTATGATTAAAAGGCGTCACTTCATTTATTGATATTATTAAATTACGAAGGCTGCTGAGTGAGAGTGAGACGCGTTCATGAGAAATAGATTTCAAGAAATGAGGCCGTCAGACGGAAGACATTGACAAAGGAATCTAATCAATCAAGATTAGCTGATAAAACATGAGAGAATAAGATCAGCTTTCACCTGAGAAAACATATTTTGTCGGATAGGCATGTGAGAGATGCTCAACTCTGACTCACTAAGCGACTGTAGGCCGCTACTCCTCATACATACGGCTGTCTTGCAACAGACGTTGCAGGGCTGGCGAATGAAAATACACTGGCAAAAATTGTACTGCAGCATGCCACTGGGTAATCAACTTCAGTGTTGCAACCCGTCCACTCGTGTCTGCATTTTTACACATGCCTTCAATGTTTTGTGGGCCCCTTTTGCAGGAGGCTGTAGCACATCTGACAAGTAGCTTTAAACAGTGCGCTTAAAGGCCCATGGACATAATTAGTGAAGTCGACTTGGGCTGGACGCCAGGCGTTTTCTAATTAAGCTGCTGGCTGATAGCAACCCGAACTTGTTCCCACAGTGGCGAATCGTTCCGTGGGAACGCACCGCTTCTGTTCACGCTATATTGTCACGTGCTAGTGAAAATGCCGTAGGCAACAAACGGAAAGGCGTAGTAGAGTAAATAGACTCCTTATATGGCTGACTTCAGCACGGAAAGAACTAAGCAAAGGGGCGGTGGCGATCGCAGCAAACATGATTTTCAGAACGAGGACGGCGCCGAGACCGAGGATGCTTGCGTCAGTATAGTTATTTTTTGTGTCGGCGTTTTTTTCGCAGGGCCCAAGGACAAAAAAAAAAAGGGGGAGGGGGGGTTGCTTTAATAAAGGCTGAAGGTCTTTGAAGACTCCAGCATGCAGCGATAGTCACTTTAAAGAAGTGCCTCTTTATCAGCTTGATCAGAGGTTCGGTGATGCGTGAGAGGTTTCTCACAAACAGCCGCTAACACAGTTCGAGGAATCTGATAACACAAAATCGCATTATTGACGGTTGGTTGCGGGAACTGAACGATAGCGGATGGACCTGAACAGCAGTGGAAGACTAAGGCGTTCAACGTCTTCCTATTGGTCATTCCTCCACAGAAAGGTCAGCCGGAGTTCTCTGAATTTCTTTGATTGTGACAATTTAGATAATAGGAGGTGTAAATGCGCACCTTATTTTTTGTTGCTAGCTGCGCCCTTACAGATATTTATTAATAATTTTAGGCATAGAGGATTTCAGCACTCGTCGATATCAACTGCTGTAAGGACTGTTATTAGTCCCCAACTATTACCTGTGATACGTTGATACTGTGGGCGTGGTTGTTTCTGTCCAACTATAGAGCTGCAAAGGCTTCAGCTATGGAAGCGGACCATCCTCTATCATCACAGTCGAAAGCTTCACTTGCAAGTTGCCTTTTACATCGGAATAATTAATTGATCTGTGCAATAATACTTAATGTTTAGGTACGAGGTAAGCGTGCATCCTAATTGGTGTCTACTGATAAGAAGCTGACGTAAAAATCCTGTCAGCATTTTGCATTCAGAATTATTCTTTGTGATTCCCCTAGGGTCAGTAAGCAAGATGTTAGGAGGGACGGTGAGGTATTCTGTCCGCCAGGATATGCGATGGTTGTTGTTTGCAGATGGTATATCACAATTGGAAAATTTAGGTCGCTAGAATTGAGTTTTGAGGGTTATTCAAGCAATTTTTTTTTTACAATTGCTTTGCAGTCAATTTAGCACATGCCGCGTCGGTATACAAATGACGAAAATAGAAACGAGAAAACATCGCTGAGCTAACATTTTTATTTTAGACAGAGCCGAAGTGCACCTTGCACAACAAGGTACAGTTCAGGAGCGAAAAGTAAACCTGAGCAATATGATTTAAAAAAAAAAAAAATAAGCATGACGAGAATCAGAAGCGGTGCGTTCTACATTTTTCTTTCATCTTCGTCACTTTTGCGGCCCTCTTTAATATTTTATTCCTTCTTTTTTTCGGGCGTGCCAGTTTTTGTATCAGTGACGATAAGGAGAGAAAACGAGGCGCCTGATTTGACTCTTGCCCCTAGATTTCTTCGGGCAATATTGGGCGCACTTATCTATCAAATACATTTAGCTGGAAGTTTTACGCTCCGTGGAGGTGAGAACTCTTCATTGGAATTGAGAGCGGGTAGCGAGTATTAGCGAAGCGTCAACAAAGTGCTATCGATCGCAGTAGAGCGGAGCCCTGTGCTGCCCTCTAACCATGTCAGTCAATCAGAGCGCATTATTTGCAGGACTACTTAAAAAACACATATATACAAGTTCTTCGCCTCTTGCCGGCTTCAGTAATTAATAAATATAGTTTACATTCGCATCGTCTACACAACATTTTATATCACGAATGATGAACTTTCGGCCCACTGCTCGTTTAGTTAGAAAAGACGCTCACCCCCTTCAGATAGTCTCAGATACCTGGTCACAGCCACTTACCCCACAATGCAGAGACCTTGCGCTGCAAAACATTTTCGTGGCTTCTTACCTCGCAGGCGCGCTTCCGCCGCTTCCGTGCTGGATGAAGCCGACGCGCCAAGTTCGCCTTAGAGGCCGCCATGTTGGGCTGGGACGACGATCGCTCGCTGGGCGCGTAACTCTGAGTTGATCCCATGAGCTACCGAGCACTCAGCGTCATATATCCCCTGGCCGCCTAAGCGTTCTGCGCATGCGCATAAGTATCCCTGGCCGTAAGCCAAGCTCGGCTAAAATAGATGGCGTGCATTCCTTGTTCGTCCACTTTGTGTAAATGTGTAAAGCGGTTAGGCGCGTTCGGAAATAGTTTACAAGAGAGTAATTATTCCCCCGTATTCAGCCAAGCAAAGCTACAAGGTATATACAGCTTTCATTAAAACTCTGGAGATAAAGGGAAATCCGTTATGCTCCGTGATCCGAACGCGGGGCACTTCTGGAGTATTCGCTTCACAAACTGCGCTAACCAGGACAGAAAGCAGATCAGATCATAGGGTAAAGCGAATGGATAAACTCAAAGCAAGAAGAATGTTGATCGAAGGTTTTAAGGAAAATCCACAAAGTAGAGTTATAACAAGGGAATAATTACTCTCAGCATCCACCCAAGCACACACCAAAGAACTAGGACGAATTTTTTTCAGCTATCAAGATTCTGTGCAAACTGCACAGCTTCCCTTTGTACATTTGTGACGTCGCTGAGTAATCGCCCACTTATTGCTAATCTTTTTAATGCTTAGGGCTCCCCTAGAATGTTCGACCAAGTTGTTATTTCGGCTCAGTTGTTTATTTTTATTTTTGTGTTTTACCCGCTAGGCCTGCTTGCCCTAAGTCGTCTGGTGTACTTAGCCGCGTTTCCTGCACTTTCGTCACGTGCATAAGAGTAAATTTGTTTACTGCCTGTCTGTCAAATCTTGTTTAAACGGGAAGTTTTATTTCTAGCGCTAAGCCAAGGCCATCGGCACCGAAAATTTGACCTCAGGTGCGGCGCTCGCTTCTTCTACTTTGCATACCCTGCTGTCGCTACTTCACACGTATGTCAATCTTCATTCATACCGGTACATAAGTCTACAAATATACAACATTGCCTTATGTATTGCCATACATCTTTTCAGTCCACTACCTAACCTTTCCCTCCACTGCCACGGCTGGCTACCTGGCTCGCCTCCTGGGAACTCCCCCTTCAAAATACCCTCGTCACCTTCGTTTTGTCCAGACCAGTTTGTGGTGGCCTTGAGGCCCACAGAGAGCGTTGGAAGAGTCGCATGCTGGAATCGATATTCCGGCTGCGTTTCCTTGACGTTCGCAAAGAGCAAAGGAGGAGTCAAAGTATAGTAAACAATGTCTCAACATGCTTAAATGAACTTCCACTCCCTAACCTAGGTTCAAGTCTATGTATGTCTAATCCAGCTTAGCACCACAGAATAATCACACACGATATTTCTTTCGTTGCATAGCAGGCTTAGTCATATTTCTCTTCTGAGTGGTAGCTCAACTTCTCAATGAAAGTGAAACTGGCACTAAGTTCGCCGAAAAGGGTTGTAAAACATTCTTAACCTGGTTGCAGTTTGTTCCCCTGTGAACAATGAATATTCATTTAGGAACTGACGAGGAGTAATAGAAGGTGGTCTTAAGGTTTACAAGGAGGGCTTGTTGATGTTGCAATAATTCACTATAGAATGGTTTATCAGCACGTGACATGTCTCTCACAAATATTCAATTCTCCAGCCTCGCATGGTGCAAGCGAGGAAATCTCCACCACAGTAGAACTCATGTCATTGAAATTCGCTGCGATGTCATAAAATAAAGCCAAAAACGGTTAAGACAAATACGTTACTCGCGCCCTCGGTACATGTAGAAAAATTCCACTTTGCTTGTCCAATCCCAAGGTTAATGTGTTGATAAAGGTATAACGAAAGCACATAGCGATGGCCGTAAGGAGCTGAGCACTGAGATAGGAGTTGCTGATCCTCTACATATGCGATTTATTTAAGGCAGCTTGCCTATACCGGTGCCTGCTGCTTCTGTAAAAAGAGTTTCGGTAACAGGCATCCTGCAGTTGTTAGCTGTGCAGCGTAATAATGATGCTCTGGGCCGCCCTGCCTGTTTTTCCTCTTCTATATGATAAGCAGGCGTCTTGGAATCAAGTGGAAATCGGGTTGGAATGAAGTGAACACTAGGTTTTGCTATTTCAGCTGCGACATAAAAAGTTAACAAAATATAAAACAGAGCAGGGGAGAAGCACAGGCGAGAAGCAAACAGGATGAGGTCAGACTAACGGACCCCGCCCTGCTTGCTTCTCTCCTGTGTCTTGCCCTCTGCTCAGTTTAATGTTTTGTAATCATATCATACCAACTAGACATAAAAATGGTGGCCGAGTAATGATACATCTAAAATTTTCAAGGGGCTGTGCCCAAGCAACAAGCACAGGATGCGTTAGAGGGATTTGTTGGTTGTTAGAGCGTTAGCTTTATTCCGTTTTATTACCCAGCACTTCATGCGCTCCATAGGTGACACATCTACTCGAGCGCCGCACTTTGTTTCATTTCACACTGCGCAGCAAACATTGTCGTATTCTTCATCATACCAAGGCACGAGAGCACTGTGCTCTCGCCACAACTTTTCACGCCTCGTGTAAGACCGCTACACACTCTTACGCCCTACAGTAAACGTCGTCGTCTTCACTAAGTTACAACTACAAAACGCTCTCTCGCTGTGCACTGAACCGCGTCGGCTTATTGCAGTTTCATCTGCGCCGCTCTTCCATTTACCCTAGGTAAATACGTCATGCACATACGCCAAATCGCTGGTGACAAAGACCGACATCAGTCCAGACAGACTAGCGAGACCGTCGAACAAGAAACCAAGATAGCCCGTTGCCGAGAAGCTTACGAAAACGCGTAAGCGAGTATAAATCGAAGCGGCAACCGTGACTACAGCTACGATAGATTGCTAGCTCGTGAAGATCGGTTTATTGGTAGTTGAAGCTCTATGTTTTTCTCATTGCTACACTTGCGGGCACAAACGAATATCGGCTCCGGACTCATAAATGCCTCGATCGACTAGCAAAGCCGCTGAAAAAGACTGTGACAGGGTGCTAATTATCATGATGAAAAAATTAGCGCGAAGAATCACGAAGGACGAAAAAGACGACGCAGACAGGCCCTAAATCGCAACTGGTGCTAATGGTCATTCGCGTGAGGGCAAGGTCCATGCTAGATCGCCAAAAATAAATGAGACCAAAGATGATATGAGCCTCATTCAGATCAGTGCCCAAGTGGAGTTCCTTTTTCGTGGTAAGATCTTGTGACGGTTGCTCTCTTAAGTAAGCGGTAATGACTGAAAAAGCAGAGCGCTAGTGTGTGCTAAACGATCGATCCTTTATTTTGTGAGGCCATACCACGGCTCCATGTTTTTGAAAATGTCCGTGATGTATAAGTGGATGTCATTCTGGCGTAGAAGCCTCGCCGCATTGACATCTAAAGGGTGAGACCATTCTTGAACCATCATGCTTTCAGATGCTGGCCAGTACTTGGGGAGCATCAGTACATTGACGTCCTATTCTGTCGACTTGTGTAAAGTGTTCTAAGAAGTTATGTGTGTTGTCGACAAAGACACCACGCACTTTCGGCCCACGGACGGAATGCGCGCAGACCCTTTCCGGGGTCCCACCTCGGACTCGACGGGGGGTGATCTGCTCCGCTGCGAAGTAATTCTCGGGTTACTCCAGCATTCCGACCCCGGAGATCTGGTGGGAGAGGGTGTGCTGAGAAGGACCGAGTGGACCGTTCCGCCACCAAAACGGACCCTTTTCGGGCAGTGTGTGTTCTGTACGCCGTGCGAGCGAGTGTTGTAAACGAAGGGACAATAAATCTGTTCCGTTGTTTTGTTTTGACGACTGTGTCGGCTACACGTGTATGCGATGGTTATTCGGAGATGCCTTCATCTGCGGCACCGCACTGGATCAGTGGTGCAGGCGATCAACTACTGAGCACTCACTTTGTTGTCGGAAAAGAACGCAGAGGTTGGAGCTATAACCCTGCATTTCGTCTGGGGTTGGTTTTTTTTCTGTGTCAAGCACTTTTCGCTCGGCTTTTATGCTTGAAATTCCCCCTTCCAGTTGAGTTGACGGGGGTGTCTCCCCAGTTAAGCGTCTGATGTGTGTGGCCGTATCGCTGCGAATGGTGACGCGGATGACAAACACGGAAAACTGCAGGACCAGCTAATAAGAATTTAAGCTCTAAAATAGGTCTCCCTGCTACGACCTCCGCATGCCACGCACGGCACTCTACCAGCTGCGAAACTTGCAGCTGCTTTAGAGCTCCCTATTGTAAACGGCATTGTGTTGAGCGTAGCAAAAACCATGGAGAATAGGGTGTCCACTAGCGCTACTCATGACAATAGCAGCGAAAGGCAAAAGCCATGTAATAAAGCGTTTATGTATAGCGTAGAAACTGTTCACTTTAGGTCACACGCAGCCTTAACAAAAAGGACTTATGATTACAGCGGGGCGATGGCCCGGCAATAAATTGACGAGGTCTTTCTTTTATTATTTTAATATTTAGTTATAACCAGGAGAAGGCTTTGCAGCAGAATAAATTTCTATATATTTCAGAGGCGAGGAGACTGTGCCCTGTAGTTAGAATTTTATGGACTCATTCTTGAATTTAAAGGTGAGGTCAGGCTGACGAAGAATTGGAAGCTACATTCTTATTCTAGTTCCACATAAGATACCTAAAAGTTCCAATTATAAGTAGCAATTCGACTTATAACTGGAACTTTTTGACACGTACGTGGAATCAGATTCAGAGTGTAGAAAACCATTTACCATAAGATTTCTAATGTGGTTTCGACGCAAGGACAGCTATGCTCAGCTGTAATTGTGGCCGGGCGTGCCGGTGCAGACGTAGGAAGATACAAAGGCGCGAAAAAGGCACATAGCATGTTGAACGGGAACAAGACTAGTGCTGGTCTTATTTTCTTTCTACGCTCGTGCACCTTTTTTTGCGCACCATTGTGTTGCTCAACAACTACTCACCCTGATTTCCTTGCGAATAAACATAAAACTGAATTAATCTGCAGTAAGCGTATCTAAAACAGATGAAGAAATTGACGTTTTCAAAAACAGGGGGCAACTCGAGATTAAATTTTCAGAAAAGAATTATTGAACTATAAGACCAATATAACTTGTTTGCTGAAAAAGCTTAGGTGATGCCGTTAGGCCAACAGATTGCAAGCCCGCTTCGAAGCGGAAGCTTGAAACATAAACTAATCTGTTCCAGTATTAGGCCACACGCATCACGAACACACCTGTAAGCAGCCGCAGTCGCAGCTGTGTCGATAGAATACTGCATGCAACATAAACGGAACTCGCGAGTTCCGCGTCCCTGGTGGCCTGCGGTCGCTCTTTTCCACTGTTGGAATCTATTACTTTTCAGATCAAAATAATTATGCAAGGAAGGAAAAGAACACTCAGCGCCGCGGCACCTCTATCGCCATCGCTTGTTTCCGGCGTCCATCTCTCCAAGTGCTCATGCCACGTCAGCCTAGCGGGTCAACTTTGCCGCAGGTGCTAGGGTTCATGTTTGGACAGCCGCAAGGAGACGCTTCGGTAAACAGTGATGCGACACAGCGGGATAACAGGGCTGTGGCTGTGTAGACAACCAAAGGACGCCTTGTGAACTGTATAAGGCATACTAGATAAATAGTGTTGGTGGAGGTGCGCCATTGCGGGACAGACTCCGTCACAGTAGGGAATTGACTTGGCTAGGACCTTTCTGGTCCACCTGGCAAAAAAAGGGAAGCCTCAGTACCAATCCAATCCAATCCAATCTCTTGCGCTGAAGCTGTGACCTGCGGCTGGTAATTCGACCCTGCTGTGTCCGAAGTACTGGCATCATTAGCCGTCGGAAGAAGTGATTGAATCCTTCTTCCCCTTGGTGAAGGTGAGCTCATTGTTCCTAGCACCATTCGCTCCCTTGAACTACGCAGCCGAACGCGCACTGCCCCAATGTCGGAGCTGATCCCTATCCAACCAGCTCCGACCGTCACCTGCCCTGGTATCCTGCGTCAACGGGACCCCGCTATCTTCAGTGGTAGCAACGATGACGTCGTCGACGATTAGCTGTCACAGTAACTGGGATGACAATCTGAAGCTGAACAACGTCACCTTTTACTTTAGCTACGTAGCCAATGTATGGTTTCGAAATGACGAGCTGGACATCGCCTCTTGACTTAACTTCAAGACAAAATTTTCTGAGGTCTTCGGCCGCTTCGCCGTTTCCAAACTTCGTACAGAACAGCGTCTTCAGTCGCTGGCGCAGCCTACCGTTCACGAGTATACGAGTTACATTAGGGACACTGTTGACTTGTGTCGCAGCGTTTACCCGATAATCACAGAGGCCATCAGAATACGCCACGTGCTTAACGGAATCGATAACGAGGCCAAACATGCTCCTCGCCAAAGGGTTCCACATGGTCCTTGAAGTCTACAAACTCTGCCAAAGCTTTGACGAGCTTCACAAGGAGCATGTTTTGATTCTCAACCCGTCTGAGGCTTCGCTTCCTGGATTGGGCGCGGAGCGGGAACCATCTGGCTTCTCCTCCAAAATAGATTTGATTGATTTGATTTGTGGGGTTTAACGTCCCAAAGCAACTCAGGCTATGAGAAACGCCGTAGTGGAGGACTCCGGAAATTTCGACCACCTGGGGTTCTTTAACGTGCACTGACATCGCACAGCACACGGGCGACTTGCTTTTCGTCTCCATCGAAAAGCTGCCTTTTGTGCATGAGGAGGTTGCTCGACAGCTGTCTGCTGTCGCCTGTGACGGAGTCATCAACTGGCCTTGCTTCGGAGCTTCGCCGTGCAATCCAGCAACAAGTTTCCGAAGCCCTCCATAATTCCGGGCCTCTACCAGCTCCGGTCGCAACCTCTCTACCGTGCCTACAATGCCACTTTCTGGCGCTGCGCCGCTGAGTTACGCTCCAACATTCGCGCCGGCTCCGGTTCAAGTGCTGTGTAGCACATATGCCGAAGTCGCTTCTCGGCTACATCCTGCACTGGCATATGCCTATGCTTCGTTCCCCCCCCCCCCCCCCCCCCCATGCGTTCTTCACCCACAGCTTTCGATCCTTATTTGCCTCAGAATTCATCTGCATGGCGCCTAGAGACAGCAGTCGTATTTGCTATCCCTATGGTATCTCCGGACAAACTGCACACTACTTCCGTCGCCGCACATATATGGCCTTTGCTGCACGGCCTGTGCCAGCTTGAGAAAGGCACTAGATCCAAACTGCGATTCATTGCAAGAACTGCAAATGGATGCCTATCCTATGGTAATAACCTATACTTGAGTTTTATGTTGCTATCAGTGTAAAGAAATGAGAGACATGGGCTTGTTTGGCAGTGCAGTATATAAAATGTATGTAAAAGCTACTGGGGCACTTTGGACAACTAAAGTGTGATGAAGCGAAAGCCTTTCTAACGTGGTGGTTGTTGAGTGTTTTGCGCAATCTTTACTGTACTGTGATTGACTCTTTAGCGCCATCGCCTCTTAAATGATTTCACAAAATCAAACATCAGAGGTTTATAAACGTTTATTCGTGTATGTGACACTTATTGCGGAAGGACGCGGACTCACGGACGTACACTCATGAGGCTCTAAAGGCTTTCGCTTTGCTGTTCCTTTTTGCGCGTTTTCGCAGGGCTCATTCAAGTGTGGAACTGGCGGCACGGCGTCGCTCCTATCGCGCGGTGGTGTCATAGCAACGTGACAATCTGACACAAAACTGAAGCGTCGGAATCAGATTTGACACGCACGAATTTTCTAACCTTTTTTTTTTCTTTTTTGGATCGCTCTACGACTTCGCGGCATAAGCGTTGCGTACCTGTTTCTGAAAGCGAAAATCTCGGCAGGTTCGATTTCCTTATCACCCATAAATCTCAAAAGAGAAACCTGATGCGCCTTTAATTCTGCCGTGTTATGCACTTCGGCTACGTAACACAAGCCGTCGACGAATTAATGCTCGGTGATGCCACCTGAAAACTACTTCGTACAAGAGGCATGCCTGCTATTTTTTGAGGGCGCGTGGCCAATACACATATGCACACTCCGCCTCCACCGCCGATACCGTCGAAGCTGCGAAAGCCGCCCGACAATTTTGACGCGAAAGCTTCACTAAGCCATGCTCCCTCGAGGTCAACATGTGCAGCTACTTCAATTTCAACAAACCAGAGGTCACAGTGCGGCTATATGTAAGGTGGCCTAGATGCGTGCGGCGGGTCATAAGTACTTTCCAATTATTTCCATGGGGTCTGCAGTCAGTGATCGTCTCTATTTAAACGATGCTGATCAGCAGATCATGGCAGACCTGCAAAACGTTCTAGAGAGGCTATATATGACGTAAGAGTTGGCCTAATGATTCAAGGTAACCACAAAATCGACTATACTTCTAATAAGGAATAATTTATCATCATCAGCCTGACTATACCCACTGCAGGGCAAAGGCCTCTCCCATATTTCTCCACTTAACCCGGTTCTGTGCTAGCTGCATCCACTTGACCCCTGCGAACTTCTTAATCTCATCCGCCCACCTAACTTTCTGCCGCCCCCTGCTACGCTTTCCTTCCCTTGGAATCCAGTTTGTTACCCCCAGTGACCATCGGTTATCCTCTCTTCGCACTACATGTCCTGCCCATGCCCATTTCTTCTTCTTAATTTCCGCTAGAATATCGGTAACTTGAGTTATTTCTCTGACTCACTCTGGACGCTTCCTATCTCTTAATGTTACCCCTACCATGTTTCGTTCCATAGCCCTGTGGGTTGTCCTCAGCTTAAGTAGAACTCTCTTGGTTAGCCTCCACGTTTCAGCCCCATAGGAATAATTACCCGTTACAATTCACTGAAACGCAACCATACGTATACCTGGAAAAGTTATACAGCTACACTCCCTTATTAGCGGCATTCTTTATTAGTTACAAAAAAGAATAGGCAGTCAATTTGGCTAAATATACCGATAATGAAATCGACCAGCAGTGTAGAACTAAATTCTAGGAAATAGAAAAGGGAAGGGAGAGAATGGAGAAAATAAGAGGAGAAGTAATGAAGCAAAAAGGTTGATTTTAGGGCAGATAATGCGCGGAAAAAGGCCAACAATAGAGAAAAGAAAGAAGGGCCTCTCGGGGGGGGGGGGGTGGGGGGGGGGGGGGACAATGGTAGCGGCCGGTCAAAGCTAAAATTAGGGGAGAATAAAAGATAAAATATGAAAATAAAATGGCCAGTCGTATACTGCGTTCTCCAAAAAAAAAAAAAGAAAACAGCTGTTGGGTGAAACCCTGGCAAACCTATCTATTTCGCGCTGCCTGGTTAAAACACACTTTGATATAAAGAAACATAAGGAAAGATGTCACCTGTCAACTCGCTCTGGGCACAGCCGCGCTCTTTCCTCGTTCTCATTTTGTTGCGACCAGTGTTGTGTGGGGAGTTCGCATTGGCCACCACGGACGAAATCCTCCTCCCGAGTCGCCGGCAAACAGTACGCAAACTTTCATTCCTTCGACGGTGTTAAGCCCGAGCGTAAAGCCGTCTTATTTTCCCATTCTCGAGCCAAACAAAGAAGGGTGAACAGCTTATAATCCTAATGGGACGCGGGTTGAGAACGTAAAGCAAACTGAATGTGAGAGCTATACATTGTGTACCCCAAACCCAGTCGAAAAAAACTACACAACTGCGTCAAAAATACGACAAAATATCCTGTAGTTCTGTCGTAACCATCAGATTCTTCTGTAGTCCTGTAGTACTTTTCTGTCATTCTGTAGTTTTTATGTAGTATATTTCTGTTGTCTGTAGTTCTGTGGCACATTCCTGTTGTAACTACATAAATTTTTGATGTTACTACAGATTTTTCTGTTGTCACAACAGGTTTACCGTCAAAAACCGCACAGAAATTCTGTCGTAACGTCAGAAAATTTTCTGTAGTTTTTTCCGACTGGGAATCTTTCGTCTTTCATGTGCGGGAGGACTCCTAGAGTAGAAAGGATGTTTTTACAAATGATCGTCAGAATACGCGGGAAAAACTGTTTTTCATTTCACTTCAATTTGGTTCTGAAGGTGTTATTTTCATTACAATGAGTGATTGGCAACCAAACAACAGATGTCAGTGTTTTGTTGCCGGGGGGGGGGGGGATAGAAACTTTGTTCTGCAAACAATGAAAACAGAAATTTCCGTCACGTGACGTCGACATTATGCGGCTGCTGGCTATTTGCGATATGATGAGAAGCTACTTTCTGAAAATCTGCACAGCGATGTTTATTTTCGAGTTTTGAATAGAGCACGGCTAAGATTAATACCCACTACAAAGTTAGTGCAATCTATTAGAGTGCAACCCATCTACTTGATTTGGTTTGCTCTGCTAGTGCTGTTCCGAGTTGAGTGGGTGTCTTCTCTGCTAGTATTCTCGGCTTACATCTATCCTTACATCTATGCGTTCCATCCCAATCCTATCGTCCGTGTTATTCCCCTTTCGTGATCTGGTTCTCCGGTTAATACCTGCCTTAAGTAGACATGTTCGCCCACTACTTCCAGTGCTTCGCTACCTAACGTAAACTGCTGTTCCTTCTCGAGGCTTAGTCTTTCTTAGTTCTATTACCTTAGTCTTCTGCATATTGAGTTTCAAGCCTACCTTTCTGCTTTTCCTATCTAGGTAATAAATAATTATTTGCATTACAACATTTATAGTTTGCAGTACAGGGCTTAAATAATAACTGTTAATTAGTTGTTGTTGGATAGCTTATGTTGAGCACGGTTGCACCATACTATGTACAAATCTTTGGTAATAAGTATTATTGATTAATTATGAGAACAATTGGTGTTTAAGGCAGCAACATCGTGATATATCTTTGAAAACCTGTTGACTATTAGAATGCAAAATAAGTCGCTAAGCCGCCCAGTAACCATGTGAAACCGAACTAACGCTCGTGTAGCTAAATAAACAGAAACACGCAATCGAAGGAGCTCACAGCACACCAGGAGAAATAAGTGTCTACAATAGACTTCTGTTTTGCCTCAATCAATCGAGACACACGACTACCGCGGTCGCATTTGAACCAGCTGCGGGTCACCAGCTGCGTGCCAAACTACTGGTCTTCCGTGGCACATACAAACCAGCGAAGAAGCACGCCCATATTTTAATTTCGGTCATTTAGTCACTTCAACCGAATTTTATTATTTAAATATTTTTTAAAGAACACCCGGAAAATTAATAATATTCTACGTTTGAAAATTTTTTTTGAACAGGAAGCGAACAGCAAAAGGCGCGGTTACTTCATGTTACCAAAATATATTATTTGTTCTAAACGCGTGGCGCTTGTACATCGAATGCAGCTACCTCATACCCCTCATTTTATTTTTTTACGGCAAAGGTGTTCATAGTATACTGCGTCTTGCTAACTCCAATACCGTCTCCCCTAACTGGCTCGGCAGTGCTAGTCGCACGCCATTCGCTATTACGTTAGGACAGTGCCCGCAGCGATGAACGATTGCCGCAGCAATTATGCCACGACACTCGCGTCAGGTGTGGCGTAATAGCGCACGTGTCAGGAGGAGCACTACCTTGCTCGACAAGCTAAGAGCGCTCCCTTTTCTCTTTCAGTGGACCTTCCTTGCCAAACTGCACAGACCACTCCAGCGCAGATCGCAAAGTCGCGCGTGCGTTTAGGCTCGATCGTCGAACTCATAATCCGAAAATAGCACCAAGGGCGCAATATGTTAGCGGCGCTTCTAATGTTAAACGATGGCTCTGGTGGGACACCACGGACCATATAAGGAGCATTCACCGCCTGGCCGGGTCACTTGGAAGCAGTGAAAGTAACTTGAAAGTGGCTCCGAACGCGCTCCCTTCTTTCCTTCAGCAGGTTAGTGTGGACATAATTAAGCCCTCTAAACTCTTTGCTTCGCCCTTTTCGCGTGTGATGACGTGTGATGAGACTGTAGTAATATTGCTTTGGTAGTTTAACTATATGAGAAGAACATATATCTAACGAAGAATCAATGCATAATTTAAATTTGAAAAAACAAAATATCATGATTAACATTAAACGGCGAAGGCCAAATGGAATAGCTTAAAAACGTTGAGTGTAAACAGAAAGACACTGTGGAAGTGAGGAAAAAAGCGCAGCTTTAAACAACAAAAGGATGAGAAACAAATGAGCAGAAGTCAAGAGGTCGATTCCTAATCATCGGAACAAAGAGATGAAGACCTTGAGATGTGATTTTTCAAAGTGAACGATATCCTTGAAGCATCAGCATTTAAATTCACGGTGTTTCAGAAACTGGTGATAAAAAAGCATTGGAAAAGCAAGCTGTAGTATCGTGCGGCAAAATAAAAATAAAATGTGGCTAATTAGCGAAGACGGACTGCACAGCTTGTCTCGATCTCGAATATGCAAAATTCGGAAATAACGCGAAAAAAAAAAAGAACCTTCTTGAAGCTACAGCTGCTAGAACAAGAAAGATGCCGGGAAAATTATGTATACGGCAGTTGGTGCATGTATGTAAGCATAAGAGACGAATAGAACAATATTTGTGTAATTATTTTGCAGGTATCATGCCACCATTTTCTCAGGTATTCACACACAATTTTAACCTCGTTTTGGTCTCATAATGAAGAAACGACGCTTCCTACATTGTGTGCAACAAACTCCTCTGTTAAGAAAACAAACCGTTGTAAATTCTTGCATATACAGCAAATGAACATGAAGTCGGCTTTTTATAAATCTTAGAATCCTTACGAGAGTCCCTGACATAAACCTGCTTTTTAAGCACATCGTGCTATTGCAGAAGGTATTTTAATTCCTATTGGCTACCGATATTTTTTTAATAAAAACAATTTCTCATGTACCTCCGCTTATATCAAACGGACTGATAAAATGAAAATGCCGAATAGTATCCCAGTCGGAAAAACTGCAGAAAATTTTCTGATGTTACGACAGTATTTCTGTGCGGTTTTTGACGGGAAACCTGTTGTGCCAACAGAACATTCTGTAGTAACATCAGAAGTTTCTGTAGTTACAACAGAAAAGTGCTGCAGAACTACAGACAACAGAAATATACTACAGAAAAACTACACAACTACAAAAAGTACTACAGAACTACCGAAAATCTGATGGTTACGATAGAAATACACGATATTTTGTCGTATTTTTGACAAAGTTCAGTAGTTTTTTTCGACTGGGATAATTTGGTGCAAACACATTCTTTAAATTCACCCTCAGTAAAAAAGAGTATATATTGCAATAAAACCCCGTCAGTTGTTAATCTACTTTCATATTTTCTGGAGGCACTGAAATCGATTAGATTTCAGACATTCATATTATTAGCCTAACTATATCGGCAAATGTCATGCATCGTAACTACAAGCAAAACGTGTACAATGTTTCCTCATTTCTGTCGTAGTAAATAGGCTTCGCAAGTAAAACCTACGCTTGACAGTGACTACGCACTCCCGATGTTTTTCAACCCTAAGTTGTTTTATTTAAAGAAGCACAACTATGTCGACACGCGAATGATTCTTGTTCTGCACAAAAAGAAAAAAAAAACAAACAAACAAACCAACTCAGCGAGTCACTACACACACTTTCTGGAACGAAGCCGAGCTCACCCTATACTGATAAAGGATAACATTATTCCAACGACTGAGCGGTTTCAGGTGAGGTTTGCGTGATTGTAGGTCTTGATTAAGTATGGCATTTAACGTCCCAAAGTAATTCAGCCTATGCGGGACTTGGAGTGCTTATGCTGGCTTCTTTATAGAAAGGCGCAACTGGAGGTTTCAAACGTTAACCATTTATTCTAAAGTTTGTGTCACATAACACACTAAAAAGTTCTGGGGCGTCTTAGGTTCCGCCTTTAAGAGTATGATGTGATAGCGCAGGCTAGCAGCCAATATCTAAAGCCCGGCTTTAAAGGTCCACGGAAACGGCCCCCAAGAAGACACTGATAAACGCGTTCAATGTGTAGAACGAATTATTTTGAGCAATAAACCAAAGTATAACTCCTTAGAACAAAGCCAGTGATTTATTATTAATTTTTAAAAACAGCGTTTTTTGAACTTCGCGGGCACAGAGGATGTCGTTTGGCGGTGTCGCATGGAACTATTTCCCAGGACCGTGACGTCACGGGCATGTTGACTGGCAAGCAAGCCAGAAGCTGCCATTCGCTGCGGCCACTGCAGCCATGACGTCACGGACACACTTCCGGTAGCTGCGAAAGTCGTCTGCTCGTGCGCTGCTCGAACTCTGTGCGGGCTGTTACAGCTCGCCGCCCTTATCGGTTAGGTGGCCATTGCCCATTAAGTGCAACCGAAGCGACGCAGGGATCGGCAAAACGAAGCTTCATTTACAAATATCTTATTTATATAACGTGGTTTCAGGAGTATCGGAGTGTCGTCCGACGAGGCGTCAACAGCACGGTCAAGCACCGCACGATGGCAGCACCTCCTTGACCGCCGTAAACGCCGCCGCTGTGGCCCCTCCTCCCGCATACCGTTCGCGACCGACACGGCGGATCGTTAGCACCGATGTCCGAAATAAAGCGTGCTAAAATTTGTTGGCGTCTGGAATATTGAGCCGAATATCAAGTACGAAGCCCTCGTGAGGATCGCTGACCAGCAGCAAATTGCTGGTAAGAACGATAGCCGTGATACAAGCTAGTTTCTGCTCAAGCCAGCTGCCGCTCGTGCATTTCGGCTGATCCGATCTGCTCGTACTAGCTCTGCAATTAATGCGTCGGCAGAGTTAATCCTATAATTATTTTACTATGGCAGGATAGGAATCACTATAAGGCAGTTTCATAAATAGACGATTTACGACAGCGTTGATCATGTTCCAAAGCGTCGACCGCCGCGGCTTCGAAGCGAAACAATAGGCCTAGCGACGACTAGGGACGGTCACGCACGGCGCCGGCGTTCGCCGCGCTCGCACGTTCCACCCCCGCGGTAATTGTGTAACGTACCTCAGCCTGCTCGCGGCATCCCGTGCTGCAAGCGTTGAAAACTCGTGTAGTTTCATAGCTAAGGCCGCGTATTTTTTGGCGTTCTGCTCAGCAACAAGCCGTTCAAACGATACTGTAGGCACGACAAGGCTTCAGTACGCAGTCGCTGCGCTGTCGGCCGCAATCGAAGACGTCGGGCGGCACCATATTCTATACATCGATCTTTAAACGTGATACAGTGGGCAAATGAATAACTTTGTGAAGCAGACCCGCTCGTACGTTTCGCGCACTCGGGCGCCGACGAGTAGCTTCCGTCAACAGACGCCGTCATAACCTCAGTTAACGACGCAAACCGAGGTCGTCAAGCTCGGTTTGCGGTAACCGCGGTTAGTGGTGCAACCATGGTTTGGTCCGCCGTGTAACATAGGATAACCACGGGTTCGCGGTTACACTAACCGTCGCTGCGCGAACTGGCGAACTCCTCAGGCGTGTGCAAGCGAGGACGGGTTGGCGCGAGTACGCCACCAGCGAGCGGGCGCGCGGCAACCGGAAGTTCGTCGAAGTGACGTATGTCTGGGCGGAGCTTTGAACTTGCTTGTATTCTTTGTTTTTTTATGGCTCCCTTCGGCGTACGAGTTGAGAGGGAAAATTGGAAGGGTCATTTTTAATCGCCGATATCTCTGGTGTTGCAGAAGCTAGATCGAAAATTTTTGCGGGAGAATGATGGGTGGTTCAATAACTATCAGTGTTATGGCGTTGTTTATCCTTCTTTGTGACCCCTTTCAGTGGACCTTTAACCAAGTCGCGTGAACATGCATGTGTGGCCTAGCGATAATTTGAATGCAAGGGACTTGGCAGGCTGATTGTGATATCACCGTCCCATATGAAAGGAGAGACCCGAGTTATCAGCACCTGCCAAACGTAATGTTAGTAATTTTTGGTGAACGGGGCCTTTAACCCTCTCATGTATGAATTAAACACAGTGGATGAAAAAAGTTTTTCTCGTCCAAAATTATGGCTCTAGGCAACAAAGGTCTCGAAAAAAAAAAAAAAACTAAATTTGAAGGAATCATTCACCGGGCCCTCCCTATTATATTTTCAATGTGTCCCCATATGAGGACAACATGCAGTAAGGTGGTCGAGGTAATTGGTTTAAGTACAAAAGAAAATAGCTATACTCTCAAAAATACAGGACCCTCATGCCTGAACTCCATAATAAACAGCATTTCAAAGTGAAAGGTTGGTGATGGGCCTTGCACACATCGCTTATATCGCCGTAGGACTCGGAGCACTTGGTACGTTGAGGAACGTTGCAGCGACTGCAGGGGGTTTTACTACGGTAGTCAAGACGTCAACAGCAGTTGCTTATTTAGGGTTACTCGTGTTTAGAAAATATTGACTGACGCCGCGTATTTTTTTCAGAGACGCATGGTGGAGCACTCTATTTTATATAGAAGATGGCGCAGTATCATTGTATGAGGAGACTCGCGCACCGAGCTCTGTGCTAAATGAATGCTGTTTGTGAGCGCCTTCGCAAAGCGAATTCGCAATTCAAGTTGGTTCACAAAGCGTTTCTTGACTTTGTTGCATCTCCATAATGTCGAGGAATTACCCTACTGAAAAAACTGTAAGGGGCAATAACCTCACATTTTCTCACATAATCTCACTCAATTCACATAAGAAATCACGAACAAGTCGCATATAATTGCATAAGTTCTCATAGTTTCTTGTACATTATCATAAATTATGTACTATATTTTAGGGTAATGATGGGCACCATATGAGACTCTATGCGATTAAATGAGATTTTATGAGGTTATTGCCCCGTAGAACATTTGGTTTTTCAGTAACTGCAGCATTTAGTAGGCGGAATAGCATTCTCAGGTAATAGTCCTTGTTCCAGACGTTATTGTTGTACCTTGTAATCAAGGAAATCAGGATGCCTACATCTGCCATGCGTATTTTGTAAACTTCCATGAAGTGCAGCACTGCCTGTCCTCGCACTAAAGCCCTCAAGGGTGCCCTCAGGCCAGAATTTACAGACATGCCGTTGGTATGTAGACGCTCGCTGTCGTCACCTCGCTCTTCTGAGCTACTCGAAGTGCCAAGGTCTTCCTCCCGATCATCCGCCTCACAATCGTGGTCGGCGTCAGATTAGAAGTCCAAAATAGCATCGATTTCCTTCCTGGACAGTCTTTGTTTAGAAGACGTTTTTGAAAAAATACTGTTTTTTCTACAGGCATCTCAAATGAGACATTTACAAACAACCAAATTCCCGCGAAGACAGCTTGCGCCGCGCATTTAAAGCGCGGCAAGTACAGGAGCTCTGAGCCGAGGCCTGGAATTCTGCAACTGCATTTTTGTTAGGTGGCGCTATAAATGAAGCTAAACTCTTTGTGCATAACGTCCCCATTTGAATACAGATGGTTATTTTTATGTATACAGGCCATAGCCAAGAAAAAAGACGAGCACAAAACTGGTATGTTGCTGGGCGATTTGGTTATTCATTGTCAGAGAAATAACGCTAGCAGACGACGGACAAAAAAGAGGAGGACACGTGTGTGTCCTCCTCTTCCTTGTTCGTCGTCTGCTAGCGTTCTTTCTCGGACCACAAAACTGGCCGACATTAAGCAAGGGTTTTACCTTGCGCATTTAGTTTTTATACTCGGACAAAGCTACTGTCTCTTGATGAATTACTTTTAATGACCTCAAATAAGCCTACTGCCTACTAGAATCTGGCATCTCAAAAAAAAAAACATCGAAGGCTACTGTCACCTGTGAATCATGTTAGGAACCTTGAACTGTCCTCAGCTGAGGACCCTAAGCTGTGAGCGACCCCCCCCCCCCCCCCCCCCCACCCCCCCATGCTGCGATCCAGTAAAAAATTTCCATACCAAGATAAATATATGTCCTCTTATAAGGCCCGTATGCATGAGAGGGTTAAAGCTTTCGGTTTAAAGCTGCTAAAGGCAATGCAACATTAATTATGATTACCTGTAGAAAATGCTATAGGTTTATTATCATACCGCTAATCTAATCTGTACAGCGCTGATCGCTGTAGAAAACTAGTAAATATTTCTTTCGCGGCCTTGCTCTGCAATAACACGTATCCTTCGACATTTCTTCTCGTTTTACAAATAATTATTATATTTCTTTCTTATATCTATACCTCGCTCATTTGTATAACAATGTATCGGCTGACTTAAAAACGTGATGAAGGCTTCCACGAAGTCATTTTGAAGCCCCTAGTCTCCTTCAGTCTCGATGCTTATACGACGAAAGCTGATAGACACCAATCAAATTCGTTCACACTCAGCTGTGACAGCAAAATTTTATATCGCTTCATTCGTATATAAAAGCGGTGCATCCCGGCAGCAGACCGGATCTGCTGGGAGCTTTCCAACTCTTGCACCGCCCACGTTTACTGAACAAAGTGAGGTTAACGTTCGCGTGGGAGATGATAGGGTGTAAATGGGGCCATGATGTACATATGGGCGAAATATTTTTCTCCGAGTATTCATAACGCTGACAATCTACTGGTTAGAGAGGTGCATGCTTCATATTTGCATTTTAACCCACATCCGGAGGCACAACGATTGATGTAATTAGAGCCCAAATAAAAGTAGAAGTACAAGACAATTGATCAAAGTAAATTGTTCTTATGAGGAGTGTATTATGCCTAATAAGTTGTGATCAAAATTATACATCAGTGGACAAGGAACGAGAAAACGAACTGCAACTAGTTAAAGCATCAGTTGGGGACAGGAATCCTTGCAGGCATACAAAATTGGGAAGACATTTAAGTTTCTGCTTGCAGGCTATGATGCGACAACTTTATTTGCTTGCGGTTACTAGCTATTGTTGCAGATATTATGCGCGCACTTGTAGCTTGGTACTTGCCTAAACAACTACGCCCTTTCTTCCACCTGTATTACCTCAGCCACATTAATAACCGTATAGTCAAAAGGTATACGTAAAAGTGTGATAGGCCACCCGACATAAATTGAAGACCCTCTTTATACAACCTGTATGAACTGGTCTTCGTGGCTGAGCGGCGGCCTGTATCACTCGGATTTAAAAGGTCCTGTGTTGTTTTGCTGTCTCGGCCCCCAGCCAAAAAGATTTGTCCTGGCAACTGCTGCCAAATCGGCCTTGGGGTGTGGTCCTCTGACTTCATACAACACCCCTACCGTCAGTGGATGGCAATGTCAGCTGTCACCAAACACCTATCTGACACACGATCGTGATTTGAACGCGATAGTCTCAAATACCGCATTCTCTAGGATTCCGGCATAAATGTTGTGAGCGAAAAATCACCGTCATCGCACTGGGCGCCGGCAGTAGGCAGTTGAAAAGGCTGGGCTCTGATTGGCCGTAAGTTGTGTGACGTCACATGACCACGCGACATGCCCAATTTGGCAGAATGTTTTAACTTGGCTTTGTCATTTGAGAGCTGAGGATGATAGAAATCGCCTTTTCGCGGACCCTTCCATTCCGAGTAAGGCATGCTACAATTAGACCACGCGGGCATGTTCGTACAGTTTATGCCAGAACCACACTTCCTCTGTCAGCCTGTTGATTACAATGCATTGGTTCTTAATTAATGGTTTTAATATGAGAGTAGGGCTAGTGTTGGCCCGGGGAATTGGATGTCTATTAAAGTAAAGCTTCTGACTAGCGAGGAGCCGCCAACCTCCCAATCTGCTCTTCACTCTCCATGAGTGCTACACACCAGCTACAAGCGCATACCCTAAGCTTGTCAAGTTTCAACATCATTATTATGATTACCAGGACATGTCTACTGAAGAGCAAATGCCTCTCTATACTCCTCCAATTAACCCGGTTCTGTTCTAGCTGCATCCACTTGACCTTTGCAAATTTCTTAGCCTCCGTTCACCTAACTTTATGCCGCTCCCTGCTATTCTTGCCGTCATTTGGAGTCCTGAATTTTACCCATGACTACCAACGGTTATCTAGCTTTCGCCCGCCCATGTGCATTTCTTTTCCTTGGTTTCGACCAGGATGTCATTAAAGCAAATTTGTTCACTGACCTTCTCTGCATGCTTCTTGTCTCAACGTTACACCTGCCATTTTCTGTTTCATAGCTCTCTGCGCTGTCCCTAATTAAGGTAGAACCTTTTTCGTTAGCGTCCATGTTTGTGCCCTGTAGGTGAGAAACGGTACGATACAGCTATTATGTATTTTTTGTTTGAAGCGTACTGCTAGTCGTAATGTGACAGTATTTGCCAAATTCACTCCACACCAGCGTAATTCCCCTAGTTATTCATATTTCGTGGTCTGAATCTGCGGCGACCATCTGTCCTGAGCAGACCTATTCCCATACCACTTCCAGTGTCTCGCTACCTATTTTAAACTGCTGTTCTTGTCCAAGTGTGTTTAACATTATTTGTGTCTTTTGAATAACAATTTGAGGCCTTCCATTGAGATTTGTCTGTCTCGATATATATTTCAAGTGATTATTTCAATTACTTGGCAAACACGTTTGCTAACTGTCCACGTATAAACTGGCATCCTTGATATAACGCTCCGTTTATCCCTCGTCTACCTTGACTCTTCAAAAAGACCTTCCTTCACCCAAAAACGTTAAAATTCAGAGGCACATGTACCCCATACCCTTCACTGAATACAAGCCTAAGGAAGAGATAAGAATAAAAAGAAATTGAGCGGTTTAGTTAAGTTGGTGAATTGTGAAGTATGCGCTGAAGCATACCTCATGTTTAAGTTTCCTATTGGCTGGTAATAAAGTTTCATGTTCGGGCTTAAAGCAAAGTTCGGCGATATCGGGGATAGGTGAGGTAAGCGGTAGCACACTGTGGTATTTTGGGAACGCTTAAAGCACCTGAGGAGGACAATGTGACGTTATTATCTTTGAAATCGTTGCACGTGGATGGAAGTCGATGAAGAGCACTACAAACAAAGCACACCGCGAGCAAAGGGCAGTTCAATACGCGGTAGTAAGAGCTAACTTTATTAAGAGTGTCACATACATGTTCGTGAAGTTTTTTTCTTTACTTTATTTTCACATTAGAGATACAAAACATTTGAAAAAACTGCTGGACCAATAGCCGAAGCTAGTATAGGCCCAATGTACACATTTGTTGTAACAGCAACAGAAGATACTAACATGAAACTCGATTATAAATGATCAGTAAACAAGGTAATAGTGAGCAACATTCAACAACAGACATAAAAAGATTACCAACCATAACCCTCATTCTTTGAAAAGTAGAAGCGCTTAACTGAAAACAGGAAATTTAGCCATTTTAATTTCAAGTGGTACACTATTCCATAATTTCGCCCCGCAATATTTAATTCGGTGCTTATCATAGGCGTTTCGAGTTACAGGGTAATTGATATTGCTTGCACTTCTAGTGCTCCTGTTGAAAACGGGTAAAAACTTTGTATGTTATTTACTACTATTGCATTTTCAAAGCTCAAAAAGGGCCACCATCATAGTCTTTTCTGTGTTAGACGAGTTGGCTGCTCTCAAGCGCTTTTAGCAATGCAACGACAACCAAAGCGTGGTTGTAGTTTTTGAAATGCCTTTTTATGCTCTTCTTTTCTTCTTCTGAGTCGGCAATAAAAAAAACAAAAGTTGAATACAGGGTATGATTCACTGCGACGATATAGATATGAGGTTCGCAACTTCCTTCCGATGAGAAATATTTTGATTCGATCCTTCTGTGAGAGAATTTTATTCTAGGCAGGCCAAAGGTCGAGTTGTTCCACATACCTCCTGGCGTTCCGATATGCCCCGTGCAGAAAGTCTTTAGCCCTAGCGGCCCCCATAAGCTAGCTGCCCCCAGAACAGCATTCCTGCTAAGATTTCTGAACCCACCCAAAACAATGCCCTCTTTGTTATGGCACTACCCATATAATTTCAGCTACTTTGCAGCAACGCCCACACACCACCACCGCCACCCTCCGCAAAAAATCTGTCGCGTGTTCGAAGTCTCCGCTAAGAGTAAATACATGCAGTAGAGCCCAATTGCCAAAGTTTTCATCGAGGGTACCGCTAATCGCTGCCGCTGAATTTTCGCGTCAGATATGAGATCTTTAACAAGTTTCTTTTTGAGTTCTTCTACAAAAGCGTATGAACACCGTGTCTTGTGTGTGTGGTTTTGTCTGTGTGTGCGTGTCTCTTGCTATGTACATCGTTGTTCAGCAAGCAGCACGAAGAGTCTTGCGAGACGGACGTTGCTTTTTATTTTCTCTCCTTTCAAGGTTGCCCATGATACACTGAAGCAATTATGTCGACGACACTGGGCCTGCTGCTTCTTGTCGTCCTTCTCATGGTGCTACTGCTTGCGTAAGCACACTTTGGGCAGGCAGCCAACATGGCCCTGTTTGAATATTTATTGCTATAGAGCGGAAGCAAGACAGGCAAAACTCATTTCACGTTCCCCACGACTTACGGCTATCCGAATAACCCGGAGCGCATTTTATTTTTCTTATGACATGTTTTGTTTGAATATGAATTTAGACGTCTTTCCAAGCGAAGAGGTATGAGCGGTGAGCATTGCCAATGAAGGGGAACGCAAAGCCAATTATTAAAACAGTTCCTTGATCAGGTCCAATGCTGCTCTGGTTCGGATTGACGAAAGGCTGGTTCCCTTCGCACTAATAAAAAAAAAAAAGAACCGAGGGCCGCTTCTTGCTGAGCCTTAAAATGCTCCGTTGTGTATTATGAATCTGTGCCAATTGACGTAATTTTCGGTTTACAAGAAGCGTTACCAGATTGTTCTCAAAGCAAGCTGGTGGGAAGATATCCGCACCGTTTCAAAACGTTGTAGCTATCACAACCAGCTTCGAAAGGTTGATATGAGTGAAAAATGCTTACACTGCTGGAAATGATAGCATTATTCCAAATTTATTACGAATGCTAGCAGTGCTTAAGCCTTTGTCAATAAATTTTCAATGAAGCTTAATAAAGCCATTTTTCTTCCTTCTATATCCTCCCACCCCACCGTGCGTTGCTGACAACTGTATATGAGACACTAGAGTGCTGAGCTGAGGGTGGGTCCCAGCTGTAACAGCCGCGTATCGACGTACGTGAAACAAAACCTGGAAGTTTGTAATGCGCCCAAATATCTCGCTTTTCAACAGCGTGTTTTTGCATTCAACTTTCATTCAACTGCAGCCGGGATTTGGTTCCGCGGCAGCGTGCTTGGCACCAGAATAAAGTCTCTTAGCCACCGTGAATGAAATGAAGCATTGTGGTACAGCCAGCCTTAGGTTAAGTTTTTAGTTCGCGAATGTCAGAGTTCCAGAATATGTGCAGTGATGTGGGACTTCTTTCTTTCTCGTTTCAGGTGGCGATGGTGGCATTTTTCGTATTTCAGAAGACTGGGAATTCCAGGACCTAAGCCGAACCTTCTTTGGGGAAACCTCATGGAGTACCATTCTACGGTCATAAATACTATCCGCATTGTGAATATAAGTGGTTTCAAGAAGGGCTAAAAGAGTGAAAATAGTACTCATCCATAATGAATAAAAAATTTTCAGACGTAAAGAACGGCCAGGACTTAAAATGTCTGGGGAGGTCACAAATAATGATTCCCCCTTATATTTGTTGGATAGAAGAAAGCATCGTCACGAACACAGAGCTTTCTGGTACCGCAGTGGAGTATAGAGGTTCAATAACGAGAGCATTGACTATTCATAACTCGGTGGACGCTACGCTAATCTGTATCTCCTTTAACAGCTCCGTCCGTTCTCGTGCTGCGCGTGGTGGTCTTGGAACAAATTCTTTAGACCGCAGCTGTAATGGAGAATGCAAACAAACTTCCGTAGATTTCTTACTTGATGACACAAACATCGGTGATTACGAAAATAATACTTGACGCATGCATACTTTTGCGAAGCTACTTACAAAAGAAAACATAAGACAAATGCTATAGAAGTAGTGTTCGTGAAGTTAATTAGTTGAAATATGTAAAGGATCATATCATAATGCGGAAGTATTACTAACACCCCAACTCAAAGGTCCCTGTGGCGTTGTTGTAGCTGGCGTTCTCAACATTCGATGGCATGCATAATAATGATGGTGAGCGCGGTGGTGAAAAAAGTAGAACATAATCCTAAAATAAATTGATTATCATTGGAGATCAAAGCTAGGCCTTCAGCGTGCTAGGCAAGCACACACGCAACGAATGCGCAAGCCATAAAGGGGAGTTGTTCCAAGCGTTGTAAAAGCATTGTGGTGATTATAACTTAGAATTATGTGTTTGGGTATGTATTGTTGGTACGAAATGATTGTCGAATACAATCGAGGAGTATGGTGGCTGCGCCTAAGCAGTGATTGCTCATAACAGTCTCGATACACTGAAGCATTACATTAACCACGAAAAAAAAAGGATGAAACTTCGAATGCGTCTCGACTGCTGGACAAAGCAAAGTAGGAAACTCTCGTCGTTTTGCAATGACAAGATCCGAATATCACAGGTGTTTATAAAAAAAAAAACGCACACATAGTTTACAGGAAAGTAGTTCAATGAATTAAAAAACGTTTGCCAGGAAATTGCAGCCAATATAAATTGATGCTTTCGCATTCTCACACGTAAGCATTCTTAGGTGTCTCTACCGAATTTACTAAAAAGATTTGCAGCGCTAAAAGACGACACAGAGAAAAAAGATGCACAGGGCGGCGCTACCGAATTTCTCTCTTCAGTTAACTGAAATGGCGCAAATTAATTATATTCGCTACTTCGTTAGCAAAAAAGCTTGAAATGCTTAGGCTCTGATCATAACTGCAGTACATGAATTTTTTCTTTGCAGGGCTTGTACAAGGTCATCGGGAGATGGATAGAAAAATATGGTGACATTTTTGGGTGAGTGTGATCCAAAAGTAAAGTTTTCTTTTTAGTTCCTTAAAAGCTAAATTTAGCCTATTTTGTTGTACCTGTCCTACCACCTTTTCATGAGAAGGAGCGCTTTACCAGAAACGAAATTTTTACTAGAAGGAAAGCAAAAAGAAACAAAACAATGACGCTATCTCTCGCGCCAGGCTTTTTAACAAGTCATCTGCAGTACACTGTACACCGTTTAACGCAAATATATCAGCCTACATTTCGTTGATCGTTGTCGAAAAAAAAAATACTAATTTTGAAAATCGAATGTTTAAGGAGTGAATGTCCAGGTTGCTCCCGAAACAAGATGAGCGGAGTCGCAAGGCGAAAGACAGTCGACGTTTATGTAGTAAACAAAGAAACAAACAAACAAACAAACAAACAAACAAACAAACAAACAAACAAACAAACAAACAAACAAACAAACAAACAAACAAACAAACAAACAAACACTGTCATTCTGAACCTCCTTTTGCAGGGAACTAACAAAGCAAAGGCAAATGCTTGATGTCTAAAGAAGTGCTATTTTAGTAGTAATAGGTGTAGTTGCGATTTTCACCAGGACGCTACCATGTTATTTCCGGCATCATAATATAGCATGTTTTCACCGATAGGTTCTTTATTCGCCAGGCGTATAAAATGAATTTTTTGAGTGGACCTAGCTGCCCCTCGCATCATAGTACGAAATGACCGAAACATCCTATATTCACTAAGTGGCCGAAGAGATTCTTGTTGAAGTAGACCTGTGCTATAGGAATCAGATGGCTTGAAATTTTATAAATGGAAGGATTTTGGTTTAGTGTGCGAGCCCGCGTGGTGGCTTCCGGATTTGTCACTCATATTTGTCGCACATTTCAGGGCTATATTCCGGTTTTGTTTCGAAATTCTTTAAATTCTTATTTTATTCGTGGTCTTTCATTTCTAATTCTGATCAATTGTTTAATTCTGATTTCTAATTATTTTCTATGCTCTAAAAATACTATCCTGATCTTCAGGCGATTCAAGCATTGTATTATCTATTTTGTCCACATTTTTATACTCTCCACTTTCACGTCTTGATTTATTGTTTGGTGTACAGTTTGCAGGTAGATATCATAGTTTTACACATTTGCAATATTAGGGAACGCACTGAACAATCATTGCATTAACCTCGTGGTAAAACATGCCAGCACCCTGGTTCCCTGATCAAGTGGATGCAGCTAGCACAGAACCAGGTTAATTGGAGAAATATGGGAAAGGCCTTCTCCCTGCAGTGGGTATAGTCAGGCTGATGATGATAATGACCCTGTTTCTGACTGCTTCTATTCCATCGAAAATTAGAAAGGAAAAATCCATGCGACGAAATGGCTTGTCAATTTGTTGCGCAGTGGTATTTTTCTGCACCTCTGTCGCCACATGGTACATGACATTTCTATAAAGATCCTGTTCTCAATACAAGTACGCGGCCGAAATATATAAACTAATGTGTTATGTCGGGACTGGTTTTCTAGCAGGCAACCTTAATGTGAAGAAACCTGAAGTCACCTCAGAAAGGAGGGGCTCTTCTTCAGGTACTGGAAGGTGAAGAGCGTAATGTCGCGGTCGGTGTCAGTCGCTAGCCACTTTACAAAGAGACAAGGCTGATAACGTCTTGAGTACCTGAACTAAGGTCTCTACTGACGCATTTCGGTGAAGTTTATTTGTCTGATTCTCATTATGAGCATTATGACATATTGTAGATGGCAAGTGACGCGATCGCGCTCTGATTAATTCGTGGTTGCAGTGTCGTTAGAGACTGCATGTCACCGTGGTATAAACAGTACCCGCTAACATAAGCAGCACTATTCAGATGGGATTTGAATCCACCCAAACCCTTAGACCTAGATTCAGACACAGGTCCTATAGGCCATACGCAGGCATGCTCGTACAACTTAGCTAAAGCTGTCCTTTAAATATATGGCAGACGGCCTATCACAAATTGTGGTACTTTAATACACCTGCATGTCAGTGAGCATACCAGCATGCATACTAAACTGAAAAAAATAAAAAAAAATAGAGGCCTGCGCTGAAACTTGCGTCAAATAGCGAAGTGCTGATTTACAGGACTGTTTTCATTGACTGCATCGTAATAAACATCACTACCGGGACTATCATCATTATCAGCTAAATGAACAGTCGTTATTTCATCACCATCATTCTCTCTAACTGCAGCGTCATGAACATCGCTACTATCATCGTTATCCCTAACTGGATCCAAATTGTCATCGCTACTATCATAGTGTTATCGGTTTTGCCCGAGGCGTGCCTTCTTCAGCCCTTCTAAATTAGCGCACATGTACCCAGCACAATACAATCCAAATTGTAAACCCTGCGGCGAAATAGCCGGATACGATCATATATTATGGAGCTGCAAAAAAGCGCCGCCACCAGCAGACCTACTACCAGTCCCTTCTTTAGAGCGGTGAGAGGCTATACTGGCCAGCGCAGACCTGTTGACGCAAGTTCGGGCTACTGAGTGGGCTCAAAAGGTCACCGAGAGCAACGGACTTGAGGCCATCTAATTGTAGCGCCCACAAATTGCTCATTGCTGACAATAAGTGTTTTCCAATCCAATTCAATGCCCGAGCCTGGCACTGAAGATCGGAGAGATCCCTGGTGGGCACAGATTTGTTTTCCCTAAGTATCAGTTCATGCGAACATTTCCCAAAGTCACTGCTGCAGCCTATCAGCTAAGAAAGGCGCTCGCCTTAAAACCGTAGCAGGAGCCAAATAACATGCGTATCTATTTCACATTTCCGGTAAGCAAACGTTATAGATAGTGAGTTGTTTTAGTGCATAGTAATATGGTCCTCATTCAGAGAATTTATCCTTGCCATTCCGATCATTCCAGGTGGTAGTTGACAAGCACGTCGTAGCCGATTTGTATTTCGCTGTTGTTGGTCGGGTTCACCGCCTTAGGCAAGTCGATGTTAAAGATAAATTGTAATAAAGTTTTTTTAATTGGCAGCAGAGTTAATTTTGAACCTCTGGCGGCTGGCAGGTCAGCTAAAGTACGAGCGCACGTAATTCTGATTTGATCTAATCAAGCTAAATAGTCCTTATCCTTTTACATGGCTTTTGTGATCTCCTACTGGCAATCTTCTTCTCCAAACGCAGATTTTACAACGGAGACGTGCCATTTGTCGTGACCCTTGACTTGGACTTGATCGAGCATGTGTTCGTACGGAACTTCAAAAATTTCATGAATCGAGGCGTAAGTATATGAAACAGCATACCAGCCACTGAAACGTGTTTTGCAAAAAATAAATAAAAAGTTAGAAGCAGTAAAAGCCCAGGTCAAAACTGCAAATTTAGAGCTATGAGGCTAAGTCTTGTCGATCAGTCTGAAATGGCTACATTTGTCCATTTAGATGCGAGTCTTTAACAGAGATTACCGGGGAATATATAATAATAATTGGTGCACAAAAGGGAAAGGCGCAGTATCTGTCACACTTGCTCTGTGGACACCTGAACCGCGCCGTAAGAGAATGGAGGGAGGCGGTAGTGAAAGTGGAAAGAGAGAAAGGGGAGCCGTGGTGGAAGGGCTACGGCGTAATTTCGACCACCTGGGGATCTTTAACGTGCGCTGACATCGCACAGCACACGGACGCCACTTCGTTTCGCCTCCATCGAAACGCAGCCGCTGCGTTTCGATGGAGGCGAAACGAAATGGTGTCCGTGTGCTGTATTCTTACTTTCATGAGTCAAGCTGTCATACGACGGTAACGGCACAGAAGACGTGCATTAGAAAGCTATCATTCAACTGCGCAGTTACATAAAAGTTTCACGGAAATTGCAATTCTGTCAAATATGTGATTTCCACATTTCGATTCAGGCGTATCCTGCGTTTTCTGCTCTGGGATAAGATGATTGGCTGTTTAATGTTTTAAGTGCGCGAAAGAAATTTCTCAGAGTGCCCTTAGTCAAGCCTGTTCCCTCATTATAGCTCATGAGGAATAAGTCCCACACCCACAAAAACACCTGACATTATTAAACAGAACAATTCGCACGTCTCCACAGTGAAAAACAACGTCACATCGAAGAAGAGTGAGCAGGAAAAAGCATGAATTATTTAGGTTCCACCGTAGTGTGATAAATACCGTCTGATGCCACAGAACCGCATCATTAGTGTCCTCTATTTTTATTATAGAGCTAATCCGATCCTCACTTGTCGCGCAAATTATAACTCAGCTCAGAGTTTTCGACGTATTTCACAATATATGACCTTGGAATTAGGTGCAACACACAGACGTAGCACGACGCAATGTGACAAAGTGTGACAACGCGCTCACAGGAACAAGCTTTTACTGCTAAATATAGGGTGCACTATTTAACCAATAAAATATATACGAAATGTGTTTTTGAAACTGGATTGGTGATTAATAAATGGGTAACTGATCATTACCATCCATCCAATACCAGTAATATAATTGAAAACACGTGGTATACAGTATTCTCAGAAACTTTGTGCTTGAATAACAATTCGCCCTGGCCCGATACTCAAACCCAAAACCAACGCCTCTCTGGGGGAGTCGTTTTACCAGCTGAGTCAACCAGGACGAAAGAAAATTAAATGGCACTGTAAGGAACAATTCATGAATAACTCGATGTAGGAATGGTGTTGTCGAAGGTTTTTATGGGCGTTCTCCAAGGTTTAATACATACCTTATGATGGACTAGTTACAAGCATTCACCCAAGCACAGCAAAATGGGTGCAAAGGAAAGCTTTAAAGCTTTCTACCAAATTTTGTCGTTAAAGAAACAAACTCGTTCTAATTCACTCTTATCCCACAATTGTATCTACTGGCAGTTTATGTTTATTCATTTGGAAGAGCGACTGCAGCAAACAGGAGGTGGCCCCGTGTTTGAACACTAGAATAGGGCGTACTGTTCTTTAATTACAATGTTTCTGAGATAGCTGTATAGATTTATTTTGTAGCCGTATTTTTGGTGAAAGATAATGAGTAATCTCTGCCTTGCTACAAACCTCGGGCTGATAGGACTTGTCTGAATGGAACGGCTGCGCGCGTGTTCAAATTATCTGCGTGAAATTTCGTTTTTTAAGAAGGCCACTAGTTTTCGAGTGGCTGCTGATGTAAAACTCCTATTGTCTACCTAATCTATTGAAACCATTTATTTTCGTAGTGAATTAAACGTGAATGAGGCACTACTGCAAACTCAGGGATTAAAATATGTGTTCAAAGTATCCTTTTGTCCGCTTCTCTATCTCAGTATTGAGTGTTGCAGCTGTAAATGCGCCCGAAGATGTCACCTATTTGCAATACTGGAGCGCTGTGGCGGGATCGTTATCGCATTTTTGTTGAACATCACTTTGGCCGTAGACTGTGTGAAAGCACCTTCCTTAATCTCATTTGAGTTTGTGCGCTGTCTACCACTTGTGTGTATTCAGCTGACGATGGCAACGTCACAGCGTCACCCGTACTTGGGTACGTCATTACTGAATGCCACTGCATCGCACTGGAGGAGCATCCGATGTGCTGTGGCTGGGGGTTTTACTTCTGCCAAACTGAAGCTGGTAAGTGCGGATTCGCTTGAATCTAATATTTCAAATGTATACACGCTGGCAGCTCCCGCTGTTCAGGAAGTGAGAAGGAACGAAATCGAATTCGCAAATGAATTAATCATTCTAGACGCGACCGTACAAAGGATAAATGAGAGACCAATATTTCAACAGCAGACGAGTGGTACAGGCAAGATAGTTCATTCTGGTGCACAAAATATCTGCAGTGCTAACGCATGGGTGAAGAAGAAAATTGAAACGACTGAGGATGACACGAGGGTTAGAGTAAAATGCAGCGCCGGCGTTGCCGATGTTCAGCGAGCCGTGGCGGGTATGGCTGGGCATGGCTCTATAGCTGTCAGCTGACACGGTCATGCACCAATTCGGCACAGGATTGTAAGACGTCACGTGTTCACGGAACATGGCCAATTTGGCAGGTGCAAACAACTCTGACGTTCCATTTCAGGGTCCGTACTCTAAGTCTATGCCGTTATCGAAACGGTCGCTATCACCCTGAACTAGACTCATCTCAGTGGTGTAATGAAATGCCGGAACTGGAAGTGGAGGCAACCACCTGACATCCGGTTCCGGTGTTTCACAAACCAGATGATTGTAGGTCAGCGAGATAGCGATGCTTTTGATAACGACGAAAACTAGGCATACGGGCCCAAATGCGTTAGAGAGGGGAAGCGACCCTGGCGTTTCGAGCTATGCACGGTGCCTTTAGGGCACGCTGGCACATCCGTAGGTGTTGGTCAAAGAGGGAATAATATGTATGCTGGGGGATTTCCACGTAATGTGGCATCCAAATATTGTATAGTAAAGGGAAAGCGTGATGAAACAGTTGAGCAGTATGAAGAATTGGTGAATAAATGATTTGAAAATTGCATGTACGGCAAAGCGTAACCTGGATTGGCAATTCCAACATATTGAAAGTTACTCTTAAAATTAACAAGTGCCTTAGATTTAATACTGATCAGCATTTACTGATAAAATCAGGAATATATAGAGCTTTACGCTGGAAAACATTTTAGAGTTGAGCTAAATATGTGTGTACTGCTTGTGATTGTACAAATAAGCTAAAACTATGGTCGAACATGAAAGCTCAAGCAGGAAGTTAGGCGCACAACATGATTGATTGATCAATTTTAGCTTGACAATACTTATGAGGATAGCCTTGCGGAATCTGCCTGAAGTGGTTCCACCGTAGTGACACTTAAATGCCAAATAATATTCTGAATTGAGACACTAATCAACGAACCAGAAGATGGACGCCAAGATGTACGCAGTAGCCCATGCACAGCAGGTTACTGCTGCTATCAACATTTTGAGTCCAGGTTAGTCTCGAAACAATTTCCGAAGAGAAAGCACCCTCTAGCGGTTCTGCTTTGTTTATAGAAGTAAGGAATACATGGCTTTGCGCGCTGTGAATACGACAGCTTACGAAATATTGTTCTAAATCCCTACAGATAACAGGGAAGTAACATTGTTTAGACGATGGCGTCTTCGCCTTGTGCCTCCACGCTAGCATACGAGCAGAGCCTGTGAAAAATGTAGATTACTAAAGTTAGTTTAGCCTAGCTCCTTGGTAACACGTGGCTTCTCAGGCGGACACCTGAAGTTACTTATACAGCTGAGCACGTTTTCTTTCAAGATTGGTTTGGTATACAAAAAGTACACTGTATGCCATTTAGTTTTCCCACGATATGTGATGTGAAAATGAAATCACGTCCAGTGTAACCCAAGCAGCGCTGTTTCAAGTCCGCTAAGAGAGAGATATCTTCTGTAAATGCAGCACTACGACCCTGTACAGTTAGGATATTGTTGCGAAAGCAACACTACGCCAGCCAGCTCGGCTCGTCGCGTATTCTGGTACGCCGTAGCCACAAATGACCTGGTTGTCTAGCACAACAAGAGCACTCACTCGGGCCTCTCCTCTCATGTGAGAAGGTAACATTAAAATCAGCCTGTCATGACGTTTGAATTCACGTTTCCCCTATGCCACGGGCAGGAGCTGCCAACTCGGGTCGGTCTTTTCATATGGGAGGGTCATATCAGTACTCAGCCTGCCAAAAAATTTTGCATTCTCGTTACGCCTACGACACGTAGGCATGTCCTTACGACTTGGTTAAAGCGTGACTCTATATATGTGCTTGTAGCTTATGCTCTCGCGTCATACCTTTAAAGGATTAGCTTGAGTGTCCCGAGTAATGTAGCACCTTATACTGATAGGGCATGATAGGGGAATAATGTAGCAGGCAAAATAACGTTCCACCGTTGCTTTCTCAATTTAACTAGGATTAATCAGAGCTAAACCACACACAACTTTTTTTTCGGTTACTATCTGTGCGTTACCTTGAAATAGGCTTCTGCTTCGCTGGTAGCTGAAACTCAGTCCTCTCGGTGATAAATGTGCGGCTTCCAAGTGATGCTTTAAAGGGGTAGGAAAGAGGGGGGAGGTCCTCAGTTGGTAAGCCAAGCGAACGTTTCGACAAGTGCACTTGTCTTCGTCTGGGCAGCTCGAGTCATTTTGTGTAGTTAAGCAAAATAAATTAAAACTATTCACACCTTTAAACTTTGGGTTAACAGTGATACAGGGTTTACTGCTGAGTTAAAGGGGCAGAATTTACGGAAGCCATTTAGTTTTTCTTCGGCCGTGATCCTTGAATGATATACCATGATCAATATATCAATGTCTTTCCGTTTCATACCGCTCCAGATGATGCCAGATCTCAAAGAAGACGTCAGCGTTTTGCTGCGTTCGCTGGAACAGTACGCTAACACAGGTCAAGAAGTGAACATGCTGCACATATACGAGCCCCTGGCAATGGACTTCATCGGCAGACGTTGCTTTGGGACGAGCGAGCGGTTTCAAGACAACGCTGACCATCCATTGATCGGCATCGCCAAGCACACCGCTTGCAGCGCAATGACCGGGGCCGTCCACATGTTGGGACGTGAGTGAGCATAATACTCGGCCGCACGTGCCTTCCTTTCACTCATGCAGCGTAATTTGCAAATATTTATTTCGGCCTACTTTTATTTTGGATAGTGTCGGTGGATAGTTGCTCACTGTTACGAAGGTCGTAAATGATAGCATCAAGCCAGTTGAGCCGAAACGAGAAATACATAGTTCTCTATTGTACGCGGCTTTTATACGAGAATGCCGCTTCGAAGGATCTGTAGTACCACCGACGAATTACAAAGAGAGACAACAAGTTTATTCTCCACTCAGATGCTGAAGGAGAAGCAGAATCCGCGGTTGTGAATCTCCTGAAGCGCTCAAGGTCATTCGGTGACCCCTTGCCACCTCGTGAAATGCAGCACGGAGATGAGAGTCTCCATTGCAAAAAAAAAAAAAAACATGCACATTGCAAAACACTGAAAGTAGCCGTTCTGGTTCAAGTGACAAGGTACCTGCTGAGGGACCTTGACGAAATTACTTTAAAAAATGGAGAAATTGATACTTCACGAATTGGAACGTACCAAATAGCACTAACAAACTTTTTGTACATAAAAGAGGGGACATCAAAAATTTAACAAATTACTTTCTCCTCACATCCCTGTATTTTTCCTGGAGTATATTCACTAAGGTATTTGCTGACAGAATAAAGAAAACCCTAGTATTGAATCAAATCACTGAGCAGACAAGCCTTCCAAAAATATACTCGACCAAAGACCATGCCCCCGCCAGCCCTCAGGTGACAGAGAAAGGCAAAATGTAACCAATTTCTGTTTATACCTATTTTAGAGGAGGAGAAAGAATTTGATTAAACCCAAATCAGAGCGGGGATGCTGAAACTCCGCAATTAGGTTAAATAAAATGTTTATGTTAAAATACTGTAAAATATAAATTACAATAGCACAGCAACCTCTCCATTTTCGTGTATTAAGAGGAATTATATTCCTTAAAGTTATTTCGTATGACAGGGATACACGATTTCTCTATTGTTACCCAATCTGTCAGTGCAGGAGGTGAGAGGAGACCTTGACTAATAGCTTTAACGTGGCTATCAATTCACAACTCTGCTTTAGTTCTCGGAGCCAAACTGTTTCTTAATTTTTAATTTTTTTTCTTTTCAGAAAGCATAGCAAGTTTTGGGCCGTTCATGATGCCCCTCTGCTTTCTAACGCTTCTACGTAGCCGCTTTCGTTCAACGAGGCAACGCGTATTGAAATTGATAGAAATGAGGAAGAAGGACCCTTTGGTAAGCGCAAGCTTCTATAAATTTCTACTCAATGACTTTTTTAACCGCACTGTGACTACCTAAGGAGTCCTCCACAAAGCATGTTTGTCTCTACAGTCTGAACAAATCAAGATTTGAAGGAGCTCAGCAAATACTCGCCACTTCCGCACTATTCATTCTGTTCTTTCCATGACAAGAATGTAATCATCATCATCATCATCATCATCACAATACCCACTGCAGGGCGAAGGCCTCTCCCATATTTCTCCACTTAACCCGGTTCTGTGCTAGCTTCATCTACTTAACCCCTGCGAACTTCTTAACCTCATCCGCCCACCTAACTTTCTGCCGCCCCCTGCTACGCTTTCCTTTCCTTGGAATCCCGTTTGTTATCCTATAAGCGACCATCGGTTATCCTCTCTTCGCACTACATGTCCTGCCCATGTCCATTTCTTCTTCTTAATTTCCGCTAGAATGTCAGTAACTTGAGTTATTTCTCTGACCCACTCTGCACAAGGATATAATCGGCTACAAATGCTTTTCATCCGCGCTTAAGAAAAATCTAAGCAAAACACAAACTACGGGTGGAAATAATTTGATTCCTCGGGCATACTCTGCAGAAATAACCATTGGAACGTTCATTCTACTTAGTTATTAGATTGGTTACCAAAGAATAAAGCATCCTGCCTGTCTCTGGTTGCTGGTGCTAAGTCCGCTGGTTTTAATTTGTATCCACAACACTCCGGAGCAAAACAATTCAGCAGTGGCTTAGCTGAGCTAGGCCATAATATGCGCAGCGAAAGCTCATCTCGGCGTCTGCCGTTCCGCGTCTTGACGCCGCCGCTTGGAGAGTTCCTCCCGCTCTTCCTGTGTCGCGGATGCAGGCTAAGCCTTTCGTATTTAATTTGTGCGCTATCGGGCGTCCTCACACCAAGCAATGTTTTCCTTGTCGTTCGACACAGCTTCTCGCTGTATCCGAAGACGCCGAGCACTGCGCACGCGCTCGACGTCCGCTTCCTGATCCATAATGCATCTGACTAGCAAGCGCACACGCTCAGGCTTTTATCATCAGCAGCGCAGTTATTAGTCACGTGATTTGACGGAGTAAGACGCGATGAAGGAGACTCGGCACCGAAGAGGGGAGAGGCGAATGGTTCGCGCATGCGCAGTGAGAGTGTATAAGAAGGCACCTGATGTCATGAGTCGGCGCAGCGGCGGAACACCAGTGGAACGGTGCGGCTGGTTGCCATGGTTACCGCGCATGAGCAGTTGTGTCCAATAACATTCACGGCGAAACTGGCTTTTACTAGCGTGGTGTACCTTTCGTTACAAAAGTGAGCTCTCTTTACCGGGCTTATAAGAATGTTCGTATTTAAAGCAGTTCATTCCTAGGAATAATATACAGCTTCCGAGACTTTTCCTGAGCTTTCCTATAACAGTACAAACGTTAACCTCGAACCTGGACGAGAGAGCAATAAGCAATAGACTCGTTACTTTGTAATAAAACTTTTAGGGACCGCAGAAGTCTATTTTCTCAGTTTCATTATTTGTCGACTGATAGCGAGAAATGAATCCATTGCTTTGGAATTATCATATTTCTTTTAGCGGTTATTTTCCAGAACTAGGTGCAGCTTGGATATTGCAATTTTGCCGTGCAATTTTTGCCGTTCCCCTAGTCTCAAATATTTATCAGGAACGTCAAAAGAACGCCAATCAAGAGAGCTACGAGAAAGGTGTCTCCAGATACCAATTGCTGCTCGAATTAAGCCGTTTTCGGCAATCCACAACAGCAGCGCAATGTCTAGTTTCTAACTATAATGTTTATTTTTCTACTCTTGGTAGAAATAGAAAGTAGTTGTTCTTGGCGAGAATAGCAGCTCCACGAAGTATTTCAGCATATTTTGCAAACCGTTCCTATTACTGAGGGCGGGATTGCCCATAAAGTTAATCATTCGTTGACTGAATTGTCTGCTGGATGTGATGGTGTTGTCTGGTAAATATGATTACTGGAGGTCGATAGCGCTAAAGCAAATCAATTATCCTTATTTCAAACATAAAAAATTTACAGCCTCACATTCTATTCGGCAACCTATCCAGACATACTTAGGCTGGCGAAAATAGTACCAGATATTAAGTACGGAGACTGTAACATTACTGAGAATCCCAGTCTAGTGCCTGTGTTAACCTCTATAAATACACTTTCCGAAAAAAGTATTGCTTGAAGAGTAACGGCCCATCTTGAGCAGAAAACTGTGAAAGCCCCATTACTAACATAGACTTAGACAGAATTGATTCACTGCAATGGCTGTCGTATCCGTAGCATTAATGCAATGAATTCTGTCCTAAAGGATAATAAAACAATGCTCGCAGTATTTTAAAATATTGCCGCGTCTGCAATAGCAACCGCTGGGCGGATCCTCTTCACTTGGCTCATGCGCCGACGGATGGCAGAAGCTGAAGTCCAGTTGCGGCCCGCTCTCGGTGCTCTTGATATTTTCTCGCATGCCGTCCAGGTCAACTCCCTTAAAGGTTTTTGTTACGAGCCCAAACGGCTACGTGACAATATTAAGATGGTATTTGACACCGTAGGTAATGAAATCTTAGCTAGAATCCGATTATGATATGGGTGTATAGGTACCAGCTTAGAATTTATTGAAGGCATACCTTAAGAACAAATTGCAAATTGTCAATCTGAATGGTATAAGTTATGATTTTTGACGACTCGCTGTGGGCGTGCCTTGGTACTTAGCCCGAGGTTCGGTTTTGTACCCTCTGTATATTCCCGATTTTCCGCACTTCACTAGATCTTTTTGAGTTGTCCTTTGCAGACTTATACGACATTACTTTGTTATATGCTCATGCGTCTATGAACGAATTAATAAGAATTGCCAAAAGAGAATTAGAAACATTGAACTTGTTTTCTTTCAAAACAATTGTTTTAAATACCACTAAGGCAAAATGCATATTTAGCCGCTGCCTTTTGTACAGGGCCTTGGTAAACATGCCTGTCACATAACTTTTGAAGGTGGAATTTGGGATGAGCATTTGCACTAGAAGCCCTACATTCAGGTACATTCGGAAAAGTTAGGCAGGGCCTGTTTTTATTTATATAAATGCCGCCAATACTTTGATAATGAGACACTGCAAACTATGTAGTTCTTAATACTGCAAGGTCAGTTTTCATACTGAGTTCAGCCCTTGGGTAACACCTACCGGTGGTATTTGTAGCCACTTAGGGTATTACAAAAGTGTTGAGTTCGAAGTGCTGTGTCCTCGTCCGTGGAGCAGCGCGCGTTAATAGACAGGCCCCGGCACCCTCTTCGCGCTTCGCCGGGAGGACTCGCCGCATGCCTGCGCCCTAAGAAACGCTACCGTACGCCACTGTGCTGCAAACATGCGGTCAAGAACATAATGGTCACAGTAGAAGGTACATCTTTCCCAGCGTCAATGTGGTTTAGAATGTCGTCGAGTGTTTGTGGAACTCTTCTGTGGTAAAATGAACTGCAGGGAACCTTCTGACTGCCAGTGGAAAAAAAAAGTTTCAACTGTACGTCCATAGGTCTTATATTACATTACATCAGCGCTACACGCGCGATGATGATGATGATGATGATGATGATGATGATGATGATGATGATAAACTCTTTATTTACTCCCGATGAAGGGGAACCAGCCGAAAGACTGGTTGCACTGCTTAGAGAAGGTCAGCAAGGATCCCTTGGGACCCTGCGGCCTCCAATGCGCGCAAAATGTGCTGGCGCTGTTGGGCGAGCGCGGCGGTACGCAGGAGGAGCTTCCACGCATCCCTTGTAGCTGTGTTGTCTGCGTTGTGTCGTATACATGTCCACACCATGTGAATGAATGTGGCCGGCTGTGAGCACTGTTTGCAGCTAGGTGCAATAAGATTTCAGAAAATTTTGCTATATAGCCATGGGTTGGGAAAGGTTTCTGTTTGTATTTTGCGCCAATGAACGGCCTCGCGCGTTCCAATGTGATCAAACAACGATTCCCGATCTGCCTAGCGTCCTACATATGGGACACCGCCGTTTGACAGACAGCAAACAAAACCTTTTGCATATATCACAATGATATTGTTTTCAGAACATATTCACTTACTCAGGATCAAGTGGCAAACATTTCTCCAACATTAAAAATAATTTGCATTTATATTACCTAAGCTTTCTTCCGCGGCATGGCGTTGATCGAAGCTCATGCGGAACGACAATTTTGAGACTGCAAGCACGTGGCGAGGTTTTGCACCCACGCTAACCAAGACTTGCACGCGAGAACGGTAGGGCCTCAGGAACACCCGCGAGGGGGCGCTAGCTTTTATTGCGTAAGCAATACAGCGCCAAGTTCCGGGCCGTCGCGTATCCCCGGCGGACGCCGTCTTTGACCTTGAGCCGCAGCTGCGTCTACAGCTGAACCGCGCCGTAAGGGAAGGGATGAAGGCGGGAGTGTTAGCAATAGAATGAAAGCTGACGCACCGCTCACTCCCGTCCTCACGCACTTCGCACTCTTGGCGTTCCCCGGATCGCATTCTCTCATCGCATGCGATGCGAGCAAGATCCGATGTTGCGTGCGCGCGTCGAAATCCTGGCACGTGCGCCAAAGCGGTGGTCGGGACGCACTACTCAGGGTCCAAGGGGCGGACGGCCGCCGCCCAGGGTAAGGAAATGAGCAGTAATAAAAAGACGATCGCTAACAGGAGTGAAAGTGGAAAGAGAAATAGGAGTTCGCGTCGGGTAAATCAGTTGATGTGCGGTCTTACATGGAGAGGCATCGGTGACGCGCCGAAGCCAGAAAATGGCAACGGGCTCATGAGACTGCTGAAGAACGTGAACGGTTAGCAAAACGGCGAGCGCAAGACGCTGCTAGACGAGCGCGTCGTGCACCTCTAGACACTTGTACGTCTGGTGATGATCCTGCTTGGAGTCTTCAGAATGCCTTGAACAGTGATGACTTTTCATCAACAATAGGACGCGAAGAATCACACGCTAAACACGTCAAGCTACACCCGCAGCTACACTACATGCCGAACCTTAAGCAAAACCATATCAGTATTGCTTGAGCAACTTACCAGGTTTAATCACAGCTAAACTACTGCCATTTTTTTTACAACAAAAATGGATTAGGTATTTAAAAATTTCAGCGTCCTACTTATAAAACACTAGGCACATATGTGCTATGGAATTACATAGTACTCATCTCAAAATGTAGTTTGTATTTTATGCAAGATCCTTAGTCCGCAAAATTTTTGCATTGAAAATGTTTTATGCCTTCAATCTACACTCATAAGAACTTTCCTGCATGGATCCTAAACTAGCTTTCAGCTAGGAAGCCAGATGTTGTTCCAAATATGGTTTGTAATGAATGTCGATAATAAATTCACTAAATAATAATAAAAAAAACGATTTCCTCCTAAGCGTGCCATAGATTTTAAATGCTTTGTAGGCGTCACGTTCGCTCTCTTCCCGCGTACATGGAGACTACTAGCTCCCCTGAAGATCCCCGAAGCAGAAAGAATCGATTTCTCCGCGCTCTTTAGATATTTTGTGTGTTGAGCGGGTACACGAAGGAACTGCAGCTGCATGTCCCATAAAAAGAGCCAGTGGCTCGGGTACATTGAAGAGTTTGCAGTGAAGATTATACGCGGCAAAGGTTGTGATTCAAAGCTATTCTGCCCTTTTGCTTTTTATTTACGCAGTTGCGGAAGCCTGACATTCTTCAAAACCTAATTGAAGCGAAATATGTCGACCGTACAGCTGGCACAGGAGAAAATAAGGAGTACGGTAAGCCGCGGCTTTTTTCAACCCATTAGCAGCACGCGTTAAGAGCCTGTGCATATCTCAGGCTTACTGATATGAATTGATTGTGTGATATGAAGACTGATATGAACACAGGCATGTAATTTCCGAATTACAAGTAGAAATTAGAGCCATCTCCTCGCCCTAGTACGCGCTCCAGGGCGCTAAATGCATCGCTACAAGTACTCTTAAGTGATTGGAAATACTTTAATTCCTATTGCAATGCAGATGAAGTCGCTCAACGTTTTATTTTGCACCTGGTTAATCCACACACCAGCTCTTAGTCCCCCATTATAGAAATCACTCAAAAAAGGAACCAAACATTACTTGTTTCGCTCCACTAACTAGGCGTCAGCACAGGTTATGAAAGAAGGCGCCAAAGCGTGACACTTAAACTATTTACAAGGATGCGTATGCTTGCTCTTCCAATCCCTGTGCCCTGGATGGGGTGAAAATATATCCTTACACCATGGTGTTGGACAAGTATTAATGCGATATCAATAAATGCAGCGTTCTGCAGAAAATCTAATGTTTTTGGCATTTTTGGCATTGCCGGAGCTGAGAGAAAAAAAATTGCAAGCCTGGCTATGGCAGGTAGTGGGGTCGCACGTGACGTGGCTGAGAATTGGTTGGTCGACTGGTTGTGCGAAATCACAAGAGCTCATGACAAGATAGACAGTAAACAAAAAATTGGCATATATCACAATGATATTGTTTTCGGAGCATATTCATCTACTCAGGAATAAGTGGCGAAAAATTCGCCAACATTAAATATCTTTTAAAGTTATATTACTCACGACGCCTGACATCGTGCTCTTTGGCCATGCAAGGACGTCCATAGGTCTTGGTTAAAGCGGGGAAAAATAGGAGTCAATGCCACGTGAATGGTCTTAGCATATGACTTTTGTACCTTAGTGAGAATATACAGCCGCGTCACGTAGAGATCGTGCGACAGTGAATATAAGACCACTGAGAACCACCTACTCATGCTAGTTTTGAGTAGTGAGCATATTTTAGCATGCGCAGAAAGTCGACACTACTTTTAGCAGCGCAGTATTCTTTACGTATATTCGCTTTGCACGATGAAAGCAAAGGCTGTCATCTTATACTGCTTTTATTTTTCTTGCGATTGTTTTGTGTATACGCTGGAGTTTACCGACTATGTAACGTCATGACAATCATAAACACGCCGCTCGCTGTAGGCGACTGGGATGGAAAAAAAGGCTGTTAGGAAAGAAAGGCTGCACTAATACAGGACACATACAAACACTGCCGTATTATTCGAGGGAATACTTGTGATTGTTGAGATTCGTGTAGTTCACTGTCGCTGAACGTGAAAAAAATTAGAAATTGACTCCATGCACTGTGTGTGTGAACAAACAGAGATTATAGATATAAACTAGATGCTGTGGTGGTACTACAGCTATTTCCATCAAGTGTGTGTTTCAAGGTATAGTTAATGCTTGGAGGAATGCATCGAAGCAAAAATGGTGAAAGTCGTTTTCTGATCACATGGCGCCGTTGATTTCATTCTTTTGTGCACAATATCAAAGTACATCGAAGAATGCATTATGAAATTGATGAAAAGTAACTACGAAGACATCCTATTGTAACAATACCGTGATACGAGCCCCTGGAAGTTTTGCCCCACCTGAAATGCCGGGCGTGTGCGCGCCCTTTAAAAACATGCTTGCAAGGTATTCCAAAATATCTTTCTCTTTCCTCAGGGTGCTTATAAAGGTGGCACGCTATCAATTGGCGGCTACTTTGAAGGAGATACTGAGAAGGCACGTTTCTTCATCTGATGTCAGTATATTAATATGACGCAAGAAATGTGCCCCACGACGCAGAACATGCTCCCAACATGCGCACTCTCAGCTGTGTTTCTCGAACAGTGCTTATCATGTGGTTCTAAAATGCAGTGGCACATGGTATATTTTATTTCAAATGCTTTCGCTTATTCGCTCATGCTCATTAAATCTTTGCTTTCCTTCTTCGACCACAGGTATCCCAAAGTCAAGGGCATTGACTGCCGAGGAAGTGATAATTGCAGCGGGCACACTCTGTCTCGCTGGGTAAGACTTTCGAGGAAAAAAAGTGCTCTCAGAGAAACCTTTCCCTAGTGGCAAAGTTTGTGTCTTTACTGCATTGAGGACTGATTTGATTTTCGCGTGTACAGACTCATTGCCTGCGTACTCATAAAAATTGGGCCACTTTAACTTAAAGAAAAGAAAAAAAATATAATAAATGCATGCAGATGACGACGCCACTAGCCGTCTTCAAAAGTTAATTATGATGGTGTTAACTGACCATACTAATCGCGGAGGTTATGGATATCAACACATATTAGGTTCAGCTTTCTGAGAAAATCTTTTATTTTTGAAGCAACTATCGGTATCGCAAACTACTGACAGGCAAATCTGAATAATATTGGTCTAAGCGTACGAGGCGAAGCAAATATTTATATTTAAAATATTGTTCAGTGCTCGCATCGCAGAAATCGTCACCAAAAAAAAAATTGCCAATGTTTTCAAAAATAGTTGCGAGGCAAATTCTGAATTTTACAAAAACTTCATGAAAATGCTAATAGAAATCGTATGAAGAAATTTTCAAACCCTACAAAATATTTATCGAAATTTTAATAGCAGATGTTCAAGCTCCTGATGCTTAGCAAATGTTCCCTTCTGAACTTTGTGCTGCGCCCACGAGTAATAAGGCTAATATAGCAATCCACTGCGTTGGGTTTTTGACAACGAACGGAAAAAAAGATGACAAGCGTGCCCGAGGATGTTCTGCTGACACATCGAGTGTTATGACGAAGATTTGAAATATGTGATATTATTAGGTTCGATACTTGAGTGCCGTAAAGTGTCCAATATTCCTGCTATATCATTCTATGCGAGTTGTCATTGTGTCTGCCATAGCCGTTATGCCATCAGAAAATCATCAGTTGGGTGCGAGCAGCTAAGAAACCTGAATGCTGCAATGGCCGGGGTAGAGGAGAGGATGCGTCCCACGCTAATACGGGCTATTGAGAGACGCCTTTTCGGGGGTTTTCAGCATCTTCACGGACTGTCACACTGCTGTGACCTGGTACCCATATCACATCTGCAAGACTCAAATGTGGGGGAGCAATGACAGGAACATGTTTGCTCTTGAGAATCTGCAAATTAATGAAGGGGCGAGCACAAGAAAGGAATCTGTATAATAACAGCCACAGTGAAAAAAGGCGGCTCAAATTTGTGTAGAGCAAGCACCACCGCCATAAACTCCGCTTTGAAAATTGGGGTTAAATCCGTAATACGCAGATGAAATGACTAATCTAGAAGTAGGCAATATCTTTCCAACGCGGCCACTCTGCTCCAATGAGAGGCGCCAGTTGCTATCGTTATGCAAATAGAGATGTTTCGAAGGAACAGCAGTTTACATTAGGTAGCGAAGTACTGGAAGTAGTAAGCGAATATGTCTACTTAGGACAGGTAGTAACCGCAGATCCGGACCATGAAAAGGAAATAACAAGAAGAATAAGATTGGGATGGAGCGCATTTGGCAGGCACTCGCAGATTATGTCTAGCAGCTTACCGGTATCGCTAAAGAGGAAAGTATATAACAGTTGCATCTTACCTGTACTCACCTATGGCGCTGAAACGTGGAGGCTAACCAAGAGAGTTCTACTTAAGTTGAGGACAACCCAGAGGGCTATGGAACGAAAAATGGTAGGGGTAACATTAAGAGATAGGAAGCGTGCAGAGTGGGTCAGAGAAATAACTCAAGTTACCGACATTCTAGTGGAAATTAAGAAGAAGAAATGGACATGGGCAGGACATGTAGCGCGAAGAGAGGATAACCGATGGTCGCTTAGGGTAACAAACTGGATTCCAAGGGAAGGAAAGCGCAGCAGGGGGCGGCAGAAAGTTAGGTGGGCGGATGAGATTAAGAAGTTCGCAGGAGTCAAGTGGATGCAGCTAGCACAGAACCGGGTTAAGTGGAGAAATATGGGAGAGGCCTTCGCCCTGCAGTGGGTATAGTCAGGCTGATGATGATGATGATGATGATGATGATGTTTCGAAGATGTTCCAATATATCTTTTGTAATGCGAGATGCTAAATGTTCAGCATCATTAAGGAAATTGACATCATGGACAATTTCAACGCAATACCTACTGTTTCGTGCTAAGAATGTTAGAAAGGGGTACATTAAGGGTTCAATAAAATTTTTCACCCGTATTGCCTGTGGATTATGAAACCTATGCGTAACGCACTTAAAGCCGAAAAGACTGAAACTGTGTGTTGGAAACATTGGGATTCTAAACTTGATCAGACATGCCATAATTAATAAAAAAAGCATTTTTCCGCATTGCTGACCAGTGAGAATTTAACCCTATGCGATATGGTCATGGCACGAGCGCCTTTTGCAGCAACATTGTTTATCAGAGACCGTCATGAGAGATTATCGTCATAAATGACTCCAAGATGTTTTAAAGAGCAAACCTGAGGGATCGTTAGTCACTGATATGAAGAGACAGACTTACATGATTGTTAATTTGAAAAATAAGGACAGTACACTTGTTGATATTTACTAGGTATCGCAAGCCGCAGCTGCAGCTCTCAAGAAAACTCAGGTGTGAAAGCTGCCGATAGATTGAATGCCGGGTGGAGCAGTAGAAAACACAAAACCTTCCGCATAGGTGCACATGCGAATTTGGTGGTGACTGGGATTCCATTTCTGCAGAATGCTGAACAGCATGACCAAGAGGACTCCAAACACTCGTGGCTTCTTAATATCTAGGGATTTCGTCCGCGTAAGAAACTGTTACTATTTCACGCAGAGCAGGCATGTATAAACTTTTCAACATGTGAATGACGTATGAGAACGCATAGAAGAGTAAACAGCGGAGTTTTATCGGCCTTTGCTTATGGGTCTAGTAATTGAGTTATAATTTTTCAAGTCAACGTAAGCACATTGATGATAGTGATGCTATCGTTATTATGCGCTAGAGAAGTAGGCAAATAGGAACGAACAAATAACTTCTTATTGCGATAAAAAATCAATAGCTTTTATGAATTCAACAGTTTTGCTAAATGATTCCGAAATAGCAAACTCTATTCTCAGGCCCCTCCTAATGCAGGTTTGAGACAATGGTTTCATCTCTGAGTTACCTCACGTTTACGCTCGCCCAGCACCCGGATGTGCAAGAGAAGGTGCGCCAAGAAATCAGGGAAGCAGTACATGATCAGGTAAGTAAATATTGAATGGTTTAGTTTTTATTTTGCTTGCCTCTCACTGAGTTACTACAGACATAAACGAATCAATCACCACGCAAGCGTGTCATGAGAAAATGATGGAAATGCAAAACTATCACTTGAGATTTTAAGGACTAAGCTCTCCAGTATAAAAAAACGACTAGACATTTTGAGCGCCTATTTTGCTTGGAAAGCTGAAAAAAACAATCCTAAAAGCGCAAAGTGCCATTCATCGTCTTATGCCAATTCATTCATTCCTCGCAATATCATTGAATGGAATAACTCACATCGCTACAGAAACTGACATAAACAAATTCCAAGAGCTACTTCGCTGTGACAGAAATGTGTCGAATATTTTGCTGCTGTCTTTCTTTCTTTTGATGTTTTGCTTAATATTTTTTTAATGTTTCTTGTTGTAAATATAGATAAATGTATTGTGTTTGCTACAATTGCATCACCCCCCCCCCCCCCCCCCCCTTGTAATACCCACCTTTGGAGGGCCTTAAGGGGTAACCTGAATAAATAAATAAATAAATAAATAAATAAATAAATAAATAAATAAATAAATAAATAAATAAATAAATAAATAAATAAATAAATAAATAAATAAATAAATAAATAAATAAATAAATAAATAAATAAAAGCTTCTGTGTTCTGAATCTGTGCTACTAGCATCGCCCAGCTGAATGTGACAAGGCCTCGTGTGTTATGCGTTCAAACAGAAAGAGACTATACACTATAGCAAACATGTCTGATGACTGCCTGGTGAAGCAAATTTGAATTTTTAATCTACTGACGAGGTGCAATTGCGGGTGCGCTTGTTGATTATGGCTTAGGGTTGACGTGCAAAAAAACAAAGAGGTGCGAGTACCCGTCCAAATGTTTTTGAAAAATATATTCTGTGCAAGTCCATTTAAACCTTTGTGAAATCCAGGACCTAATCGGTAAGCTTGTCATCGTGCAAAAAGAAAAAGAAAATAAACAGTTGTGTGCTTGTGTTTTTGCCAACCCTCCCATTAAAAGAATTGCTTATTAACCCAGGTATATATTTTTGTGCTGTTTATCTTCTGTCGTCCGCATATTGCATGACAGATGGTAAGGCCACAAAAGCTTCAGAATGAACGTTGAATAAATATAAATAAAAATTACTGAACAAGAAACAAGTGTAAGCTCTACTACTCGGGGCGCATCTTCCGATTTCTCCTCTTGGGGCTCGAATGGCTTTCACCTTGCCGCGTTGGGTCCAAACTACCATGACGAAATTAAGTAAAGGTGCTGAGCGGAAAGTAAGACAGACACTGAGCTTTCCTTTACCAAAAACATGAACAGCTAAATATATATGAGAAACGCGGTATGAAAAGGTGGTGTTTAAGGCGCGACCATGTCTACTGTTAACGCTAACCTGCTCTGTTGCCCTAATTATTGTCAAACCATGTACGCCCTTGCCGAAGCAAGCAAATCTACGCTTAACAAAACTCTCTTTCATTATCTCTGAATTCAAGCTAGAGCTGAAAATTAGAAGTTAGCAAACTCTCTTTCATTATCTCTGAATTCAAGCTAGAGCTGAAATTTAGAAGTTAACAAAAAACAATGTTCGCGAGTTCGCGATTAGGTTGGACAATAGGACAAGCGTTGCCTAACCTCATTACCGGGGATGATAGAAGGGCGGTTTCTGATTGCAATTATGAACCCATTAGATTTTGTGAGGTTAGCAAGTCAACCTTCATTGTTCAAGTAAACAGGCATGAAGAAGATTGACCTTTATTTCAATAAAAAATTCAGTCTGCTTTGATGGTCGGTCATACAGCTCTGCAATTTGGGTACCAGAGTGAGTGGAGGAAGGTTCAACTTAGCGGCGTGGCATGGTTTGGTAAAGCCCCCTCAGAATCGCCGCCAAGCACAGTAAACATATATATATATATATATATATATATATATATATATATATATATATATCTTACTGAGCTGGATTCCTACAAAACAAGTTAAAATAGTTGTCTCCGTAACCGAACTACCATAGGAATCAAAAAACAATTACAGAGAGACGACGGTAATGTGAAGGGAAACTACTGCCACCTCTAAACGCGTTTAAGCTAAATAAAATGAGAGTGGTGATAAATTCAGTATCAGTCACTTTTTATACGCGAACGGCCAAAGACAAGGCTTGTGAGCGAGACGACACGGACCAATGCATGATAATCGTCAAGGTGAACGAAAGCCGCTACCATTATTCTCCATTGTCCGTCCATTGCTTTCTCTGTTCGAATGATTATTTAGCCTTAATACTTTTCCGCCCAAAACCTATCACTTATGAGAGAAGGAAACCTAAAAGCTGGAGGAATCAAAGGGCTGCGTACTATAACTTCTTGCCACCTGCCGACCAAACATTCTTCGTTTCGTTTACGCAATGTACGTGAATTTGAGTTTCTTAGCACTTTTTGTATTTGTGATACAATAGTGCAGACCCTGAGATGGGTCCTATAAGGAGGGGGAAAAAAAGCTCATAAACAAAACGTGGCAAATTACATCGCAGAAAACATATGAGTACTAGGACATAACAAAAAACAAGGGAACACAGCTCAGAATCTATAAATAAAGAATTTGTCAATGGCATCGATACTGTTTACGACCTTAGGCGCGAGTTCATTCCATTGAGATATTGTGTGGGCGGAAAATGAGTATTTAAAGGCAATGAGTTTAACATTGTATGGTGTTAATGGTTCCGTGTGACGATTTTGTGCATGTCGCGTTGTGAGTGGCTTAAGAAATACATCAGGGCTCATAGAGAGTTTGCTATTTTTGAGCAAGAAAAGAAGCTTCAATTTTTTAAACTTTTCTTCGTGTTTGCAATCTCTGTATATTGTGTTTTGCTAAGAGTGGCTGGAGAGTCAGTGTAAGATATTTATTTAAGATGAATCGTACAGATTTTCGCTAGATGATTTCCAGTGCCTCGATGTTATGTTTTGTGTAAGGGCCCCGGACGTTGCATGCATATTGATGTTTGGGTCGATTTCGATTAGCGTGCAGTGCCATGCGTTAATGCATGCATATAACTGGAGCTAGAGCGTCTATGAGTATCACGTAGACGCCCCGGAGTGATGTGCATTTACGCGTGCATTACGTTTACTATTTCCACGCGGCAATTAGCGAAGCGTAGTCTGCGCTTAGCGAGTGTGAGGTATGGACCTTTTCAATCGTCTTAAAAATGGAATCGTCGTGCCGATGTTTCGTATACGAGTCCTAGGCTTCAGCACAATACACAGAATAATACCGGATTTCTCGTTTAGGGCACACTGGACTACGATACCGTTATGAAGAGGCTGCATTATCTGGAACAAGTCATGAACGAGACTCTGCGCCTGTATCCTCCGGGTCTCACGTGAGTGCGCCAAATAATTTTGAGTATGCAGAGAGTGTGCGATTTGCATTCGTTTGTTGTGCCATCCCATTTCATTAGAGGGGCGTCACGTGCTTTATTGTACGAGACTGTTGCGAGTGCTGTGGTAGCTCTCCTGAAAGAAGAGTTGGAGGCCCAAGGTGCTACTCAGCATTTTAGAATAGATAACTTGACAATGTGCACACGACGTGGCGGAGGCATTCCGATAGTCCTTTCGCGCTAACAAAACACGGGCATGGTCTAGCGTGTTGCAACCCGGCAGACTCGCTGAGTGATTTCTGGCGCCATTGTTTGGTCCTTAAAGGTTAAAAATATGCTAGTATTAAAGTTTTGCAAGGGTGATCTTAAAGCCACTTTTCGTCGTGGCAACAGAGGCGTTGTATGTATAATTATGTCAGTGCAGGTAATCAGTGCTCCATTAGGAGACATGCGTGACAAATCCGGATGCGATCTCGTAAACGACGCGCTACTACAAGGTCATTTCTGCGTTTCCTACTGATGTTGCGAGTGCTCTCGGATTTGCTCCAGGAACATGCAGTAGAGGACATAATCTATCAGCGCCACAAGCCCAAGTTGCTGGACAGAACCATGCCTTAAGAATTCGCCCTGCTCCTGCAGTTGCTTGCAAGGACCTTGGTGACAGGCGGTCCTGTCAGTTCTTGCGCTGGATGCGGAAGCCTCGCGAGGAGCATGACGTCTCCACAAACGCAGCGTTGCTTTAAGAGTTTTTTCTTCATCGCCTGCCTCACCACATTTGCCTTGCTCTCGCGGCGACCCGCGGCATCACCCTCGATCACCTGTCGGAGCTCGCCGATCAGGTTCATGAGGTGGTCACCAAGTCTGTCACTGCTGTCTTGCCACCACCTGACCCGGCGATTTCGAGCCTAGAGGCCCGCCTCAATTGGCTCAATGCATCAGTCGCAGCACTCGGGCGTCCACCCAAGTAGTCCCACCCATCTCATCAAAGTCATCGCTCTCCTTCACGCTCACGTCAAACTCGTGGCTCCAGCCCTCCTTCTTCTGGTACCACCGGAGTTTCCGACATCGCACCATGCACACCTTTGTGCTCGTGATCAAGTAATACCGACAGAGATCGCTGACGACGGCGTATGAACTCTCTTGTCGTCCCAGCCGCCCCTTTATGTAGCCGAGGAGCTATCTGGCGCCTCATTCCTCATAGACACTGGCGAGGGGATCAGTGTGGTTCCCCCGGCTAAAGCAGGGGACTTATGTGTGAAAGTTTGACTGGCACGCTGAACCGATCACCCATTGCGAACTGCCGCCATAATGCCAGCAGGCACACGTGGGGCAGAAACGACAGGCGGGCAAATTCCCTGAAGCTCCGCCCACAGCGGGCATCAGCGCACAGCAGTGTCCTAGTGCTTATTGGCTTGATGTTTGCACCGGAAAAGACGAGACAGCGATGTCATTAGAAGGATTGCATCATGTATGCTCTATTCGTGCAACAAAAGCGTGTCTGCACAAATGCAGAGTTTTTAACAAGGGCGACACCCGCGGGCGCTCCAGGTGACAAATTGACCTCCTCCGTGTCCGGCTCAGTCGTAGGCCTATAGGCAGAGGAGGTTTCGCATCAAAGCGGTAACGGATGCTGCTTCGGAAAAGACCAACGCTGTAATAAATGTTCGAATTTCGTTACCGCTATACTGGGAAGGAAATTGAAAAAAAATGAAGATGAGCCCGATTTTGGTCCCCTCCGGGTTGGTGCAGTGGTAAGACGCCTGACTACTGTCCGGAGTGACCGGGTTCGAACCCGACTTCGGCGGCTCCGTTTCGATGGAGGCGAAACGAAGAGATGTGCCGGGCGATGTCAGCGCGTGTTAAAGATCCCCAGGTGGTCGAAATTACTCCGTAGTCCTCCACTACGGCTCTTATTTTTCTCTTTCCACTTTCACTCCCACCTCTCTCCCTACCCTTACGGCGCGGTTCAGGTGTCCACAGAAACAAGTGTGACAGATAACCAACCGACCGACCGACCGACCGACCGACCGACCGACCGACCGACCGACCGAGCGTAATGCCTTTAAGTGCGGAGCTAGCAGACGCTTGACGATCGCACCGGGCTGCGGAAGCTAAGTGGCAGTGTGAAAAAACTCGCTTGTGTCGCAGTTCTCACTCGTAACAGCAATTCATAGTTGGCCAGCCATCTTCATAATTTACTCATGATTGACAGCCCTGTCGCTGCAGCTCGGCATTGTACACCCGTAATCCAGATCATAGGTTTTTCCGGTGTATCGAGTGCCGAAGCAGGATCCAGGGTGACCGGTGTCCCTGCTGGGACTATGCAGAGTTGACACCTAGACTTCAGTTTGCTTTTGACTTTCAGTATAGATGGGGGCCCTGTGGCGCCTTCCTTATTTGCGTCAAAAGCGCGGCCGACGCACGGCCACTGGAAGAAGAAAGGTGGCTGGCGGTGACACGTGACGCCGCGGCTGGCTGTTCTGTTGCGGCTATAGATCGTGTCAGCGGTCTCATCCTTCGCTCCTGAGGTCTTCGGCTTACAGTACCAAGTCTTCGTGGTATATAGAAAAAAAAGGCTTTTCCTCGGAAATGCGTTGCGTACCTACCTGTCATGTCGAGCTGCACCTCGAACCTCAGTAATCACAATCATTTTTTGATTTATATAAATACGTATGTTTTAGACGTTTCTTTGTCACGGTTTTCAATTCTGGGGTTCTCGTGAATAGGACGAAGGTCTACTTAGACTACGATGCGACCACAGCAGGCGGCCTCTAGACTCAAAATGCAAATGATATACATATTGTAGGTAAACAAGGATTGTTCAGAAGTATTCAGAGGCATTGTACAATACTGCCCTACTGAAAAACCATAAGTTCTACCGGGCAATCCCCTCATAAAATCTCATCTAGTTGTATAGGCTCTCATATGGTGCACATCATTATAATAAAATATTCTACACAATTTATGATAATGCGTAAGAAACTATGAGACCTTATGCAATTATATGCGACTTGTATGTAACTTGTTATGTAAATTGAGTGAGATTGTGTAAGAAAATGTGAGATTATTGCCTCATACAATTTTTTCAGTAGGGTGTGGTTAGGGGGCTGCTGCCGTGAACAAAACAGAAAAAAAAAATGGGACAAGCGTACAGTATATCCATAATAACTCCTAGGTCTCCTTCCATTCTACCAGTGTAAAGGATGCTATATCCCACCCAGCAGGCAATACAAAATCGGCGCCCTATTTTTTCAATTCTTTGGGAGGCCATTAGGTATGATGCGGGTATAATAATAATGGTTTCGTCATACGTGATACGAAGAACGTCTTTTCTTTACATATATTTAGCGGAGCATCAAGGCTATTGTGCATGAAACAATTGACACATGCACCCGTGATCGAGGATACGTTAAAAATCACGATGTTGTAGCCCTTAATGCCCACAGTGAAGACGTGTTGTGTTGCAACTAGTGATAACGGACGCTCTCTCACACACACACACACACACACACACACACACACACACACACACACACACACACACACACACACACACACACACACACACACACACACACACACACACACACACACACACACACACACACACACACACACACACACACACACACACACACACACACACACACACACACACACACACACACACACACACACACACACACACACACACACACACACACACACACACACACACACACACACACACACACACACACACACACACACACACACACACACACACACACACACACACACACACACACACACACACACACACACACACACACACACACACACACACACACACACACACACACACACACACACACACACACACACACACACACACACACACACACACACACACACACACACACACACACACACACACACACACACACACACACACACACACACACACACACACACACACACACACACACACACACACACACACACACACACACACACACACACACACACACACACACACACACACACACACACACACACACACACACACACACACACACACACACACACACACACACACACACACACACACACACACACACACACACACACACACACACACACACACACACACACACACACACACACACACACACACACACACACACACACACACACACACACACACACACACACACACACACACACACACACACACACACACACACACACACACACACACACACACACACACACACACACACACACACACACACACACACACACACACACACACACACACACACACACACACACACACACACACACACACACACACACACACACACACACACACACGCACACGCACACGCACACACACACACACACATATATATTGTACTGTGATAGTCATCGCCATCGACATGCACCTGTGCGACGAAGAAGAAGTACTCTGGGCTCGCCGTTGCAAGGTCCTGTCCTCACAGCTCTCCATCTGAGCGTCAATAAACGCCCTATTACAATTGGCGGAGGTGCCGGAAACGATCCCACCCAAACTGGAACTGCGAAGCCGTACACTACCCTCTACGACCGCCATGCAAGACACTTCGACGCAGCCGGCCGTTCCACCCACGATCATGTGTGCTGGCGTCGTGCGCCAGCGTGACCCTTGCCTGTTCAGCGGCACGGCCGATCAAGATGTCGACGACTGGCTGTCATCCTATGAAAGAGTAAGCACCTACAACAAGTGGGATGACTCATACAAGCTCAGTAACGTCATATTCTATCTGACGGACGTGGCGAACCTCTGGTTTCGCAACCATGAGGCTGACCTGTCATCTTGGTCGACATTTAAAAAGAATTTCGCGGAAGTGTTCGGCCGCCCGGCAGTGCGTAAGCTTCGTGCCGAACAACGTTTACACGATCGTGTTCAGCGCGCTGATGAGACCTTTACCAGCTACATAGAAGACGTCGTTGATCTCTGCAAACGAGTCGACCCGGCCATGCCGGAAGCAAACAAAATCCGCTACATCCTCGAGGGCATTTCTGAGGACGCCTTCCAGATGCTGGTAGCGAAAGATCCCACCAGCGTTAGTGAACTCGTGAAGCTTTGCCAGAGCTACGACGAGCTCCGCAAGCGGCGCGCTTCTAGGTGCCGCTCCAGTGTGTGCGACGAAGGCGTATCCGCATTAGCCCTGGGTGGTTCGCCAACTTCTGAAGGGAGCCCGCTGAATCAAAAGATCAAAGATTTTATTCGTGAAGAGGTCGCACGTCAAATCTCACTCCTTCCCCATTTTCAAGACTCGGGCCGCCTCGTTCCTGAACTGGCTCCATCTTTGGCCCCTGCTATACGCCGTGTCGTGCAAGAACACGTCGCTGATGCCTTGCCGTCCAACCCCGTGGTGCCGCCTGTGACGGCACCTCTCACGTATGCCCAAGTAACGGCTAGGCCACCACCTTCGCCCACGTCTGGCTCCTATGTGCAGGTCCCTGCCTACCGTTCACCGCCGCATGCTGAGCCTTCGTTTCAAGCCCCACCCTCAAGGTTCCGCCCACATCCTATGAAACCTTGGCGTACTACGGACAACCTTCCGATTTGCTATGCCTGCGGTCGGCCGGGCCATGTTGCGCGCCTTTGTCGCCAGCGCCTCCAACCTTCACAGCCTGACATTCGATTTTACCCGTACGATACCGACTCACGCTCGCAAATGATTCCGCCCGGTTCTCAATTTGTCCCACAAGATCGCCAAACCTATACCACTCGTCGATCACATTCTCCTCGGCGCCGATCGCTTTCTCCAATGCTGCGACGTTCTACCAGCACCGTTGAGGGAAACTAACAGTCGCAGTTCCGGGGGCAAGAACTGCGCTTGTTTCGAATTCCTCAAGTCCTCCATGCCGTCCCGCTAATGTTATCAAAGTTTCTGTAGAAGGCGCCACAGTTCTCGCTCTCGTCGATACCGGTGCAGCCGTCTCCGTCATCAGTGAAGCGCTCTGCCGTCGAATTCGCAAAGTGACCACTCCGATTTCCGACTTTTCGCTCCGCACCGCCTCATCACAGCACATTCACCCCTCCGCATCTTGCACAGCCCGTGTGCTCATTCAAGACGTCTTGTACCCCATCGAGTTTATTGTTCTGCCGAACTGCTCGCATGATATCATCCTCGGATGCGATTTTCTATCGACTCATCAAGCCGTTATTGACTGTGCTCGTGCACAAATTGCCTTCGCCCCCCTCTGTGATGCCCCCTTCTGTGATACCCCTCCCCGCACTGCAAAACTTCTCGTCGCCCATGACACCGACATTCCTCCGTTCTCTGCTGCCCTCGTACCACTGTCTTGTGAGTGGGTAACTCCTTTGACTGCGATTTTTACACCTTCCGAAGCCACCTCCCGTCATCCGTGCCTCCTTTTTCCGTTCCCTGTTCTCGAAATTCAAGACGGCAAGAGTGCACTTTACGCCTCGAACCCATTTTCTTGCCCAGCAGTCCTGCTCCGTGGCGAATGCATTGGACGTCTTGAAGAGCTTGATCCCAGTCATATCACCACTCTTGCTGACTCAACCCCCTCCTTCGACGTTAGTCTGTGCTCTTGCGATGTTGCGACCGCTTCGACGCCCTCCGACGTTTTCCAACATGCTATTGATGCTGATCTTCCACTTGCGCAACGTGATCAACTTGTCGCCCTCTTGCAGAACTTCGCTTCTTCATTCGACTTTCCTCAAACTGACTTGGGCCGCACGTCTGTCGTAGAGCACACCATCGACACTGGTAAAACTGCACCTTTGCGCCAGCGCCCCTATCGCGTGTCGGCTTCGGAGCGCCAAGTAATTGCTGATCATGTGGACGACATGCTCCGTCGGGGTGTCATTCGGCCATCCCACAGTCCCTGGGCGTCTCCAGTTGTGTTGGTACCGAAGAAAGATGGCTCCTTCCGGTTTTGTGTCGACTACCGCCGGCTCAACAAGATCACGCGCAAGGACGTCTATCCTCTGTCACGCATCGATGACGCACTAGACTGCTTGCAGGGCGCCGAGTTTTTCTCCTCGTTGGATTTACGATCTGGCTACTGGCAGGTGCCAATGGCTGACGCTGACCGCTCTAAAACTGCCTTCATCACACCAGATGGATTATATGAATTCAACGTCATGCCCTTTGGGCTTTGCAACGCCCCGGCCACATTTGAACGCCTCATGGACACTGTGCTTCGTGGATTCAAGTGGCGAACCTGTCTTTGCTATCTCGATGATATCGTAGTCTTTTCTACCGATTTTCAATCCCACCTGCTCCGACTGAAGGACGTTCTCACTTGTCTCGCTACCGCCGGCCTCCAACTGAATCTGAAGAAGTGCCGCTTTGCTGCTCGCCGACTAACAATTCTAGGTCATGTCGTTTCTAAGGATGGCATTCTTCCCGATCCCACCAAACTTCGTGCAGTTGCCGAATTCCCACGCCCAAAATCACTGAAGCAGCTACGAAGTTTCATTGGCCTATGCTCCTACTTTCGCCGCTTCATCTTAAATTTCGCCTCTATTATTGCTCCTCTCATCCAGCTCCTCTCCGGTAGCTCCGACCTCTCCGCATGGACACCTGCTTGTGATGACGCCTTCAACACTTTACGCCGTCTTTTGGTTTCGCCTCCCATCCTCCGCCACTTCGACCCGAATGCGCCAACTGAGATTCACACTGACGCTAGTGGTATTGGGATAGGCGCCGTTCTCACCCAACGCAAACCTGGTATCCGAGACTATGTGGTGGCGTACGCAAGCCGCACCTTGACCAAGGCAGAGTCCAATTATTCTGTTACAGAAAGAGAATGCTTGGCCATTATTTGGGCCATCGGCAAATTCCGTCCGTATGTCTATGGCCGACCATTTTATGTGGTCACTGATCATCACGCTCTGTGCTGGCTGGCGTCCCTCAAGGACCCGTCCGGCCGCCTTGCTCGCTGGGCTCTTCGCCTCCAAGAGTATGACATTCGTGTCATATATCGCTCAGGCCTCAAGCATACTGACGCGGACGCTCTTTCGCGCTCACCGCTGCCTCCCTCTTCGTTGCCTGATGAGATCTGCGCCTACGATTTGTCTTCGCTTGCCACTATTGACATGGCCACGGAACAGCGGCGCGACCCGTGGATATCTACACTTCTGGACTTTCTTTCAAGTCACTCTCCAGGTCGTCTGTCTCGGGCGCTTGTCCGCCAAGCTCACCATTTTTCAATTCGTGACGGGCTGCTCTATCGCCGCAATTATCTTCACGACGGAAGGAAGTGGCTTTTAGTCATCCCCCGTCATCTCCGCGCCGAAATTTGTGCTGCTTTCCATACTGATCCCCAGTGCGCCCACGGCGGAGTGTTGAAAACCTACACGCGCTTGCGTCTACGCTTCTTCTGGCGTGGAATGTACCGCTTTGTCCGCCATTTTGTCCGCTCCTGCCAGTCTTGCCAACGCCGAAAAACTCCTCTCAAGTCCTCTGCTTCGTTGCAGCCGTTGCCCTGTCCTGCCCGTCCGTTTGATCGTGTCGGCATAGATCTATACGGTCCCCTTCCTACAACTTCAGCTGGCAACCGCTGGATTATCGTGGCAGTGGATCATCTAACCCGCTACACTGAGACATCATCATTGCCCTCTGCTTCCGCACGCGACGTGGCTGCCTTTATTCTGAAAAACCTGGTTCTTCGCCATGGTGCCCCTCGCGAACTGCTCAGTGACCGCGGACGCGTTTTCTTATCAGACGCTCTTGAGGCTCTCCTGAAAGAATGCCGCATCATACACCGCACCGCTACCTCGTACCACCCTCAGACGAATGGACTGACAGAACGTTTTAACCGCACTCTCGGTGACATGCTGGCTATGTACGTGAACACCGACCATTCCAATTGGGACCAAGTTCTACCGTTTGTTACTTACGCATATAACACCGCGACACAGGCCACTACTGGATTCTCTCCATTCTTTCTCCTTTACGGGCGCGAGCCACCCTGTACTATGGACACACTTTTTCCCTACCGCCCTGACGTTTCCGAATCTTCCCCGCTATCCGATGCCGTCACGTACGCAGAAGAATGCCGTCAGCTCGCCCGCTCTCTCACAACAGAAAATCAGTGGCAACGAAAATACCTCCGTGATACCGGCGAAGCTTCGCCATATCTCCCGAACTCTCTGGTGTGGCTCTGGGTGCCCTCCACAACCCCTGGCCTTTCAAAGAAGTTTCTTGCTCGCTACCACGGGCCATATAGGGTCCTCCAGCAAACATCTGCAGTCAACTACGTAGTTGAGCCCGTCACGCCCTCTGCGGACTTGCGTCGCCGTGGTCGTGAAACAGTTCACGTGAACCGATTGAAGCCATTCTATGACCCCGCTGTGCTTTCCGCGCCATAAGTCGCCAGGATGGCTCCTTTTTTTACCCGGGGGGAAAATGTACTGTGATAGTCATCGCCATCGACATGCACCTGTGCGTTGTGCGACGAAGAAGAAGTACGCTGGGCTCGCCGTTGCAAGGTCCTGTCCTCACAGCTCTCCATCTGAGCGTCAATAAACGCCCTATTACAATATAAATTATTTCTAAACAACTGTTTTTTTTTATCTGGTTGTGAGATTAACGGCCGCACTCCAGGGTAACGCAGACAGTAAAGAAGTTTAGCATTGCAAATCACAATAACGAATAGGGCTTTACTCATGTCTATTGGCTATTCGTGCATGCTTTCTTGGACTGTTTTAAGGTTTGTGACGAGGACGGCTGACCAAGACTTCGAGTACAAAGGGAGGAAGTTCAAGGCGGGGACATGCTTCATGGTGCCGCTCTACCAAATACAGAGGGACGCGCGTTTCTGGCCTGAGCCCCTAGAATTCAAGCCAGAGAGGTGAGACTCTGAATTATCAATATGTAATAGTTGATCTACTCAAACTTAGACTTCGCTTTGACAAAACTGCTCTCACTTTGACTGTCCTTGTGATGCCGTACCATCGTCCTGGAAGCGCTTGAAAACCATACACGCCGGGAAATTCTTTCCCCCATGAAGCTCCTATTGTAACTCTGTAAGAGTTAAAAAATAATAAAATCTCTTTTCCAAGTGAAGGGAAGGGATTGTATTGCAAGGGATTGAAAGCGTAGGTAGTAGGGGAAAGCAGAAAGTTAGGTGGGCGGATGAGATTAAGAAGTTCGTAGGGGTCAAGTGGATGCAGCTAGCACAGGACAGGGTAATTGGAGGAGTAAGGAGGAGGCCTTCGCCCTGCAGTGTAGGTATAATCTGGATGATGATGATGATGATGATGATGATGAAAACCTTTATTATTGAGATTTGTAAATGTTAAGCTTTGCGCAACATCCCTCGCCGATATTTAGCGTTAAGTGGATGCACCACTTGCATTATGATCGTCGTTATATTCCGACCAGACGATGGACTCAAATGCCTGAATAATATACATCTGATGGCTCGCAGAAAATCACAGAATGTCTTTCGATATGCAGACAAGATCTTTTTGATAACTACTAAACGGTAACTGCCACGCTTGTAATTATTTATCTGCTCTTTCAAATGCAAGATTTTCCCCAGATAACGAGGACAAGCTCAACAAGAGGGCCTTCGTAGCATTTGGCATTGGACCACGCAATTGCGTTGGCATGAAAATCGCCGTGCTCAATATGAAATACACCATGGCGAAACTGGTGCAGAAGTACTGCTTTCAACTCGGAGTATCACAAATGGTGAGAGGCATATTTTCTCTTCCGCAGCCTGTAAACTGGCATTCAGTACCTCGATCGCTTTGCAGGAAATGCTATAACAAAATATAGCGATCCTTTTATATTTTGTACGAGATTCTTACTAATTTATTTGAACATATTGATAATACTAAAATAATTACAGGAGTAGCTTCATTATTAGGAAGTGTACAAGTTTAGTGAAATTTTAGGGTGATCCACTTCTAGGTATAACACGGTCACTGCTCTCAAAGCAGCCTTGCGTCGGATGCAGGCGCCTATGGAAGCAAAACAATATATGCACAGTGGGACGCGGAGGTGATGCTTCGCATGGCCTGCCGCATCGCTTTATGAAATGGCCGGGTCGGACGCAATGATGCTTTGAAAGCAGTGGCCTTGTTATAGCTAGAAGTGGATCACCCTGTTCATAAGGAGACAAGTGTGCAATATTGTATACAGCCGGACAATTTTCAAAACCTTTTGATTGGTTTGTGCATAAAGAAAAAGAACACAGTATCCAAATAATGTTAAAACTTTTGTTCAAGTACTGACACAGTGTCTTTGCGCACTATGCAAATATTTGTATTGTCAGAAGAAAAAGAAATACAAGCAAAAAACAACACTCAAACATTAAAAAACACTTTTAAGAAACTCCTAAACTTTTGCCTAACGAGAGCCCCGGTTTCTCAGCGATGTGTGGAAACTTTCCGACATATGCTGCGGGATTATAGCCTTATTAAAGATGTTCCATTCACTTTCTGCCAACGGACAAAAAATTAATTACGCTCAAGAGTACTGCTTGAGCGTAAATTTGGGCTTCTGTCATGTTTTCGTGGAATGGCTAAAATTAATACAAGTGTGAGAATTTTCGCTTAGTACGTTGTGATATAATGAATATGCAAACAATGCAAATTTACATAGAAATATCACCTATTTTCTTTTTATTTTTATTTGATTGCATAGCCTTCCGGCCAGGAAATCCAGTCAGCCAGCACCTTCTAATACTTGCCTAAAAGATATAAGAGATATTATTTTTTTTTGTCCAGACATGTTACGAATATCAACAGTTGTGCATGCGACGTTGAATCTGCATATTACACATTTCAACATGTGAATCCTTAACGTGCGAGAGTAAGGTACGCCAGAAGTCTTGAGCACTATTTTATGTGCGTATTAGGTACCATGCAATAGAATTTAGTTTTGTGAAGATGCACTCAGAGCGCAATTACATGCCATTATAGCGGCCAGTTAAGCATGAACACATGAGAAATGAAAATACTCACAATTCAGTTAATTTATTTCTGTTATAATAATCGAATACCGGCCACGGTGACCGTTTTTTGATGGAGGCGAAAATCAAAGTGTTCGTGTGCTGTGCGATGCCTGTGGCCAACCATTGCAAGCGTTGCGGGTGTTTTCCCGCGTTTGATGCCACGTGTGTGCTTGGTAGGGGAGGCACGAGGTTAGGGCGTATGATATGTGAGGCCTATTAGATTAGAAGGGAAGGTGATAACTGTGTCAGCATGATACACTTGACTGGTCCAGAGAGAGAGAGAGAGAGAGAGAAGAAACCTTTATTTAGCCGGATAGTTATATAGGGCCGAGTTACATTGCCCTATTAGATGGCCAGCAGGTCAAGCCTGTTGGCGACCTCATAGGCGCGCTTGAGGATCCGGACTTGTATGCAAGAAAAGAAGAAATATACCTCAGGAACAGTGTGCCACAGTTTGAATAATTTTGCTTATATTTTTATAACCCAGTGCGCGCATGCGCCACCGAAGTGCATTTATTTACTTCTCTCTCGTAGTTAAACCTCAATTGATATTTAGCGCTCGTCCTGCCTCTTTCTATGTCTGTGTCCTAGTTACTTACGCTAGTCTTTTTAATTAAAGAAAATATATCACTGACAAAATTATACAAGTTTGTATCTCAAAGTCAAAGTTTATTTCCCATCTAAAACTACAGATGGAGGAATCGTAGAAAAAAGCTGCCCTTGGGCAGCTTGACGAGTCTACAATCCTAATTATTGGCAGGGAGGCAACACAAGAGTATATACAATTTTAAAAACAAGCTCATCAAGAAACACCAGAAGATACACGAAACAGCAATATGTATACATAATGAAACTTAAACCATGTTATTCAAAAACAAATTATGTAGTTCACGACGTGGAAAAGAAAACAAATCGAGGTTAATGTGGATATACCTATTTAGAAGAGATGGAAGAGTGTACTGAAGGCATTCCCTACCAAGATTTAATCGAGGTGTTGGCACTGTCCATTCTTCGCCACGTCTTGTTGGATAGACTGATTCTTTTTTCCTTAGTTCTGCTAAATTCTTAAGGTTTGTTACATTATTCCTGATTTCTGTTTTAAAAGTAACACTGAGGCGATATTTATAAAGATTATGTGCTTTAATAACTCTGGAATGAGAAAAGAGAGCTGCACTTGGATGTCGGAATGGTAAATTATATGCATTTCGGAGATATCTTTTTTGCATTAAATGAATACGTTCAAGGTTAGTGAATTTTGTAGTGCCCCACACTAACTGGCAATAGTTTAAATGCGAGTTGAATATTGAATTGTATACCAGCATCTTAGTTTTTGTGGGAAGTATGTATTTTAGACGGCCTATAATACCAGTGATTTGAGCTATTTTTTTCAAGATATAATTGACATGATAATCCCATGACATACTGACAGAAAATATAACCCCGAGGCATTTAAATTGCTCAACTATTTCTACAGCCCGCGAGTTTAATATAATATTATCGTGCGGTGGGATAACTTTGTTTTTCGGCCTAAATATGAGAGCTTTGGTCTTACTCTCGTTTATTTGCATCAAGTTAACTGCAGACCAGACCTCAAGTGCTTTCATTGTGGCATTACATTGTTTGATAAGTTCATGAAGACTTTCACCTGAAAAAAATACGCTCGTATCGTCGGCATAGATGAAAAACTTTGTATTATCGCTGATGTTGACAATATCGTTTAGGTAAATATTGAAGAGTAGAGGCCCTAGCGTACTGCCTTGGGGGACACCGCAGAAGAGCGGCTTCGGCTCAGACCGTATACCATTTATGAACACCACTTGCTGTCTAAACGACAAATAGGAACTTAAGAGTGAGAGCGCCTTTCCTCGGATACCATAGCAGTGTAATTTATTTAGTAAGATTTCATGATTTACCAGGTCAAAAGCCTTTGAGAAGTCCACAAATACACCAATGACAATAGCTTTGTTTTCAAGTTGCTTTATTATATATTCCTTTTGTTGGAGTAACGCAGGTTCAGTTGATTTGCTTTTGCAGAAGCCAAACTGAAACGGTGTTAGCAAGTTAAATTTATGGGTGAAATTTGACATTCTTAAATGGAGCATTTTCTCAAATGCTTTCGAAAACACTGGCAAAACAGAGATTGGTCTGTAGTTGCCGAGGGCGTTGCGATCTCCTTTTTTGTAAAGAACAACAACTTTTGCTAATTGCATTTTTACCGGAAAAACTGCAGCCTCTAAACACATGTTAAAGATGTGAGCAAGTATAGGAGCAATTATATCAACTACATGCTTGACTGGCCGTATTTGGATACCATCAATGTCACAGCTAGTGCTATTGTTAAGATTTGTTATCACCGACACTACCTCGCCTACCATGACTGGGTGCAGAAAAATTGTTTCATCATTCTGAATTCGAAGATATTTGCAAGCGTCAGATCCGGCAGCACGGGTAGCCAAGCTCGTTAAAAAAGTATTAAATACATTAGCGAGTTCAACGCCAGAAACTTCCTTTCTATCAATATTTAATTTTGTTAATGCAGTGCGTGAGCTGTCCCGCTGCAGAAGTGTATTTAGTCTCGACCATAGTACACCATTTCGAGCATCCTTAACCTCTAGAAGTGACACATGATAGGCTGTTCGTGCAGACCGCAGTTTTTTAGTCAGTTTATTCCTATATTTTTTAAATACCGCAAGGTCCTCAGCCTTCCGGCTGGTCAAAAATTTTCTATACAGTTTGTCTTTCATTTGTATTTCTCTGCGAAGCTCTGGAGTTACCCAAGGCTTGCGGATTCTGCGACTTTTCACACGTGTTACAAGAGGAAGGCAGTCGCGATATATCTGTTTAAAGCAATCGATAAACGTATTATAAGCAACATTTGCGTCATGAAGTTCAGCTATCTTACTCCAATACACTTTCGTGAGCGCATCCCTAAAGGATTTCAATGATGATTCTGTAATAGCTTTGTATGTGATTGATGTGGACTTACTCCCTATTGTACTAGCCTTCTTAATGCAAGCAAACACGGGAAGATGATCACTGACACAACAAGATAAAACACAAGAAAAAGCATTCAGCTGCATAGAGTTAGTAATAATTAAATCGAGAACTGAATGGCCTTCGCTTGTGACTCTGGTTGGTGTATTGATCAGGTTAACAAAGCCATTAGACATAACAGTCATATTAAAATCTCTAGCAGATGGGTTGGGATTACCCATATCAATATTAAAGTCACCACAAGCTATTAAGGTTTTCTTATTGTGATACTGAACAGCAAAAGCCAAGAACATGTCACAAAACTGTAAGAATGATGCAATATTACCGTTAGGAGGGTGATAACACACAGAGAATACAGTACTTTGTGTAGAAACTGAAATCATTTCATAATCTGTGGTAATTAAAGTGTATGCTTCAAGTAATTCGCCTTCAACGTCATCCTGAAGCAATAACGCAACACCACCGCCGCGAACATGTCTGTTTGCATAATTTGAGGGAAACATCTCCGGTGCTATATGTTTTTTAGCTATTGATGACACTACATTCCTCGGTGTCCTCTGTTTTGAGAGAAAAATCGTTTTTCAAAGTTATATATAGAACTGTTTTTAAAACAGAAAACGCAGCAAATCGAAGCCGAAACTGATGTCACGGACAGAACGACCAGACACAACGTCCGGGCTGGAGAATCGAGGACGTTACTTACAGTACTAGAAAAGTTCTCACTCATACGCGCACTGACGTCCGCAAATGGACACTAGAATTCGGATGAAATCCATAAAATAGCTAAGATAAGGCATAATTTAGGCATCAAAATATGTTGCTTACATTGGGAGCGCGCAGTAACGGGTGTGAATATATGTGAGATTGCCAACGAAAACGTAAAAATTGACTAACTGAGGCCACGAAAGCGGCACTTTTTAAAATGGAGCAGCGCACGAATGATGTAAAGCACGGCTCTTAAGTTTGGTAGAATCCATAAGGACGGAAAAGAAAGCCTACAGTAGACGTTTTGTGAGAATACGCGAAAGCCGAAGAGCTCACTTGCGTTGCCTTTAAATTATCGGCTTCGTGCTTTCAAGATATTATAGGAGCAAGGAGCATTGCGTAATTCAGAGGGAAAAAAGTACTGCTAAGGCTTTTTTTAACGCCGCTCGACTGTGGCGGTCGTTTTGTAGTAGTAGTTAGGTAAAGCCTATGAGACTCATGTGTGCATTAAATTTTTTTTTTTTTTCAGGGAGAAATGAATTTGGACTCTCATGCAATGGTGTCTATGCCCAGCCGAGGACCATGGGTCACTCTTCGTCATGCCCAGCCGTGATTAGGAAATGCAGTTCTAGGATTTAAAATTAGTGCATATCAATTTAAGGAAACCAGACGGGAGTGGGAGCGTAGTACTGTTCTATTCTATGAGACATTCGTTTGTTGCCGCCATAAAACAATACCAGTACCGCATCTCCTTTCGCTCAGCTGTTCTGAGTTTTTAAGGCACATTGCACCTAATGTACAAACGCATGAATATATCTATGTGCTTGCACTTTATATCCATAGGTGTACAAACTAAATAATCAATTGCTGTATGCGTCATGGAAGAAGCCGTTTAGTTTACAGGATCGAAAGTCAGCAATTCTCCTTGAGGTGAGATAATTTGGCAGTTTCATCTCCGTAACAGCCGGAATGGTTTAAAAAGTTGATGATGGCGAACGCCCTGACAAGACCGAAGACTCACATTCAAAGATTGGACTTCGCCATTCTGCACAGGGGTTTTGCATAAATATGGCATAAGACGGTTCAAGCAATTTTCTCGTGGATACTGTTTTTTTCTTTGCATTGTATTGTTTATATGTTGTTCTTTTGTATTATTTATACACAATATGCAACATACAAAAACACTGTGTTGTATACAAAACAATATTGCACTTATTCAGCTGCATATTTTCAACGTCCAGAAGTTGACTTAATTAGCTTAATATATCTTCCAACTCCAATTTAAACATTTGTTCGAATACACGTTTCCCGAAGACCGCTGACAACGCCCGACTGACATATAGCCTGCGCCGACCAGTCTCTTTCCCGTGCCGAACTTCGTTCTTTTCCAGACCAACTTGCCGATTCACGGAGGCTATATTCCTGCTGATTATTGAAGAGTCAGTAAAAAACATTCGCGCATAGTTTCAACAAGAGGCTGCGAGAGGCCCTAATTCGACAGAAACAGTTTGGGATTACCGCTCGCCGCAAAAAAAGAAAAGCAGTTGCAAAAAATGAAAGAGCCATTGAAAATTCCGACGAGTGCAAGGACTGATGTAATGATGACTTTGCTCTATCCCAGAACCTCTCAAATACAAGAACACCATAGTAACAAAGCAAAGCTGCGCAATTTGACACAGCTAAGCATCGAATGGAAAAGATTATAGCAATAAAAAGGCCTATATGATAAATATGTACACTTAACTTGCGCGCCTATTGTCAATTCCATAATATTTCACACCAATTTTACTATTTTAAGGCGAAATGAAAAGGAGGTCCTACTAAAATAACATACATGCAGGTAAAATAAGAATACTCATCCCCTCGTACCTAATCTGAACCGCACGGACAACATCAAATTGGAAGCCTACGGATTTAAAATATCTTGGAGAAGTATAGTTAATTGCTTTTCAAGTCTAATGAACACAATATGTTATGATTCCTGACTTGAGATTGCAAAACTCTTATTCAAATACAAGGCCCCTACTGCTAATGCCATTCACCACCACCACCACCACCACCACCACCACCACCACCACCACCACCACCACCACCACCACCACCATCATCATCATCATCATCATCATCATCACCAATCGTACTATACCTTCTGTAGGCTGCAAAAATGGCGAAAAAACGCACCAAGACACAACAAAACAAAAATTGCTTAAGTAGTGGAATGTCGGTGACGACCAAGGCGGCGATTTTGTGTCGAGCCCATTTCTTAAAGCAGACGCAGCTGGCAGCGCGGGATCTCACGCTCACCTTGTGGAAATATGGCCAGTTGGCGAACTCCCGCTTAAAATCCCTGGACCCTGACCTGAAGCTCTGGCATCCATCAAACCTATCCCGACGTAAAGCAACTTTGCTGCGCCGCCTGTGAGTTGGCGTAGCCTTCACCAACTAATATTTATTTGTGATAAATATGGCCATTAGCCCTTAATGTGCAAGCTGAAGGTGCGGCGAGAATATAGCACACATTCTTTGTGAGTGCCCCCCATACAATTTCGAAAGACTCTCTCTGCCGTGCGCTGATAGAAATGAAGATGCTAGGCTCTGGCGGCGGCGATTGTTGGCGGTTTAGGCCTCTCAGGCACTGCTCCGCTTCTTGACAACCAAGGGCCTGGATATTAGGCTGTGATTATTGCCGCACGTTATACAGACTTCAGATGTCTGAAACTCCCTTTTATCCTTCACCTTTATATCTACTCACTCCCTTCCTTTAGTGCATGGTAGCAAACCATTTTCTTCTTCTGGTTAACCTCCCTGCCTCTCCTCCTTCTACACCTTCTCCTCCTTTTCCCCCTCGTGAGAAAGGACAATAACGGTGAAAGAAAAGGCAAAGAATGAGCTAAAGCAAAAAGCCGAACAACACTGAAAAAAAAAAGAAAGAAACACGATGCTTTAACGTTCCAACACTTTTGAAACGAATAATAAAACCGTATCCTTCGTGACAGCTGACACTGCCTCAGAGAATCTATAAGTCTAACGATGCTTCCAAAGAAAGACCAAACAAACGTATCAACAATTCTTCGTAAAGACGAATTGAAGATCAAAACTTATCACGACCTTTCAACAACGAAATTCTTTATCTGGTAAAGAAACTAAAGACTTGCTAACGTACTGATTGCTTGTGGAGTGATTTCATAGATCTGAATAAAGAGACACTGGCATTTGTCTTGAAGCTTTGCCACGAACGGCGTCCTTGACAAATATTTCACAAAATTGAAAATAAACGAAACTGGGAAAGTGCTCGGAATACAGAAATACTAATTGTCTACACTTTTTAACGTATGCTCAGGTTGCTGGTGCATGCAAAGGAGCGGACAAGATCGCGCGTTGTTGTTATAAGTATTAGTTCACAGTATCATCAAGGGAAGTAGTGACAACTACAAACGGTCTTCTTTTTGAGGACCGGATTTGTTTTTGCATACAAAAACCATATTGCGAAGCGACACGATTATTATTTTCGAAGATTTTCTAACGCGTTCACCCCAGCCATTTTCGACCACCTTTCGGACAAGTCGCGCCATCTATCTGTCAACACTGCCGCGATTCAAAGAAGTATCACAGCGATTAAAGCAAGAATGACGAGCCTTTTGCACTTAATGCATTCGTCTGTACTTACTTCTCCAAACATCACGACGTAACAGCATATGGAGTCAGCATTCACGAAAGGCTCCTAGAAAACATATCGCGTACTCATGAAGTGCAGCTGCCGAAATACCAATGACCACGTGCGGAGACATGTGAGCCGTCAAGTGCGACGTGAGCGGAGAGATGTGGTGAATACAAGTTTATATATTTCGCCAAACATCACAGCTTTTATGAAGTGCGTGAATGCGAGCGCGTAATTACGCGAACCCCGAACGCTCCACTCATCATCTATGACGACGTTTCAGATAAGAGAAGTTCGAATGAGGCCGTGAGTAATAATTAAGCGAGAAATATAATAAAGTGCATGTACATCAAATGGGATCCAGACACAAGAAGTTAACGCTTTTGCCTCGTTACCCTAACTGCTAATCTTAAGTCTCCACTAAATATTATTAATGAGTCAGATGGGTGGATACAGTGTTCTAAACGTATCAATGTAGCAGCCGGGAACGACTTCAAGTGAGGCGCATTGCCCCGCAAATAATAAACGAAGCCACAGCGCTGCTTTAGCCCAATCACGTTTGCTGCTGAGTTATTATCCAAACAGAATTGGTAATCTGTGTCGAGCTGCGTGCATATGGCTTAAAACGATGCGACCATATGCCAGGCAATACTCTGATACTGTTTTCGACAAAGAAATTCGAACAATCAAACGTCGTTGTAGTCCACCGCTTTCTGCCGGCGCTTCGCTCAAACTCTCGAGTGTCGGTCAAAAAAGGGGAAGATTTTATAGCACATGCACCTCCACCTGCTGCGCTGTCTGTGCTCTACACGGGATAACCGACGCTTCGCACAGAGTGTTGTTTTTCTTTCGCATTGTTATTTCTTTTATTCTTATCAGCCACTATTTGCGAGCTAAGCGAGACCGGTAGAATTGCGCGGAGACAAAAGCGCCTCACTTCATTTATTTTATAATTGATACTGTCAGAATTTGAGAGGAAAAGATAGATTTGTCAGTACAGGAAAAGAGTGACCGTAAACACAGTCTCATAAGAGGCAGAGTAGAACAAATGAAAATCGTTTATAAAAGAATACTAAAAATGCGCCTAGAATAAAAAATAAAAGAATGAGAGCTCCTGACAGAACATAATTTACTGAAAATGTTTATCTCTGCTGCTGAACCGTGCGCCAGAAACAAGTATACGTAGGCCGCAACAGTTTGCATATCGTGGCTGTCTTGGAACAGGTGTTGCACGGATGACCTAAATAGAAAGAGAAAGATATAAATCACCTTAGCCAGAGTAATCTACTTCACCCGTGCAAGTTTTCTATTCGCGTTTAGCTTTTGGCATGTGTTCAGAGTTCAAATCCGCCTTTTGCGGGAGGTTGTAACGCTGCTAGCATGTTTTAATGGTTTATCCAATTCGCCTAAAGATCCATGGAGGTAATTATAGGGGCGTTGTTGGCTCGACGCCAAACGCCTTTGTATTATATTTTTTACGGCTGCCAATGAAGCCTAGCTGGTCAACGCAGTGGCTGTGGATTTCGTGATAACACACCAATGTTGTTGCGTCTTTGACATCGATACTGAGGAACGTATATAGACTCAAATGGTTTGACGAAGTCCACGGCCCCATATATTTTGGCAAATGCTGAAACAGAAAGAAAGCCTATGCAATGCACGAACCTAAACTTTCACACCCACATTTACACAGTCCAAAAAGACACTCAGCATCTCCGCAGCAAACCTTATACTTTTTCAAACCCATAGTTTTTCTTAGCGAGGACAGAGCCTAGACTGAGGTTGTTTGAGTCAGTATGAATTTTTGTTTCGCCGTTTCCGTCGAAACGCCGAAGGAAGGGGAGGTAAGAAATGGAATTTACGCTGAAGAGTCCTGAAGTCTCCAGTTTGCGGCATGCCTTAGCAAAACGGCAAAACTACCTTTGTGAGCTTGGTCAGAGCTTTAGCCATGCTTGGGGAGTTTCTCCCAAACCACCTGTAACTCAACACGTCCATAACTCTCCTGTAACTCCTGGGACTTTGCAAACGGCTTTCTGGTCATTTGGTTTCGGAAACGGGCTGATAGCGGTTGGCCATCTCGGCACTAGAGGTCGACATTAACTTTTTGTTGCTTATTACCCGCCAGGATGGTCAGTGGGATGCGCCTGAAGTTCTTCAAATTTGAGAAGTTAGTAATCAAAACTGGGGGAAGGTTACAATATTGGCGCAACTGCGGCATTTTATATATTTGTTATTCATGTCGTACATCGATGATTTCAGTGCTCGTCAATATCAGCGGCTTTAAGGGGTGTTGACATTCCTCAACTATTAATTTCGGTACGTCATTGGCGCGAGAGAAGTGTATTAATTTCGATTAGAAGCTGCAATCGATTACAATCATGGTAACGCAACATTCTTTGTGATTAGAACGAAACATGTTAAGTGCAAGTAGCTATACGCCAGTGATTGACAAAATCAGCAATCAGGAGCAGTTATTGCTTCGGGATGAAATAGCAAACTTCAGAAGATAGCAAACTCAAATCTAATGGGACGCTCCTTATTGCCCTTATCTAGTTGTTTGAGGCTGACGATAATGCCGAAATTTATGCCCCACAGTGCACAATGCAAGACTTGCCATGCTATGCAGGATGCACAGAGTTTGGCCCCGCCCGAAGTTTATCCGAGTTTGCGCGACGGCTGACAATAAACTGCACAGATAGAGCCACACGACTACACCCTGCAGGTGCCACTCCCTCTTTCAAGCATAGCAGACTGAGCAAGACAACGAGTCAGCGCCTCTTGTTATTATCAATTTAACATCGAAAATCGTAAAAACATTATTTAACAACTATATATGTCTACACACTCACTAAAACCGCCTATAAGGCCCATAATTATTTCAAGTAATAAAGTGTTTTTAGCGTTCAGTGCAAGCAATCTATGTTGAAAAGCAAAGCGTGAGGAGGAAGGGAAAACGTTGGTGCTATTAGCCGTGCGAATGTTGTCAGTGAGCCGCAGCTTTCAGACCCTACAAACTAGAAAACATACACAATGAGATACACTTTTGTGCCATTCTGTTTTCCTGCTTTCTTCAAGAAAACTTTGCGAGTCTGCTACATGCCGAAGATTTTTCGCTTTACACGTTTCTCAATGCGATAAACCAACAACGCACCCCAGTTCCCTCCGCGAGGCAAAGATATTCTATAGTTAACAGCACAAAATAGCGGACCTACACAATGAACGTTTGATCGAGAAAACACATCATGTATAAACTACGCGCTCGCACTGGAACTGCGCACAGATGAAGAGGAAGAGTTCAGTCACCCGGATCGCTTATGTGTGCCTTAGCAATCGCTACTTGTAAAAATTCTACAAGTAAGCCGATGTCTTCGTCCCAGTTCCGATACCAAACAATACTCTTAATTTTCTTCGTAGAAAAACCCTGGTGCTATCCATTCGTATTGCAGGTGAATTAACCACGTAGATATGGAAACGTTTGCTCACGCTGAAATTTATCGCATTTGATAGGACAGCCATACATGGTTGGCTTGTGGGGTTTAACGTCCCAAAGCAACTCAAGCTATGAGAGACGCCGTAGTGGAGGACTCCATAAATTTCGGCTACCTGGGGTTCTTTAACGTGCACTGACATCGCCCAGCACACGGGCGCCTTGCTTTTCGCCTCCATCGAAAAGCGGCCGCCGAGGCCGAGATTCGATTCCGCGTCCTTGGGAACAGTAGTCGAGCGCCGTAACCACTGCGCCACCCCAGCGGGGTAGGACAGCCATACAAATTGAAATCTTTCAGTTGGAAACTTGCGCATGCTTCATATGACTGCTTCGTCATCGTCGTCATCTGCGCCTTCCGCTTCGAAAGCATCTAGAGGGACGTGGCAACTGCTTTTTGTTGGGTGGTACATGCTTACAGTACAGGTTACCGCTCAGTCAAGCCATCGCAGTCTGCGATAATAACTCATCTTCAGCTGACGCTTCATGTGTCTTTGACAATGGTACTACGGGGAAATTGAGAGGATGTTGCAGTAGCGGCCGCCTTTCCAAAGGCGGCCGCTACTGCCTATAGAATCGATGCTCCCGGGAGCAGCACTCGAACATTCTATCCATTCAGCAACCGTGGTAGGGCCATGTTTCAGTTAAGGTATAGACCGTGCTTTTTTTGGACTATACTGATACGAAACTGATGTTAAATATCTGGCCACATTGTGAATTCTTCTTTATGCGTTCCAAGGGTCAGCGCACAATATCGGGGGAAACGCGACATGTACTTTGCGCCAGTATTTCAGGGAGTTGTTGTTGGAGAGAGGATGAATCAAGATCTGAAAAATGTCGTCTAGAGAACCTCAGTACTGAGCTGCACTCGGGTCGAGTTTGATTGCATCCATTCAAGGATGAGCTGCGACGATGCCCGAAGGGCGAAAACAGAAGCGTCACAACAGCGCTGAACCAAGAATTTTATGTTAGAAAAAGCCGAACAGCATACTTCATAACTTGGCTCCGAGTTGACATGAGAAAAATGATCAAAATGTAAGTGCGTTCAATGGTATTGAAAAACTCAAACAAAGGGAAGCTACTTTTTTTCTTTTTCGTTGTGTTAATTATTGCACTTTCATTATTTATTTACTTTTTCCTGCATATCAGTCTTCTTTTCCGTGGCGACAAATATACAAAACCTGTCTGGTTTTTGCCTTATTAATTTTTTTGGGGGTATTAAACATGGATATCTATTGTACTCATTGCTTGTCAACTTTCTGCAACAGTGGATTGGATGTGATTCGGTGCTTCCCGAAAGAAAGTAGTAGGGAATAAACCAGCAATTATTATGTAGTGCTTGGGGATCGTAAGAGGCTTCTTGGCCGAGGATATATTGAAGTCTTAAACGGTACAGTTGTACAATGGGTGCTAAGATAAGGCTACTAGTGAGGGACATTTATTCCAACATTCCGTCTCTCTCCTCATCTATACGGCGCATGCACTTCGTTGTCGGAGCAGGAGGCCTTAGGCGCAATACGTTGTGTGCTGTATATTTTATGCGTAGGTAGTCACCAAGAAGTGAGGCAGGTACTAGATTTCCTTTCTCTCAAGGTCAAACAACCTACGTATGTTTAACGCGACAATATTTCAATGCCGAATAATCGGGCAATCAAAAGGCGTTGTTAAAGACGGTTTCACGTGTCCTCTTAATGTGAAGGTTAAATGTTATGCTGATTTATTTGTATGACGTGTTTCTTGCGCAGTTTCTGTGCATACAACTCGTTGCTCAGGCCTTCTCGCTTCCCGCAGTTGTGTTAACGGTGATTTCCAATTCATTTTGCCGCCTGTCGAATGTGGCAGATCCACTGCGGATGTCGAGAGCGATGACGACAGCGCAAAACTGTCGTCAAAACTAAGAGGTGGAAAGGCTATGAAACGGCTGCATGCAGCTGCTAGACTCCCATGCTGCACCATATACCTCCGTATATCGCGAAAGGCGCTGCACCAGCTGTGCTACTGCAGCGTCTTTACAAATCCACATTTTTTATGACGGGACATGTAGTGCAAAGAGAGGATAACTGATGGTCACTTAGGGTAACGAACTAGATTCCAAGAGAAGGAAAGCTTAGCAGGGCATTGCAGAAAGTTAGGTGGGCCGATGAGGTTAAGAAGTTCGCAGGCGCAAGGAGATGCAGCTAGCACAGGACCGGGTTAATTTGAGAAATATGGGAGAGGCCTTCGCTCTGCAATGGGCACAGTGAGGCTGGTAATGATGATGATGATGATGATGATGATAATTTTAGGTTTATTTGAGCTCAGCGTAGCCCCACCTTTGAGATTGCAATGCACACTAACTGTACCCTCGACTATAGCCGGGAACATGAAGCGTAATGTAAAACACCATTTAAATGCCGCGTGGAATTTGTCCACTTTATTCACACGCGTGGCAACCTAGACGAAAAGGCCTTATGGCAAGGGAAACGACTTCACAAAGTTAATCTGATCAGCTCCTTACTTTGTTGCTTTATTATTTAGCTTCAGCTATAGCTTGGTGAAGGCCTAGAAGTAGAGTTAGCTCTTCGTTTGATTTAACATTTAGGCCGCTATATGGCTTACACCTGCTGAGGAGAGCTACAACATTAAAATAGAAGCTGAAAAAAAAAACAATTAAGTGTAAAAGTTAGTATCACTCGCTTGCTAAAAAGGAAGTGTGTGATGATTTTAGTTTGACAGGTTGCCTATAGAAATAACGAATTAAAGAACTGTGTATTATAGATCATGCCACTACTCCGTTTCAGAGAGAACATTCGTAACATCAATCCATATGCTCAAAGATTAAGTCACACAAAGTAATAATACTTTCGGAAATAGAAGGTTAAATAGGTGCTTTCATAGCTGCGTCGGTTGAGTACCCTACGCAAGAGACGAATAACGCAGAGTCTGTCCAACCGGAGGCGTATAGTTGTTCGAGTGCCGCAACGGGAATATACAGCTTGAAAAATATGACTGTCACTCTTGCTGCTGTGAGGCAAAACTTGTTTCAGTATTATGTGCGTGGCTTAGTGCCGGCTGCAGCAAAGAAGCGGAACAACGTAATAGATGCCCCCAACATAAGCGCTGCTACCCAGATCCCCACAAAAACCCAGTGCCTGGAGCCGCTTTAGCCTTTGTCCTATGCGAACGCCCATAGGGGACAGGAGAGGAACACAGCTGCGTCATCATCATCATCATCATCGTCGTCGTCGTCGTCTTGACTATACCCATTGCAGGGCGAAGGCCTCTCCCATATTTCTCCACTTAACCCGGTTCTGAGCTAGCTGCATCCACTTGACCCCTGCGAACTTAACCTCATCCGCCCACCTAACTTTCTGCCGCCCCCTGCTACGCTTTCCTTCCCTTGGAATCCAGTTTGTTACCCTAAGCGACCATCGGGTATCCTCTCTTCGCACTAAATGTCCTTCCCATGCCCATTTCTTCTTCTTAATTTCCGTTAGAATGTGTCATAGAGCTGCGTCATAGAGAGCTAATAGAGTTATTCCTATAACACATCATAACAGCACGGGTTTGGTGAGCGAAATGTGCAGTGCATTGCACGAGGTGTGGTTCATATCGATGCCGCTCTCATTGGGAACGAAATGAGCGGACGCATGCCGAGCCTAGTTCTAATCGGGATAAAAAAGGCGATGAGGAAACGCTCGACAAGGGCTAAATCAGTTGAAGAATGAAGGTAAAAAGAACGTTACATCAGAGGCTGTCGCTCTGCATGGCCCTCTTTGAATTCGCAACTAGGCGTGCTTAACCAATTTCTGTCGTTGCTATGCTTGTCCGGTTAGCAGTGAGGCTAACCTGGGGTCTACTGCGGAAGCACGAAATGCACATAGGTTGACACCTAGAAACAGATTAGTAGCAGACACTTTGCTTCCAAGAACCCCGTATCTGCAATCCACACGTAATGTATGGTCAACAAGCATAACTGCCGTTACACCTCCTCAAGACAATGCTTAAACATCTAACCTTATCAACCAGAACCATTTAAAACCTTGTAGCGATATTCTATAATTATTTATGTTCAGATTCCAACAAGGCAGAAAACAATTCAAACGTCTGAATTCTGTTTTCGGTAAACCAGCTTACACAGCTGATTTTTGTTTAATCAATACCTGTATCAAGTAAATTCACGACAGAGCGAGTGAGCGCCCTTAGCGATCTCGTATACATTTTCTTCCTTGCAAAAAAAAGTCGTGGAGGGAGGGAGGGAGGGCAGTTCTTAGATTATCATGAAAAACTTTTTTCATTTTTGTTTTGCGAAATTAGAGGGGTGCTAAAATCGGGAGCTGCTTAGATTCGCGAAATGACGGTATGTCATTGGCTCAAATCTCGGTGGAAAACAAGCCGGCAGCTAGACTAGTAAATGGATGCGAAATAGAAACCAAAATGATATGACACCACCCCCAGCGCTGCACAGCCAACGTTTGTGTCAAACGTTTGATCTGAAACCAAGCGCGTGTTTTTTTCCGACACTTGTTTCTGACTTGTGGGGCACGGCGACAGTGACAGTGGAGCTTCATTGGCTGCATACACTTCGTGTAAAAGGAGCGTGCATCCATTTCACAGCCGCTTATAGGCTCACAGTGCTTAAAACGACGCGGTGTACGCCCTTTGCGCCCGGGAGGCTCGACGTTGGTGGACATGACCTGCTGGAATTTGAAGAATGAATGTTGTTTTCGCTGAAGCCGCAAGTAAAATGCGTAGAGAGTGCAGGAAGTGTCAGCGCGAGGCAACCTCCGGCGTCCAGTCGCAGCTGAACAAAAAGGTTGTTTAACTAGACCGTTGTCTTATTTAAACAAACTTTATGTGAGCTCCTGCAGGAATTAGGATATTAGGAGTGACATTGCAAGTTTCCCACTGTTACTACTGCATTATACTCGGTACGTTTTTCAGGATATGGAGCAAACTGGAAACAGATAAGACGAAACTCACTTCGATTTTATTAGAGCTTTGCGCTTTAGATGCTGTTAATACCGCATGCGCATGGTTCCTCGTGCACTGCAGCATCCCGTGCCTGTCAATGTAATATATAGGGCAATACTATCATAGCTGATAATGGCAGAATTCAGACAAATCAGTGCGTTCAGGTCTCTCCGGGGAAGAACAGCTCGCGACCAACCGTATTCCAATGATATAACGGCAGTACCACGTATGGCTGAAGAAACAACTTTGTGCTCGTTTACTCGCTGTTAAACTGCACTAAAATACGTCATGAAAACTGAACTTACATAACCCCGCAAAACGCAGGTGCGCTCAGTTGTGTACGCCACATTATATAGTACGTACTACTCAGCACAGCGCTCAGGTAGAACGAAAGGAAGAAGATGGTTTGCACGGTATGAAAACAAACTGAACAAGGGTAAATGGGGTACGCCTGTCCACTTGTCGAAACGTTGGCTCATCTGCGAACTGAGGCGTACCCAATTTACCCTTGTTCAGTTCCTCAGCACAGCGATGTATTTCTTGGCTGTTGCTGCTGAGGGCCGTCGGCACGGCTCTACTACGTGTGTTAAAATGAAACGTGCTGCCAGATTTATCTAGAATTTTTTAGCAATACGCAGTTGTTTCTATATTCTGTGCTATTGTAGTGTGCGATTTCCGTGCGGTATCACGGTGGTTCTTTGTCAGCTTTCAGTTGACCGGGGTCGATAGTGCGGGGCTGTTCGATTGACGACCACTTGATAACGCTTGTCGATATTGCTGCTGTAATCCAGTTCTGTTTTTGGCGGGTGCGAGTCCTTTCAACTGAGATTTCATTTTAGTGGTGTTCGAAAAACTTGGTCTGTTATCTACAACGTGGCCACAACTACGTAAGAATTTCTAAGATGCACACAAATATTGTGCATTTCATTTTAGGGTTTTTGCCTCGGTCGATTGAACTCGTACTTACATAATTTTTCTGGAGGGCAAGAAATCACTGCGCTTTATAATACTGCTGGATGTCGTTGTGCTGGGATAGTGAATAATGTAGACTTCAGTGGGTGGATAATCATGAGATGGTACATTACCACTATAGGGTCTTATTGCTATCACCTCTTTGATCTTAATACAGGATGGCACGCTTAAGGAGTTATGTTTTTACGTAAGACAAATCTAAAAGACCTTCCAGCCTAATTGGTGTACGTTACCGCATAAGTAGTTTCAGAATTACGCTCACGTTATTTACACTGAGAGATTGCCCGCGTTTCAATAATGCTTATAGGATTAGGAATCTCCTAGCAGACCTGAACCTTAATAGATTTATATCAAAGTACGTAATTGAAGCTTGGTCTATTCTTTCAAGGAACTCCTCCAAATTAGAGTAGATTTGCCACGTAGATATAACAATTTATTAGCATGTAGAAAGCGCTCAGGCAGATTGATGAAGAAGATGATGATGATGAACAACATTTATAAGTTGGCTCGGCAATTGCAGGCCGCCACAGTTTATTGAAGGAGGCCCCTTAGCCATGGCTGCTCAGTCGGCGGTGCGAACCTATAATATAGTGCTGCTGCCTGGTTCAGTTGTTGGAGCGGTTGTCTTATGCACTAGCATTCGAGCACGCCCTGCTTACGTCAGCCTGTCGGCCGGCTGCGGGATTCTCAATAGGAGCGCCGTTACAAAGTGCAGCCTAACGGCTACAATACAAAATTGTACAGCTAAGTTTCTTATTACCAGCAAACAAGAAGCATTCAAGTTACCTTAAATAAATGCCAAGAAAAAAAAAACGATTAGCGTTGCAGAACTAATTACTCAGAAGAGAAAGAAGGGAGAAGGTACATGAAAATTGGAATGTTATAGAAAGCTTGGTGTCATGTCAGATAGTGAAAGTAGAAAAGGAAACGTCAAAACAAGGAAAGAAGGATTGCTTTAAAAATGATTGGAGGTGCAGAGCTGAAGATAAATGTGGGTGAGAGTAGAAGGCAAAACGAAAGAACAAATAGTTTGGCAGTGCACTGTCATTCTTCAAAAGAGAGCGAGATGTTAGGTGAAACCATTCTGAATACTTGATGCATTGTTTTTAAAGGAGACAGTGACCGGGACTCATTTAGTGCGCCATCTGTTTCGAGCTGCTAGCTCCAAACACAGAAAGAAAAATGGCTCCTGTCAACTCGCTCATTGTACGCTCGCGCACTGCGCATTCTTCGTAATTTGAGGCCAGGGTTAGTGGAGTGCTTCCATCGCTATCGAAGGTTCAAGTCTTCCCGAGCCGAGTCTTTCCCCATTCGCCGCCTTCGTGACAGGCAAACATAAAGATATGGGTGAGCTGGAATATTTTCCTCATCGTCAATGTTTCCTTCGTGCACGCAGACAGATAGCGCAACAGAGTCAATCAGTAAAGCTAACAGAATGCGAGTTTTACTTATTTTGAAGCGGAAATATATTGTCTTCATTTTATCAAGGCAAAAAGGAAGACCAGAAAGGGTAGTTTTCCAAGTACTCTTCAAAGTATGAATTACGTTTCCGTTTGCTGGTGACGTGAAGTCAGCAGAGAAAGTATTATTTTCTTCACCATGAAAAGAAAGCTATTAAGCAGACTATGTCCGTGTTTCGTCGAGTTCTTTTGTTGCGTAGGGAAACGAACATTCTTGCACAGCTGGCCTAGAAGAACGGCTATTTGAATTCTGAATCAACGCTAAAGCATTGTTCGGCAAGAACCACTGTGACCTGGTACTAGTATTACACGACATCAGGTGATTCACGCGATGTTATGAAACTCGTTATCTGTGGTTTTCCAGTCATACTCCAAATAGAGCGTAGCTATCATTCATGACCACTGTGAAGCTCGGCAAACTGGAATGCCACCAAGTTACTTTGTCCATTTTGTGCTGCTAGCTGTCACTGTTCTCGCAGTTGAGCTGCTGCCTTCAATTTTGTATTCGGAGCTTGCTTCTATTCTCTAATGACGGCTATCGGACGAAACTTTCAGGCTAGTACGTGATGTTTGACACCCTGAAGTGGCTTAAGCGTTGAAGGACGCCGTAGTTTGAGGACCAGCATTATAGAACAAGCTAGGCCTCGTTATTTAGACTGACACTGTATACAATAACATGGTTCGTTTTTCGTTTCGTCCTCATCGCAACACACTAACGCCATCGTCGGGTGAAAAAAAAAATGCGAACCTCCGAATGCGATGTTCACGATCTAGCATCACCACATACCAGCTATACCGCTGTGGGAAAGCCAGCCCACCGCAAGAACCACAATCCTCCAGCAAATTTGCCAGTATACTTCCCTCATTTCATTATTTAAGGATCTGTTCACCTTCTCACCGCTACCTTCGACCAACTACCACCCCCCCAACCCTCCAGAGATAGTGTATTACGTGTCCGAAGCTTCGGCTTAGAATAAAGATACCCAGTGCAGTAAAATTACTAAATTTATTATTAATCGAGGGAGCTCCAACGTCTCTCCGTGATTTTCAGCGCCAAATGTCTCATCTCCTAACGTGATTCTGTTTTATTTCTTTTATGTAAGCACCAAGCACACGAAAGCCGAGTGGTGTGAGTTTTTCTTGCCTTGTTATGTTTTGGCTCACCAACTCGAAGCATAGAGTATTGTCTTGTGAGACGGACGTTTTTTTTTTGTTGTTTTCTCTCCTTTCAAGGTTGCCCGTGATATACTCAAGCAATGATCTCGGCTACACTGGGCCTGCTTCTCCTTCTTGTCCATCTCACGGTGCTGCTGCTTGTGTAAGCACACTTGGCTGTCATCCGATTAGGCCTTTGTTTAGAATATAGAGTACGTTTTAGGGAATATTTTAAGTAACTATAAAAAGTGCTGTGTTCACATTAGACAACACAATACAGGATCAAAGTCTGCCATGAGAGAGAAAACAGACTGCAAAGTTCCTGTATCATATTCACAAGAAACAAAATACCAATAATGAACTTTTTCATTATTGCACTTGGGTGACTGATTGGGAAAGGTTGAGGGTCACCGGAGAACGGGTAGGCAGCGAACGCGATGGTTAGATGGCATCCTCGAGGTGCTGCAGATGAAGTTTTGTGATGTCAGGAAGATAGTGAGAGACCGGAAAGCGTGGCGTGGTATGGTCCATAGGGTCACGAAGAGTCGGACACGACTGAATGACTGAACTGAACTGACTGCTCCCAGGGGAGATTCGAGCTGCAAAGAAGATGATCATATATCAGCACTTCAAACGAAGAAAGATTTGTTTTCTAGAGCTCTACAGCATGAGAGAATCCGACGCGCGTTTCATACAAAACCAAAATAATTTGTGAAAAATAATTGACTAAGCAATAATTTATTGATTTTAAAACTAAGCGTGAACTCAGAAGCTGTATGTTGTTCTGGCATCAACTGTTTTCATTTTGCATCAAGGTACAGTTTATGGCATTTTATACTATAGACTCCAAAGGAATTTAAAGCTTTTCATAACCAGCAACCAGCGCATATTTACCGCCTAATGTACGCGCAAAGCCCAATCGGGAAGACACGCTGCATAGAAAAATGATTATTTTTGCTGACACACATATCGGCAAGCTTTATTGGCGCCACTATCGCGTGGAAGGTTTTTTTACTGCACTACTTGAAAACAAGCTGTCACAGTAGAACCGAGCCTGCATCCACTATTCAGCGCGGAAAATCTTGCACAACCGACCACCACGGTTAGCAGAAGGAGGACCACTCCGTCCTTTGTCGTTTGTTTTTTGCGCTTTGATATGCTGACGCTGAACCAACACACCCAAACATTTTTCCTTTCCCGCCTTTCCCATGGCGGTCGATTCCCTAAGGAATTCCCCTATTGCCGCTGGTGGAACTCACAATAGGCCAGCAAACAACTGCTCTTTAACGCCTTTTATCAAAAGACACACTTTCTTATCTTCCAACATGGTCGGGCCTGCGCGACGAAAGGGTCGCTTCATCTCTTCGGCGTACATCATCCCATTTTCGTTCGGGCTGTATTCGTTTTTTTTTTTTTTTTTTTTTGCGTAGTGTGCTGGTGAATATACGCGAGAATTCCGCATTGAATGTCCCATGTTCGCAGCTCAGATTCGTGGTTCTCAGACTATGTCTTCGCAGAATCTTTTAATGCGAAGTAAACATGGAGGAATGATGAAGTCAGTGTTCTAGATGTTGAAGACAGCCACCCGGTCGAACTGCTCCAGCCAGTCATCGGCGTTGTCATGGGGCAGGACATGCAAACGTGGTGGATACTACTGATGATAGAACAGGACCGGAGGTATTGATACCGGCTGATTCAGTGTGTTTAAACTAATCTTTCGTGTTAGATTGTAGTCAGAGAGAAGACCACACTAAGGAGGTAGGACATCAGCGCTAACTCTTGGACGCGGACAGAAGAAAACGCGCACGACGATTATTGACCTGCTTGCACAGAACAATAAGCGTGCTTATTTCTGAAAACGGCATGGCAAACATCACTGCGTAGTCAGTATCAATTAAGAAGCAATGCGTTTCAGTTATAACTGCTAAAATAACAGAAACCATGGTATGTACAAAATGACAATTATATATCTTATTAACAACCAGTCAAAAACTTGATAAATATATGAGAAAAACCTAGGACAGATGCAAAAGAGGGCGTGATATACTTTTAGGTCGTTTCAGTAAAGTATCTCCCAATGAAAATTGTGCAGCCTTTATCACATAAAACTGCGGAACCACTTCAGCTAATGAGTAGGTTGTATTTTATTTTTATTCCTGTTATTTTGTATAAGATAACACAATGTAATGAGTATCTAAAACTGCTTTGTTCCTTCCAAATCACCCCCCCCCCCCCCCCCACCTCCGGGACTGCTGAGCTTAATTAAACGTGTTGCGTCCTAGCTACCACGGTCGCATCTTTATGGCGGCGTAGTTCTAGACTCTCATACATTGCATTATTCCTTACTATTTTTGTCACCCTGGATTTTTTGATGTGCACTGATACAGCACATTTTATCGGCCTTTATTCAGTCCAGTACGACTGGATTTTGATACCGCGAAAGCGTGCTTGGCCCCAAAGCTAAGCTGCACAGATACACCGCGATTGACATGACGCTTTGCGCACTTCAAGCCGTGATATAAGTGGCAGTTTTTAGTTTGCGAAAGTGAGAAAGGGAGAATGTGTGCTGTAACATGGAGTATCCTTCTGCCTTTTTACAGGTGGCGATGGTGGCACTTTTCCTATTTCAGCAGACTCGGAATACCAGGCCCTCGACCGAACCTTTTGTGGGGAAACCTTGTGGAGTACCATTCCACGGTCAGAATGATTGTCAGACTTGAAAATACATAATGTTTAAAAAGTAGGTTGAAAGGTAGGGATTTAGCAGGATAGAAATAGTTCTTATCTCGCACAAAATAATAAATTACCAAACGTAAATGAACAGGCAAGCCGTAAGAAATCTGATGAGGTCGCAGCAATTGTCTTTTTTATTAACTTGATAGAAAAGCACAGCGTCAAAATTAAATAGCGTCCATGCAGAACAGAAGTGTATAAAACATGTTGACAACCGAGAGCATTCACTACGAAAGAATTGAGACAAACTGTGATGACCAGAGTCTGCTCTGACTGTGTCGTTCGATCTCGCGGGTAATAAGCTCGCCTTATAGAACGTTTTCAACGCTTCAGCTGTGTTCGAGAAAGCATTTAAATTTTCCCTAGAGTTTCTGTTCTGTGCTCACGCAGCTATCAGTGTTTATGAAAAGCAAAGAGGGAGTACTTGACTGGTGCAGATTTGCGGCGCTCTTTAGGGAAAAAAGGTATTCTATTCACGTCCCTATCGAGGAGCGAAAGCTTTGAAATGTGCAAAGTTGTGCAAAGTGGCATATTCGTAGGATCAGGTAGCTGAAATGTCGTATGTTTCCTTTGCCATCTTGTTAGCGAAAATACGCTAAGTATTACCGTAATGGTCATAACCACAGTGACAAACTTCTTCTGTGCAGGACCTGTACAAGGTAATTGGGAGATGGATAGAAAAATATGGTGATACTTTTGGGTGAGTGCATTGCAATCAATTTTTTTTTTTCAACCTTTCCTGAAATGTCAATTCATCTAGCCTGTATTGTATACAACTGCTTTAAAACTGTAAATGTCGTTATCACTAAAAATATTTTCGCAACTAGAGGTGGGAAAATGATACCTGTTATTGAGGTTGGTCCGTATTTATCACGCATTGTTGAAGGCACGATATGCGGCGGTTCACTTGAAGAAGATTGTCACGCAGTGCATTTCAGATGCGACATCCCGAGGTTTATCAAGAGGTGAGAAAACATTGTACTGGCCTCCCGTCTGAAGTATGGTGGTGGCTGTAATTACCTGATAGGGCCGGAGTCCTTATTACGCGCGTCGACGCGGCATCGTATCCGGAAAGATATCCCACCTAGAGCATACCTTATTCTCACTAGTCATTGCATCGATTAGAGTAAATAACTGAAACCTTTTCTAGGCCTAATTACCTGCCAAAGATGAGCGGGTTATATTTGGTCTTTTATTTCGTAACTCGTTCAATTTTCCGCTGTGTTCCGCGTCTTGTTATTAAAAATTTATTCCGTTCTAATTTTCACTTTTGTGATTTCTCTCGCGATCACGCAATTATACGATTATGCTCTCCTATTTATCGTCGATAGTAGCGATTATTAAGTATTCTCCTAATAATAAAACACATAGATTGAGGGCTGTTAAGAGAAAGCTCGTCGATATCGAGACATATACCTCAAAAATATAACGGAACGTCTTGATTTTGTTGCAAACATTTTATTTCGTCAAAAATTATGTCGTGGTGGCTTTTGCTGAGTGGCCATGAGCCCATTGTTAGCAGCGGCTTGGGAGGCCTACTTGATGCACTTCGTTGTCCATATTTGAGCTGGCCAACTCTGCCTCCTATCGCTCAAAAAAAAAAAAAAAAGACTGGTATTAAAATCGCCTGGCTGCATGCGTGCTGGTAAGTAAGGGTTTCGCAAGACCGAGTCCGGTGGCGTTTCTAGTTTGTTTTTATGCCTTATCTAGCGATCTTTCTGGTGCGGAAAGCACCCCTTCAGACATGACATGGTTTGTTACATCATGAAATGTTGCCAGACCATCCTTACCGAAACTCATGGCATTGAAGACGTCTCCAGTCAGACTGGCAAGATCTCGATTAAGTGCAAGTTGCCTCCTGTCCCTGGTTTCCCAAATGAGTGGAGCCTCGTTTGCATCATTAATGCATAGCTGCCGGGGACCTATACTGCCCCTAAGAAGGTTTCGTACGAATAATTGAGACGCTGAATATTATATTAGCATCACGCGTTAGTTATGGCTAAAGCTATTACCACTTCCTTTGCAATCTCAGAGGATCTTTTTCCAGAGGTAATCAGTCGTCGTTAATTGTGTGTCTCCCGCTGCCATTGCGAATAGTTCCTTTGAGCGTGTTCCGTGGCGTAAACGTAGACCGCTCTCTCCTGGTGATGTATATATTGTGGGAAGCCTTAACCCTTACTTTCTTTTTCCCATTTTTGTGAGCAGGAGCCATTAGCTTAGACTGAAGATTAATAAACATCGAGCCTGTGATTCGCTTGGATATTTGCGTTTTGGCATCTTGCCCTGGATGCTTGGTTCCTATTACCTGGTTTTCGAGTATGGTTCTCCCAGCACGTGTGCGCGCTATCCTGCCAAGGTATGCCGTAAGGTGTGCTCCCTTAAGATCCTTTAGGATGTTAAAAATTTCTAGCTCTAATAATGTGTATGTGGGGGTTCTATTAGGTAACACTAGCACCGGTTTATATGCGCCTGCCTAATGAGCTCCTCAGCTTTAGGCTTTTCTGTCTTATCCAGTCTAAGGAACAGGACAACGTAGACCACTCTCTTTATTACGAAGGCATGCACTAATCTGCAGAGACCTGTCTCTTTTAAAGCAAAACTGATTAATCTCTTATGCTTCATTTTATCAGGAAGTGTGACCAAGAAACGTCCTTTGCGCTAGTCAGTCATCCAGAAAAAGATCATAATGAAAGCATTCACTCATGTTAATCATCACAAATATGATTTGATTAGTCATATTAGTGATAATTAGTAACCTCAATATTAGGTATGCGTAATCATTGTCATAGTTAGGCATAGATGGTTAAAGAGTCGGACATCATAACACCTCAATGTAGATTGTGCCACTGCATGCAGAGATGTTTAGGCACGCCTAGGATTGGTGGAAATCTGTATGTAAGAAAAAGCACTAGAAGTGTGGACACAGGCTCAAAAACCAGACCAGCAGCAGGACTGAAATACTTTCTCATTCACGCAAGTAACGAGGCTTAGGTGGCGGGCCCCTGAATTTTACTCATCGTTTGCGGTTAGCAATCAGCCTGATTAATCTCATTGATAAGGTAACTCTTGTCTTTAGTTTCTGTAATGTTGCCTTATTCTTCGTGTTCGCTGTACCTCTTCGATGGGAAGCCCTCCTAAGCAGATAGTTATTGGCGCGGCGTTACATATGTTCAGAATTTCTTGCATTAACCCCAACGCGTTGCCAGTATTAGTGCCCTTCTCCTGCTTCCAGGACTCTGCTCCTGAGTCCAAAACAGTAAGAGATAGCCCAAACGCGACCAAATGGTATGAACTTTTACCATAACGGCCCATTGCTTCTTGAAAAGCTGTATTCTTCTTCAGTTCAGTAGGTAGAAAATACCAGAACGCGACTGCAATTCTTCTGTTCCTTATATATTTTATTACTAAAATAACATATAAAACCTGTCGTTAAGAGGAAAAATTTCGGTTGTTTTTCGAACGAATTGCTTGAACGTCAAAAAGCCTAATATCATCTCAGAATGGAGAGGAACTGCTAGGTGAAAGGTTTTCGAGGTACTGAAAGGTGAAGGGTAGATCACGGCGGTCACTGTCACTCGTTAGATCCTTTATAAAAAAGGAGGTTGAGAATGACAGTGAGCTAGATCTAACGTCGCCACTTCTGCATTTCAGCAGTTTGTCCGCTTTTACTCAAGTGTTATTCACGAGGATGTCTCCGACTGTGATAGTAAGCAGGTGGCATGGCTAGACATTGATTGGTTGTAGGTTTCTGGATCATCAGGAGATTCTATGTAGTGATGTAATTGGCAGGAGCTGCCCATTGGGCAGCAGTATGTTTTAACGCGAATCGAACCAACCAAGCTCATGAGGTTCAGATCCAGGAATGGAAATCCTAAGCCGTGCAGACACGTTTGTACGACTTGGTTAAAGCCGCACTTTACATATACTTGGGTGGGCTTTTACATTATGAGGTAGATTACGACTGAATCCTTTTCAATATGATCAACTCGAAACTGTTATTGAAGTGGAAAACCACCGTGACAGCGCATCCAGCTTCCATGTGGACTGATCATGTAAAAGTGGCCGTCATGTTTTTTTAATATTCTATCATTAGGGCTCCCATTCATCAAATTAGTTGTTTTCTATCGTGTTTTTTTTTTTAAGTCGTAGTTGGCATACTTTTGAAAATTCGGAATTTTTTTTTTTCTAATCCTTGTGATTTGGTAGGTGGCAGCTGAGAGGAAGCAGTTTAATTCAAAATAAACTAAAAGTAAACAATATATGGCAACGAGCTGGTTCAGGCAATGTGCTAGCCCGCCTATTCAGCATATGGTCTAACAACACTGAATCGTCAGTTTTGTGCCTCGTCGTACACATTTGTCACCGTTTTTTTTTAACGCAGATTCTACAACGGAGACGTGCCATTTGTTGTCACCCTTGATTTTGACTTGATCGAGTACGTGTTCGTGCGAAACTTTAAGAACTTCATGAATAGAGGCGTAAGTACCGAAAACCGCGTAGCGGCCACCGAAATGTTTAGCTTAAAAAAAAACTTATTTATGCAATTTTTATGCAAGGCTCCAAAGGTACTACTAGAACAGGTTTTTTTTTCTGTCTCAACTTTTGATACGACAATGACTGTATAGAAGGCTTACGTACTTTTAAATGTCTAAGCGAAAAAATAAGACCCAGATATAACGAAATACCTGGGCATTACGAAATGTTGAAAGACCGTGTGATTCCAAATTGTTTCTGCATAAATAATGTTATTGATCCCTATATTTATTATTCGATTTAACTCCGGCAGAACCATCACTAATATTACCGAAATACATAAAGGTAAGCATAATAACAGTGCTAGCACACCTACGTTTCTCTTCGTTCAATGTAATCAGGATTGATTTTATTCTCCAAACCGTATAACTTTGTATCAGTTCCTTCCGCTCTCGGTAAGTTAGCCTTGTTGTGGCGTCCTTTCAGTGGGCGTCACTACGGCCGCTTTAAGATAAGGAATGCAAAATTTTTAACAGTAGTGTTCATATATATGGTTATAACAAATAGTTACACGATGTACTCTAACAGATGTGCTCTAAAATACAATCCTTTAGCAAATGTACTCTGAAGCATGTTTTGCCGTTACTAGAAATATACCGAAACATCGGAATAAAAGAGTTAAGTTTCAAAATAAAAAAACCCTTATGCTCAGACAATGGGTACGAAGATGTTTTTGCGATGCAAGCACTGAAGCTTTTGGTGTATCAAAGTTAAAAATGCTATGCTCACTGCAAACCCGTGATGGAATAGAAATCTCGGTAACCTTCTAATGCTGAAGGGTTTAGATAAAGGAGCCCATCTTCACATGACATGAGCGAAGCGCGTTCACTCAAAAATCATTACACCACATAACATCACATCACATTATTTTCCTTAAAGACCCCGCTTCGGGGTGTTACGTAAGGGGTGGGCTTACAAAATTCAGGTTTCTACAGCCCTCGCAAATGTTGAAGAGCATGTTATAGCAGCGATATGGTGGGAGAGGCCATTCCAGACAGCTGCTGTTCAAGGAAAAAACATTACTTGTCAAAGGCCACTGTTTCCTTTGGCAATTGCTACAGAAACAAAATTCTCTCTGATGACGTCTAGAATGGTGTCGGGGTTGGCACTAGGCGCCTCAGCGCGAGCAGCGCAATAATAATAAAAAAAAACAGTTCGAACCCGAACGCTGTCGGAGCTGGGTATTACTCATTTTAGCTCTGGAATGTTTGGTGACCCGGACCACGTCCGTCCTCTCCTAACACCGGTTTAAGACGGACCGTGCGACATCGACGGTATTGAAGATGTGTCTGCTGACAGGCTGCTGTGAAGAGAGTCACATACCTCAAACTTAGTGTACTGCATGGCTTCCTAGGATCTCGCTGGAAGTACATGTGATTTTTAAAAGCTGCTTCATCAAATATGCTAAATAGGTACTACCCTGCATTTGGCATATTCGGGGACGTGATCTCACCTGCAGCAAACTCTGCAAGACCTTTACCAAGGAAACACAGCTATAGGATTCTTCTTTTTCCTCTACTGTCAGTGCCCACAGAAATACACTCTGGCTATGCAAATGGCAGGCCGCATTTCTAATACTTTTCTCTTTCATATTTGCTTAGCAGCTTTCAAAGCTCATTCTTTATGAATGATGTAAGACTGACTGAGCTCATCTGAATATGATCCAAATGCTCAAATAATGCCTGACTTTACAAAACGTCACATATTTTCTGCACAATAGAGTTTGGCAGCCGTATCCTTTCTTTCCACTTCAGTTGAAGAAGCGCAAATTGCTGGATAAAGTCTCTCTCGCACCTAAGTAATCTGTGGATGCTGCTGTCGGTGCCCTCCGAGGTGTTCGCATCTTCACACGACGATGTTCCTGACAAGCTGTTTAGTGACTCTCCATCGGTGGCTACCATATTCTGCACTGGCACTTGGGTAGTTTCAACAGTGTGCACAAAGCCTTCACTATCAAAGATTTCAGCATGACACCTTGAAGCATGTTTTCCTGTAGGCTCCGTATGAAGCATACGTCTTGAAGCACCCTTGAAGACCACAAATACTGTTTTTTTTTCAATTCCGTGCTGTGTGGAAGTGCCTGAACAGCGACTTTGGTGTGAGCATTCATATTTTGTTCAATTTTTGCAAGCGGACACCTAGCTTCTGCAAAATATAACACAACACACAACTGCCTTTACAAAACCATAGCTTGCGAATACAACTCAATCATAAAAATACAGTATTTGTGGTTTCTCATCACCTCATGCAGAGTGAGCATATATGAGAATAGCATTGAGAGTAGTAGGATCCCAGCTGAAGATTAGTAGCATATGGGATTATTTACTCTAATACAAAAAGGAAGGGAAAATTTCTGTCGGTCATTGTATCTGCTATCGCGGTGACGGAAGCACCTGAACTGCGGTGGCAGAAAGAGGATACTGAGAGACAGGGAGGGGAAATAAGGTGAGCGAAGAGGGCAAGGACAGAGGCTCAAAATAATAAGATTATAAAGTTCATGGTGTAAATTCGTCTCAAGCCCATCATCGATTGTCTTAGCACTTTGGCTGAGGGCAGGCTTTCACAGATCGCACAGCGGCGGCATGTGGTTGCCATCGCATGATTCATTTCCCTCCTTGTCTCGTCTACGGTATTGCCCTGCTTGCGCTGAGGCGCCTAGTGCCACCTCTTCTTTAGTCAAAGGTAGAATAACAATTTTTATTAATGGTATGTACTTTGTTGACCTGCAATTAGGGAAAAAAAGAAAAGCCATGTGTGAAGCAATTGGTTAAAGCGTTCAGCTGGGGATCCAAGGAATGATTGGTTCGATTCAGAGTGGAGGCAGAATTTATTTGTTAATTTTTAACTATCTTCTTCACGGTAGACAAGGAGAATTGTGATTAGTGTGTTTAGCTTCGGCGTCGGGTGATGACGTCATTTGATTGGCAGCTATGTGTGACCGGACAGACGCAGACACTAGAAGCCATTAAAGGCTTTCTCCTTAAAACATATCCTAGTTATGCGCATTCAATCGTCTTCCCTGATAACTAGCTCATCTTCTACTTCTACGACTCAGAACAGCGCGCACCGTCGATTTGACATACGGCCACGTTGAGCGAAAGACTGCCACTCGTTCGGTGCACACTGAAGTGTCAGCCGCATGGCTTACTTGTCGAGGGCAACTATCAATTACATTATTTCAAAACAAGATAGAGGTACTACCGTAATCTCTCGGACAAATTCATTTGTCAGTGACGAAACCTTCGGATCAAAACAAGATCATGCGACATTAAATTGAAATGGACTATGAAGTAAGCTGACGACTGCCGTGAAGGAAAAAGTCGTACAGAATAGTTCACCGTGGCCGCAGTCATTTTATTAGAGAGCTGCTTTTTTATACATAACATATTCCAAAACATGCGATCTGCATAGCGGGAAAACATTATGCACTTTATGAGGAATTTTCAGACAGAAGGCACCTAAAATGGTACGCAGTAGAACTCTTTTGACTTCATTTTTTTTTTACATTCACGTGATGGTATTACGAGGATTAAAAATTGGACGTACTGTTTCCCAAATAGCGAGTAATGGATACCTATCGCGCATTACTGCGCCAACCTCGCTTTGGCGGTTTCTCGTGGTGGTCGCTAAGTAGTCAAGAATGATCTAGAGTTGCTCATACCATTTTGTGCAGCCGGATTACTGCGTTTAAGGGGGTGTGAATCAATAGTCTCTTATCACAAATCTACGCTACCTAAAAGAATTCCTTTAGGACGATTGAATACCAGCATGTCTATTCAAGAAATGTGCGCGGGAAGGTTTATTATTTAAAAAGAGGGCCACGCAGCACTGATCAGCGCCTGACTGTCGACCTAAGTGGTTAATTACCTGCTAAATATACTAAATATAGTAAGTCTGTTTACTTCTCTAGGGAAGCAAGCATGAATGGCGAGCTACAGGCCGATAAGGCCTTAAATTTGAATTTACAGAGCTCTTGCACATTTTTCCTAATCTCAATACCATGCCTTGCAGTTTTACAGCTATAAATGTGCCCGCAGATATTAATACAGTACAACACTGTGGCACTGTGCCGTTTTCGGCTTTAAATTCACTTTTGCCGGAGAATGTGTGAAAGCATCTCTCTCATTATATTGTGTTTTTTTTTTGTGTGTGTGCTGACTATACCACTTGTGTGCATTCAGCTCACGATGGCAACGGTACAGCGTCATCCGTACTTGGGTACATCATTGCTGAATGCCACTGCCCCGCACTGGAGAAGCATCCGAGGCGCTGTGGCCGGGGGTTTCACTTCAGCCAAACTGAGGCTGGTAAGTACAGATTCGCCCGAGTAGGCTGTTGAATTATATACGTGTTCGCTGCCGACGCTGTACAGGAAATGAAAGGAGATGGAACCCAACTCACACACACTTAAATGTTCTAGGTATATTCCCTCCACCGGATAAATGATATGCCGAGATTTCAGCAGCAAGAGAGAGATTCAAACAAGCTTGTTCAGTCTAGAGCCTAAAATTCTGCAGGGATAATGAAAGCTTGCACGATGAAGGATACACAAACGACGAGGACGCGTAAGGTAGTTAGACCTTAACACGGCAACGTTGAAGACCACGTTTTTTAGGAAATTCTGGCATCGCCTTTTTGTTCGTGTGTATGCGTGTTTGTGCATGCGTGCACGCACACATGTGTGTGCTTATATGTGCGTGTTGTTTTTTTCCACGTGTGTGTGTGTGTGTGTTTGTGTGTGCGTGCGTGTGTTTTGCTCCGTGTTATACGTTGACGTGTATTTGATATCGATATCGTTAATTGGGCATGGTATAAACTAGAGGAGATGTCCCCAAGGATTTCCCATCTCAAAGCAATGTATAGCACAAAAAAAAAGTTAACAAGCGTCGAGGATTTCTCCACTGACTTCCACTTATTGGTAAAATGTGAAATATATTGTTTTTTTTTCTTGAAATGCATTGTAGCTGAGTAAAATAAATATTATGTGTGCGACTTGTTAATGTGCAAAGAAAATAGAATTATGGATGAATACGAAAGGCTAAGACGTAGTTAACAGCGCAACAGAAAAGTGCTGTATTTTGAGGTTGCTAGTAGCTACTAGAGAAATTAGCCTTATAGAATCTGCCAGCGATTTCTCCCCTGCAGCGACACTTAAATATAATTACCATCTCTAGCTGAAGCACAGATGAGTGGCCCAGCAGATGAGCGTCGACCTTGGATAGAGAATTCGGGCTGTCAATAGTTCTGATCAAGATCAGTCTCGTGAGAAGTTTGAAGGAAGGAGGAAAGCCTCATTTTTGCATATCTCCTAGGAACTCGGGAAAAAATATGTTGAAGGCACCCCTGTAGCTCTCCTGCACTCTATATCGAAGCGAGCAAGATATGCCTTTCAGCACTGAAAGTAAGACAGAACAATAATGTTCTAAATCACTGCACATACCCCAAGAGCAATAAAGCGTAGAATATGCCAGCCCCGTATTGTGCCTCCATGCTTGGGTACGAAGAAAGCTCACTCCAATGCACGATATTAAAGTAGCTCGAGGTCTTGTTAGTTTTTTGTTTACACCTGAATTCTGCAATGGATGCCACAAGCTGCTGGACTGCATTTCTTTGAAAAATATTTTGATTTAAGAAAATTGTGAATCCTCTTACCCAAGAAGCGCTGTCTCAAATTCCATGAAGATTAGTGTAAACACAGAACCACAACCGCATAACTGTTAGGAAAATTTGTCAGTTGAATATACAATGTCCGAGCGCCTTACCGTAGCCTTCTCCATCGCTATTAGCTTATTCGATGGCCTATCGCTGATAAATATACGCTGACTAACAGATGTTTCAAAGGTGCATCACTTCATGTAGTTTGCCATAATAAAAGGCAGCTACTCACATATTTATAGTTTTGGTTAACAGTATTGCGTGGTGCAATTGTTACAGCATTAAAGGAGTACAATTCAAGAGGGCTTTTCAGTTTTCCTCGAAGGTGAATCTTGAAATCTGTTTCTGACCAATCTATCAATATCTTCTCGTTCATGACACTTCAGATGATGCCAGATCTCGAAGAAGACGTCAACGTTTTACTATGTTTGCTGGAGCAGCACGCCAACACAAGCAAAGAAGTGAACATGTTGCGCATATACGAGCCCTTGGCCATGGATTTCATCGGCAGACGTTGCTTTGGTAGTAGCGAGCGGTTTCAAGTCAACGCTGACCATCCGCTGATCGGCATCATCAAGCACACTGCGCGCAACACGATGACCGGCGCCATTCACATGTTGGGGCGTGAGTGAACATGACGCGCGGCTACATGTGCCTTCCTTTTTAATCATGGCAGTATATTTTGCGATGATTCATTTGGCGCTACTTTTATTTTTGACCATTTCGGCAGTTAGTTGCTCACTGTTACGTAGGGCGATCACAATAGCATCCCCCTGGTCGTGTTGAAGAGCGAGAAACTAACTTCTTTATACGCGATTGCGGCAATGGCATGTCGATGGATCGATCTGCTGTGACACCGGTGAATGACCGTTTATGTAGTCTTTGGAGAGAATCATTTGGATGGCTGTAAGATGCATTAATAGAATTAATGCAATGTGTGTAAACACGAACTGTGGCTGTATACAACAGATTGGCATTACATGGTCGCTGTATCTTGGCTGGAGTTGTTATTCTGAGCAGTGTGGGCAACGACGACCCCGGGACGAGGCTGGCCATGCCTTAGAGTGACATTTAGTCTTCACCTTAAGGTTATTTCGTCACAATCTATGCACTAGCGTAATGCAACATAAAATATATATTAGAAAGCAAACTATGACCGGCCTAATGCCCACAGCACAAGCAGTGGCGCGTTTGATTTTAAACCCGCACATAGTTTGAACGTGACGTTACAACGCATTAAGCTCCGCAAACCACTTACCCCTTAAGATAGCTCACTAGTTTATAGCAACTTCCTGTAATAATTATGTAATATCTGTGTCCAAGAGGCGGAATTCACTACAGAACTGGCATTTATGTGCAGTTGTTAATAGTTCATTTTCCTTTTAAAAAGGTGCAAAACAGCACAGGCCGACAATACGTAGACGTGTTTCCGAATTGTTACCATACACCATTATCGTTTTATTCTTCATTTTGCTCTAGCCAGAAAATCTGATTTGCTATTTGTGGCCAGGCTGGCGCATTTTTGTTGACCTGAGTACGCGGTGCTATACAACGTAATTCAGCAGATTCTTCAAGCATTGAAAATCTCACACACGATCAATGCGAATCAGGATACATATATCCGCGTAAATATACCGTTTTTACGCTACGGCTTGTTACATAACTATATTAGTATCTGTTTATTAAAATTACGGAGTGATTATTTCTTGTTCCCTAATCAATTATTCCGGTTCATTGTTGAGTGCACCCCCACTAGTCGGTGCCCGGCCATGCCACTTAGCAAAAATCGCATCCGAGAAGCACCCTCCTCATCCCTGAGGCAGCGAGATTCGGCATGTCTGAGACAGCGTCACCACTGCATAGCTTTTTTTTTTTTTTTTCAACATGCGGGAATAATGCTGAAGATCTCAAGTGTGAAATGATTGGTTGATCGACTCTTACAGTAAAGTCAATTTGTTTGGAATGAAAACGACCTGGCTTGGTATAGCTAGTTTTCACTATTGAAAGACGTGCTATAATTGTAACCGCATTGTTAAAGTTAACTAAGTGAGATCATTTTATTCGAAAAAAGATTCAGCTTGAATTTATTAAGTATTTAAATCACAGCTCACAAATCACAAACTTTAATCAATTTTGAACGCCTTGAACGGTTAAGAGCTCAGCGAGGTTGGATCTCGTACGTCTCCTCGCCTTTCGAGTCGAGGCCGCTATTTTAATGGTTACAGAATAAGACTAGTGACTCTCATTCGCATTAAAATAATTAAGGGGGCTCTTCTGAACAAACCATTAAAACACTCAGGCAGTGAAGTCGCTTCGCCGTATCCAAGGTGTGACGACGTGTACCAAGTGATGCCATGCATAATAAATATTACCTATAATATAAAGATAGCATTTTACCTCAAACACTCTTCGAACCTTTAGCTAAGCAGAGATTACATTGAATGGCCACTCCGTGAAACCAGAAAATGATCCCCGCAGCCTGACATTGTAACCGTTACTCTTCCACTATTTTTCTTTCTCTATATTTTGCTCTTCCAGTACTAACGCTGTGCGTCGTCATCTTTCAACTTCCATCTATGCGTAAATCAGTTCGAACCAAATTCCCGCTGGCATTTGCACATGGAAGCCAAATTTTGAATGCATGCCTTCTAGAAACAAAAATGTGAATGCGCCAAGATACCTTGGTAACCCCATCAAACAATCATCTAGTGCTTCAAAAAACAGAGGGACATTCCCACCAACAACATAGGTCAACATTTATGTGCATTAACTCAGGTAATATATCTAAGGGTGTCGAACTGTAATGAAAAATGCGCATCATGATGTTTTTCATTGTTTCTCCCCAGAGACGACGTTTTAGTGAAACTTTCCAATTCCGTTTGCCGTTCTAGATCATCACTTGTGCTTCCATGTGCCTAGAATTCCAATACTAAATGATAATCTTTCATATATTATTACGGATTGTTCGATAGAAGTAGGCGGAAATATATTTTACAGGATATCACTAAGCTAACAGCTTAGACGAATTGTGTTATCAGGAAACGATAAAGTCTGAAATCTTCAACCTCAAAGTACAGAGGAGACGTGTAAGAGTATTAAAGCTTGTCAATAAGTTTAACTTAACCGACATCAGCAGGCAGATGCGGAAAAAATTGAGCATGTTTTAAAGAACGGAGATAATATGAAGCTGGCCCGCCGGAGACTATGCATAAGCAATTAATCAGATGAAATATTGGGGTAGACGAGGCAGGAAAAAAAAAGCAATTTATTTAAATCCAAATGAAGAAAAGGGAAGGATACCTTGGCCTATGCAGTTTAAATTGGCCGACAGCGCCGTGGAGGAATCAGTCGACCAGTCCTTTCCGCCGATATGGGCCATCGTTGTGGAAGGCGGCCTCCTTTTGCTCGAGAAAAGGCTTCGAATACAGGGAACATTAGAATTTCGTTTAAAAGTCTAAAAATCCCAAATAGGTTAGTGATTTAAGTGATTTGAGAGGCCCCTGAGGCTTATGCAACCCTGTATTATGTTGTGACGGTCAATTTGAAAACCGGAGAAGATGACGGCTGCACGGTCGGAGGCAACTGTATGTAAGATGCCGGCTCTCTCAACGTGTGATAGACTTGTAGTGCTATTTGATGCATTTACATATGAGTTCGAAATATGGAGGCTAGCCCTAGGGGTTCAGTGTAAACAAAGAACAAATAAAAAGCTGTGTGTAAAAAAAGTATGTAAAGTGCAACACTAAGTAAACAGAAGAAAGCAGAGTGGTTGAGTGAACGAAAAGGGGAAATGATATCCTAGCCGAATTTAATATAGAGAAATGACAACACAGGGCGTGCAATCGAAGGCAATGTTAGCAACAGCTGCTAAGAGTAACTCGGTTAGAGGAGAAAGGGAGCGCAGTAGATGGCTAGGTGGGTGGATGGTCGGAGGTAACATAGGACGGGGGTTCATTGGAGGACCGCGGGATCGGCTTTTATCCTCCAGTGGGTCTTGTCAGGCTGATCATGACGCCAGTATTCACATCTTATGCAACGCTGAGCTGTTTGTTCAAATGTTGAAGTTGACGTGGCAGAATGGAAGCTTTCCAATAGAGTCCAAATACACGAGGTGCGTTGAGAATTTTAGTGGGCTTTTCTCTTTCCACATATTAAGGAGTTTCTGGTTTTGTTGAAGATTTCTTATCTATTAATATGTTTATCAAAAAGATATATGGAAGGTTATTGATGCGGATGCTATCTAACTTTTTCTCCACGTCCCGGTCGAATAGTGGAAGACGAGATAGTCCTCCCTGATCTTTGGATCTCTTAAGCAAGACAGCAGCCCGAATATAAAACAATGTGGCGGACCTTACGTTTAAAGACCAAAATCTTAATAGGCTCATGAGCGTGAACAGAGTTTGTGCCTCCGAGGAGTGAATCACATCGTGATTGTCACACTGTCGTTCTATTACTCGTCATTCAATTGATAAAATATTTTGATTGATGAGTAATTGAATGTTTTTTAAGTTAAAAGTGTAAAAATCTGTGTGCAAAATTTTGTTGATGCGGAGTAGAAAGTATTTACTTAAAAGTCAAAAGTCAATTTGACGTCAAAATGCCTAGGACAAAGATGCATTGTGCAGACGCGACATAAAAATTAGCAAAATACATCAAATGTTTTCAAAAAGAGGTTAAAAAACGTTACAAAGCTTCAATGTCAGGCCTCGACATTGTTTGTCAACATCTAAAACAGTCGGTGAAGATTAAAAGAAGAAAAAAAGTAGTGAAAGGAAAATGGAAAAGTAAAAAGAGGAATATGTAGAAAGTGTAGAAAAAGAGAAAAGGGAGCAAAGAAAAGAAAAGAGAAAAGAAAGAAATGAGTGAAAAAGTGCCAATTGAGTGTAAAGAGTACCAGGAAAGGCTTTCGCCTTACCGCACTTGAGAGATGAAGTGCCTCCAACAATTTTTTCACCACAATACCGCTCTTAATAATAGCGCGTGAATACATTGGCCGCGTTCGCCACCGCAGAACAAAGCCTTATTTGTTAGCATTGCACTTGTGCACCATAAGCATTGCGAAGCATCCGAAACAGCATCCACTTTAGTTGTTCATACACAGCCAGCAATACTGCCTGCACGATTATTTCTTGTGCAACCTCCCCTTGACTGTCGTTTACATTCATCTTAATCGGTAGCGTAACAGGCTTATAGTTCTTCCTTTCTTTTTTTTTTTCAGAATGCATCACAAGTTTCGGGCCTCTGATGATGCCTCTCTGCTACCTAACGCTTTTACGTAGCCGCTTTCGATCTACAAGGCAACAGGTATTGAAGTTGATTGAAAAGAGGAAGAAGGACCCATTGGTAAGCAACGGCTTCTCTAAATTTTTAATCTGGTGACACTTAGAACCCTTGCGCCAGGTCGTAGTTCCTTACGAGTCATTTTTGTCCCTATATTCTGGAACTATATAAGTCACGAGGGAAGCTAAGCCGAGGTTCATTATATTCAAAACTGATTGCTAATGTCATACTCAAGGATACAGGCAGTTGTGAATGTTTTTAATCCAAGAATATTAAAAATCTTCACAATACACAATTATAGGCGCGAAGATTTTGATACATGTCACATGCTCTATAGAAATAAATATTTTTAATATGACTCTGTTTAGTCTTGATATTTGTAACCGGATTAAGAAATCACCCTGTCGATCACTAGGTCTTGTTGACAAGTCTGATATGTTTAACTTGCATCCTGGTACACTCCAGATACAAAGCGACCTGCTGTTCATCGTCGACTTAAGGGTGGCGAAGCCTGTCAAGCGGTCATTTCGAACTGCTTTTTTTTGGTCACCCGCGCTTTTTGTACGAGAAAAGCGGATTCATTCATCCATTTTACATGACCAAAAAGCGATATTCACACTCATATGTTATACAGGTAGTCTGGAACAGAGAACATTACGTGATATACTTGGCGCTCTGTAATCAAATATTTGAGGATCCGAAAGGGTATTTTTTCTTGCTGGCATTACACGTGGACAGATATTGAAAAATGAGCCATAGCTTTAGAATAAAGCAATCTCTTTCAGCAATCATTTCTCAGCTGATATGCAAAGCTTGGCATATTAGCCGCTCAGTCTTCGCCTTCCCGTAGCATTAAATCTTTGAGCAAGGCATTAAAATAACGCCATTCAAGGAAACCACACAAAAAGCGGCTGTGACGACTGCTCGCAACACGAGATTTTTAAGGCGCATTCAATGGCGCTCCGCAACACCAGCGCAATGATGGTTTCCTGAGACGTTATTTTGTTTTATTGTTCAACGTAGGAGTCACGTTTGCTGTTCTTTTTTTTTTTTTTTACGTAAATAGGGAATATTAGTTCCCCTGAATTTCTCTGGAGGAACAATCGCTTTGTTTACATCATTTGCATATTACGAGCACTGCACCGGTACAAGAACGAGCTAGACTGCAGGTTCGTTAAAGACACCCATGGCTCGGGGACTTTGCAGAATGGTTGGTGCTGAGGAATGCAGACCCATGAGAGGGTAATTCTGTCCCGGTCTGCTATCCTGCCTTTTTTTTTTTTTTTTTTTACGCAGTTGCGGAAGCCAGATTGTCTTCAAAACCTGACAGAGGCGAAATATGTCGAGCGTGTGACTTGTCCTGGAGGAAATAAGGAGAAGAACGGTGAGCCGACACTTCTGTTAGCCCGGGAATTCGCACCACCAGATTTACAGAATTTTGAACTTTTTTCTGCTTGATTTGGAGTGTCTGATATGAACACAAATGCAATTTATGAAGCATAGGCAGAAATTCAAGTCGCTTCCTCACACTAGGGCGTGCTCATGTGCGCTGGTTGTGTTGTGACGAATATATCAATGCTCTAATGCCTATTGCAGTGCATGTGAAGCTGGCTGACTTCTTTTTTCCACACTCAGCTTACACGCATTCGAATCGTGTCTCAAATTTTTGATGACGCTTGAAATAAATGAACCCGTGCGTTTTTACGCCTCATCTTCCATTCTCGCCCCGCCCCTGCAGGTTCTACATGTATGTAAAAGAAATGAGAAAGGGGTATTTACTGGTGCTGAGCCTCCCTAGAAGGCTGTCATAGTCATACGCTATTTCATTGTACTGTCTATTGCACAAAGGGAAAAAAATAGTCTAGCATCTGGTACCGGACAAGTCCTCACAGATAGTACGAAGGCACCGATCTCGATTAAATCCGTTATCGTCGCCGTCCTGAGAGAAAAAATAAGAAAATATGAAACGTAATTTCGAAGGCGACGTATTTTAAGAATATCGCCATACGAAGACGTGGGAGCTTTGCCTGTGGTAACTGAAGGGATGGATCACGACATATGAAAGCACATGCTACCAAAGTTGCTTAGAGCTGGCGACTGCTTTGAAGAAGTATGTCAAAAAGCACTTTTGTTTTTCCTTTCAAGGCAATTTTTAGAACGATACGGTAAACGGGAACCTCGAAGCTGGACATGCCCTCGGCACGCGCATGCGCTCCCTGTCTCTCCAAACGATGTTTCGCGTCTAGTGATAAAACACAGTGGCATTTATTATATTGCATATGGAATGCTAAGGTTTAATCGGGCATGTATATTGCCTCTGCTCTGTTCCTCCTTCTTCCACAGATATCCTCAAGTCCAGGTCTTTAACCGACGAGGAAGTGTTCACATGTGCTGGCACACTCTGTCTTGCTGGGTAAGACACGCGAGGAAGGAAGTGCGCTAAGAGAAACCTTTCCCCACTGTCATGTTTCTGTTTAGGCGGCACAAAGGCCCAATTGATATTCGTTTTTATAGGTTGTTTGCAGCGCATTGATGAAAATGCGATCGTTTTCACTGAAAATTGAGCTCAAAAAAAAAAAAAAACCTAAAAGAAAAACAATGCAGTAAATACGGATATCAACGCCACCAGCTGTCCTCAAAATGGAACCGGGATGGTGTTATTTTTTCTAATATCAAAGCATAGGGCAGATTGCCACGCATGAAGTTCGGCTTTCAGAGCCACCGCTTTTCATTGTAAGGAAGCTGCGAATATTGCAAGGTTGATAATAAGCACATGTGGATAGGACGTGGCTAAGCACCCGATATGAAGCATAATTTTTATGCAAATAACTTTCCTTCCTTGCCACCGCAGAAACATGCATACAAAATCAGTATAGCTTCTTTCTTTATATATATTCTGAGGCAACTTCTATATGATGTATTTATGAAAATATTAATAAGCATGGTCAAATCTTCCAATGCTTAGCAAAAGATTTTTATAAATATTTGTTTTGTGATCCCATCGAATAATTAGGACTGCCATGAAAAGCGGATGCGATGAGTTTTCTTTTTGCAATAAAAGGCAAAACATTAAAAACATGACCGAGAAGGTTGTAGGGATTTATTTGCTGTTAGAATATGGTTTTACAACGCTTAAAACTTTTACGTTCAATACACTCCTTCCGATAATTTGTCCAATATTCCGGCCGACGCCATGTTAAAGGAGTAATCACATAATCATGCATAAAGTAGTAGCATAATCAGCGAAATCTCGACGCCATGGCAAAATCATGAACTGGAAACGAGGACCTAAGAAAGTGCAAATTTTTAAGTTCAAATTTGTTGCTAATAATTGCATATTTCACGGCCAAGCGAACACCTACACTAGCATAAAAAGCGCACATGAGTTTTGTGAGACATATAATTGCATTCATTTGTCGCAAGATACGCTAAAAATTAATCGGCATCCATGACAGCTCAGGTATGCTGAAACATGACGAACCGTGCGATTGACCGACGTGCTGTAAGAATTCAAAATTAGTTTTTCAGAACTAAAACTAGCAATCTCAAGGTGTCCCGGCCCTGAAGGGAAAGCTCCAACCCCCTCTAAAAAATCAATGGCTGAACTGGTAATGTTTTTTGGCTTGCTACGATGATTAGTGGTTAGGTGGGATATTGCAAGTTGGGCAGCAGTTTATGGCCAATGGAAGAGTGGCAGCCTAGATTCAGTCATCAATTCGTCTTCCATGAGAGAAATTTTGATAGTTTTGTCTATAAGTGGCCAAGCTTCAGCTTGAGACATAAAGCAGTACCAACGGAGTGAGCGCGCAAGAGCGACTCGAGGTTTCACCAATCAGCGCTGTGTAAGCCTCCATGCCGACCTTATCGATCATTTTGCGGTGCCACTCGTTTGGATGTCGCAGTCCTTCTACTTACAGCATAATCATGCCACTGTGATGGGCCGTGCGATTGGCTTTAGCGCAAGATGTCACCATCACAGTTAAATGCTTTTATTGAAATTACCACTTTTATGAAAGAGAAAAATAGCACCACTGAATCCTTCTCCAAATTATATGGTAGGTCGACGTAAAAAGAAACGTTCATGCAATAGCACAGCGCAGACAAACGCCAGACAATATAGTTCATAGTTGTTCTAGCCATGGGTAATCTATGGGCATAACGACCTGTACAAAGTTAATTGTCATACAAGAGATAATATGCATACTGTCTCTGTGCTTTGTGGCACCATCTTAAGGAAGGATGTCGACGCAAATTCGTAATCCAGGAAACGCATTACTTTGAGAAAGAAATGAGTAGCATGCCGTAAAGCGTGATAAGTTTATCCCCGAGGTGACAACGTGATTCCCTTTCAAAACCAACCCGTCATTTTTGTGTTCTTATTTATTTCTCGTTTCCTAAACGAGCTACCGAAAAAAACTGAGCTTTGTTTAGCCGGGGACTTTGTACACATCGCGATTTTCTTTGCGTCGGTTGTTGCTGTTGTTGTTTGTTGTTGCTGTTTCACGCACTCCAGATAAATTAATATCGGCCCATGTATGTATAATATGTTAACTCATCGCAGCGTAAATGCTGCAATTTAACGAGCCTTTTCCTGTCGGTCTGCAAATGAGTTTATAATTTTCGAATTTCACTGTAAGAACGTATGCGATACTTATGCTTTCACCAAGCCCTAGAGAAGTAGAAAGACATAAATAACAGCTTATTGCGAACTTCAATCTATGGAAGTTTGTAGACAAACCTTTTAGGAAGAAAAAGAAAAACGTTTTACGACCGAATGCCGAATTAGTACACCCTATTCGAAAAGCTCCTCCTGACGCAGGTTTGAGACAATGACATCATCGCTGAGTTACCTCACGTTTACTCTCGCCCAGCACCCGGATGTGCAAGAAAAGGTGCGCCAAGAAATCAGAGAGGTAATACGTGATCAGGTAAGGAACCATTTAAGGGCATTAGTTTTTCTTCGTGCTCTTGTATGTATTGCAGCGAACTTACGCGAACAGACCATCGAAGAGGCGAGTGCATTCCGCAGGAAATGTCCCTAATATTGAACATGTGCCACTTCGCGACGGCATAGAGGCGATTGTGTTGAGAGTGAACTTGAGTTTACCGGCTTGGCAGGAGTTTTGAAGATGCAGTTGTTCGTTTATCAAATAATAAAAAGGCTTACTTGAGCCGACGTGATCATTATAATGTGTCATTCTAACGCAAGAGAACACGATAATATACATAAGATGTTCACGTTTTAAACGATGTTTCGATGAGCTCCATAGCATAAAAGGCGCATCAAAATATCTGCTGTTGTGTACAGTATAAAAACGATGAAAAAGGCGCCTACTTTTATTGGGACAGCCCTAAACTGGTTACGTGAAAAAACGCGGCGTTCGTCGGGTGTGACGTGATGTACTTTGGAAAGCTAGCAGGTGAGAAGAGGAAAGAGGCCTGGCGGAAACGAGGAGGGGATGACTTGGATTAATTAAAAAAATACAATTTGAATTGACCACTGAAACTTGACTGCTAATAATTTTAGACATGAAGTCTTCACGAGTATTGGAAAATTGGACATTGCACTAAAATAGAACTGAAATTGGAAACAGTGAATCTAAGGTTAGAGTATTAGTTTCAACCCAATTAGGACTTGTAACGTACGCAACGCCATAATTTATGGGAGAAAAATAAAAGTTGTCATCAGTTTTTCAAATTTAGTCCATCAGCATGTGTCCCTAAGAGCATTTGAGACCACATTCTAACTGATACCTCATCGCATCAACCACATTTATTGCCCGTAAATGTTGTTAAAACCTCGACAAACTGGCACCTACAAGCGAAGCAATGAAGTGACGGAGAGTGAACAGATTGGTATCAGAAAAGCAAAATTTCATCATAATACACAAGTGCTAGCTTTTGAGATTTCAAGTATTTTTGTCGTGTCGCCTTTTTTTTTTTTTTTGAGCCTCATTCCACGAGAAACGCAAACACAATCCTTTTTTATTTGTCGAGCCAGCACAGACTGATGCAGAACAACCTGATATGCTAATTTTTGCGACTAAGCATCATTCAGTTGCCCGGCATCGGCGCACTACCCAACTGTTTGCCACGCGACACAGCAGCGCTCTTTGCGCCGCGAGCAGCACCTTGCCCCAAGAGGGCGCGGGCGGATAAAACGGCAAGCCTAGTCTAAAGAGTGTTGAGCCGCGCCAGTCCAAAAGTGTTATCACTCTTAATGGTGGCGCTAACATCAAGGCACCCTAATAGGGGTAGGACCGTTGCGCTCCTAGCGGCAGTAAAGAGCGCATTATTGCTGGGGTGATGGAAGGAATGTAGATCGTAACTTGTGTTTCAGAAACACCGCTGATGCGAAGCTAACGCTCTCCTCCTCTTGGGCTGGGTAGGCTTCAGGGCTATCATTGAACGTTTTGTCTCACATTGTGAAGAGTAGAAACAAACCGCACAAACGACAGAACGGAGGCACAGATACAACCCTGGGCCGTACTGACAGTTGTCAGTACCGCCCTTAATGTTGTGTCCTGCCTCCATATTGTCGTTTCCGTGGTTTTAATTTTACGACGTCCCACCAACTGACCTACTGCCAATCTCTTTAAGCGTTGAGAAATACCGGGTGATCAATGAGCTATTTCTCATTTCAAAATGAAATATGGGTGTAGAAGCAAGCAACCTTTGTGCTACTGTCTATTCGGTAGGATATTATAGACCTTCTGCGATGCGTTGGTGGTGTCGTGTAAAAAGTTAATGAAAAGCGCCCTCTACACCGATACGCGTAGTACATCTCCCATTACCGCTTCTGAAAACATATTATATCTATGAAGCCCGTGCTGTCAGTTTTATTACGGTAGAAATTAGAATAACTTTAGTGTCCCGAAATGTTTGTGGCTTTTCAATTTGCGAAGAACGCCGCAAACTGGTGATAGCAAGCAAGTGATTTATACAATGTGCTGAAATAAAGGCCAGGTTCTGTTGCGCTGCCGGCGTCTGTCTGGGCGATTGCAGTACTAAGCAAAAGAAACGTAACACTGAACTACGATTAAGTGCATGGTGAGATAATGTCGCAACAGTTACAGGTGGTACAACGTTCAACGTTTTTACTGGAAATGTCGTGACCACGTCCATTCAGCTCCCGTAAATTTCATACTTACTGGTCCTGCGCTGACTTCTCCTTTCTGCATGTCACTGAACTGAGTAGTAAGGCGTGATGCTTGCGGAAGCGTATCGTAAATTTAGTAATAAAAAGTTAAAGCATTATCTGAATTTGTAGAAAGGTATCTATAGTGTAACAGGAACTTCTTCATTCATCGCTAGATGTACAGATTTCCAGAAACATCTCTGCCTTCCGTCTTCTGCTGAGTTGGCTTGGACATTCACCTTATTATGTCCAATGACCTCTTGCTCCTCCATTTATAAAGAAATGCGGACTTTAAAGCACGTACGCGGTCAGCATATTTAAAGCACGCCGAGAGCTGGAGCCCATGGCAAGATACTTTGCATTTCAGTCTGGTCGGAATGGTCCCGCGTGGGCTCTTTACTAATCCTGAATGTGGTCAAGAATATACGTATTGCTAATTTGGCTCATATAAAGTTTGTGTTCGCCATTGCATCAAAGATTGTGAGCTAACTATAGCTGGTTGGGTGCTCCCATAGATTTTAATGCCAGTCACCCACCGGTTGCTTTGCAGACTGCTGGGATCAATAACTTGATGATCAAATTCTCTCACGGCTTTCAATTCAAGAGGCTTAGGGAGCTGGTTTTACGAGGAATACTTTGAGCTGACCAAGTAAGGAGCATTGCGCAAAGGCTTGTCGCCTTGACATGTGCGCAATGATGTCCTCATCGAGCACACCATAGCCCTGTATCGGGCGGCTTAGAGGAAAAGAAGGAAAACCATAGAGCTGAATATAAAAATTAGCCTAAGCAGTGATAGAAGAGGCAGCGCATTTTCAGACCATGGGCTGGGCAGCAAATTTGACGTTACTTGCAAGAAATATTTCGCCGCAACTTCCAAGCCTTTGACATATGAAACTCTCATTGGAACTTACCAGAGGAAAAAGCAAAGTGCAAGTACGCGAAAAAGGTCGCAGTGTATTTCTCCAAGACATAAAAGAGAGAAAATGTGGAAATGTGCGATATACGTTAAGATGTTCAAAAGAAGCTATCGTTATCATTCTCCATTGTCTATTCATTGCTGTTTCTATTGTTAGCATGAACATTTTACGCCTGGTTACGTTTCGGATCAGACCCTATCTCGCTCTAAATATGAATGAAACAGGGAACATAAAATGCTGTGAAAGCTAAGGGTTGGACAATTGAACTTCTCACCGCCTTGTCGAGCAAACGCCCTTCGTTGCGTTTATGCCCATGTAGCTTATTTTGAGGTCATCAGCCTTTGGTTTTACATAATAACTGTTTCAACGTTTGCCCATAAGTGCGGCTAGGACGTGTATGCGTCTAAGGTAGACGGCCTAGAGTGATGTGTGCTTTTACGCGTGTATTACCTCTACTATTTCTACGCAGCAGTTAGCAGCGTGTTGTCTGCGCATAACGAGTGCGAAGTGTCGTGTTTTATAACATCTCAAAAACATTTCTACCATGTTCACTAGGATGTCGCTGGCTTCAACACGGCACACTAAATAATATAAAGGTTCTCGTTCAGGGCACGCTGGATTACAACACCGTAATGAAGAGGCTGAATTACCTGGAGCAAGTCATGAACGAGACCTTGCGCCTATATCCTCCGGGTCTCATGTGAGTGTTCAAAATACTTACTAGCATGCACGGAAACGCTGTGCGTTTATTTGTTGCCCTATTCCATTTTATTGGAAGGGTGACATGTGCTTTACTGTGCGAGAATGCGATATGTTGCGGGTGCTGCTGTGCCCCCTCGCTTCATGCGAGCTCCCCTGGAACAACAATGGGTGCTAGAGATGCTGAGCAATATTCAAGAACAGGTCATTTGAGAATACGCCGCCCCTATTTTTCGTTTACATTGAGGGTAGTTTCGCTCTAATGGCTCGTGGACATTACGAAGTTCTTTGCCTCTGTACAGACTACTGAAGGACTTCTGGCGCCTTTTCTTGTTCTTAAATGTTAAATAAACACTTGTGTTACAAGGCAGATTTGAAAAGAGCTCCCACACTGAAGACCCGTACAATGGGTTTGACAAAACCAATAAAGTGACAGCAGTAATCAAAGTAAAGGCCATTCTGCGCTCTGCTTTTAGACCTTTTAAGGAGCTAGCCAATGATCAGAAAATGCTTCACAGAAATGTTTAACCTGACGTCTCTCAACGACATCTGTCGTTGTTCTGAGCCCCGAGATTTGCTGTAGATACACTCCACGGCTGGCGTGAATCGCCGGGACCGGGCACACTTCAGACGTCGCTTCAGCGAATGCACCACTTAATGTTTGTTAACACCAACGCGTCGTCAATCCTTGCCTGCATATAAAATCATGTGACTCCTCTAGCGGCGAAAGGGCATGTTCTAAATGACGCTTTTTTTTCGATGCAAATTGCACACTATACACTTCATTATTTATGGTTTGCGGGATACTCCACTGTACATATTGAGCATTTGTCGTCACGGCAACAGAGGCGTTGTCAGCAAACTTCTATCGCTGCTGATCGTCAGCACGATAAAAGGAGACATACCCAACGAAGCTAGGTGAGAGCTTCTGTCTTAATGCGGAAAACTGTTACCTCGGACTGACACCCTTGGGAGCGGAGAGAAAACCACGTGCTGACTCGTTTGCGCAGCAAGCATTTGAGGGAGCCTGATTTTCTTTAAGAAGTTGTCCCTAAATGCATGATGCTTGAGCTTGAGGAGCCGACATCGAGGGACTGGATGAAATACACGTCTCAGTTTTTAAGCAATAACAACCTCATATAAAACTTATTCCGTATTTCCAAGATTGCGGGTTGTCATATAAAACCGGTTACCATTCCGACTACCCACTCGAGTAGTCCAGAACCATTTCTAGGGAGGAGCCGAACGATACCGCATATTCTAGTAGCACCGAAAGCCATTGAACTGCATTTGATTTTTTTCTCGATCGATAAAAAACACCTAGCGATCTGTACAGTTTGCAATTGCCTCACAGATGTTCTTTTTTTTTTTTCACTAGAATTTAGTGTCCTAGCATATGACCCCTGATAATACTACGCTTAACCCTTTCATCACGCCCGCCGGGGGGGGGGGGGGGGGGCGCAGTGGTTACGGCGCTCGAACACTGTTCCCAAGGGAGCGGGATCGAATCCCGGCCTCAGCGGTAGCTTTTCGATGGAGGCGACAAGCAAGGCGTCCGTGTGCTGTGCGTTGTCAGTGCACGTCAAAGAACCCCAGGTGGTCGAAATTTCCGGAGTCCTCCGCTACGGCGTCTCTCATAGCCTGAGTCGCTTCAGGGCGTTAAACTCCACACACCAACCAACCTTTCATCATGATGATGATAATCAATATCAAGATCAGTATCGGCCCAAACACATCCGCGTTGTAACTTCCTTTTGCATCAATCTCAAGCAATGTTTTTACGCGTAATCTGCCGTTACCATGGTCCAGTGGACTTCTGAGTGGCATGCCCTTATTTTGCCCTCCACTATCCCCTTTTATTCCTGGTTTTGTGGTTTGTTACTTTGCAAGGCTTGGAGACTAACCTAGAGGTTTTAGACATATTCTCAACCCACCGCAACGACCTATGGAAAGGAACGTGATTATTTAAATGCTAAAAAAAAATGACGACACTTAGTCTTAAGTACAGACGCGATCATACGCGGCTTTTCATTTGGAATGTTTGTAGCTTTTTCTTGTTTGAATGTTTAAATCCTAAGAATTATTATTACTATAAAAGGAGTTCACTTCCCAAAACACGTTAGTGTGATATGCATCACAACGCGCTCACTAGACGGCTTTATAACACGTTTGGTACAAACGACCCTTCCTGGCCTAAAGAAAAAATAATTAAAAAGGTGTGCTCAGGTCTCCTTGCATGCTGAAATGAGAAAGCATTGCGAGTTCCTGGCCTAGGTTTGTTATAAGCTCGTTCTGCCTTACATTGCTTTTATGACAAGTAGGACTTTATTTTACTTTTTAATCATTGTTTACCTCTATTACGTATTTTACTTTATTATAAGGAATATTTGTTCTCCACGTCCTCGAGCGTCCTTAAGTTAGAAAGGGAGAATGATGGTCAGGCTGTCAAGAAGTCGGCGTATAGAGTAGTAATTAGCACACTCGGTGAGAATATGGAAGGATGGTGACTCTAGTCCGGGCGTCGACAAGCTTTGGTTTCTTAATGACTGATTGCAAAATGGGGTCACGCTTTGTTCACACATCCCGTCCACAGCTCGTGGCGACGCCAGAGCGTCTTATGATGCAAGAAAGGCTTCCGTCTTAAAATAGGTTTGGTTTGGTTTGTGGGGTTTAACGTCCCAAAGCAACTCAGGCTATGAGAGACGCCGCCGTGGAGGACTCCGGAAATTTCGACCACCTGGGGTTCTTTAACGTGCACTGACATCGCACAGCACACGGGCGCCTTGCTTTTCGCCTCCATCGGAAAGCGGCCGCCGAGGCCGGGATTCTTATCCCGCGTCCTTGGGAACAGTAGTCGAGCGCCGTAACCACTGCACCACCCCGGCGAGGTCGTCTTAAAAAGCATTTCCAGGCCTATACGCTGCGGTCTAGCATGTCATATACCGGGTCTGGGTTCTAGGCCTAATAACAACAGATTTATTTCATTGGGCTGAGCATTCTGTCTGACAAGTTTATTGGTTACGGTTTTCAATTATGCGGTGCAGCAACGGCTTTTCTTTTTTGTGTTGTAGAATAGTAATAGAGCAGTAAGAAGGAATGAAATGGATTACGGGTGCTTTAGAGACTAAAGTAGTGAAAGGCGAAAGCCTGAGTGCCGCATTCTGCTCCGCAACTAATACTAATTAGTACTTTAAAAATTAGTATTTAATAGGTTAATTATGGATTACTTAACTAGTAAATAATTAGTAAATATTAGGTTAACTTTTTAGTAAATATATATACATACCTAATTATTTATTAGACATTTTTAATAATTCGTCATTTATTGGCCTATGGCCATATAAGGCACGCATTCGCGCATACTGTGGTGGTGCTCTGTGATTGGTAGAGATCTCAATGACGTCATCCCGCCTCAGCCAGTCAGAGCCGCCGCAAGAAGCGAGACACATTTTGTCCCCGACAGCATAAGCCATAAAGGCTTTCGCCTTAAAAATAGCGAATTATTGTCATGTCCTTGTCGAAGTCTAGAAGAAATGGGCATAGGCAGGACAAGTAATCGGATTGCGAAGTAACCGGTCATTGTTATGGGCAACGCACTAGAATCCAAGGCAAGAAACAAGTTGTAGGAGATAGCAGAAACTCTGGAGTGTGCGCAAGATCTGGAAGTTTACGAGGATAAATAAATACTTCATCTGGTCAAGGTCAAGAATACTCTGAGGTATATATCAAAGAGGATTTTTCAACAGTGGACGCCGTTAGACTGATGATCAAGATGAATGTGCACTGGATTCCAGAAAATGTACAGAGAACGCCCCTATAATAAATGAGCGCAGGAAAAAGCTATTTTAGGGCAATAAACGAAGCTCAGGGGTTGTCCGGAATTGAAATACAATCTATTTAAAAAGGCTATGACTGTCAGAAAAAGACCATAAACTGAGAGAAGAGTATACTGTATCAAAAGCCATTCCTTAAAGCCCTTTCATTCTAATAATGTAAAGTGTGCCGTATGCGACACCCAGTCATCATCATCATCATCATCAGCCTGACTATACCCACTGCAGGGTGAAGGCCTCTCCCATGTTTCTCCAATTAACCCGGTTCTGTGCTATCTGCATCCACGTGACCCTTGCGAACTTCTTAACCTCATCCGCCCCCCTAACTTTCTGCCGTCCCCTGCTACGCCTTCCTTCCCTTGGAATCCAGTTTGTTACCCTAAGCGACCTTCGGTTACCCTCTCTTCGCACTACATGTCCTGCCCATGCCCATTTCTTCGTTTTGATTTCCACTATAATGTCAGTAACGTTATTTCTCTGACCCAGTCTGCACGCTTCCTATCTCCTAATGTTATCCCTACCATTTTTCGTTCCATAGCCCTCTGAGTTGTCCTCAACTTAAGTAGAACCCTTTTTGTTAGCCTCCACGTTTCAGCTCCATAGGTACAGATACACCCAATACAGATGTCTAATTCAGAACCGTGTTTCTTAGGCGTCTTTAGAAAAGGTTGAAGCTAGGCTGTTGGCAAAGCAGAAATGACGCCTTCACTCCAGGCAACAAAAACGAGGCCCAATATTCCAATATTGGTACTGTGTTTACAATGAACTGGTATTATGTTAGGCCGTACATTTCCAACGTAGGACCAATATTGGGCTAATTGGTTGTGCTGCCTGGGATATACTTGGCATGAAGAGCATCACTTCCAGGAGTACATGTATCTAGCAGAGCGTTCTTCATATAACAAACGTCACAGCGTTTATTAAGGCTACGTTTAAACATAAGACAGTATAGGTCTTACTGCGCACACTAGTTAAGCGTTGGGCTGCTACAATCTAGTGAGAATAAAAATATAGGTGTTACTGTTTTCGACCACTCGAATACTTTTATTTGATTGAGTGGTGAACTGAAGCTCATCTTGTTAGAGCTATCAGTAAAAAACACTCAGGTTTGTTAATCACAAAAACTCATGCTTTTTTCATAAGTCTGAATGCTCTTTGGGGCTCTTTGAAGGTTTGTCACCAGGACGGCTGAACAAGATTTTGAGTACAAAGGAATAAAGTTCAAGGCAGGGACTTGCTTCTTGGTACCGCTCTACCAGATGCAGAGGGATTCACGCTTCTGGACTGACCCTCTGAACTTCAAACCGGACAGGTGAGGGGGTGACTTCTCCATAAAAGGTAGCGGATTTGCTCAGTTTCGGGATTCCGTTAGACACTCAGTGTTCTCAGTCTGGTGGCCGAGCAATGCCGCACATTAACCCTAGCCCTTTCGGCCCTGGTGGCGTCAACTGACACCGCACAAAATTTCCACTAGCGCATCAGTAACAGTCAAAAAACAGCTTATAATTACTTTGATGATTCCTTCAGGGCCTCTTTTTCTATAGGTGTTACTGTTGTCGGATTTGTTTGAAACTGTCGAGCTTGAGGAGGAAGAGTAGCTAGAGGGTGAGTCATTTCTAATGAAGGAACGGTATAGCAAATTGGTAAATTTATATCTCAATAGCCATGAATAATTTTGCACTGACATTTTTAAATGCTTTCCTTAATATTGTTTTAAGCTTGCATGCAGATTTTAAATGTGATTGAACATGTATAGCCCTTGCTAGACAATGTTTTGGACATGTGTGAATTTGACACCATCAGGGCTCAACGGTTGTCAGTGGGGGCCGTTGAGTGACAGCATTGATTCTTACTAGAAGGGCTTCCTTTGTTTTTTTTGCAGATATACCATTATTAATCAGGATGTTTTACAGCTGGCATCAATAATAAGTTGTAGTAATCAGACAAAATTGTAAAGCTGCTTTTTAAGAAACAAATAATTGAAATTTTTGCTATCACAGATAATGAATTTCGGAATCCAACCATGCACTGAAAATTGTAATATTGGTGAACAACAACAGGAGACAATAAAAGTGAGAAGAATTTCACCCTTGAATTTAAGAGTTTAGTGAGCATTTTTTGCGATTTTTGCTTGCTGTGGACACCATTAGTGAGCGTAGGAAACCCAGTGTGGCACGTAGGCAACAGCTAGTGCATCACCACAGGTGCAGAACTTGTGCTTGCCCTTTATGCTGGGAACAACACAGCTTGATTTGCTATTTTGCTTAACAACGCGAATACAAATATAACGCGAATACGCAAATACGCCTCAGTTGTTCAGCAGCCCCAGTCCCGGCCGCCGCAATTGCCAGCCGCCTCGCGAGCACGGCGGGCCAGGGACTTTTGGGCCCCGACCGACGAGCACCTGAGAAAGAAGGCCTCCCAAGCCTCTTCAGTGGGGTGGGATGGGATGAAAGTAAGGACTAGACTGGCCTGCCCACGCCATGTGGGATAAAGAGCAACGACCCTCTTCACAGCGTGGGCATTCGGGATTAATATTTGAGTCGTAGCCTGGGCCGCACACCAGAATCTGTTGGTCTGCAGCATTCGCACAAAGCTTTCGTCGGCCTTCGACATCCCCTTTGCTGTATGTGGATACCGCTATTGCTTAGCTTTGCAGTCGTTAATAATTCCTGGAAACCACAGCAGCGGTCGTCCTAGCTGGTCATCGGGAGATCGGAGGGTGGGTGCCTGAGAATAAGCGCGCAGGTAGCGGGGTTTGTTGCTTCGTTCCCTGGCAGTAGGTTGGGATTCCACGTCACGGACTGCATTGTAAAGCAAGCAGTGAGCCAGTGAGCTAATGTGCCCACCTCACCACGCATATATTTCACAGGCGAACGTCGAGTCGGTGATGACAGTTCGGCATTGGGGGTCAGAAACCACGCGGGCGATTTCAACTTCCTCGGCCTGATGACACTCTCGGCTCGGAAAGAGAGTACATTGACCTGTGAGTTGCTGCGCACTACCCCGCCGTGTAGTGGCCTGAACGGGTCTGGCCAGCCACATCGACGTAGTAGAGTTCTGGTTTGGAGCTACGCGCACGCACTTTGGAGCAGCGCACGCATTCGAGATAAGCGATGGCCTTCGTGGAGGTGTTAAAGTGCGAATTGGTTCAAAATAGCAAACTAAATAAAAAAGCAAATAAATTGCTTTATAGCTGCTCCAAATTTCAAAATTCAACGTAATTTTATTCTTTTCGTTGTGACTCATGGTAACCAAAGCGGCTCCTTTCGCATTTTACACCCATTGACTCCTGATGTCCTGTTTTGACACTATGCCTCTAAACTCATATAATATTTCCACTTAGAGCAATAAATTTTTAGTGGGTGGGCATTGCAATATATAGATAACCATAACGGCAAGGAAACGATATCTGACACCAGAATAAAACATGCTGAGCCAAAAGGGCTAGCAGCTCTTGAGAGTAATAAGCGCCTATGAATTGCTTCCTTGGACAAACACCCCGATGACTTTACTAATACGTTAGCGTTAAGTAGGCATGTCGGCGAATTTTTGTCACCAGAACTGTCATCACGATTACGTTCGAACGAAACGAGTTGTAAGAAAAATATTTGTTGCATTAGATCGAGGAGAAAAAATATCGATGTAGAAATAATTTGGCGAATATGGGTAATCAATTAGGGCCAATCAAGTCAATAAGACGTCGAAACAACCGGGAGGGTTATGGGGGCGTCCAAATGGGGTGACGTGGTACTCGGCTTCCGATGACGTAGGCCTTACTTTTGGTGGCTAAAAATTTCAAACATATGAACGTGAACGAGCGGAAAAGGGCGTGATTTGCGTGCGCAAATGGTGAAAATGATTAGAAAGCGTGTAAAGAGATAATAAACGAACTGCAGTCTAAAACATTCCGAGAGCACTGAAGAATCTCCAGCGTTGAACGCATCAAAGTTCACCAGCATTATAGGAAAGGTGCTGTATATGTCACTCGGGGAAGCCCATTGACTTATTTTGCGGACAACACAGCAACGCCCAGGCTTACGCATTTGGCCAGTGCAGATTCTGCAATGCTCTCGGAAATATTTAGATGCCAGCTTCTGCACGCCAACCTATACTCGCATTTAGTGTCCAAAGGATGTACAATCTTTACCAAAAGTAGAGCCCAGGGGGTCGGCTTCTGAGCCACTTCGTGCGGCTTGTAATGACTTGCCAGTTTCCCGAATCTCTTCACGGTAAGAAGATGTTTTGTCCCACCCTGTCCAATAGGCAGGACTTCCACTAATGCTAAATAAGCACTACTACACGGCTCAGAAGAAGACCCGCTGGGTCTACACTTTTGACAATGATCTTACCTCGTGCAGCATGCTTGTCACATTCCAATAATACGATGGATTGAAATGTTTGAACGATGACCACCCAGTGTCTCGCTGGAAATGAGTGATTAGGAGGTACCAGATTCGATCCCTGGTGCCGCCAGGTACCCACCAGCTTTTCAATGGGTGCACGCTTTCCCCTGGCCTGGTGCTCGGCTCTTTGGGGTGAAATGTTTGGGAAAGGGGCCATAGGCCTCAAATAGTTGCTCCGATGTGGCAGTGATGAGTTCCGCCATCGGACACCAATAAGCCCGTCTTGTGCGGCAAAATCCCATTATGTGGCTCTTTTTTTTTTCTTTTGCTGTTTACTGTTAGCCCGGCCTTTGCAGGCCATTAGTTGTCCGAAACTTTAAGCCTTCGAGGGAACTGAGCAGGGTTAGCAGCGCCTCTTACAAACGCACACCCCTGAAAGAGCCGGGCGTCGGGCCGGGGGACACTTGTACCCAATTTTACCGGTGGGTGTCCGGCGGACCTCCCGCAGCCAAGACAATAAGTATTCATAATTTCAAGACTGCCATCGAAAGACATTTTTTATTGTAACCGCCGTACTCCAAACCCACCCCTCATGTTACACCCCTTAAATGGGGCCTTTGATGATTTATTAAATAAATAAATAAATAAATAAATAAATAAATAAATAAATAAATAAATAAATAAATAAATAAATAAATAAATAAATAAATAAATAAATAAATAAATAAATAAAAACTACCAAAAAGGGGACATCAGTGTTATTAATTACTAATTCGTTTTTTCACACGCTAGATTTTCCACCGAGAATGAGGGCACCTGGAACAAGAGCGCTTTCGTAGCTTTTGGCATTGGACCGCGAAACTGCGTTGGCGTCAAGATGGCGGTGCTCAATATGAAATACACGATGGCTAAGCTTGTGCAGAAGTACAGCTTTCAACTGGGACCATCACAAATGGTGAGAACCAAATTTTGACTTCAGCTGACATTCCCATTTCTCGCTCTACAGGCTACGTATTAAAACGAAATAATGAAATTTTTTTGGTCATCCCTTCAAAATTTTGTATGAGATGTGCATAATTATTTTTTATTATTTATTTGAGCATGATGATAATCCTTCAATAATGGCAGCGTTTGGGCGAGTTGGTTAGACATGTTATGCGCTTTCCAGGTTTAACATGATAATCCTACTAGGCATGCTTACAATAGTGAGTTTTAGAATCGTAAATATGTAAGTGCACATCCTAGTTAACTGAAATATGCTTTTATGAAGAAACAAGTACACAATACGGAATACAACCGAAGAAACTGCGAATAAATGATATTTTATTGGATCATTCGTAAAGAAAAATAGCCTATTAGAAAAAAATTGGTGAACTTCTTGTGCAACTTCTTTCACAGTATCCTCGAGCTCTAGGCTGACCTTTTCAATGCCATGTAAACGAAAATTACTTTAAATCACTTAAAAAAAAAACGTTAACATTTGCTCATTTAGATTACCGAATTCTCACCGATCTGTAAAGACATTTTGCAACATATCTGGCGAGGATGTAGCCTTATCGAACACATTCACTGTCTGCAAATAGAAAAAAAAAAATGAAGTTATATAAGGCAGATGCTCAAGAGCATTGTGTCAGAGTAAATATCTGGTTTGTGTTTCTTGGAATGTCCTACATTGATATAAGTGCGAGAATTATTGTTTAGACACGTTATTAAATAAACGATGTAGAACAAATGTGGAATTTACAAATACCGTTGTCAATCTCGTTTTTACTGTGTATCTGGCCGTATAGGTTTGCGATCAGAAATATCGCACTCAGCTATCAACTTCTAATAAATGTCTAAGAGATGTTTTTATTTGATGTTAGGCGTTTTACGGATATATACTGTTCAGTCGATATTGTCGACCATAAACCCTGACTGCTCATTGGAGGGACAAATTCCAAAGTTAAAGCTCAGCTACTTTGGCCATCTGATGAGAAGAGAGCAGTCGCTGGAGAAGGATTTGATGTTGGGAAAGGTTGAGGGTCACCGGAGAAGGGGTAGGCAGCGAACGCGATGGTTAGATGGCATCCTCGAAGGCACTGCAGATGAAGTTATGTGATGTTAGGAAGATAGTGAGAGACCGGAAAGCGTGGCGTGACATGGTCCATAGGGTCACGAAGAGTCGGACACGACTGAACTGAACTGAACTGTTGTGCATGGGACGTTGATTTTGCTCATTTTGCAGTGCAATATGCAAATTTTTAAACGCTTTAGTAAGATAATCCAGATGTATCTAATGGACATTCGTAACCTTCTTGGTATCTTTTATACCCATTTGATAGCGTATAATGGAAGATTCATGCAATTGAAGATGTCCTGAAGGCGCACTCGAAGGTTAAAACAGATGTTATACCAGGCGATTAAAAATATTGATCTGAGAAATGCATGTTCTCGCAATTCAGTTAATTTAATTTAATGATGAAGTATGAAAGCATCATGCAATTTTAAAGAACAACACCTGCATAAGAGCACCTAAGTACTGAGCAAAATAAGCACTTCTTACATCTCCTCACTAACGCCTATATACCCCATAAAAGGTGCCCACTTCTCGGCTAGGCGTAGGATGTCTCATATAATAGTTTCCGTAATAATATTGACACCTTTTATTCACTGTGCGCCCTGTGCAGTCGAGTATGGCAATCCACAGAACTATGAGATAGTTCAAATAGTAGTAAGTGCCCGAACAGTAAGGTAAGCTTACATAGCTACTGTAAATGTTTGTGTATATTCCTCGCACTCAATCACCTTTCTGTTCTTTCATCCATGCCACGTGCACTAATTTGGTAAAAGTACAAAACATACCTTACCTGGGCCCAAGTGAGCAAAATTCAGCTTCCGACAACAGCATGGTGGCAATAAAACTTGTATTCACTACTGGCGACCAATTTTGTAATCGCAATGTTCGCAAGTTTGTGAGAAAAAGCCGGCATAAGTCATCGATGCCGAAATTGTTCACTATAGATCATTCTCCATTATCACCATGCGTCTGTTGAAGGCATATTCCCTACGAAAATGAGTAGGTATCTATGGCCTCAATTTAAGGAAAGCGTCTCCGGTATTTATTTCATTTTTAGTTGTTGATTACATCATATTCCCCGGTGCGCACTGTTTCCCACTCAGCAAACCGTTTGAAAAAATTTTATGTACAACTGTTGTTCAAAATTCTTGGCACGTACTTACGTCTGCCTACGTGTAGAAATGGGAAAGCATGGAGAGTTCTGCTACGCCGCTTAGTGGATTCGCCCGACACTACGCTAGTAAACTTCCGCCGCACTTGGCCAGTAGGGCCTATGTGTATGACGTATTTATCCACGTAAAATGAAGGAGCGACGGTGATTGAACTTCATGAAGACAATAATGTTCACTTCATATCGCGAGAGGGTGTTTTATTGAAAAACTTTATGAAAACAATGATGTTTACTCGACGGCGTGGGAGATTGTTGAACTCTTACACGAGGAGAGATTAGATGCGGGGCCCCACGAGCTTCAGTATGATACCATAATGATGTCTTGATACAACAATTGTCTAATGCAATGTAATGAATGTACTAAATACCAGTGTATTTAGTATCTCCGTTATAATTTAATCCTGAAAAGCTCCCTGAATATAGGCGAATTTACACACGTGGCCTTTTATTCACATAAATAATGTCATTCGTTTAATGTTCCATTCATATCTGTTCTCGATGTAGACAGCTGAAACATGCTGAAACGTATAATTGGTGGTTCTGGTTTACGAACTGTGCAAAAAGGTATCTATTACATCGTTCAACGCTCACCAGGTCTAGCAGCTCGGCAGTATAAAATGAAACAACTGCGAACGGCTCGCCTTTCAACTACAACTCCTGAATAATAACCCGCATATACGATACGATTTCATGGAATATAATTGCCGAAATATCATGCATAACGTAACTTGGCGTATGGTACCATACCTTACTATCTCAAACTACACATTACACCACAAGAATCGAAGCTAAACAAAAGGCCCCTATGGACGCGTGCGGGAAAAAGCAAACTGAGCGTACTGCTCTGTTGTAATTGCAGTCACTCCTTCCCTATTGAATGCAAAGGAACGTTATTCTGCCCACAAGAATGCAAACTAACATGTACTGCCAATTTATAGGAAGTTACGCCCACAAAATAGCGTCATTTACATAGCGTGCCCTGTTTAGTAATTCCTGCACCATTACTGTGCGATGTCATTGAAGTTTAAACAACGCGAATTAGTCTAATTTATATGGAGCCTTGTACTACGGCATCCCTTGTGGTTTAAGTCACTTCGTAGTTTTAAGGCCTACGGATTAAATCATAATGTACTCTCGTCATCATTATCAGCCTGACTACACCCACTGGTGGTAAAAGACCTCTCACATATCCCCTCAATCAACCTGGTTCTGTGCCAGCTGCAACAGTGCAATTTTGTGCAATATTTGAGGGCATCGTACACAAGATGATAGAGGTCAGCAAGAAGAACTCTCGGTTATCTAAAGCATGGCACCTGACTGCCAGTATTAGCAGTCTAATCTGGTATGCATCTATCGAGTAAAACGCCTTTGGCTAGAATATCTATAGTCTAGCAAGTGTGGCCTAAGACCGCAGAGGTCACATCTATAGATACGCTGTAGCATGTGAACATCTTCATTAATATATATTACTACCAACATTTTCTACCAGCTTTTCACTATTGATTTTACTTCGAAGTAGTAGATAGGCAAAGCCACTGAGACTAATCAGTGTATTTCATCTTGCTTTTTTTTTCAGGGAGAAATGAATTTGGACTCTCATGCAATGGTTTCTATACCAAGTGAAGGACCGTGGATCATTTTTCGTCACGCCGAGCCCTGATTGGGAAATGGTGTGCCAGGCTTTAAAATCAGAGTTAGTCACTTTCAGAGAAGCAGACAAGAGCGCTACAACGAGACTCTTGTTCCATTTTGTGGGACATTGTTTGTTGCCACAATAAAAGCATAAAACTGTGGCACCTGCTTTGATTTGGGTGTACCGAGTCAATAGGGAATTGTACGCATTGTACAAACACATTGGCAGTTGTACAAATAATATAAGACATTGCTGCGATTGCAACAAAAGCAGCCGTTCAGTCTACAGAATGGGTAACAAATCTCTTTCAGGTGAGAAAATTTCGCAATTTGCTCGCCCTAGCAGCCAGAGCGCTGCAAAAAGAGCAAAAAGGTGAACTCCTTGACAAGCTAGAAAATTGCTTGACAAGATGTGACTTCGGCTCTCCGCACGATACCTTTGTGTAGACAAGAAAGTAGGTTTGGTAGGTTTGTTGTGTATCACTAGTATGACAGTGCTGAATAGCAGTTTTATTACCGGCATATGGAAGTAAGTTAGGTCACTCTAAGATAATAAGTAGTCTATCACAGCATACTACTTTTATTGACTTTCTTTAAAGCGAAAGGGGTCCCTCTATTTCCTAATTATTACACGCCACATAAATTTTGTAAGCCATCTACTTCATGTCAGAAGTCCAAATCAGCACTTTAACATTGTCACGCTGCAGAAGCCTCCAGCATCAATAAAATCCTAGCCGCGACATCGTGTTTCGATGGAGGCAAACAAAGACGGCCGTGTACAGCGCGATCTAGGTGCAGGTTAAAGAATACTGGATACCAAAAATTTACAGAGTCCTCCAATAAGGTGTCCCTCATAGCCTGACTTGCTTTAGGCCTTGAACACCTAGAAACAAATCAAGAAATTTTCATCGGCAATGCACCCACCAATTTGACGTATATATGACCAAGCTATTATCAGACGCTCTCAACTGACTTAGACATCCAAATTGCCGTACGTCTGAAGGAGCTAAAGCACTGAGATGCATTTTGTAGTAGACTCATGGAAAATTCGTTAGATCTTGAATGGAGCGGGCGGGCCTTGAAACTTCTAGGGTGGAATGGTTCATGGCGTAACAAAAAAATACTCGCGGCCGCACGTGCTTTATGTGGAGAGCGCGTGGGAAAGATGCATTACACGGGCTTTGTACTGCGTTTCAAGCACGTGGGCGTACAGCGATGGCTAGCATTCCGGTCAGAGAGCTAGCCATGTGGTGCCAGCACGAAGCGCTCGGCGAGCGGATCAGCTGCGTATCAGGTTCCAGGGACAGCGAGGACAACGACCTCAGCTGTTCTTAATTTGCGTCAAAAGTTTTGTAATCTCCTTCTATTCTTTATTTTCGGTGAAATAATGGGTTAGAGTATTTACCTCTCCCTCACAAACTACGTGGTGGTTTAGTATAGAGTGAAATGGACACAGATAGGGATGGATGTACCATAATGTCAGTAGACTCACCGCGTCGAGTGATGTCCTTTGTTATGAAAAATGTTTCTTTTTTTTTTCTATGCGCTTCTTCTCTCAGGTTTAACCTGCTAGTTTTTTCGACAAAACTTTAATTTGACAGTCAGGTCCGGGAAGAAGAAATGGGTCGCCGGAGACGCATTATTTACGTTTTTTTTTCTTAAGCTACTTGTTTCAAACCACGCATGATGGTACGATACAGACAAGTGGGCTGAATAGTGCGATTCTCTTTATTTTTGCTTTACTGAGGTAAATTTATTTGGTTAATGTTAAACTCCGGCGCCGAAAAAGTATTATCCTCCAACCATCCCCACTTTCGGCTTTAAAACAAATGCTGCGTGGTTGACCAATCCGATGCGAAGAGGTTAGCGCAGTCGACCGTTGAAAATTGTCGACTCACTGCTGCTTTCAGACTCATGGATTTAGAAGTTCCCATTACCTATTATCTGAAGCCTGCAGCAGAGTTGGTGTTATATTGCCTTAGCAAAGACGGTTAGGAACACACTGAATTTAGAGGGAACGGGCATAGGGCTTGGCACCAGAGGTTTTCTTGTACTGCAGGGTGGGTGCGGATGAGGTCGAGGATAATCGGAACAGCGCTGCCGTGCATCGGGGGAGCGCTACAGTGCTTTTTATGGTCTGCTTTGTCACTTCTAGAAGTATTGGTTCGGAAGGTATAATAGTTAATGGCATGGGGAGAGTTACTGGCGATATATTGAGATAATGTGCATAGTACCTAGTTTGGAAGAGGTGAAAATTATCCCGCAGATGCTAATTTTCCTCTCAAAGTAGCTACAACTGCCACCTCCTATTGTCCTCTATTCTTCTATTAGCATCTTTTTGCCCATTTAGAAAGTATCTGCACTGGACGTATTGGAATCGCAGCGCGTATGTTAATATGTTTGGTCGTCTAGTTTACTCGTTCGTGTTGGCGATGACATTTTGGACTGGAGAGGATTACAGTGAATATAAATATATGGTATATTGTTTGCCAGCTTTAGGTTTGCGTGCGATCCGATCTGTGAGGTAAGATATTCGCCGGCTGCACTTTTTTTTTTTTTTTTTTAGCATTAAGCTTTGCAATTGCTTTGGTCAGCAATCGAAACATCTGAAAACGCGCCATGAAGTGGCATCGGTCACTACACGTCTTTCCGTGGAGAACATGTCCCGGGGCCTTCTCTCTCTCTCCTGAGTGGCCTGGAGAAAGGAACGGCGGTGCTTCAAGGCTGTGCGCTCCCTCCGTTACTATGATAGCCTACTATGCAAAATAACCTGTCGACCTTGCTCGCATCAAGACTAAAGAGCGAGTTTTGCGGTAGCTACGCCAGCGAGCTCTAAACGGTTGCTCTTCTCAGAGAACACCTCGATTTACCGCTACTAGCCAGCTCACGGCAGTGGTTTTGTTCAATTAAAGAAGCATGAGGAAAGCATAAGCATATAATATGCAGAGTGGCCTTGTCTCGGGATCGTTATTCATCACTGTCAAGTGCGGAATATTCAAAAGTTAGTCAGCTGTCGTAATTCTCGCAACAGCTCATAACAGAGAAGGTGCGCATCCTCTTTTGCTGTTGTCTTTTACTTCACAAAATCACATATGCAAACCCCAACGTATAGATGAAGCATGAAGTACGCATTTTCTACGAGGAAGGGTATTCGTGCCGTTTTATTCACAGCAGCACGGGTGGTATGACGTAAGTAGGGGCTCCACAGACATGACTGGCTAGAATTCACCCCAACTCACGGTCAACGCACGAGAAGTGACGGAGACAGTGCGGCGGCCTTCGAAAGTATGAAGCCGGTCACGTGGTCGGTACACAACGAAATCTAGGTTAGCGGTAGGCTTCACTTCGCGGTTCACAACTTTGGCAAACGGTACGCGGCTGCAAACATTTCTCGAGCTACTGCGACAATTGAAGTAGCTTTCTAGATATTGCAGGATGTGTTACGGCTAATGCTTCGGTTGCTGTGAAGAGTCTGGATATAATAAACATCTTATTGGCTGTCAGTTAGTAATTATAGTAGTGAACGTGATTCCCCTCATTTTTCATACCCGCCAATGCTGGTAATGCCACACCTAATGCCGTTGGTAATGCCACACAAAAAAAAAAGGATTTACGCGTTTATTATGCGGCAGCCTATAATTAGAAACTATTCGCATTTCTTTCTTCACAACCATTACCCTGTCAGATACCCGTTCAGACAATGAAGTAAAGCAGAGTCTAAAAACAAAATGTAAACAAAAGATAAATTGCTAGCCTAAAGCTGTTGCTCATCTTGGAGTGTGAGGTTTCATTGCTTTATGAGCGCACTCGAAAAAAAAAAAATACTTTGAAAAACAAATTGTGAAAGCGGACGCGAAGTAAATGTACTTTGAGTATCGCCAGTTGTTGTACTGATCTTACTCCTAGGTTTATGCACTTCTTTGAGCGCGTGGTGTACTGTTTCGACAATTATGTATTTGCAGCCGAACTCCTGTCTGCTATAAATTGTTTATTTGCTCTAAGAATTTTGGATATTTGAATATATAAATGGCGCAATGCTGAATGCAAAACAAGGTGATTGTTGCATTCTCACTCTTAACTACGTTTCTTCGGCGCTTTTGCTTTCCGCTCACTCCTCGAAAGAAGCAACGCTCTAAACGCTACCATTCTGCCTACTACGGGCGTCCACCTATATACAAACCCTCCGAAACTCGCTTTGAAGTGTACGTACCTTCACGCGCGATTGCCGAGGTCATGAAGCACGACCAGCGCCACGAGGAGTAAATGGGTAACGGCCTGAAATATAGTAAAAACGCTGGTTTCGGCGAGATGCAAAGAATATATAAGCAGCTTTCGCCGGCGTTCCTAGGCACGTAGCTGAAGAAACTCCACTTTGCAAGACGCATCAAACATGCTTTCCTGCTTCTTTCAGCAGGTTAGTACGGCTACAATTAAATTGCATTTCTTTCTATGGTACCGCTAGCGGGAGGTTGGAACATAATATTTTTTGTGTGTGTGCAGGAACTTGTAAGTGTAATTGCCAAATGAGAATATAATTTGCGGCTATGTCCTGAATCTTTAAGACAAGAGTTACAAATAATCGAAAGAGATACTTGAGTCTATCGTACATGACCTCCGAAATTAAATATGAAGGTGAAAAGGAGCGTATTGACAAAAAGCACCGAGTGTGTACTGCGGTGAGTAATTAAGAAAAAACTTTGGATTGTGAGGAGGGAAAATACTAGCATCTACTGAGTGTGTCCGGAGATTGATTACTGAGATAAATAGCTAGTTTTAGAGAAAGTGCTTCTGGCTTGAGACTAGATGGGACTTGTTCAAAACAAACAGTATTCCTTCCTCTTCAACTGAAGGCGTCAAGAACGCGATGTTGAAACGCCATGAAAAAGTGGAAGGTAATATGTTACTTCCGATATAAAAAAATAAAGCGGCATATTGATAATGACCCCGCGGACTTGATAGCAAGACTCTAATATACGTGACTGAGAATATAAGGCTCGAAAATCAGTAAAAGAGGAGAAATCATGGAAATGCGTATGGAAGAGAAATAATGCTACTTGCAAAAGCAAAAGCTATGAGCTGAAAATCAATTGTCCTCATACGAAGGATTATTTTCATAAAATTAAGTGGGTACTGTCAACACCCGTTGCATGTAGTTGTTGCTTTTTTTTTTAGATTGTTGTTCGACACTTTTGATTTGTTCCTTGGAATTCTGTATTGAAATAGGCGGTTTTTAGTTTGTCTATTATCTGTTCCTTACAAACCAATTCTTGCACTCTGCGTTAAATATTGAGAGTAAACTCAGAACGCTTTTTACGTACCTTGCGTGTACATATCACATAACCATGTTCACTAAAGCACGGCATTTCTTCGACAATTGTTTTTGTTTTTTTAATTTCTGTATACAGTATATGTTCCTGCTCACGTTGCCAAAAAAATACACCGAATATTTTGTTAGCCGTTATTCTATCGGAGCTATTTAGCAGTTATGCAAAGAAAGTCTCAACGAGCACTTTTTTTTTTTGCATTTTGAAAGTATGCTTTTCTTATCGCATCGTGTCTCGCATTCTGTAAGAAATATTTTACCAAAGTCGCCAGAGCTAAAGTTTATGCAGAACAACAGTTCACAATAACAATGAAAGAAGCCTCCAGCCTCCAGAACGTCATTATTAGCCCAACGTGCGTAATTAGCTTCTCATATATTTATCTTTTTTTTTTTTCATATATCTTAATTCATCTTTCAGCCCAGCCTCTTTCGTTTCAGGTGTTCAGGACAACAGATTTATTCTCCAGCGCCCAGAGTAACGATTTGCGGTGACAGGTAACCTTATAAAATAATCGTGACATATTTATCATATCAACATAGATAGTAGATTGGGTGCCTCTTTGCAGAAAAGCCGGCTCCAGTATTCTTTGTAGCCTTTTGTTAATAGCCGTCGTACTTGTTAGCAAATTTATTAATGCTTATTTTCTCCTATTGAAGGAGAAGTGTGAGAAGCATTCGCGAAAATCAGGCGTCGCCACTATCTCGACGATATGCAAAGTAGAACAAGTGAATTTTCAGTAACATCAATAGACCTAGGGATGCTCTAATTTTAGGTCGCTATTAAGCCTTCAGCAACCATTTCAACATTCATATAAGATCGTTTAGGGAAGACGTGATAAGTTAACCCACCCGAAATTTTGATTTCAATGATTTATTGATATAATAATACTTCTTAATTTATAATAATATCGAAAACGACTTCATCTACTTACGTTCATGATTACTGGTCTGAACAAATTACAAGTTTTACGTGTCAAGACGATGAGCTAAGGCGAGTGTCCCCGGGAACGACTGAACCAATCGTTTATTATCGCATACAGTCACTCCCACAAGTTTGCCTTCTTAAAGTTTCTGGTTGAAAGATTCAGATGTTCTCTTCTTTTCATCGTCAGATATAGATTAAGTGTAATTCATTTTAAAAACCTGGAAACACGACACGCTTCGAAACATGCAATGTGTAAAGGTGATATGTAAAATAAGTCTTAGTTGTAACAGCGACACACCTTACGCCCTCAAAACTGTACTCTGACGTCTACCAGCACCTGCCTTGTTTTTACGACAGCTTTAAAGGTGGTGTTTAAATTCAGGGAGAGAGATAGAAATTGTAATGCTATATTCACTAATATCTATCTTTGCTTTGGTCACCGAAGGGCTGATGGTGCAAATCATTGCCGCACTCATACTTGTATTCAACAACATGATATAAATGGCTGCCGCACGGGCTAAACTACAGCAAGGCAAGCAGCATCGTTGGCTTAATAAAAAACATGTATAACGCAATAGTGAGTCTCAGAGGCTTATTTTCAGATGTTTTATCAATTGTAGGGAACTTGGTGCTCTAAATCGTAACGGTCGCTTTGTAAATCCCGACTCTAATATGCATGGCCATAACCGCTACATTCTGTAATCATGTGTGCGCTCACAATTACAATAAGTTTCAATATGACAACTGAGAATACAACATCATCTCGACTGCCAGACACAATGCCAGCCACAACCACTATTCACCGAAAACTGGATAATGTTATCCACTCACCCAAATTTGTGCCACACCACGCAACGTTGGCCTTATGTTGGAGCCCCGTCAGTTAACCTCAACAACCATAGGCTTTTGAGAAGTCATGCCCAATCTCATTTTTTCTTCTTGATTTGAAGTACACGGTCAATACCCAATAGCTCTCGTTTATTTCTATACACCTATTTATACACCTCGTTTATTTCTATACTGTCGTCCTGCCTATTTAACCTATATATAGAGTGCATCATGAGGAAGGCTGGTCGGGACGAGTCTTCATATGGAGTGAAGATTGCTGGAAAACGTATCAACAACCTTAGATATGCGGATGATACCACTTTAATGGCAGAAAGTGAAGTGGAACTCAAGAGACTTCTGATGCGCGTACAAGAAGAGAGTGAGAAGTTTGGGCTTAAACTGAACATCAAAAAGACAAAGATCATGGCGTCTTGCCCTATCAAGTCCTGGAGCATCAATGGACAAGAAGTGGAAGCTGTGACAGATTTTCTCTTCTTGGGCTCCAAGATTACCTCGGAAGGAGACTGCAGCCATGAAATTAGGAGACGCCTGCTTCTCGGAAAGAGAGCAATGGTTAGCCTTGACCGCCTAGTAAAGAGCAGAGACATTAGTCTGCCAACCAAGAACCGTATAACTCGTGCTATGGTCTTTCCAGTTGTGATGTATGGATGCGAGAGTTGGACTGAGAAAAAGGCTGACCGCCGAAGAATTGACGTGTTTGAATTGTGGTGCTGGCGAAGACTCTTGAGAGTTCCTTGGACTGCCAGAAGATCAAATCAGTCGATATTGTCGACCATAAACCCTGACTGCTCATTGGAGGGTCAAATTCTAAAGTTAAAACTCAGCTACTTTGGTCATCTGATGAGAAGAGAGGAGTCGCTGGAGAAAGATTTGATGTTGGGAAAGGTTGACGGTCGCCGGAGAAGGGGTAGGCAGCGAACGCGATGGTTAGATGGCATCCTCGAGGCACTGCAGATGAAGTTATGTGATGTTAGGAAGATAGTGAGAGACCGGAAAGCGTGGCGTGAAATGGTCCATAGGGTCACGAAGAGTCGGACACGACTGAACGACTGGACTGAACTGAACTGATCATGTTCGAAACACCTATTGTTCTTGCCATAGCTACCAGATTTGTCCTCAGTTTAGAAATCTCAAATGACGTGCCTTGGAGGTATAGTTTAGGTTATATAGTCGTCAGAATCTGTACAAATAACTTTATCAGTAATGCTACGAGATTACAAATATACAGTATACACACACTAGCAGTTTATTTTGTTCTTCTTCTGTAAGTAAGACGACGAATACAGCGCCGTGGCATGAAGAGCGGATATTGGCAAATTGAGGTCGATGAAAGAGATCGCGAGAAGACCGCATTCATCACACCGGACGGACTTTTTGAGTTCAAGGTGATGCCATTTGGCCTCTGCTCCGCACCAGCCACGTTTCAACAAGTAATGGACACAGTTCTGTCAGGCTTGAAGTGGCAAATTTGTTTGGTATATTTGGACGACGTTGTTGTCTTCTCGTCAAACTTTGGAGACCACCTAAAACGACTGCAGACAGTGCTGGAAGCCATCAAGCAACGCTAAAAGCAGAGAAGTGCCACTTCACCTACGAAGAACTGCAGTTCCTAGGTCACATCGTTAGTAAGGATGGTGTTCGTCCAGACCCGGAGAAAACAGCTGCAATCACACAATTCCCACCGTCAGTCGACAAGAAAGCTGTGCTCCGATTTCTTGGGTTGTACGCTTATTATTGACGTTTTGTCAACCTTTTCGCGCATCGCCGAACCGTTGACGCAGCTTACAAAGGCTGACGTACCTTTTAAATGGGAAGCGCCGCAAGGAGAAGCCATTGACGAACTCAAGCGCCGCCTACGGTGCCCTCCTGTACTTGGCCACATTGATGAAAACGCCGAGACCGATATTCACACCGACGCGAGCAGTGTGGGCCTAGGAGCCGTTCTCGTACAGAAGAGCGCCGAACAAGGGAAAGTAATCGCCTACGCTAGCAGGTCTCTCAAAAAAGTCGAAGTCAATTACTTGACGACCGAGAAGGAGTGCCTCGCTATTATCTGGGCCACTTCTAAGTTTCGTCCGTACTTATACGGCCGACCATTCAAGGTGGTAAGCGACCATCACGTGCTCTGCTGGCTGGCTAATTTGAAAGATCCCTCCGGCTGCCTCGCCAGATGGAGCCTACGACTTCAAGAATTTGTCTTGACTGTAGTCTATAAGTCGGGTCGGAAGCATTTCGGCCCAGACTGCTTATCACGCGCTCCCGTCGATGCTCCCCCGAAGGACGATGACGGCGACGTCTTTTTAGGACCAGTAAGCGCCTGCAGTTTTGGAGAACAACAGCGATCAGACCCTGATCTGAAAGCGCTAGCCGATTACTTAGAAGGAAAGACCGCTTCCCCTCCTGGTGTGCTCAGGCGACAATTATCATCGTTCGCGTTAAGCAATGGCCTCCTCGTGAAGAAGAACTTCGCACCCAACAGGATCGCGCAACTACTTGTAGTGCCTAAAAACCTCCGGCAGGAAATTCTGCAGGCGTTGCATGATCAGCCCCCAGCAGGCCATCTCGGATTTGCACGCACGTTGCGTCGAATCCAGGAGAAGTACTACTGGCCGCGACTGCCTGCCGAAGTTGCCCACTACGTGAAGACATGTCGTGAGTGCTAACGACGCAAGACACCGCCTATCAGACCAGCAGGACTACTAAACCCGATCCCGCCCTCAGACCTGCCCTTTCTAGAGACTGGAATGGATCTCCTCGGCCCCTTTCCAGCATCGTCTATGGGTAACAAGTTAATAATCGTGGTCACTGACTACCTTACCCGTTACGCCGAAGCAAAAGCACTGCCCAATGGTACCGTGGCAGAAGTTGCCAGATTTTTTGTCGAACAAATTCTCTTGCAACACGGTGCCCCAGAAGTGCTCATCACGGACAGGGGAACGGCGTTTACGGCAGAGTTGACGCTAGCCATCCTGGAATACAGTCATACAAGTCATCGATGAACAACTGCGTACCATCCCCAGACCAATGGCCTTACGGAGCGCCTGAACAAAACGATCGCGGACATGATCGCCATGTACGTCAACGCTGAACGCAAGACTTGGGACGCCATCTTGCCGTATGTGATCTTCGCGCATAACTCGGCAGTCCAGGAGATGACCAGAGCGACCCCGTTCAAGCTCGTGTACGGCAGGGAGCCCACGACGACGCTCGACGCAATGCTGCCGCACGTAACTAACGAGGATAACCTTGACGTCGCCGCCTACCTACAGCGCGAAGAGGAAGCCCGACGACTCGCACGGCTGCGTATTAAAGACCAACAGCGCACCGACAGTCGACGTTACAAATTACGACGACGCCACGCAGAGTACAATCCAGGAGACCAAGTGTGGGGTTGGACACCAATTCGCCGGCGCGGACTAAGTGAAAGTTGTTGCGTCGATACTTTCGGCCGTACAAAATTATTCGCCGCGTCGGACCACTGGACTATGAAGTCATTCGCGACGGAACGTCAGCATCACAACGGCGACGCGCATGCCCAAAAATTGTACATGTTGTCCGTCGGAAGCCCTATTACGCGCGTTAATGAATCCGTGGTGTTTTAACTTTGTAATGTTTCTACTTAAGTTGCTTTGTTTATTTTGGAACATCGAGGCGATGTTTTTTTTTAAGGGGGGAGTAAGCCGCGAAACCTTCAAAACTTTATTTGTTGTTTTTTTTAACAGCCGCCGGCATGCTGCCTTACCACTGTGATTCTGGCACGCGTATCAATTTTGTATACCGTGTTTGTTCATATTCATTGTCGTGATACGACGCGTTATCATTTTTTTTGTCACGAAGGATGCGCCGAGGATCCCTTGCGTATGCTTCTACAATGTTCCAGGTTGTGCTATTAGCAGTTTGCGACGTGATCTATATTGTTCTGAGCAGCCTTTAAATTGAGCGTTGACGAGTGTGGCGGGCAGTCTTTGTTCGACCATCGACAAGCCCCTTTGTTGCTATCGCCGCCGCCGAGTTGCTTAGTTCTTTTGCAATGCAAGTCAGCCGAATAAAGAGTTTCTTCAGTGCAATCACCGACTCTTCATTTGTGTCATTGACCTTGTCACCACCACGTGACAATATTTACCCACATCATGGAGCATCTAATTGCGAATGACCTGCTACTTAAAAATCAGCATAATTTTTTGTGCCAACATTCATGTCAAACTCAAATGTTTGCATTAGTTGCGGATGTACACCTTAGAATTTACAGTGTCTTGTTAACTGACGCAATTTTTATCGAGTTTCTAAAGCCTTTGATCGGGTTGCCCACAAGCGCATCATCAAGAAGATGCACAACTTGCAACTTGACCAAAATACTACAAATCGGATAGAATAATTTTTAGCTAACAAACAATAATCTGTAGCGGCTAATAACATCATATATGAATCTAAATATGGTAAATCAGGTGTACCGCAAGGATTCTTTGCACGCCCACTTCTGTTCTTAATTTATATAATGACATCGCGACAGACATTAGTTCCTCCATACGTCATTTTGCCTACTATTGCATCATTTATAGGGAAATAGCTAATCCTAACTACATTGCTGCCTTGCAAACAGATCTAAATAGGTTAAGTACTTGGTGCAGTGTTTGGCAGATGGAAATAAACACCGATAAAAGCAAACAGATGATTTTTTTTTTTGACTTTGTAGAAGTCCAGTAGGCCACTACATTATAAATAACATTGTCACTGAGCGCACATCAACTTTCAAATATTTAGACATTGTTCTTTCCCCAGACCTCAATTAGCAAAGCCACATAGAATATATCATTAGCAAATATTTCAAAAGATTAGGCCTTCTCAAACGCCGCCTGTCTTTAACTAACCCTGATACCAAGTTACAGGCCTACACATCTCTAATTCGGGCATTTTTAAATTATTGTTCGGTAGTATGGTATTGCCACCAAGGTACATTATCCAGCACCATAGAATCTGTGCAAAATAAGGCCAGCTGCTTTATTCTGTGGCAGTACTTCCCATACGAATCTCGATATACCACAAAAATTCTTTCGCCTGGGGTTGTTCCACTCCCTCTACTGAAATAATTTATCTTTCGCGCGCAGGCACATCAGAACCGCACATCACATATCATCTCGTACCGACCATGCGCACAAAATTCATTTTTTTGCCCGCACAAACAAATATCTGAATTAACCGTTAGTCTTGGCTATAAGTGAGTGGAATGTTTTACCTGGCAGCATCGTGGTCATTAATGAAACAACATCTTTCCGCTCATCCTTACTAACATTTCTTGAATCTAGCGCAGCAGTGCAGTTCGTTCGAATTTGCCGCCTTGTACCTGTGCTGTGCCTTGTGCTTACATGTACTACATTTTATTCGGTTTTTGGCATACTTCACCATGCCCACAATGTACAACACTGAGCTTATTTTATAACTCACATTGTATTCCTTCATAATTGTTTTTTCTGGATTTGTATTGTGTATGTCATAAACCCATGTGCATTTTATGCAACCATTTATTTTATATGCTCGTCCCCTATGTAATTGCCATAAATAAATAAAACGAATAAAATAAATAACAGAAAAAAAATAAATGAAACAAAAAAGAAACTTCTCTGAGTTGAATGGCTTGTTTTCAATGTCCCAGTCTACGACAGCTTCAGACCCTTGGCTCTTAAGGTAGCTTCTGGCTGCACCAATCAACAAAAGTCTGCGACGATGCGCAAGGGCTGCAAATCAGCGGGGAAAACTTGAAAGTGAAGATCTCAGGAACTCATAACCGCCGGGAGGAAATTGCGCCAACGCAGCCGTTCAGCTAGCGTGAAAGGCTACCACGCATCTATAGAAGCGGTGGAGGAGGCTCGCGGTTTGCAAAGGCACTGCAACAAGTTTCAATTTACATATTTTCGTCTACTCTTACTTTATCGAAGTTAAGTAACTGTCTCCCTCCTCACGCATCGTCGCTGGTGCTGCTGTCCTTTGAGCTTGTCTTTGCAATGGCCACTGCACTGAACTTCGAAACCTTTCTGCAAGTATAAAGTCCAAAACGGCAGCATGGCCCGCTCGAGAGACCTATCAGGCTGGTACCAAGAAATACATCATTTCATTTTTATTTTTGTCTGGTTTGCTTTATGTTGCGTAAAGCAGTATAAGCAGGCCAATGGTTGTTTCCCCCCTGACAATGTCATGCTCTCTCTGAACAATCAAAATATGCTTATGTACTAATTAAAGCATTTAAACACTGTATCGCATTCCTATTGAAAAGAACCTGTATCCGATTTTAATAGGTCCTTTATGAAATAATATGGGAGTATGCAGGAGCCGATACGGAGCATAAATGATCCATAAAGAACCATTAGGACTAGTAGTAGGACGCACAGGACATGAATATAGGTCCTGTTTTTCCTTAACAGACTCCTGAAACTCCTGTATATCGCACGTGAAATATATATTAGGAGTTATCGGAGTTGTGAATAGGGCCTGTGTACCATTATACAGGAGTTGGATGTGCTCCTATGCATTCAGCATTTGTTTAAGTAAGGTTGCAATGTCAAAGTTTGATATGGGCATTCGGTGTCGCAGCTAAATTAGCTCAATCAAAACGTTTTTCAAATTTGAATAAAGTGAACACTATTGAAAGTTTATTTTTCATTACTGATCTCTGCATGGGCCACCGTGAGCATATGCGTTAACTACACGCAACAATCGCTGCGCATCTTCCCACCTTATGTGGCACGTTCATACCTGAAATTGATGACGAGCCTGCAATGCGAAAGTTTGGGAAATAAATTCGCCTTTCCACAAGAACAAAACAAGTATATGCTCGAGCATTACTCAAAACACGACGCTGCCCGCCGAACTTTTCATCGATAGCTGCATATCAGCATCGATGCTTATTTAAGGGTTTGAATATGCAAAAGGCGTAGTGGGAAGTGAAATACTGTTGCCGGTGCTCCGCTGGCAGCATGCCAAGCCAAAAAATGAGCTATGACATGTGGCGCCGCAGGAGATATCTCTAGTAGAAACAAAAACGTGCTCTAACACGACGAAAAAATAGCCAGCTCGTAGCCTATTCACAAATTGTGAGATGCAAGTGTAAAAAACTGATAGTTTTATTGATGGTAATATTGGTTACCCCTGGGGAAAGGAAAACAAGATTCAGCGTGTTTACAGGAAAATTGTTGAAGGACGACTGTACTCGAGAAAAAAATCCAAAGTGTGAAGCCACAAAGTAGCGCTACAAAAGGACGAATATAAGCATAGCAATCATCGGTCGCCGTAGTGTAGTGTAGTGTTTTTTTTTTCTTTATTGCTTTCTCAAAAACAATTCAAGCAATACAGACACTGCTAAATTACGCCAGTACAGGCAGGCCTGGCTCGGTTAAAAGTTTTAGTGGTTAGTGTACTCTGCTGAAGTGCGGTGGGATCCGTAGATTCATGGTACTTCCTTCCCTGGATAAAATTGCTTTAATATTTTTTACCAATGGTATTTTATACAAGGGAACGTTTTTTTAACCCGCAGCCGCATTTTCCCCGATGACTACATCCTATAACCCACATCTCCTACAACTCCCATATCCAATAACCCTTATGAGTAGGTCCAATATATATATATATTTTTTTGGTCAATACATTGAGGACTCTAATAAATCAGTTTATAGACGGTCGCTTCCCTGCAGATGTGACTTTTACGCGGATGTTGTAAACATTTGGGAGACCACCTAAGCTCCTCTTTTAAAAGTGTAACGCGACCGCATTAATGGCTTGCTTCTAGCGGCGACTACGTTTGCAGCTCCTGGTTCGTGTAAATGAACTTCCCTACTCACTCAGTCCACAATCGGATGATTTGTGCTTCCCTTATATCCTCATATTCACGCGACATTGTAAAAGGAACCATTATTCAAAAAATTCACATCGGTTTTGCAAGCGAAAGTTCACGGGCATATTGCTCTGGAATGTGTTAGTTTGTGGCTGGAACTGTCGTGCAGAGATTGGCCCTAGGGTTACCTTAAGTCATGCTGCCACGTGACAAGACCAAATTGGCAGGAGCTCCCAACTCGGACCACTCATTGTAGATAGTAGAGAAAGCCGAATCAACGTTTCATCAATTGGTATCTCAGTCAGACACGCTGCAACTACTCCACGCAGGCAAGCTTGTGCGGCTTATTTAGATGGATCATTACATCTACATTGTGGGGCCTTGCGTGACATTTCAGCACTTCGCCGCAAGTCCTGCGAGATCATCAGGATAAGCATCGAAATACTCTTGCTGTTTCCAGTGATTTATCGGCGATACCCGCCTAATGTACGATCAGTCGGCGCCAGAGAACTGTGTTCAGCAGCCGATTAAATGGCTGACACTCCTTACTCCGCGCACGGCTAGTTCCAAACTGTGCTCACACAAATAGCAGGTCGCTTATTCTCTGCGTTTTGTTGTGTCAAGCGTCTTAGTCTTTCCGAAGGTGGCTGGGCTATGCAGCGCAGCTGTATACTCTAGTTGGCCGCTCCGATTTTTTTTTTCGGTCCTAGCAAGTTGTAATAATGCACCAATCTATTTTCAAGAGCTTTTTTTAGACGCTTTCAATTTATATAACACTCGTGGTTCGGAAATCACTTGAGACTAGCGCAGAAACGGCAAAAATGTCGCTGATTACATTTGCTCTCATAAAACATCTTCACTTTTCACACGACCACACGCCGCGAAGCAGCGTAGCCCAATCTTGCTCAAACTGACTGCATTGTGCGTGTCTTTGCCTCTGATTTCACAAGTGGCAGCTGCTTGTAATGGTAAAATAAGAAGTTTCTGCTGGTTATGCCGACATCAAGGCTGTTAACTAGATAGCTATGAGACTTTTTGGCGTAAAACCAGGCGTTTTCCTGTCTGTGTCTGGTGTCATCGCAGTTAACTTCTAGTTGGTCAACAGAGTCACGAGCTGACAGCCTCATGACCTCCAGTGAAAAGTTCAATACCACCACCCAATTCACGTGAAACGAGATATCATAGAAAAAAACAGGAACATAGTTGAACTATCATATGTGGCCAGAACTGAAGTCACCGCGTTTTTAAAATGATGTACTTTCCTTAAGATATCAATTTTCCTGGAAATAAGATGCAAGTAAGTTCCGCTTTCTGTACTTTAGCAATCTCTGCTAGTTTGTTCCCAACAATAAATTGCTTTGAAATCTTTCGCTTCCATGTATTCTTGTGGGTGCTAAGCAAGGTCTTCTCATCCAGCGTGATGCTGGAAATATCTTTATAGCTTGTGGTGCAGCGTCCGCGATCATGCCTATTGTTTCATAACACGGGGGTGGTCTCTATACTGTCAGTACAAACGTTTGGGTGACCGCGGTCATAGGAAAAACATTTATTGTAGATTTAAGTGACTGCCAAATATTCAAAAGGTTTAAGGAACAGATGAAACTCTAGCCTAGGTAAACTAGGAACTATACAGAATTGCTTGGACTAGTCTGCAAGATTTTTTCTTTCCAAAGGCTAAATAATTAGTAAAGTTAATTTATCTAATGTTACAAATAACAGATTGACGGGCAAAGTGTCAATGTAAAATTTTCAGATCACGATAAATAGGTAGCTGCGTTCTTGCCTTCTTCCTTAAATTTACATAAGTTATTTATTGAACCGGCCAAATTCCGTGCCTCCGGTAACCCCATATTAAAGCGCCAAGGCAAGTGATAACTTTACATCAAGGCCGCGAAATAAAGATAACTAAATCTTAGCTTCATGGAAACAATATAGCTAGCTGTATTTCGTGGCGATCTACAATTTTGGCCATGACACTTTTCCAAGCGAAATAAATAAAATTAGGATAATTAGTCTTCGATACTTAATTAACTCGGGAGAACGAAAATATACCGAAAATACCCTTACCAGGCTAGGGCTCAATGTATCTTTAGCACCTTGGTTGGATTTAGCTGGGACTCATTGTCAAGGGGCCTCAGTGGACGCCTTCCAGGCGCTCTCAACTATGCCGAACTGACAGGTGGCGCAGTTATTGCAGCCGACCACTCTGTTTCTACTGCGGACAACTTGGCCATGTGTATCGGTGCTGCCGCTACTGGGAAGAGAGGCAGGGCTTTCCGCCTGCTTCTGCTCGCCGTCGCTTCAACGCTGACTCAGCCCAAACCGAGGACGACCCTCCTGTCAGTAGGGAAACCGAATCCCCGGACTTCCGCCGCCGTTCCTCTTCATCGCCACAGCGTTATTCTACGCCGATGCGTCGCAGCACTGCTGACGTCAGCGGACGGTGGTCCCCTAGCCTTCGCCGGGGAAATTAACAGCACCAACCTCGCGAAGGGAGTTTGCAACCAGTCGAAAAGTGTTAAAACCCTCACCACCGCCGCAATTGCCGACAACCCGTTCTGACGACGCCGTAAACATTTACATTGCCGCACTACCGCCGAAAATGCCGCACCAGATGATCAGTCATGACGACAAAGCTGACAGCGCCGACCTTGCCGCACATCTGCTGCAAATGCCGAAAAAGACAAGCAACCCAGATTACGTTGTTAGCGCTGACTTCGCCGTTTCCATTGATGGGCTGGAGGTACATGCTCTGGTGGATACCGGGGCGAATGTTTCAATTATTAGCCAGAAACTTACCGACACGCTGCGCAAAGTAAAAACCGAATGGACTGGGCCAGTAATAAGAAGTGCTGGGGGTCAGCTACAGGCGCCGACCGGGAAGTGTACTGCCCGGATAGGAATAGGAAACGCGGTGTTGGCAGCTTCGTTATTCTCCCTGACTGCTGCAAAGACCTCATCTTGGTGTCACGCGCTCGGTAACCACCGGAGGTCCTCACCGAGATATGACGAAAAGGGGGGTGGTAAGTAAACGTGGAGAATGCGACGAAGACGCGTTGACTTCAAACAACAATAAGAAGACGTTTATAGGCTCAGAACAATTCACAAAGCATTTAGAGGGCAGCAATTAACATTCTAAAAGGCAGCGACACGAGTGAAGAAACAATCGAATTAAATACTCCGAATTACGTGTACAGGGTCATGCTTTTTCGGAATGGAAGTAACAATTCAAGTAACAGCAAGGGAAAGAAAGCTCAGAGCAGTTTCGAACATACAATTGACCGGGGAACGCGGCGGCAGTCCATCACTGGGACGACACAGACGGGCCACTCGAAGGCGACGATCCTTCCGGTGCAGCTTCCAGTCGAGGATGCGGTGCCGGCCACGGCGGCTCGGGTACCCCCCGGGAGTACGCGGCAGCCCGGATTTCCTTCTTCGGGAGCGAACTGGGCGGACTAACTTTGGGGCCTCGGTGGCTCCTTTTTAAACCATTGTCGACGATGCCTTGTGCGCAGGGTCGGAGGCCGAAATGAAACACACACCTAGAGCGCACACAGTAGTTCCCTCACAGAGGAAGGCTCACGTAGACAGACCACACTTTAGCACTGCATGGTCGCCATCTTAGGTTTGTAAAAAATAACGCACAACAAAACAACAGTCACGTACGCCTCAACTTCGGTTCTTCTGGGGGTCACATTGCCAGGAAAAAGAATATATGGATATACAAAGGAAGCTCTATACTTTGAATGTATTAGGGATGATTTTGAGTGGGGAAAGTACGACACAGGTAGTACGTACGCTTCTGCTGGAGCATGGAGAGAGTTGAAGCTAACACAGGGAAAGCTATGCTGTTTCGAGGCATTGTGCACGTACGCGTTCTTGCGCGCCCGACTTTGTTCTTGCGCGTTAACATATGGGCTTTAGAGAACAACGATTCAGCGTGTGTATAAATGCAACATGGGCAAATTAATGTATGCCGCTATTCTGTGGCACTTGAGCATGGACTTTCTGGTGACAGCTTTGTTGCCCTCACCAATAACCATGAAGACCTTGGTTACGTGGAAGTACTACTGATGCCTTTACGCGTCGCCAATGAGACGGTGACATTTCCTCCGCGATCATGCTCTCTTGTTGAAGTGAAATGTGACGTGGCGCATACATTCGATGGCGTCGCCGAACCCTGGTACTCAGCCGAGGCGTTTCTATAGCCGAGGTAGTTCTATAGGGCTGGTCAACTTGACCAATGGGCATACCGAAGTGCAGCTGACAAACTTCAGCGACGAGCGTCAGCAAATTCCGAAAGGCACAACTGTGGCCTTTTTCGACAGCCTCCCAAATGAGCAGCACTGCTGCTTACTGAAACAGGAAGGCTCAGTGTGCAAGACACCCGTAACTATCGTCAATGTGAGCCAAAATTAGTCTTCTTCAGAACGAGACCGCCTTTTGGATCTCATAGATCAATTTCGAGGCTGTTTGGCTTCATAATCTCGGAACGGCCAATCGCCTTTGACAAAACATCGAATTATCACGGATGACTCGATTCGCCCGATTCGACAGAATTCTTACCGTGTGGCTCCGAAAGAAAGTGAAGCCATTCAGCACCAGGTGGCCGAAATGCTTAGGGACGACGTTATCGAGCCGTCAAAGTCCCTGGGCTTCCCCCGTGGTACTTCTTAAAAAGAAGGACGGCAGCTTACGATTTTGCATAGACTATCGCAACCTCAACCAAGTGACCAAAAAAAAAAAACGTGTACCTTCTCCCTCGCATCGACGATTCCCTTGATCGCCTACGAAATGCACGTTACTTTTTATCAATGGACTTGAAAAGTGGATATTGGCAAATCGAAGTAGATGAGAGGGATCGGGAGAAGACACCATTCGTCACTCCCGACGGATTGCATGGGTTTAAGGTCCTTCCGTTCGGTTCATGCTCGGCACCAGCAACATTTCAGAGGCTGATGGACACTGTGCTTTCGGGAGAGAGAGAGAGAGAAATAGAGAGAAGGCAGAGAGGTTAACCAGGAAAGCTTCCGGTTTGCTACCCTGCACTGGGGAAGGGGAATGAGGAATTTAAAGGAGAAAGATAGAAGAGAATGACAGGAAAGGTAAGGCGGCGAGGAGCACAGTCACAGTTTCTCAATCAAGTTTGTGTCTCTCAAAAAACACATAAGTGCTTTGAAGGCTTTGCCGTTAGACGCCTTCTGTGGCCATGGGCCGAGGATTTTCTCCTCTGTGAAAGGACGGCTGTCAAGATGGTCCAGAGCCGAACGCAGCGCATATCTTTCGCTTGAAAAAGCAGGGCACTCGCAAAGGAGATGCTGTGTGGTGTCTTCGCAGCCGCATCTTTCGCAGTTAGGGCTATCGACCATTCTCATCACATAAGCGTATTTTTTGGTGAATGCAACACCGAGCCACATACGGCACATCGGTGCTGTTTCGCGCCGCCCTTTGTTAGGAGGAACACGAAGGCGCAGCCCAGGGTCTAGTTCCCTGAGGCGTCGATTGGAAAATTCTCCTTTGTTCCAGGCTGAAAGCGTTAGCTCCGCCGCTAAGGAACGAAGTCGACAAGCTGCGTCAACTCTAGATATAGGAATGTTCACTGTAGTTCCGTCGTTGTGTGCAGAACGGGCAACTTGGTCTGCCTGGTGGTTTCCCTCAATACCGCAATGTCCAGGTAGCCACTGGAAAATTATATCATGACCTTTTGATGTAGCGTCGTGGTATAGCACGCGGATCTTTGCAGTTAGTTGTTCATGTGATCCACGACGTAGCGCAGCTTGAACGCCTTGAAGCGCTGCTTTCGAGTCCGTAAAAATGGACCAGACACCTGGAGGTTCCTGGCCGATGTATTCAATAGCTGCACGTAAGGCAGCCAGTTCCGCACCAGTTGAAGAGGTGGGGTACGTCGTCTTGATCCTCAGCACCATGGACCTCGACGGTATCACTACGGACTCCGCGGAGCTTGTTGAAGCAGCTGAGCCATCGGTGTAGACGTGTTCACGATTATTGTGCATAGAATACAGGTGATCCAACGTCATTTGCTTCAAGGCAGGCAATGGTACACCCGTTTTCTTTTTTACTCCCGGAATAGACTCCCGGAATAGATAGGTAAACTTTAGGTTCATGTAGGCTCTATATGGGTAAACTCGGTCTTGGGAGTGAACTGTGAAGGAAGGTAGGTGCGATGAGCTGCTATGGTTTTGGCAAATGCAGTATGTGGTCTAATTGTGGGCATAGTTTCCAGGTGGTGACGGGAAACCCGGGTGAGGTGTCGTATATGTGTCCTCATGGTTTCAACAGCAATATGTGTAGCTATGGGATGCTCGCGGGAGAGAATAACCGTTGCTGCCGTTGAGGTGCATTTTGGCAGTCCAAGGCAGATGCGGAGAGCTTGAGCTTGCACGCTTTGGAGGATCTCGATGTTCGTCTTCCTAATATTATTGAATATTGAAAAGCTGTACCGCATGTAACCCAGGAAAAGTGAACGGTATAGTTGCAGCATAGAGTGCACTGACGCGCCCCAGGACTTGCCTCCTAGAAAGGAGAGAACATGGGCAATCGCCGTCAGTCTTTTCTTCATACCACTGATATGTGGACTCCACGAGAGGTTCCTATCAATGATGATTCCAAGGAAGCGATGACTCTTTTCATAAGGAATAGCTTTGCCATTTATGTATACTGCGTATTGTGACATTGATTTTCGTGTGAAGGCCACCACAGAACACTTCTCTGTTGAGATAGTAAGACCCTGTACACGAAGATGTGACGTCACAATCAATGCCGCTTTTTGTAGTCTTGCACGAACTTGGGGTCGAGTCACGCTTGAGACCCAAATGCAAATATCATCCGCATATATGAAGATCTGAGCTGACTGAGGCAGCAGGTCGACTAGGCCGATGAGCACAAGATTGAATAGAGTGGGGCTCAGTACCCCACCCTGCGGAACTCCGCGAGAGGTTCTATGTGAGGATGCTCGTCCGTCCTCTGTCTGGATGAACAGTGACCTGTCTGACAAATAACTGCGTATCCAGCTATAAATTCGTTTTCCGATATCAGCAGTATCCAGTGCATCTAGGATGGCTTCATGCGTTACATTGTCGTAGGCACCTTTAACGTCTAAAAACAATGCCGCAGTCAATCTTTTCAGATTCTTTTGGACATTGACTGACGTAACCAGGTCTACGACATTATCTATAGAGGAGCGGCCGCGTCGAAACCCAGACATGAAATCTGGATATTTTTCGTGTCCTTCCAAGTACCACTCAATGCGTGTTAATAGCATCCTTTCCATTACTTTGCCGACGCAGCTGGAGAGCGCAATGGGGCGGTATGAATTAATATCGAGCGGTGATTTTCCGGGTTCTAGAAGTGGAATGATACGACTTGTCTTCCATTCACTAGGAACTTTGCCGTCGCTCCATGACCTTTTGTATGTCTGCAAGAGAGCCTGTCGAGCCTCTTGGCCTAGACTGGCAAGCGCAGAGTACGTCACACCATCTGGCCCTGGTGAAGATTACCTTTTACAACAAGCGAGAGCAGCGTCAAGTTCTTCCAGTGTGAACAGTAGATCCATCCGTGAATCCCTCGATGGCGGAACATCACTACACTGCTGTGGTGCGAGTGTGTTTGAAGGTCCTGTTAATCTTGCGCAGAATTCTTCGGCTACGTCTACCTCACTGCATCTCTGGTGAAGCGCGATTGATTTGAAAGGGTGTCGTTGTTGAGGTGATGTACGGAGGCCGCGAATGACAGTCCAGATACGTGACAATGACTTCCGTGGGTCGAGAGTTTCACAAAATGTCCTCCAGCGGCTAGACTCCAGGGATTGAATTTTGCGCTGGATCTTTTTCTGTATGCGCCTTGCGTATGTGAGGTCTAGGCGAGACTTTTTGCGCCGGTATCTACGTTCCGCCCTGCGCCGAAGCGATTGTAGTCGCTGTAGTTCAAAGTCAAAATCTGTGTAGTTTGCGACAGGGTTAAAGGTACAGGGTGCACTCTCCATAGCGTCCTTAATTTTTCGTTCGAGACTTGTGGACAAGTCTTGGGTGCAAGTATCTTCCATAATAGTTTTAAAAAATGTCCAATCAATACGCCGCATACGTGTCGCTGTGAAAGATGTCGAATGACCGGTAATGTTGAGGTAGGTTGGGATATGGTCGCTGCCATGAGTTTCTATATCTGTAAACCACCGGACATGTTTTGTAAGGCAATGTGAAACGAAAGTCAAGTCCAAGCAGCTGCTGTAATTAATACCTCTAATATAGGTCTGCGTTCCATCGTTAAGGCAGAGTAGACCATCGTCAGAGGCGAAGGACACAAGCTTTCTGCCTTTAGAGTTGATCCGAACGCCTCCCCAAATGGGGTGGTGAGCATTAAAGTCACCTGTGATTATCCATGGTCCAGTAGTGGTGGCTATAAGATCACTTTATCATCGTCGAAGTGACTTGATGGTGCCAGTTATGCAGCCACTAGCGTAAATGTCAGGGCGCGACACTTCACGGTCAAACACACATACTGGTTGTCATTGTTCGGGGGAACAGAGTGGAGCACATATGTTAGTTCACGTCGTACGTATATAGACGACGACTTTGCTGGGTCTGTTGAGTGTTGGCGAAGGAAATGCCTCGTAACCGGAAATTCGCAAAGTATTTGGTAGATTCGGCTCGCAAATAACGAGGACAGGGAACTTATTATCGTAAACATAGCGCCGAATATCTGAAATCTTGGACTGTAGTCCACGGGCATTCCACTGAAAGATGAATGCTTGCTTGACCTTTTTGTGAAAAGGTAATACCGAGAAAGCCATGGTGCTGTCTACTGTAAAGCTGGAAGAACCGGTTGCAATGCGTCCAGTACTTGCAAGGCGCTGTTCGCAGCTGGCGTGTGCATGTTCGAAAGCAGGATTCGTATAGCGCTCATCAGAGACTTAAGCATGACAATCACTTGCTTATCTTGGCTGCAGTCTGAAACTTGCCCTTGGGATGGCTCAGTTGGACGGTCGGAGTGTAACAAGGTCTCTGGACGAGTGGGCTTACTTGGATTCGGCAGCGGTGGCCAAGACGTTTCTGGGGCTCCAAGTATCACGTTACCAGGATGAGGGATGTTTTGGGTGGCTGTGATTGTTGGTGGGCAAGCCACAGTAGCGCTGGAGACCTGCTCTTCAGAGGTGGTTACCTTCTTTGACAATCTTTTTCGATGTGAACGACGTCGTCGCACCTTAACAGTGGCTTCCTTGTGTGTAGAATTGTCTCGAACCATCTGTCGGAGTACTGCCCGCTCAGCGTTTAGCCGAGGGCAGTCCTTCGAAGAAGCGTCGTGGGAGCCATGGCAGTTGGCGCACTTAAAGGAAATCTCTTGGCAAGCGTAACCGCTGTGTGCGTCGGAGCATTTTGGGCACACAATGGAGTATTTGCAGACGCTGCTGACGTGACCGATCCGCATGCATTTCCTGCATTGTAGCGGTTTTGGTACGAAGGGTCGGACTGGGTGTCGGAAGTGCCCGACCTTGACTTGTGATGGAATGCAGTCAACCTGGAATGTGAGTTTGATGCAGGGAGGCTTTCCAAGGCGCTGAATTCGAATTATTGCAGTGCTGTTAGTCGTGGGCCTGATTAGCATGGGTAAATCAGCGTCACTGATTTCGACGTCCACGTTGCAGATTACGCCAGCCCTGGTCCCGCTCTCTTGAACATCAAGAGGACGGACGTTAATGCTGCCGAGTTTGTTGATTTTACCCAAACTGTCGAGTGCGCTTCGGTCCGTAACATCAATAGCAATGATGTTTTTGTTGGGGTTTATCCTCACGTCCTTAACTCGTCCTGGTACGAGGCTGTCAAGATATATTGATGTGACTTGCCTGTTAAGGAGGTTCAGGTTGTCCGTAGGTTGTTGTGGCACAAACAAGGCAGTATGCACCACTGCACGACGCTCCGTGATGACCGTTGCCGAGCATGACGATGACGACTCGGAGGACTGTGTTCGCAATTTGCGCTTGGCCTTCTTGCTGACAACTTGCACGAATCCGTCGTCGTCGGCCGAGGACTCATCGCTTTTTGCCGAGAACTCATCACTTGCTGCCGAGGAGACATGTTTGTCCAGGCTGCTCGATTCGCTCATCTGGTACACCCGCTTTCTCTGGGCGTTCGCTGCCGACGCACTGGGAGTCAAAGGAGGCCCAGTGGTCTCCACATTCATCGCTGTGGCATAAAAGTGCGAAATCTGAATTGTTATGGCACAAATATCCGAAACAAAATGCAAAGCTGTGAAGCTAGCGTTCTGGTGCAGAACAACTTCTTCCTCTCCCACGGGTCGTGCTTTCGGGACGTAAGTGGCAAACATGCCTGGTGTATCTTGAAGACATGATAATGTTTTCGGTCACATTTTAAGAGCATCTACGCCGTTTGCTAACTGTGTTTCAGGCCATACGATCTGCGGGTCTCACACTAAAACCCCAGAAATGCGACTTCGATTACGAGGAGCTACAGTTTTTAGGTCACGTAGTTAGCCAAGAAGATGTCCGGCCTGATCCTGAAAAGCTCTCCGCAGTCGCCAAGGTCCCAACACCTACGGAAAAAAAGCCATTGCGGCGCTTCCTGGGTCTTTGCGCCTATTACCGTCGGTTTATTGCTGGCTTCTCACGAATTCTCTGGCCATTAACTGCACTGACGTGTGACAACGCTGTCTTTCGCTGGAATGAAGAAAAACAACACGCTTTCAATGAGCTGCGGAGGCGTCTACAGACACCACCTGTCCTGGTACACTGTGATGACGACGTCCTTCACTGCTTTATACGGATGCCAGCAACGTGGGCTTAGGTGCTGTGTTGGTGCAGCGCCAGGATGGAGAAGAAAAAGTAATTGCTTACGCCGGCAGGACTCTATCTAAATCAGAAGTGAACTGCTCGGCCACGGAAAAAGAATGCTTAGCAGTGGTGTGGGCGGTTATGAAGTTTCGCCCTTATTTGTACGCTCGCCCCTTTGAAGTCGTTAGCGACCATCACTCTCTGTGTTGGCTGACGAACTTAAAGGACCCTTTAGGGAGACTCGCGCGTTGGAGCCTCCGATTACAAGAATTCGACATGGCAGTTATTTAAAAATCTGGGAAGAAGCACACGTATGCAGATTGCTTTTCGCGAGTGGCGGTCGAGCCTTCCACTATGACCGACGAAGTTACTGCGTTTTTAGGTGTCATAGATGACGCAACGCTTTCCCAACAGCAGCGAGAGGATCAGGAATTGCTCCCTCTTATTGATTTCTTGGAGAAGCGAACTGTGGTTGTGCCTAAGAATTTTGCCCGAGTAATTTCTTCATTCTTTATTCGTAACAACGTACTTTACAAGAAGAACTTCCGTCCTGGGGGAAACAGTCATCTACTTGTCGTCCCATCGGATCTCCGCACTCAGGTTTTGCAAGCCTGCCACGACGAGCCAACCGCCGGTCACCTAGGCTACACCCGCATTTTGGCTAGAGTACAGCACGGATACTACTGGCGAAAACTGCCGGAGGGAGTGAAACACTATGCACATACGTACGTGTATAGACTGCCAACGCCATAAATCACCCCCTGTAAAACCAGCCGACCTACTCCATTCTCTTCAAGTGGCAACGACACCTTTTAAGCAAATTGGCATGGACCTACTCGAACCATTTCCGACTTCTACTGCTGGGAATAAATTGATAATATTCGCCACCGATTATCAGACTCGCTACGCGGAGACCAAAGCTCTGCCAAGGGGTAACGTCGCCGAAGCAGCTAGGTTCTTCGTTGAGAACATTGTCCTGAGGCATCGCGCTCCGGCACTCATTATAAATGACCGAGGAACTGCATTTACGGCCGAACGTTTGGAGACCGTTCTTCTCCTCAGTGGTACCAGTCACCGTAAAACTATAGCCTATCACCCTCAAACCAATTGGTTGATGAAACGCCTCAATAAGACCATCGCAGAGATATTTTGCATGTCCTTCGACGAGAATCACAAGAATTGGGACGAAGTGCTTCCCTACGTCACGCTCGCCTACAATACGGCTCGCCAAGACACCACTCGCATGACACCATTCAGCCTCCTTCACGGGTGACCAGTAACAACTGCGCTGGATGCAATGTTGCTCCCAAATGCCGACACCGATGATCTTAATAAGAACGCCGAGGAATTCGCTCAACATGTAGAGGAAGCTCGCCAATTAGCGCGTGTGCGGATCAAAAATCAGCAGGAGCATGATGCACGACGCTACAATCATAGACACCGAGATGCAATGTACGAACCTGGCGGCAAAGTGTGGGTCTGGACGCCTATTCACCGCCGTGGACTCCCCGAAAAGTTATAGCGGTGATACCTCGGACCCTATGTTGTTCTGCGACGTTTATCCGACGTCACTTATGAGGTACTGCCAGACGGGGTGTCGACATCATAGCGACGCCAGTACCAAGCCGACGTCGTCCACGTTGTATGTATGAAGCCGTACCACTCGAGCTGACCTTAACCTCCTACTTCCTTTTGTTCTCAACAGGACGATGCTTCCTGAGGAGGGGGGCAAATGCCTCATAGAAAACGACGCAAAAGATGACGACTGGGACCACATGCGCGAGCTTGGAAGAGAAGGAAGCTTGAGCGCAAGATTCGTTCTAGTCGACTAATAAAACCGTCTTATCTTTCGGCCCTCATTGGCGTTCTATCGAGACGTGAGAATATATTTAAAGCATTTGGCTCTGGTTGACTGGATTTCAATATTTTGTTTTTCTCTATGCTACGTTTCGTAAACTCAAAAGTGAATCTGCCATCCAAAATAGGAAAATACAAAGCAACAGAAGAAAGCTGGCGCGTACATTGTATGCCAAGCAGTCTAGGTCTTTCCTTGATGATACCACAGACGGCCTACAGACGCATTCATCTCCTGCTTTTGTTACCCGGAAATTTCCATGATTTCCTCATTAGACCTTTATGGCGGGGATTCAGAACTATAGTCTTGTGGTTGTGGTACGGGAGATAGAGACGTCATTTCGAGTCACAGTGTTTGAAATAAACTAGCAATAAAATTTCTCCCTTTCGAAATAATATTGATTTATTTCTCGAAATCAGGAGTTTTCAGCAACAGACATTCCAAGGCAGCATTATTCTTTACTAAAGACGACCAAACTAAGAATAAGAATTAATTCAGCACAAAGATGCTAGTTTGCTCCTAGAAATTTTAAATACTTTTTACTATGAAGAAATGAAATTATTTTTATAAACCTGAACTCTACAGATTGCGTGAAATCTCTCTTAAAATACTAAGAAGCTATCTAAGTGACATGTTAAAATCATTTAAATAAAATAAAATAATTTAATAGTTGGCCTCTTTTATAAACAGTGCAGCAAGGATCTAATTTAAGGTCACCTAAATTACACAAAAAATATTTACAGCAGCCACTGACACCAAGGAAACAACAGGCGATGTTTTTATGCTCATCACCGTAAATGACCAACCTATTTAACGAAATTATCGGCACAAAAGTGTAAGAAAACAAAACAAAACAAAAAACGAATGCAGCTGGTGGGATGTGAAATGCGAAGGTCGTTGACTCAAACCCCCTCTAGTGGTATGTTGTCGTTTTCTGTTCCACTTTGTAATCGATTTGCTTAATGAATACACTATTATTTCAAATTGATTAGCAGGACAAAAATTTATTATACGTTCCTCAGCAATAGTTACTATGGCTTCATTTTTAAGTATATCATAACAACGCCTCGTTTTCCTTCCATCGCCTGGCTGATTAGCCCAACAATTAATTGAACAACGGCCTCATAGATGCCTGCCTTCATGTGATTACCAACTTTTGACGGTTATCACAGAGCGCACACTCTCCCCGTTACATCCTGCTCCACGTGACACTCCCGGTAACAAAGGAGGTTGAAGAAAATTAAGGAATATTCTCAGCTGAACTTTCAATATTAAACGCGTTCACTAGGGAGCTCGTTCCAGTCGTTAATCGGGTTAGAAAAAAAAGTGAAAACTCTAATACATTAGTACGAAACTCATAAGGATCTTAGTTTTGGCTAGTTGGGTCATAGTTTTTACAAATTAACACATTGCAAAGAAACCGGGCACGAGAACAAGACAACACACAAGACGAGACGGGCGTCTTCTCGTGTCCGGTTTCTTTGCAATGTGTTAATTTGTACGTCCCTGATAGGCTGTAATTTTTTTCATTGTGGTATTTTCTAGATGAGACGTAACGCGGCTCCTTAATAAACATTGTCTTGTCGATAACAGATGTATTTTCATGTATATTGGGAAGAAATATATGCCTTAGAATTCTTCTGCGTGAAGAGAGAGTTTCCTGTCCAACCCTTCCCCTATATAAGACGCTCTGACAGTGTAGCAAAAATTTGCCGTTACAAAGCGTGCTACCCAGTTCTGCACCCGTTCCATTTTATCTGTTAAGCTTTTTTTTTGTGTGTGTGCGTGCAGATCCTATGCTACGCATGTATATTCTAAAGTAGGTTTCACGCTAGACAGGCAGAAATGGATTCCAATGAAGGAGAATTCTTGAAATTTCAAAGGAAAAAAACAACGGAGAGAGTAAGCGTTGTGGGCGCCACTGACGACAGCGCCCCAAGCGGCAAGCTAACCAGGCGGACCACCGGGAGACCCCGGCATGGGAGACCGCGCCAAGGAGGGCAAAAACGGGTGCCATTACCTGATGCATAAATAAGCAGTTTTGCTTGTTATACCGGCTACGTCTACCACATGATGGCAGCGGTGGGATAACGAACGCAGTGTGACACCCAGAAGGACAGCAAGCCCAACGTAAGCGCCGCAGCGTCATGCCAGACACTCGCGGCGCGAACGAAGAGCGCGCGAGCCGCACTCCGAGAATGACGTTCAACCCGCTCGCCGTGGAACTGAGCTCGATTTCCGCAAGCCCGAAGATTGGACACGATGGCACCGCAGGTGGGAACGCTACCGACTCATCTTCGGTCTGACAGGAGAGGACGACACGACGCAGATCAACACATTACTCTACGCCATGGGCGAAGAAGCGGAGGACGGGCTCGTTCGCGACAATTACGTGAACATGATAGGACCAGTCAAGCGTTTCAGAAACTGTAGCTCCAAGGTATCTGTGGTATTGAGTAAAATATTTTTTATGCTATATGAACTGGGGAACTTTCCATTTTTTTTTGTGAACTGCACTTGATAAAATTTTTCAGTATTCAGAGTCATATGCCACCGGTTGACCAGATAGACACTTTTTGTAAGTCGCCCTGCAGAAATACATATAAGCGCGATATACTACTAAAAGACACATGGGGGGACGCAACAGTCGGCATACGGTCTAATTGTAGATTTGTGGCCTGCTACTGAATAGTTTATATAAACCAGACATAAAAGTGGCCCAAGTATAGAGCTCTGCAGCACTACCGATAGCCCATGTACTGGAGCCGATGTCACCCACTTTAGAACAATCTGTTGTTCGCGCATCTGTAAATAATCCGTTATCCAGCCAATAATATTTTCAGCAATGCTCAGGAATGATAATTTTATGGAATGCAGATTGTGTGGGACATCAAATGCTCTCCGTAATCAAGGAAGAGCATGGCTATTTGTTCCCCTTGGTTCAAATAGGCTGACACGTTATGCGTGAATTCTGTTAGTTTCGTTATACGAAAAAAAAAGGAGCAAACTCATGCTGAGTTTAGGTAAAAAGGCATTATACCTGAAAATACTTCATCAGGTATGAGTACAGGACATGCTAAAGCCGTCTTAAAGCAAACGGAAGTTAAAGGTACCGGCCTGCAATTGTCTACGTGTGGACGGTCACTACCTTTAAATACAAGCGTTACGTTGGCTTTCTTCTGCAGGTAGCTTTTGAATCTGTAGTGATTTGTTGAAAATTATAACTAAGAAATGCGCTCTCTCTCTTGGGCAGTGCTTCAAGGTATAGTTACTTTCATAAGCTTAATGCGGGTTCAGATTATTTACCAAAGTTTCTACTCCAGCCTCGCTCACGTTTTCCATTTCCGGTAATTGTATCTGAGTCTCGGAGATGGCTATGGTACAGGGTTCTGTAAAAACTGATTGAAAGTACTTGTTGGAAACTTCTGCTCTAGCTTCATCTTTGATCAGTTTTTTTTGGTTAGCAATCGCGGGAATGTCACTGTTATCCTTCCTATTGTTTGTAAATATACTTGCTTGTTAATAATAATGTGTCTTGTTAATATACAGGCAGACTTCTTTCGGATTCGTTTTAAGTTTTTTTTGATAAGGCTGATAGGTATGTATTCTTTGCAACATTGAATTCAATGTTCAGTTTTGCGCTGATATCCTTTAAATTTGTGTACAAGCTATGGTTCTTTGTCTAGCAATATATTTAATAAATCCGATAATTTTCTTTCTTTAAAAATGAAGGTAATGCCCTATTAATCCAATGTTTTTGTTTGTGGCGCTTTTCCGAAACCACTTTAGACGAAATAACTTCTGAGGCCAAAGAGAGCCGTTTTGCCTGAATATGACCCAGAGACTGCCGATGCTCTTAATCAAACATAATGCTCAAATATCAGAATGAATTCATACAGCCCATTAGCGATGACAGCATAGTTACCCCCTCCATAAAAGAATAACTTTCTTGGCCACAATATGGCAACTTGTATTTCCTTGCAACAAATGCTGCTTGCTATAACTTCATGATCACAGATTCCTGGTACTGGCGGAATCGACTCTATGATGTCAAAATTAATAATACAATCAAATCAAACACAATTCAATCTGTAAATCGAAAACGTGTCGGAAAATCATCAAACTGGATGAGCCCGTAGGTTATTATAAGCTCACAAAAAGGCATACTGAAGCAATAACCTACTATTCTGCGCAGGACATCGATCACGCCCTATAGCATCTGGCACTTCGAAATCACCGCCAAGAAGTATGATTTCAGATGACAGTGCTGATAGTGATCGTGAAAGGCTGAAGAATTGTTCAACATGGTTCGGATTCAGTGGTCTATAGAAAGAACTGACCATGAGGGTGTTTCCGTTTGAAAAACTTATCCTGCAGCACACTGGATCCGATTCACCTGGAAGTAATGGTGCACTTTCAATTGTGTCGCGTACGACCCCCCCCCCCCCCCCCCCTTGCGATCATTTTGGTGTCTTTGGTATGCAACATAGTGTGATGGGAAAACCTCACAATCAGCAACATCCGAATCTAGATAGGGTACGATGGGAATAATTTTGTTGGGCTCTGAAATCGACAGAAAGCCTGCGAAATCATCTGTTTATGTTCTTCAAGCTTTGGCAGTTTATGGCAATAAGACAGCTTTTCAGCCATATCTCTAGTAATATGGAAAGAAGTCTGTTATAGTTGCTATCGGTTACTAACCTGGACAGAATATCTAGAGGAGTTAACATTATACATTTTTCTAACCATCATGACCTTGTTATAATTAAGTGCGTACTTTGCTTTTCGTTCCTCAACTTCTGCGTGCTGGCGGTTCCTTGACTAACGAACGTATGTAGATAAATCGTCGTTTAAAGAAAAAATTCTACCTTTTAGTTTAGATGCTGCTACCAAGATCATATGTTTATATTTGAAAGCCGTGGACTTCACTATCATAGGTCTCTTTTGGTCAACCGTCTGTCGGCCATTCCTGGGGCTCATCTCTAAGAAGAGGGATTCATTTCTATGTCAAGGTCTGCCGCACAAAGAGAAATCACTTTGGACTTGGACTCATTTCATGTTTTTGTTTTCGGTGTCCTCCAAACCAAAGAAAAGTAAATTGTTTCTACGAAGCTGGTTTTGAATGTCGTCCTGGTTTGCTAATGTATTCCGTACAGTATCAGCCAGCTTAACATTTTTTGCTTGGAAATCTCCTTTTTCACTGCTCTTGGTCAGAGCTTCCACCTATTGAAGTTGTTCTTGCAGTGTTTTCTGCTGCAAACCTAAGTGCAACACAGAGGCCATAGGTTTGGGTCCTGCTGGCGGCATGTGGTTCTTTTTTCTTGTACTTTCTAATTGATTATGTCTATGAATACTTTAGGGCTTCTCCTTTATTAGCGCCAAAAATTCTCTATGCTTCTCTTGGCGTGAGTGGTAGTTGGATACCATTGTAAGTACATCCCACAAGACCTCTTCTTTTCGTCCATACTGTTTTGCTATTTGTATGTAGATGTCCGATATATGTACAGCATAATAAATATGTGCGTGTGTATACCGTGTCGTGAAATTCATGATATACATAATTTATTTATATACAATGATATGAACTTTTTTGTTCATGTCATGTATTTTGGAGATCTGGAAATAAGTTTAAATGCTTAATTTTATTTCTTCATGCTTTTAATCTGTGAGTAAGAATAGTATTTTGTGCCTTAAGCCAGGTATTTTGTACCCTGTCTATCCTGAATTTGATTAAATGCTTAATCAATTCAAATGTAAACCCAGTGCAAATCCAAATAAGTGACTTTATAGCTAAGAGTCCACAAGGCGAAGAGAATTACCTAATTAGAATACACGAATATAGATTTTGTGGGCTTCATAATTTGAACATGCTTTCATTCACTGCACTGCAAAAGTTTGCAGGTTTGCATATTTCATCAAATTATTTAAAAGTTTTGCGCCACTGTTCTTTGTTTTTGGGGATTTGGAATAGTCGTCTTTCAGCTCCCGGTATATGGCCAAACAGGTTACAGAATTTTGTTTTCTTTAGAATGCCCTAATCGGAACTGAAGTTTCAGTGAAAAAGAAGACTCCCTTCGAAAGCAAAGCAAGAACTCAATAAGTCAGATGCAGTGCCAGCGAAAACTCATCTTAGCACTGCAACGCCAACGCAAGCTTTAAGAAAGCGGAAGAAAACAAAACGTTAGCCATCTTTGATGGGAAACGAATCGGATTTTACACTCTCACGAGACACTGTACCTGTTCACGATACGGGCGCTGTTAAACTTGTCCTACATCTCCCCTCCCCTTTTTAATTTCAAACTATAATCTACTTGCTCTAATCAGACTTCCATTTATAAGGCACATATAATATGATGAGCTACATATACGTCTAGCATTATTGTAAATATCCAGATATACGGCTCAATAAGTCGGAGACTTGACTCACTCCTGTGAGAAGTAGCCTATTTCCTGTGTTCTAACGCTGCTGTGACATCTGCTCAATAACTTGGTCTATCTCATGCTACATCGTAATTTTATAACTACTGTTTCTTATTACTCGCTTGCACGTAATATAGCGCCTATGCATGCTCCCAAACTGTATACTTAGGACTCGGAAACTGCAAAGCCGTCGCCTGCTTGCAGCAGAAGACTGTGCTTACCTGACGCCAGGAAACGCAGGGTAATTTGAAGCTTGGTTTCCGCATGAACTCCACTCAGCATTACCGTTTTAGGTGCTCCATCCTTGGCTTCACATGGGCCAAGAGCTGGCGAAACTGTTCGCTGCTGACACGAAGGAGGCGCATATACTATTTTGGGTCAATAGCGAACAGCTCCTCATAATGCCGATTCTGGACTCCATGACGTTTTTGTCAGTCCATTGTTTCACCCAGCACTATGTTTTGCTGTACGAAAAACCAGCTGCGTATTTATCATCTTCCTTGATTTCAAGAATTACAGCCGAAGCTGCAAATTTGGGTCTCCTGACGCTGTTCATTTTGGCGCCCTTCTCAAAAACGTATGCGCCCTCACGTATTGGCGCCGTTATTTTCGAATAGTAGGCACCGTCGCATAAGGCCTTTGGAAGCGAGAGTATACAGCCGACTCATTTGCGTTGTCTGTTTCCTCCCATCATGTGAATGCACGCCACGGACGGGAGGATCGCACGTCAGAGCTTATGTGACCGATCGCTTAGCGAACCGTTCCATCGTGTGAATACACCTACACTGCAAAGAAAGAAATATATCAGGTGACTATTGTGTTCAATAACCCATTTTTAAATTTCGGGTTCGGTTTCTGCGTGGTAAAAGAAATAAAAATATATGACAGCAAATAATCAAAGCTGATCTAAATAATTTACACATTTATCAGCAAAACATATTTTTGTCTTTTTAAATTTTGGTGTCACGTCAAGCCTTCTTGGAGCGATTTTAGTTTTTGTTTTTAATTTTTTATAGTTTACTTTGATCGCACGGTCTACTTTGTGTGTATTTGATTACTTCGCTCTCGTACTTCTGTGGTGAGTGTAAATGATTTCTTTCGTGCTCTGCGTCCTGTGCTGTTTTAATTTTGACGTTGTGCAGTGATTAGCAAGGTACAGGGGAACTATCAAATCACCACTCCTCACCGTTTTCTTCCGCAGATTACTGGTTTATGCTTCAAAGAAGTAAAGATAGACACTCATATCTTCTACATATCACTTTTGCGCAGCTCAAGAGGACGCCTGACAGCCGCCGGCAAAACAGCCCGCCTCTATACCCGAAGGCACGGATGCGGTAAACAACCAACGTTGCGTCAGTTCATGGCGCTTACTCATTTTATGCGCTGCATCCAGTGGACCTTCCCACGCTATATAAGAAGCCTTCTCCGGCCATGCTGTTCAGTTGGCCGTAAGGACGGCAGGTTGCAAGAGACTCCTAACGCGCTACGCAACTTCCTTCTTCAGGTGGGTGGGGTTCAACTCTCTCTGCTTATATATATATATATATATATATATATATATATATATATATATATATATATATATATATATATATATATATATATATATATGATTGACCATGCATTTAACACTTCAAAAAAAAACGCCTGAAAATAAATACAGAAAACTTCTAGCAGTGGTGACTGGAAAGGAAAAGTATTTTGCCGGATTGTGCGTTTGTAAGTGAATATAGTTTCGTCTATGGAAGCGAACGAGAGGCACCAAAATTAGTTTCATATCGGCAGAATTACCGAAAAAATGTAGTGGATGTCATTGCTAGTTGCATGCAGCTTTCTAGGTTTCTTGGGCTTCTCTAAACGAAACGCCATTTGTATACAATATGTATTTGTTATCCCGAAAGTAACTAGGAATACCCCAAAATTTAGTACCTGTACATGAACTCTGTATTTAATACTGTATGAACTTTTACAATAATTTTTACAAGTTTTGCGTGCTCATCTAAGACCGCGCCCTTCCTAGAAAAACAAATAAGATCGTGCTAGAAAACTGTTTAACTTCTATGGGAAATTATTTTAACATAGACACGACTGCTAATAAATGTCCAGAACAAGAACTGAAAATAAAGAATAAACCCGCAAGCTCACGAAGTGCGATAAATAACTTGATACACGTAAGTCCTGCACCTTTTTATATAATCGATATTTTGATCACTGTTTATATATATTCATAAGCGCACCTCTTTTTTAAATATTAATGAAAACAGAGCTGTTCTTCAACCCACCGTGGAAGAATCGCACTGAACGCATGCTGTCTTTGCCAAAAGTAACCAGGCAGCACGTTTTGCTTCTATCTTGTATCATAAAGGTAGTAAGGATTCCCATCTTATCAGAGTTAGTACATATTTAGAGCACCAGAAGTGGTATAAATCTGGTCCCACATGGCTGAGAAGCAGATCCTGCAGCCTGGTTACTTTTGCCGAATTTTTTTACTCACAAAATATCTCGAAACTTTCAAGAGTAGCACAGGGGCAGAAGATCAGATAATTATTGCAGGCAAACGGTGACTCACATACTATCATGTTTGTGTTGATGGCCACATGATGCGTTTTAACATATTAACTAAGTTTTTCTACCCATGAATAAAAAGAGTCAAAAATAGCCTCAAGCATTGCATGCACCCATTAGGTCTACCATTTTTAAAAAAGAAGCATGAAATGTTGGGTAAGTTTATACGCCTAGTGCGTCTGTACTCTTTGCCAGTATAGTGAAACATTCAGCAACCATTTGATCAGGTAAGTTAGTTGACCTGGAGACGACATACAACTGTAACTTATTTCCTCTATGTTTATTTGAATATATGATCGCTAATGGCATTGTACGATAAAAACGAAAAATCAAAACAGCGTACTAACCAAGAGCTCAGGGTACTGCGCTTTACCAATGTTCTTAATTTTTTTTTCTCTGCTTTAGGAGTAGCTCTTACAGCAATGGCTTCTGAAAATCTTCCGTCTATAGAAAATAAGAATTCTTCTCTGAACCGAGTATGTCGCCTCTAATATGCTTTATTCGAATGAAATTGAAAACAAAAATTCCGAGAGAACTACAGAATCTGCAGTGAAGAAATGCGAAAGCCTGACACAAAGGCTCCGAGCACGTTCGGTACAGGCGATCTTGCCGACATAGCCTACTAATATTTTCGCATTCAAAATGATGCGTTTATAGACTTACAATGCCTCAAATCGAATAGAACAATGTCTTTGTTTTATTGGAGTCAACCTTAACTTTTTACATGGCGTAGTTATAAATAACGGATTTAAATCAAATGCAATACTCTTTATTTCGCTCTAGAATGCAACTTGATTCAAAGTAATTCTTCTGGAATATTGTATGATTGCTGTAACCCATCGCAGGTGGAGTGTTCATGACCATTTACATCAAAGGCTACAAGTTATTAACGTTTGCGCCATGTCAGGAAAGGGTTGTCGAAACCCTTCGGAGAAAAAAAAAACATTTTTGAAACAAACAAAAGCAATGACAAATAGTCGGTGATTTTTCGAAGATGAAAAAGAACAAGCGTCTATTGCAGCTAAAGCGAGTCTCATATTAGTGTTAATTTATGGAATTTTGAATTTGTAGTGTGAAAACTCAAACACCAGGTGATACTTCTTTCCTGAAGAATCAAACAGTGCGCCGGCTGGCGTAAACTTCATTCTGTTTTGTCTATCAAATGAGACAGCAGCGTGTTCCTGGCCAGCGTCGCAAGCCAGTGCTATATATAAGACTGCGTAACCCCCAGCATGTCTTAAGGCTCTCACCTGTTGGTTACGTGCGACATCGGAGATGTCCCATCGCGCGTAGCTGCTCAAGAATGGTCCACTTGAGGAAGGCGAAGATTTAAGCCAGAGACGCATTTCCCTCATGCAAAACCCCCGCGTGCGCTATCCGAGAACTACGAACGCAGTTCGAGGGACGGGCAGAGGCTGGATGTGCAGCAACAATCGGGTCGTCTTCCTATTCTCTGAAATCCGGGCTTAATAAATGCCCCTCTGTATGGCACGGATTATGTGGATTATGAATGCAGACAGCTAGCAGAGCGAAATCACATATTCAAGCATAGTGCGCTCGTTTGAAATTCAACCTCTATAAATTGCGAAAGTGTCTTAGAAGAGGTGATCTATTTCTCGCGCGGCGCGGACAAAGACTCTATATCAAAAACCATAATTCTTCAAAAACGGAACATCTAAAAAGACATGTGTGGTCATTGTAAAATTGGTTGCAGTTTTAATGCTTATTATAGAAAGTGTATGTGAATTCTGAAATGTATATTTTATTCTACGCATTTATATGACAGCGTTTAGAAGAATAATTGATATTCATGGCCCTATCATGGCTACCAGCAGTTATCACGCACAGATGAAAATGTCAAAGACGGTGCTTTTATGAAATAGTGTAGTGGTTATCGATAAAACTCCATCTTGCCTACCTTCTTAAAGGGGCTGGACTGTATAAGTAACGGACGTGCTCATTTATTTTAGTGGCCTTAAGGGCTCTCTAAAACTAAATTGTGCATTTAAAAGGCAGCATTTAAAAGAATCATCAATATCTATAGTCCTACGATGTCTTCCAGCAGTTACCCTATACCGAGATGAAGATTTCAAAGACGGCAGTTAAATGAAATAGTGCAGCGGTTTAAAACTCCAGCCTGTCTTTCTTCTTCAAGGGTCTAGACAGTTTGTGGTATGCTGGAATGGGATATGCTAGACAATGAAACTCTGTCCGTTAATTTTGATTATTATGCATGCATGACCAGATGCTTTAGCTTCTTTATCATATACGTGCTCATGGTGACAAGATATATTCATTGATATTTGCCATTCCAATTTAATATGAATTCCAAATTATTTGCTGTAGCTAATTAGGCAAAATTCTATAGTTTTCATCCGATAAAAATAAATTGCTTTAACAAGGTCAACAGAGAGACAACACACGTCATATTAGCTCACAAACCAGTTCCTTTCATTTCTTTCTGTTAAACTAACGAATACAGGGATCATAATTGTGGTCTTCTGGTGTAATGATGATACTTAAATTAGCTCTTACTACAGAAATAAGAAATAATGGGAAAAGCATCCCATGATAAATTCAACTCTGTTGTATATTATCCTTCTCATCCTTCTCAATTGCACTAATATCGAGGTCCTTCAGGCATTCATCGTTCTTTGCATAGATGTCGTGTGCTACGATGTCACTGAATCCCAGCATACGCAAGACCAGCTTACTTCCTATCATTGGTTCATAGGTATGATCTCTCAAAATAAAATATATTTTGCCCATTAAAGCGATCGATACGTCTACTGGACCTTCTTATTCATACATTCAGGGAATTGTGATTATGTATGTGTATATGTATAACTTTATTAGGGAGCCGGCAAACGACGGGTTAAAGCGTCGTGACGCCGGCCAAGCGTCTACCCGGGGTTAAGCCCTACTCTGCACTACCTCATTTTGCCCGTTTGTGGTGGGTTGTGAGGCTCGTGCTTTTCGAGCGCACCCCGGGCCTGCTGGACGACCCATAGTTGCATGTCCTTGTCTGTATTTTGCACAGCACTTTGAAGATTCGGCGGGTATGTCCTGGATGCAGCTTCGGTCGGGAACCTGGCACAGTCCCACATGATGTGCCATTGGTCCGCCGGACCCACTTGACATACACTGCACATATCACTCGTGTAGATGTCTGAGTGGAGGACGTGTAGCATTGCCGGGGCTAGGAGTGACCCGGTTTGCATTTGCCTTAGGATGACCGCCTCCTCCCGACTAAGTGCCGGGTGAGGCGGCGGCATTGTCCGTGACTGTGGGTAGCTTTTCTTTATTTTTCACCCGAGCTGTTTTGTGGCAAAAGGGGACATAAGCATTCTCACAATAATTCACGCATAGACTCTTGTGTATAGATTGCTATATGCATAAAAGGTGCGTCCCGGGAAAAGACCTTTTGCATGCCTGATTCGCTGTCCCCTTTCTAACTTCCATACAGCTTCGCGCGTTTAATGAGTGAAGTCTGCACAGCTGCGGTGGAGTCATGTACAGGCCGTAAACAGAGTCATTCTTTCTACATTGGGGGATATTTACTCCTGCACCTGCACCCTGGCTGCCGCAGCGTAGACGCAGCCTCGCACTATCAACCGGAATACCTAACCTAATAATATCCTAAACACAAGGACATGTAATCATGCCAGAGCTCGTTGGCCTGAGACGCCCTTGCGCCATTAAAATTCATCATTACCGTAAATTATCCCGCTGAGTGTTTAGTTGGCTTTTTATTTATTTCAAAAATTTGCCATAGGCACACTATACAAAATCATGTAAAGCGTTTTCTTCCAGACGTCGGTGAAGGCTCTTTCTTGTAGTGTTGCGAGGAAATCAACGGCGCACGTGCCGCAACTATAAACTCTCTTGTTTGGTTTGGTTCGGTGTATGGGGTTTAACGACCCAAAGTGACTCAGGCTATGTGAAACGTCATGCGCTACTTTACTCCCTTATAGCCTGAGTAGCTTTGGGACATTAAACCACATGACCCAAACCAAACTAGCTGCGGCAAGTGTAGCTCTTGCGAATAAAGGAAAAATACTTATTCGAATAAATAAATAAAATGAAGAAATAAACAATATTTATAGCTGTATATATATATATATATATATACATATATATATATATATATATATATATATATATATATATATATATATATATATATATAGAGAGAGAGAGAGAGAGAGAGAGAGAGAGTTTGCTTGCCCCCGTCTCAACTCCGAGCTGCAGACTTATTCGCAGCCAGTGCATTACGATACGTGTATTCATAAGCAATGAGCCTACTCCAAAAACACGCTCAGCAGTTAATGGTTTTTTGTACAAGAGCAGTAACGTGTACCTCTTCGGAGAAATCGGAGCATGTAGAAGTGAGCCTCCAGCCTTAGCGACGAGCCGTTACTCTTCAACTCAGTCCGTCCTCCACTACTTGGCCGGACGACCTAAGCTTATCCAAATCAGGCCTTACATCAGTATATAGAATTCCCCCCCCCTCCCCCCGGCTGCTACCTTCAGTCCACCGCTCTGCACGATCTGGAAGGCCATTCGCGTCTACTCGCCCATAGGCCTGCGTTTTTGATTCCGGATGTGCAGAGGACATTGCTCCTCATAATTTCACCTTAAACAAAGCCTCCTTGAGCAGGAGCCCTTAGAGCACTGTAGTGAAAAGGGGACAGTGAAACCGAGATTTAAGTTGCAGTAAAAATGCACATGTCCTCCAGACCTACTGGCGTGCGGCTTCCAGACAGCCATTCAAATCCCCCCCCCCCCCCCCCCCCAACCCCCTTCACTAGGTAGGAGGCTTTACACTTGCGTCGCCCTGACCAACCACCGACCCCCTTCATTCGCCAGAAAATTACTGCGCGTCTGTGGAGCCTCATATTGGGACAAGCACTCAAAACACTTGATGCATCGATATACTTAATGAGAGCTCATAGAAACACTCTTTCATATTTGGTGCATCAGGTATGTGATCGCCCCAAAATAGTCCTTTCAGTTTCTTTACTAAAGCATATGTCCGTCGAGTTGTGTGTTATTTTTCTGGTTGCCTCTGTTATTATTTGGGTGCAGCTTATGATTATCTTGCAAGGCCAAGACGTTTTCTGATTTTCTTATCTTTTAAGGTTTCCCAAGATATACCGAATCCAAGATGCCGGTGACACCGGGCCTGCTCCTCCTTGTTGTCATCCTCTCTGTGTTGCTGCTCATGTAAGCACAGGTTGGGAGCCATTCAAGTTAGCCTTGTTTGAGCATAGGATGTTATATTACCGAGTAACGAGCAGGACAAAGATTCCGGTCATATCCACACTGCAATCTGCTCCTGATTTAACAGTTCGGAAGGAGGAGCATTTTTCTATTTTGAACGCTCTATTTAATTATATTCCTATTGCTATTCTATTCAATTTCTATTTAAAATCCTGCAGGACACACACACACACACACACACACACACACACACACACACACACACACACACACACACACACACACACACACACACACACACACACACACACACACACACACACACACACACACACACACACACACACACACACACACACACACACACACACACACACACACACACACACACACACACACACACACACACACACACACACACACACACACACACACACACACACACACACACACACACACACACACACACACACACACACACACACACACACACACACACACACACACACACACACACACACACACACACACCCCGCCGGGGTGGCGCAGTGGTTACGACGCTCGACTACTGTTCCCAAGGACGCGGGATCGAATCCCGGCCTCGGCGGCAGCTTTTCGGTGGAGGCGAAAAGCAAGGCGTCCGTGTGCTGTGCGATGTCAGTGCACGTTAAAGAACCCCAGGTGGTCGAAATTTCCGGAGTCCTCCACTACGGCGTCTCTCATAGCCTGAGTTGCTTTGGGACGTTAAACCCCACAAACCAACCAACCAACCAACACACACACACACACACACACACACACACACACACACACACACACACACACACACACACACACACACACACACACACACACACACACACACACACACACACACACACACACACACACACACACACACACACACACACACACACACACACACACACACACACACACACACACACACACACACACACACACACACACACACACACACACACACACACACACACACACACACACACACACACACACACACACACACACACACACACACACATACACACACACACACACACTTTCCAAGTGCAGTCCGACAGCTGTTATGAAGTCTCGGAAAGGAAAAACGTCGATGATAAACATTCCTGAAGAGTCCTAGTTATATAAGTTTACGTGAACAAGGCGTTAGAGCTAAGATGCACTATGATTTAAAACGAAAACTAAGCGTTCTTCTCAATCGGAATCATGTATTAGCAACCATGTAAGGTACCCACTAGTATTTATTGTTTTGTGTACTTAAATAGCCGGTTACACGACTGGATCATTTGTTCATAATTGCTTTAAATGTAAATGTGTGAAGAATAACATTGTCGACAATGATAAATATGATCTGACTTAGGTGCTTCCGGCGACGAAGCCATAGCTGTTCGTTTTATCGGGAGAAAATGAAAACCAACGAATTTAAATAAAAACTTACCCGTGAGCGTACACTCCGTGGGATGAAGATCTTTATCACTACACTCATATCTATCATCTGTGACTTCATTCACCCCTGCCACATTTTGCGCCGCTCAAGACAAAGCTTCGCTTTGCTGCTTGTTGGCGCAAATGTGGCAGCGGACATTAACGGCGGGATTTTCTGGCGCGTTTTCTGCAGGACTGGCGCTATCTCCGAGCCGGCGTTAATGAAAAACTCTGTTCAGGGTTATTGCGGCGCAAATTTGATAGCCTTTTACTTCCAGCCTGGCAGGCGAACAACAAGGCAGCTTATTCACCACGGCGGATCTAATGCTCATAATTACACGTTCCCACAGAATAAGTTGTTTGATTTCAGAATGTGATAAAAGGAGAATATGTGCAGTGACGCGTAACTCTCTCCTTCCTTGTTTCAGATGGCGATGGTGGCACTTTTCCTATTTCACAAGACTGGGCATTCCCGGCCCAAGGCCAAATATTCTGTGGGGAAATCTGATGGAGTACCATTCTACGGTTAGATCATTTACTCGGCTTTAAAAAAAAAAGGTTTTTAACCCTAGTTTGTGTCGCAGTGACTGGCTTAACAAGGTGGAAAGGAAGCGCACCTGCCAGCGTGTCAAAAGTAGGAAACTCACAAAATATGTTCATATCTGCAGTCCTTCTCTTACGCAAAAACAAAAATAATATATATAATAAAAATTAAATAACGATGACAGAGCGGAAATTAGTGGGAGTGTTACCATGTTAGATTTTATTTGTGAGTGAGTTTCTTTGCAATCTTGGCTATTCTAAATGAATTTATGAAGCGTTCACGAGGACTTAAAAAGATGTCTCAGCAAGCCGCATCAATTCATCTATGTAATTACCTGAGAAAACACAGTACTCACACAATCAGTGAGTTTCAGCGCCGAAAAGAAGATTGCTATGAGGCTCTGTAATTACCTGAGAAAACATAGTACTCACAAAATCAATGAGTTTCAGCGCCGAACAGAAGATTGCTATGAGGCGCTAAGAAGGCAGGACATACAGTTTGCAAGAGTCAACGTACGCTGCGCTCACCCGCGCCTGTTGTAAGCGGAGCGGCCGTCCTCATCATAAATATTAGCTCTCCTGGTAATGACTGTTTTTGCCGCAGTTTTGCAAGAGAATAAGGTATACTTCACGAAGCGCTTGCCTCAGATAATTACATAGCAGCCTGTAATTACGGAATACAGCGAAAGGATAAATGACTGGAGTATTCAAGAAGTGATCTTTACTGACGTGGAGTATGAACTGTTTTAATTTTGAAAATGTGCGAACCGCTACATGGTGGCAATATACCATTGTGTCGTCATGCTTGCAACTGAACCTTAGGCTCTCTTTTTGACACTTTTGACCAGTGAAACCCTAAATTCCGTGGCGATCTGCACACACACAGTGACAGATTTCTCTTTCTTTTTTACAGGACCTGTACAAGGTAATCGGACGGTGGATAGAAAAATATGGTGATATGTTCGGGTAAGTCCTATAAACATTATTGTTTCTTCTTCGTACTTTAGGAACTAAAGCCACCCTATGCTGACTGAGTCAGTTTCATTGGAGGTCGAGTATTGCGCAACGCCGACTAGCAGCTTGGCAAGCAAGCTGCAATCTCGGCCGTGAATTAATCCAAAATCTTGGACGATAGACTCCACGGCTGTACACTTCTAGGCAAATATCACGTAGTCTTCTTCGGCAGTGTAATCAGGAGTTTTACCGACAGCCGTAAAAAATACTGCATTTTCAGATTCCTTTTCGGAGATGTAAACACTGTTTTTACTACCGAACTATGTTTGGTAGAGTCACAATGAGTGAAGCAATAATTTATTTTACATAGATGAAAAACAAATACTCCTTTTCGGCATCTATAATATACAATATAAAAACAAAAGTGAAACCTGGTGTATTTGCGCAAAAATATATTGCCTGTGCTGGAAGCGATAACTATAGGTGTTATTTCCACTAGCGAAAACACCTTTACTTTGTTTAGCCGGAAAACAGCGTAGCAACAACTATGGACAAGACAGGAAAGACCCTAAGCTCATATGGCGGGTCCAAAGCATGTATGTATACATGTATATGCGCAAAAGGAAATAGGAACGTACAAATAAACAGATTGTAGTGAACTACACGAGGATATACGAAGACGAGGATTAAGTAGGTGAGAATATCACGAAGACGAGGATAAGGACGACGAAGTGCCGCTGCGCTGCTCGTGCTCGCTTGTGGAGACTGAGACTGGCTGTGTTCTTGTGTGGTTCGCCGTGAAACTTCGACAGGGCTATTATCCCTGTTAAAGCACAGTAAAAACCCCCTTTCACTTCCTTATCCTCGTCTTCGTGATATTCTCACCTACTTAATCCTCGTCTTCGTATATCCTCGTGTAGTTCACTACAAGATAAATATTGCAACGCGCCGCTCTTCCTGCAATACTGCCACAGACGGCCTAATAATGCATTCCCTCCTGCCCGGCTATCTCGGAAGTTTCCAGGATTCTTTTTTCCACGCCGCGCTGGTGGAGAAGAAAAACTGTCGGTCGTATCTTTGTACAGGGGATGACAAGGCGGTCTCCGAGCACACTTTATGGAATGGACAGCTAGTTCGCTGTCTACTAATGCTCCAAGCACCTGCAGGCATACATTAAGACACCTGGCCATTGGACCTATAAAGCCCTCAATTTCTAAGTGAAATATCTTGGAAAATACCAAGTATTCATAGAACCAAAGGATCACATTTTTTATTGGTGTACATAGAAATCTAGTTTAAGGGCAGCTCAGTTTGAACAAACTCAGAAAGTATTTCTTTTTTTTTTTCTTCGTATGAACTAGGATAGAACCTTTTCGAGATTGTGCGGAAGCTTGTGCAGATACCAAACCAGTGACATCATTTCTTCTCTTCTCTGTTTCTTTTATCTGCCGCTTTATGTAGGTGAAAGATGGCTCACTGATCCTGCCTTCTAAAATGCATGCATTAAGTAACAGAGACTGCAATATACTTCTGATCTACAATTGCCTCCAAACATGCCGCCAGTATTTAGATGTCAGCGCTAGTCCAGTCTTCTTTCTACGCTCTTGTCTCGGTTGATGCGCTGTTTTTTTCTACCATTGAATGCTCGCATGAACTAGCATTAGCGCTATTAAGTGCCCTATTCTGTGAGCTAGTGAGGAACGAAGCAGGATCACTTATTTCGCTTTCATTCCTTCGTCCCTAGGAGAAGTATGAGCAGGAAGCTGACTTGCTTGCGGTTAACACAGCTAACCGACAGTGCTGTTTTCACACGCAGATTTTACAACGGAGACGTACCATTTGTCGTGACTTGTGACTTGGACATGATCGAGCAAGTGTTCGTGCGGAACTTTAAGAACTTCACGAATCGGGGCGTAAGTACTAAAAACCATGCAAAAACAGGAACTGGCTTGTCGGACAACGAGGGGTTTAGTTTCGTCAAACGAGACCCAAACGGTGAACTTCGGCCTGAGGGAGTTGCCTACCTTTAGCCGCTCCATAGGTAACATTAAATATGCCAGTTCGGATGCTCTCAAGTTCAGCACTAATAAAATATCAATTTTCTTTAGCCAACCATTTCGAGTTCTGAAACAGCGGCTATCGTATAGAATCCTATTACAGTACCAGAACTGAACACCAGTCCGGCAAGTTTGTCAGTAAATCTATCCTTTTAATCTCAATTTAACCAATCTCGATTCAACCTTTCGCCCTTCTTCGTCCTGGCAATATTACTAGATCTCCTCTTGTACCTTATCCAAGAACGTTCGTCGATGTGAGGGGTTACTCTGACGCCTGATATTTTAGCTGGAATAAGATTATGAACGAAATTTAGGCATTTACATTTCATGACCTACAGCAGAGTAAAATCTCTTGCCCTGGAAAAAAACTTAATGGTCATCGGAAATAAGAAATGAAATGCAATAATATACGTGGTTTCATGCTTAGTTTTCGCGCCCTTAAAACACAGAGCCTTATAGGCCGATATTTGCTGCTCTTCCCAGTTATGGCAACGCAGAAAAGAAAAACGTAATATAACTATTTTTCAAGGAATGAAAAAACATAAAAATAAAACAGGTAGTTTAGTTAAACTTCGCTCGTTTTTTCAGATCTTCGAAAAGAATACTGATACTTGCCACCATACTGATACTTGCCACCTTTAAAATGTTGAAAGGTTTGAAAGAACGGATAATTATCCTTCCATTACATAGCATCAGCTACGCCTAGGTTCTCAACAGTAACAAGGCGCCAGCAGAATATAACTTAAAGTACACAAACTGGGGCATAGTATTAGGCTATCAAACGTAAGCAAACATTTACTGCTTTTTTTGTTTTAACTGATATCAGACGGCATTCACACCGAAGCGATACAGCCAGTATTACGAGATTGCTTATAGAGCTCGCTCGGTCGGCCGAAAGACGTCGGAGTCTGAGTACTAGCAGCTGTCGGCACCGAGTGTCGGAAATAATCGAGGGCTGCTTATAAAATCGTGTTAAGGTAATTTGCAGTTCTATTTAATGATGATTGATTGGTGTGCGATGTATGATTACATGGTAATGAAATAATTGTAATTGAATGATCGATGTTTAAGAGAAATATAAAATAAAAACCGGTTTTAAAGGGGTAAAGAAACTCAGGAGGAAAGCCAATGCTTTATAATGCTAATTAAAAACATGTAGTGCTTGAATTTGAACAAGAGATTATTGAAGCAATTGAAAACTAAAGAATTGATTAAAGGGTGTACAAATTGTCAAATTAGTGAGAATGGAAAAGACAGTGCTTGATTATGCTAATTAGAAAATTTATATTGTAATTGACCAAATATTAAATTAAAATATTTGAGAAAAAACAATTGCGGAAAGGGCAGATAGGTGTCAAAATATTTATAATTAAAAGGCAATGCTTGGTAATAATAATTCAGTAACCTAAAGTGTCATTGATCAATATAAATAAATAAAAAATGAAATCGAATTGCTTCGGCTTAGCTCGGTTAATCGTGGTTATGCAAGTGAAAGATTTGTTTCGATGAATTGGTTATGCTGGGTTGCTTAGCCAGATTAGACCCATTAGATAACGTTGTTTAAAGAGCAGATTCATTTCATTCATTTCATTTATGAATACTGTCAGCCACCATAAGGGGCTGTAACAGGAGTGGAAAATACAAAACAAAAAAATGAGCAATATAGAAGACGATGAAAATCAATAGTCAATCAAAAATTGTCTCTGAATACACACACAAACAAAACAAAAATGAATTACACAGGAATCAAAACAACAGCCATCCTACACAACAGCAATAGAACCTCATCACCCTGTGGTAGAGCCATAGATGAAATTTTCTAAATGGCGTACCAATTCAGATAATGATGATGAACGAACAGCAGAATCTGGAAGAGAGTTCCAGTCCTTACAAGTTCGCGGGAAATAACTAAACTTGAAGCAATTATTTTTTATAGCCGGCAATGGAATGAACCTACTATGACGATGCCTTGATGTCTCATTAGTTTTGATCTCAAAATAGTCTGATTTATTAATTTTTAGGTAATTATTGATAATGAGGTAAAGAGTTTTTAGTCTTTCATACCTGGTTCTGCTTTCTAACATTGGTAGTTGGGCTTGTTGGCAGAGGTCTGTTGAAGAATGGTTACAGCGGTATTTATTATATATAAACCTTGCAGCGAGCCACTGAATCCTATCTAGCTTGTGAATGTTAGTTGCTGTGTGAGGATCCCATACTACTTTGGCATATTCAATAATTGGTCTGACTAGGGTTTTGTAAGTCAGGCACTTTACATCCGGGGTAACACTGTGCATTGTGCGCCGCAGGTACCATAGTGTTTTAAAAGCTTTGGAGATGACATTTTCAATGTGGGTATTCCATCGTAGGTCTGATGTAAAAGTTAAGCCTAGGTATTTATACTGATCAACTCTTTCGAGCATGTAACCATTTATTTGATAATTGAAATTAAGAACATTCTTTTTCCTAGTTACTGACATGAACACAGACTTTTTTAAGTTTAACTCCATCTGCCAGTCGTTACACCAATTGACTATTCTTTGTAGGTTTAAATTTAATTTAATCTGATCATCAATCGTATTTACGCTACTGTACAACACGCAGTCGTCAGCAAACAGTCTTATTGGAACATCAATGCTACTTTGCAAATCATTAATAAAGATGAGAAAGAGGAGTGGGCCTAAAACGGTACCCTGCGGCACACCAGAAGCAACAGGAAGAGTGCTAGATTCACAACCTCTAACAAATACATACTGTTCACGAGAGGATATATACGCGGAAAACCACTGTGTGAGTGTTTGATTTTTAAAGACCGCATTAACCTTATATAAAAATTTTTGGTGTGAAACTTTATCAAATGCTTTCGCAAAGTCAAGGTATATAATGTCTGTTTGACCACGTGAATTTATTGCTACTGCGAGGTCATGAACTATTTCTATTAGTTGGGTAGTTGTGGACAGTCCCTTTCGGAAGCCATGCTGGCGATAATACAGGATATCATGCTGGTCCAGGTAGTTGAGCAGGTGTTTAGATATGATATGTTCAAGCAACTTCGAAACTGTACTAGTGAGCGAGATTGGGCGATAATTGCTAACAGAAATATTTCCGCTTTTATGGATAGGTATAACTTTTGCTCGCTTCCAGTCAGTTGGGAAGCATCCGCTAGTAAAAGAAGACTGAAATATTTTGGTCAAGTATTTAGATACCCATTCAGCGTACCTATATAAAAACTCGTTAGGGATATAATCTGGACCTTGGCTTTTCTTGATGTCAATATGTAATAGCAGATTTAGAACACCTTGCTCATCAATTTGTAAGTCAGTAATAGGAGACCTTTCAGTTTCAGCATTAAAAGGAGGCAGTACTCCATTATCACGTATGTAAACAGATGAAAAATATAAATTAAAATCTTCGGCACGTTTATGGGCGTTCCCCTCGGTCTCAGCATGGTGCAGAACCTTTGACGAATTTATATAGCGCCAAGCATGGTCAGGCACGCTTTGCTGTGGTATAACTCTTCCATCTGCATCATATGGGCCACTGATCATGCCTCCCTTCCGAGCAACGAGGGTGCGCACAAGCACGTGCGCACCGCTTTCCGGGCGCTGTCGAAGGAAGCGGAGGAGGCAATAGAAACAGGGGCTATCTTGTACGGCTCTGTACTCTTAACCTACATCACGCAATATTACCGCGCTCAAAGAGTACTGCCATCACCTCTACCAACACTCACCAAGGCCGAAGCTGGGGCGGGGCTTCGGCTACAAGCTCATGCACCCGCTACCCAGAGAAATGACCCTGCTGCCAACAATACAAAGCTATACTATATCGTTCAACCCCGTCGGAATGACGCAGTGGTTACGGTGCTCGACTATTATTCCCAAGGATGCGGGATCGAATCCCGGCCTCGGCGGCAGCTTTTTGATGGAGGCAACAAGCAAGGCACCCGCGTGCTATGCGATGTCAGTGCACGTAAAAGAACCTCAGGTGGTCGAAATTTCCGCAGTCCTATACTACGGCATCTCTCATAGCCTGAGTCGCCTTGGGACGTTAATCCCCATAAACCAACCAGCTATGTCGTTCAGTTTTGGGCCTATACAACATCATCCGGCGGCGTTCCACCTATACTTCTCCCCACTTCGTCCTCCTGGGAACAAGCTTTGGCCAGCACTGAGCTGACCATCCTGCACGGATTGTCGAGTGGTCTGATAGATAGATAGATAAACTAAACTCTAATGTCCAACGGATAATGTGATCTACCGATCCCCCGACACGCAGGTCACGGGTCGGGTGCCGCCGCCTCAGATGCAGGTTGGGAGGTCTTCGGTCTCAGCAGCCTCTTCAGCCAGTTGGACGAGCAGGAGCTGGAGCTCAGGGTCCGAGCTGCGCAGCAGGGTCTCGCAGGTGTCTCTACTGCCTATAGTGCGTCCCCCTGGGAGAATACAGGCACTCCCATATTATGTGGTCTAGGGTTCTCTCGCCCCACAAAATTTACATTTATCACTCCTAGCCTCAGGGAAAATGTGGTTCACCATAACCGGGTGCGGATATGTATGAGTTTGCAGTCACCTACACGTTACTGCTTGTCTGCTATTTAATTTCGGGTCTGGCGGGGGTACCAGTCTACGATCCAATCTATAGTGCTGCTTGAGCTCCCCGTATTTTAGCAAGCGCTCTCCGCTCCTTCGGTCATTTCTAGCGGCTCGGTAGTAGAGATCTCAAGCCAGCTTGTGGGCTACCTAATTGCCACGGACGGCATCGTGCGCTGGAGTCCAAATTATTTGAATTTTCCTATCCAACGTTTTCGTGCCTAGGATTCTGGCTGCTAAGGTTGAGATCCTGCCCTTGCTAAAATTTTCTATGGCAGTTTTGCTGTCACTGATGACAAACTTCGCTTCCGTTCCGTGGCAAGCTAACGCGAGCGCAGTTTTCTCGGCTATTTATATGCTCCGCCCGCGCAAAGTGGCAGCTGTCATAGGATTGCCCCGGCCGCTCACGTTGTTACCGTGAAACTGCCACCACCTCCCGCCGCGTCTACATAGGCCACCCCATGTTCCGAAATTTCGCCGAATCGAATGTCTAATGCTTCAGCTTGTTTTCCTCCGGTCTTTGTTATATTCCGGGTGAATGTTTTTTAAGAGAATAGTGGTGGCGGACGGGACTCTGGATTGAGAATAATAATAATAATAATAATAATAATAATAATAATAATAATAATAATAATAATAATAATAATAATAATAATAATAATAATAATAATAATAATAATAATAATAATAATAATAATAATAATAATAATAATAATAATAATAATAATAACAATAATAATAATAGGTTCACCGGAAGGGTAAGGCGCAATATCTGTCACACTTGTTTCCGTAGACGCCTAACTATAGCGTAAGGGAAGGAAGGAAAGTGGAAGTGAAAGTCTAAATAGACAAAGAGGAGCCTTAGTGGAAGACTACGGAGTAATTTCGACCACCTGGGGATCTTTAACGTGGGCTGAGATCGCACAGCACGCGGACGCCTCTTGGAGAGGTTCCTGGCCCTACGGGGCTGCGACAGGTAGGTCAACGCCGCTTTCGGCGGGGGCTAGCCTGCCACAGAATTTTTATCTGTTGTAGGCCGTCATTACACACGCCACCGCTTAGGTGGTGGACGATGGCTGTTGCGGCGCGCGTCTTTCTTTCCCTCTACTTTTGCTTTCTTCTCCACTTCATCTCTTCTGACCACACGAGGCAGCGGTGGCTCATCTACAGCCCCGCCGGGGTGGCGCAGTGGTAAGACGCCCGACTACTGTGCCGGAGTTTCCGGGTTCGAACCCGACCCCGGCGGCTGCGTTTCGATGGAGGCGAAACGAAGTGGCGTCCGTGTGCTGTGCGATGTCAGCGCTTGTTAAATATTCCCAGGTGGTCGAAATTACTCCAGAACCCTCCACTACAGCTCCCCTTTCTCTCTTTCTACTTTCACTCCCACCTCCCTCCCTTCCCTTAAGGCGCGGTTCAGGTGTCCACAAAGCAAATGTGACAGATACTGCGTCTTTTCCTTCCTATAAATCAATCAATCAGTAGCTGCTCTAGAGGACCTGTAGGCTATAGCGGGAGGCGATATATGTAGCCCTAGACAGAGGATTCCGCTCAGGAAGAAAGGGATATGCGCAATAAAAGTTTTTAAGACGTTAGCTTACTACCTAAATTTGCCGGTTTCTCATGTTCTTCTGTCGCTCTCAGATGCAAGATGGCTTCCAAGTTACGGCATCATAGCTAAAGCATCCACAATAATTTCTATGTTATCACGTGACCACCCATACAATGGAGTTCACCACCTAGTACACCATGGGCGAAGTCATATTTCTCCAAAGCCCAGTTAACCGGAATACTGCTCTCCGCTAAAGAATTATATTACAATTTTAAGCAGATTTTACACCGATACGCCACTATATTCCTCCTTTCCGTCTATATTGTGGTCAGAAAGGTTAGTGTAGATCCAACTAGCTTCCTCTCGAGTAGCTGTTTGTTTGCTCACAAAAAAGTACCCGAGAAAGTTTTTTTTAACTGTGCTTGAATGATACGCTTTGAATATGCTGCTTTTATCAAACACTCATATAAATACGCATTAAAAAAAACCTCTATAACGAGGGTATTCGCAGAGTATTCCTTCAGTAGAAGATGTGAATTTTGTTTATGTACATAGAATGTCACTTTATTGGGTGTAGAAAGTCAGCTTTAGAAAGGTGTGTTAATGCAGCTCTCAACGGCGAAATTGTGTTGATAAACAATCCGCATCACTAGATTTTTTTCTCAAGCGGTCAGATGAAGTTAGCACTAGATAAACGCTGCAAGCGGAAACAAACAGAGGTGTTAAACCGAACTCGGAGCGGGAGCTTTGGTTGCGGGCGACCGAGCGTTGCATCGAACACAACCAGCGTTCCGTCGAATGCATCAAAGTTCACCAGCGTACTAGGCAGAATTCACTTTCATTCCCTTGCATGCGATGCCGGCTGACGCATTCTTTCTCCATTCGGCCAGCTCTCCGCGGCGGCGCCCACATCTACTGGGACGCCACTAACCTCCTCCTCCTCTCTGTAGCGACCGGAGCGGCGGTCCTCTTTCTCTCTTTCCACTTTCACTCTCATCTTCCTCCCTTCCCTTACGGCGCGGTTGCCGTGTCCACAAAAAAAACAAGTGAGACAGTTACCGCGCCTTTCCCTTCCTATAAAATAAAATCAATCAGTTTTTTAAAACGTGAACCCCGCCGGGGTGGTGCAGTGGTAAGACGCCCGACTACTGTGCCGGAGTACCCGGGTTCGAACCCGACCTCGGCGGCTGCGTTTCGATGGAGGCGAAACGAAGAGGCGTCGTGTGCTGTGTGATGTCAGCGCACGTTAAAGATCCCCAGGCTCCGTAGCCCTCCACTACGGCTCCTCTTTCTCCCTTTCCACTTTCACTCCCATCTTCCTCCCTTCCCTTACGGCGCGGTTGCCGTGTCCACAAAAAAACAAGTGAGACAGTTACCGCGCCTTTCCCTTCCTATAAAATAAAATCAATCAGTTTTTTAAAACGTGAACCCCGCCGGGGTGGTGCAGTGGTAAGACGCCCGACTACTGTGCCGGAGTACCCGGGTTCGAACCCGACCTCGGCGGCTGCGTTTCGATGGAGGCGAAACGAAGAGGCGTCGTGTGCTGTGTGATGTCAGCGCACGTTAAAGATCCCCAGGCTCCGTAGCCCTCCACTACGGCTCCTCTTTCTCCCTTTCCACTTTCACTCCCATCTTCCTCCCTTCCCTTACGGCGCGGTTGCGGTGTCCACAGAAATCAAGTGAGACAGTTACTGCGCCTTTCCCTTCCTATAAATAAATCAGTTTAACGTGCACTCCCCTGATGGGGCTAGGGCAGGTGGGTCACCGCCGCTTGCGGCGGGGTCTAGCCTGCCACCAAATTTTTATCTGTTGTAGGCCGTCATTGCACCCGCCACCGCTTCGGTGGTGGACGACGGCTGTTGTTGCAGCGCGCGTCTTTGTTTGCCTCTTTCTTTTATTTCTTCTCTATTTTCTCTTCTGTCTGCACGAGGCAGCGTAGGTGGCTCAGCTACGGAGCCAGTAGCAGGCCCATGCATTTTCTTTTCCTTCTTCCTACTGCCACAACAACACCTTGGAACGGCGCAGCTGGTTACCATGTTAAGAGCGCACGCGCAGTAGTGGCTTTTGCCCGGCTCCGTGAAATTCGTTTCTACCAGCCTGTGTAGCTTTCGCTACAAAAGAAAACTGGGTCTTCAGTTCCCAGCAGGTGCTCAGGACATTAAGGCATTAGTAAAAAAAAAAATGGTGCTGAGGTTTATCGTGATGAATTGTAGTTATAATAGAGAGGGGTCTGCTAAGCACGGCTACACATCAGCCTGGCGCCTGCACCGAAGCGATGATGCTCTAGGACTGGCACGCACCTCAAGCATAGCGAGACCCAGCAACCAAGCGTGGCCAAAGCAGCTGCTAAACCACAGCCTAATTACGTGGTCACTTTACAGTAAATAACCCCAGCTGGTCAGAATGTACGTAGCTCTAAGCTACATTGTCTCTGGTCTCAATATCAAAAGCAAACGTAAATGACCTTGGTAGCCGCAGTAAGAAGAGCAGAGTGCACGCTCTAAAGTTGGACGTCTATGGTTCGTGCTCTGCTGTGGGCTTATATAATGGTTTAATGTTCGTGTCCCCCTAGCGGAAATCTGAGCTTCCTCTTTTGAGAGCCATAACTGCAACTTAATAACTTGCACTTTTAGTTCCATAATTCTGGACCGTGGATAGTTTTTCACTGCCTCATGATTATTCATGCTTGTGAACAACTGTACAAGGTACGAATATTCGTAAATATATTCGATTCATATGCGATTTCTTACTATTCTTCTTTTATTCGCCCATGTTAGGTTTCGGAAAAGGCCAACGCTCACACCGTATGCAACTTATTATATTATATTAGTATTATTCGTATTATTGTATTATACAAAACAATTATTTCTTGCTCGCTCACTCGTACTTTGAGAAGGCACTACATTATTAGCAGCATGCAGCTGGGCGTCAATTATATAGGCATGCCTTAATAATTTATCGCCTACTGTAACGTGCCAAACTGGCAGCCATCTGATTTTCTAGAACCCAAAAGCACCAACAACTATTATATTGGAAACCTGAATTTCACGAACGATATTACAAAGTTGATTGCAGTATCACCTGCCACATCAGAGGATGTACGCCGCAGGATTACTTAAAGGGACACTAAAGAGAGAAAGGAAGTGGGTTTGCATCGATAGAATGCCAGTTCCTGATTACAAAAAGACCACTCTTACTGAAAACAGAGCTGTTATAAGGTAGTAAAGAAGAATAACAGAAATACAGGTATCGCCACCACAGCCAAACGGCCGAGGCTCGCAACTACAAATCACGTGACGCGCTAGGGATCCCGGAGGCTGACAAATGCGAATTACGTTGCATGTTTGAATGCGGCAGTACGTTTTTTCTCAAACATGATAACACGCTTTTATCGTACGTAAACGACGGCGAAAAGACAACGTAAACGTTGCAAGGCAAATACATAAATATACTTGGAGGCGCCACAGGCGCCCACTTCAGTTTTGGTTATGTTTCGGCTCAGGCATTTCGTGCGCACTCGGATAGTTTGTTTGAACCTGCAGCGCCTGAATTACGAGCTTGGAGCAGCAGATGCGCCTTGATGGTTCCCATTTGAGCATCCGGAGGCACGAGCGAGCGAAATCCGCTACCGCCGACACACTCCTTCGTTCACACTTCTGCGCCAGCAAATCGCCGCCGTTGCCGCTTCGACTGCGACCTGATTGCTTGACTGCAGCTCGTACGCCACGAAAAGCATACATATGCTAAGTACCGAAGGAAAAACGCATTATCATTCACTTGTTCACTAAATCATGGCACATCTGACCAACATATACTGCGTCAACAAGACCTTCGACGTGCTATTTGCAGGCGTCGTAAACAAAAGGGGCATACTTGCCGCTCATACCAAGGAGAGCGTCGATATATTGCGCTCGTCGCCCGGCGAAAAAAAGGGCCTCGGGTAAAAAGTAAAAACTAAAAATAACGAAGCACCAGAAATACATTACAAAAGATAAAAAAAAATCAATTTGTAAAAAAAAAAAAAAAAAAAAAAACCGCCAGAAGCGGTGAGACTCGACTCGAACTCGCTACTGCTTGGTACGCCGCCCCACAAGAACATTGGAAATATTTCGTCTTTATGTCATGGCCCCATTTACAATAAAGTGTTTCTGCTGCCGGTCCAAAAGTTACAACTTCTTGATCATCGGCGCATGCTGCCTGCTCTCGCGTCTTGCAACTAATGTTTTGGATGCCTATGCGCACTATATTGTGCACTGGATCCATTTTAACATGTGGAATTTCACAGCGCTGGCAAATGTAGTGGCGCCGGCACTTCGGTCATGTTCTGCTATCGTGGACGTAATTTTCGCTGAACACGGAGCTGTAGCACAAACCTTGAAGGAAAAAAGGTGCGACGAAGCTTCAAAACTGACAAGCGCAGCAGCGAGGACACTATTTTGCTGGTAACTAAATCTTATTTGTATGTAAACATGTCAGGAAGCGTTGCGATGACCGAGGGCTCGGTTTGTTTATACACAGTGCAAGAAGGAGCGCAAAACCTTGAGAAACATGTAAAGTATTGTGCATTACAAGCGCTCTATGTTTTTTTTTTCTTCCTTTATGGACCCATCGCTCGGTAAATTACTCTCTTCATCGTTTTATTTATTTCGGCTGAGGCCGTCATTGCGAGTACGTTGTTGCCAAGTTGGCCCTTGAGGGATGCGACGCCGCGGGCCGCGCCGGCTCGCTAGTTATCACGGAGTCTCCGCTTACGTCATAGTGTGCGTCACTCAACTCCAACTACGTAGTTGGAGGCCACAGTTTGAATTAGACCGGCGGGAACAAGAAAAAACCTCAACTTCTTATCGCAATATCTCAGCAATTATTCGATCTTTTGCTGCCGGATATGCGGCGACAGTGTCACCAAATGTAGTTTATTAGATTTTCATACCATCTTTGGCTGTCTTTAGTGTCCCTTTAATGCGTAAGAAAAGCTTTAAGGCACAACCCTGTACTGCTGAGTCAAGGACCTAATTATCCAATCAAGAAATGATGGAAGGATCTGGTATATTGAAATTTTCTTACCCTCTGCTTGAAAGTCGTCGAGCACGTTTTATTTTAAAAATGATAGAGAAAGCATTGATCTAGTTTTCGCTATGAACCTGATAAATTTATTGAGACAATTTTAGGGATAGATTGCGAGACCCCGAATGGACTGACACAAGCGTCACGCCTTAATATAAAAATCTAAGTATATACGCGCACCCCCGCTCCCACCCAACGCTTCCCGGACACCTCACTGGATGCCTGGCTCCTGCTCATTAACTACGTGAAGTTCTAAATGCTCTGACAGACATAGCATATTATTGCTAGAAATACATTACAAAACTGAAAGCAAATTGAGACAATTTGGTGGTTACTATCACTGATTCCACAAACACTCTGCAATAGCAGCTGCCTGGTTCTCACTTGTGTTCGCGCCCGATGACTATTCTTTTTTTCAGCTGACGATGGCAACGGTTCAGCGGCATCCGTATTTGGGTAAATCAATCTTGAATGCCACTAATCCCCACTGGAGGAGCATACGAAGCGCCGTTGCCGGTGGCTTTACAGCAGCGAAACTAAAGCAGGTAAGTAAGCGTTACCTTGATAAAATATTTTAGGAGTATTACATGGTGCCGCCCTTGGCTGTTCAGGAAGTGAGACTTAATGGGAGAAAAGTATGAGCGAACTAAATATTCTTAGTACGGACTCTCTGTAGGACAGAATGGAAGTTTTGGAGTGGAACAGTAGTTGGGACATTCTGGGTCACACAATGCATCAAAAACACAATTCAAAGCTGTTCATTCCGCGGCATATGCTTCGTTACGACTAGAGAACTTCAGGGCGTTTCACACGAAAGGTCAGCCTCTGTGAGATGCCTATTCTCTGGCGCATGATAACGTTGCTGCTTTTGCGAACGGGGCAGAAAAAAAAAAACACATTTACATTCAAGTTTCAAAGTTTATATAGTTCTACTACTGAAAATGAAAACAATTCACCTTTTTATGGTCTACATTTATTTATTATTTATTTATTAGCACTTCAAGGGCCCACGAGGAGCATTACATGAGGGGTGGGCTAAAAAGAGGTGAATGTTATTTCTTCAATGAATAACTTGAAATGCGTACACTGGCAATGAATCACAGCTTCGGAAAGGAAACTCGTCAAGTTTAAACAAAATAATACTTAAAAAAAGACTTCAGATGTACAGGTGTAAATACTCGAGGGGGATGGACGGCTTTTGGATGGTTTAGACAGATGAGTGCAGATACGCACGGGTGATAATGGAATGATTGTGAGGTGAATAATAAAACCTATGATAAATCTTGTTATTTTGCACCCAGGGCCTAGACTGAGAAAGTTAGTTTTATGTTTCAAAAAAGTACAGTTTTTGATTTGAATTGTTTTGACTTTTATTTCGCGAGCACAACCACATTGATATATAGGAAAAAGCTGCTTTTGCAGCTGACAGGGCCTGGAAAACCTATACAAAGCAGTGGCATCAACATGTAAGGGAAATACTACATAAGAATGATTCATGAAAAAAGAGATGAAAATACACACTACAGAATACGTGGAATAAATACATTCGATAATTGTGTTTGTTTGATGTAAACCATGTAGGCTCACTTACTACAAAATTAGAAGAATGAAGTAAGAGAATGTAGAAAATTTCCCCGGACATGCTGACGGTTCTCTGACGTAGTGTAAAACAGATTTACATTCATAATATTCAAAATAGATACATCAAATAGTACAACACAATCAAAACTATATAGAGAAATGCATAAAATTTGATCTCTACATGAGTGTGTACCCACAAGATCAAAACCAACAAAAATACAAATATCTCTCTGCTTAATAATATATCGCCGCCATTCTTTGAATTTTAAACTTGCACTGTATTTACATTTGATGAGTGTGCGAGGAAGGTTCTAAAAAGTTCTAAAATAAGGAAAAAGCAAGTATTGGCGCTGCTAGTATTAACAGAAGTATGTTTACCTACTAACGGCGCTGTTTCACCAATAAAAGCCTTTTAAGAGCAGTTAGAGGAAGAACACACAGGTTTATCAGCTTTGTATATGTGTAGTTGTTCAAGCTTGTATGATATGAATACTTCTTAAAATGTAAAATGTATCGCTCTGCTTTGAACCAATTCGAGAGTGTTTGTGAGGTTCGTTTGTTCTGGGTCCCAGATTGAGCAGGCATATTCAAGTGTATGGCGTGCTAAGGTTAAAAATCTAACAGGTTTACACTAGATGGAGCAAGCCTTATGGTTCGTTTCAGATAACCAAGAGTGCGGTTAGCTTCCTTGGTGACGTCGGTGAAATGAGTTGACCAAGAAAGATATTGTGTAAATGAGATGTCAAGGTGTTTATTTGTAAACGAGTTTTGTATTACGGTGCCGACGCTTATGTAGCTTGCAGTGTGATATGATGAATGGCGGTGAAATGTGACTATCAAGGTCTTATAACATGTGATAAGCGGTACATTACAATATTAAAATGACACAGTTCAGGGTGCTTCTTCTGTTCTTCTTGAGCAGTCATTCATTACAATCGTACATGACCAATATACCATTGTCTTTCCGTTCTATGGCTCTTCAGATGATGCCAGATCTTGAAGAAGACGTCACCGTTTTACTGCGATCGCTACAGAAGTACGCCAACTCAGGCGACGAAGTGCACATGATGAAACTCTACGAGCCCCTGGCCATGGACTTCGTTGGAAGACGCTGCTTTGGGACTATAGAGCGTTTTCAGGACTACCCCGACCACCCGCTGATCGCTCTCGGCAAACACACTTCGTGCAACGCGATGACTGGCGCCGTCCATATGCTGGGCCGTAAGTGAGCATAGCACGTGGTTAATCGTGCCTTCCTTTCGAGTCACCTGGGAGTCATCTATGGCTATTCGTTTCTCCGCAGTCCTTTCCCATCATCCTCTGCTGTCGATCATTCCTCCCTGTTAGTAAACCGTACAAAATAACCGCACGATATAGGCAAGCCTGAAAACAATGCTCTTCGCAAACCGTGCTTTCCGCGCACAAATATGTGATGAATAATCGGCAATGGCTGCTAATTTCATGTTTCGAAATAACCTTCACGGTGGTGGGGTGGTGGATTGGCGAAGCATGGTCTACCTGGGCGTGGACCGGACTGAATATGATGACATCAGGGTGAATAGCGGCGTCACCGCGACCAGGTCGTTTGTGCTAGGGATTCGTAGTTTGCTTCCCCTCTCTCAGTAAGTGCGCCAAAGTCTACCTCACGGCAAAACATCAGCCAATACTGAACTATATGTAAGAGTTTATGTCACATTATTGCTTTATTTACTATTGGTGCTTGTCAGTATTTATAATCATAGTGCTATACACAGGGCGAATCGATTAGTACGTAGCCCTACTTAGCAGTGCAGGGTAGTACTGTTGCTTATGGTGTTCTAATATTCCCTATAATCCAGCCATGCAATGTATGCAGTTGCTGCTAAATGTGCGGTATAAAGTGGTCGCAAAATACCACAGATTAATGAGCGAATTTCATATAACTCCCTAATTTTGTATCACCTAAGGCCTCTGCTGCTATCGCACTAAATTGTTATGAAAAAGAAATATGAAATATTATAATAAAAGAATGATATAATTTAAACCTCAAATTTGATTTCGTAATTGTATCCCATAATCAGTTCGGGGCACACTTGCTGGTGAAAGATCCTGGTCACGGCACTCGTAAGGCAAGAAAGGCTTCCACCTTCAAAATGGCCTCGAAATGAAACTTATCCACTCTTTCCTTCTGTCACCTCAATCATCTTGCGTTGCATTAGGCTGTTATTTGGTAAAATAAGTACACCAACCATAAAATAGCAGTAACATTCCTGCTTACAGCAAAGTTTTGGTTACGAAAATGGAATTGTTTGATTTCGTGGACACTCAAACCAAAACGGAAATCTCTTCTGACTCTTGTCCTACAGCTTTTGTTCTTCATCAGGATACGTAATATTGGGTGCGAGGACATACCGTGGCGCCACCTCTTGACAGCACCACGTGACGCAGTAAGTGGGATAACGCGTTGAACTGCTGCTGTGTGATACTTTTCAAGGCAGTTTAGTTGCGCGTTATTACAGAATTTATTATTTTTCTTTAATATGCACTTCGGTATAGGCCTGTTGAAGACTATTGGTTGATTAAGCCAACACTATCCGGAAAGAAGGTATTTCCCAGAGTGCGTGAACTGTCGAAGCGTAGCCCAACGAGTTTCAACTACTACTATCTTACACCTTTGGCAATGTTGTCGCTATTCTTAAATAAAGTGAGCATGTTACACATCCAGTAAGAAATAAGCGGTGACAAATCATGGTAATCATTTTGAGAAAATTACGCTCGGCGCCGCTACATCGCTGCTTTGCTCGGGAATCAAATTTTTCTGCTAGGTGAACGGAGCGATCAGGCGGTGACAGATGCGGGGCACTTCGCACAGTGCAGGCAGAAGCGGCGCCATTCGGCTGATCTTTGAATAGTCAAGTTTTAAAGGGCGGATGACGTGAAGAAATTTTTTAAATCAACTGTGCAGTGCAGAGGCGCGTTCCTTCTGTACACACTGACCGCAATGATTGCCGCTCGAGCTTGGAGTAAGGGCGTGTTTTCCCGCGTAGCTTTTATTTTTTACCCCTACGTAAGCAGATCATGGTATACGCATGGTTATTTGCTTTCTCGGCCATTTGAAATTATTGCCAAAGTTGTCTGAGGCGAGTCACAACGCTTACCGCTGCACGTGGCAGCAGAACCGTTTAGTTTCGGGCATCAATGCCTTCACGGAGAAGAAAGTTGACGCCTGCCCGCTTTCAGACGAACATTCCTTGATCTGGGTAGGTACTGCTCGGCGAAAAAGGCAAAATATTTTCTTTACCGCTAGCAATTAGATTTTGCTAGCTTCAAAGGTGATAGGTGAAAAAGCATAAACTCTAATTAGTGTCAGTCCTTCCGCCGCACCCCACGGAACTCTTCAACTTCATATAGCTGAAATCTTAGCCGATGAAGCGCATGTTGCACACACAAGAATGGCCACTAACTTTTTTATACATTGGCAACATGTTTAACCAAACTTTCTTCAGCTAATTTTTCTAGTAGAAATGGGAGCTTGAGCCGGGTTCCATCGCGTATACAGAGCAGTCGCAGACCATCATCATCATCATCATCAACCTGATTATACCCACTGCAGGGCGAAGGCCTCTCCCATAATTCTCCACTTCACCCGGTTCTGTGCTAGCTGCATCCACTTGACCCCTGCAAACTTCTTAATCTCATCCGCCCACCTAACTTTCTGCCGCCCCTGATACGCTTTCCTTCCTTTGGAATCCAGTTTGTTACCCTCAGCGACCATCGGTTATCCTCTCTTCGCACTACATGTCCTGCCCATGTCCATTTCTTCTTCTTAATTTTTACTAGAATGTCGGTAACTTGAGTTATTTCTCTGACCCACTCTGCACGCTTTCTATCTCTTAATGTTACCCCTACAATTTTTCGTTCCATAGCCCTCTGGGTTGTCCTCAACTTAAGTAGAACTCGCTTGGTTAGCCTCCACGTTTCAGCCCCATAGGTGAGTACAGGCAAGATGCAACTGTTGTATACTTTCCTCTTGAGCGATACCGGTAAGCTGCTAGTCATAATCTGCGAGTGCTTGCCAAATGCGCTTCATACCAATCTTATTCTTCTTGTTATTTCCTTTTCATGGTTCGGATCTTCGGTTACTACCTGTCCTAAGTAGACATATTCGCCTACTACTTCCAGTATTTCGCTACCTAATGTAAACTGCTGTTCCTTCCCGAGGCTGTTGAACATTACCTTAGTCTTCTGCATATTGATTTTCAAGCTTACCTTTCTACTTTTCCTGTCTAGGTCATCAATCATTATTTGCAGTTCATCCCCCGAGTTGCTTAGCAAGGCAATGTCATCAGCAAATCGCAGATTACTGAGGTATTCTCCATCTACCCTTATCCTTAACTGCTCCCATTCCAAGTCTCTGAATACTTCCTCTAAACAAGCTGTGAATAGTACTGGGGAGATTGTGTCTCCTTGCCTAACACCTTTCTTTATGGGAATTTTGTTACTTTCTGTATGCAGAACTATGGTTGCTGTGCAGCCACTATATATATCTTCCAGCACTTTCACGTACGGCTCGTCTACCCCCTGATTTCGCAATGCCTGCATCACCGCCGAGGTTTCAACTGAGTCAAATGCTTTTTCGTAATCAATGAATGCTATGTATAAGGGATGGTTATATTCCGAGCATTTTTCTATCACCTGATTGATGTTATGGATATGATCGGCCGTACCGTTTCCGAAACCCTGCTTGATCCTTTGCTTGATTGCAGTCTAAGGTTGTCCTGATTCTATTAGCGATTACATTAGTAAATACCTTATACGTAACAGACAGTAAGCTGATTGCTCTGTAATTTTTAAGGTCCTTAGAATCCCCTTTTTTGTGAATGAGGATAATGTTTGCATTCTTCCATGGTTCCGGTACCGTCGATGACACCAGGCACTGCGTATACAGGGTGGCCAGTTTTTCTACCACGATATCCCCCCCCCCCCCCCCCCCCGTCCTTCAGCAAATCTGTAGTTATCTGATCCTCTCCAGCTGATTTCCCCCTTTTCATAGTTTCTAGTGCTTTCTTGATCTCGTCCTTTGTCACTGGTGGAACGTCTGACTGTTTTTCCCTACCGCCAATCTCATTACGATCCTGACTACTTTGGCTACTGTAGAGATCTGTATAGAATTCCCCGGCTACTTTGACTATATTTTCCATATTAGTGATGACGTTGCCCGCCTTGTCCCTTATCTCATACATCTGGTTTTTGCCCATGCCCCATTTCTTCTTTACCGCTTTAAGGCTTCCCCCGTTCTTTACAGCATGCTCAATTTTCTCCAAGTTATACTTCCTTATATCGGCCACCTTGCGCTTATTGATTAGCCTTGATATCTCGGCCAATTCGATCTGGTCTGTTGGATTGGAACCTTTCATACTCTGGCGTTTCTTAATCAAATCTTTCGTCTCCTTAGACAGCTTACCGGTATCCCCTCTAACTATCCTACCGCCTACTTCTACCGCGCATTCAATAATGATATCTCTGAAATTATTGTTCCTTGCCTCTAGGGTAATGTCGTCATCCTCAGTTAGAGCTGAATACCTATTCTGTAGCGAGATCCGGAACTCTTCTGCCCTCCCCCTCACCGCTAATTCGTTGATGGGTTTCTTTCTTACTAATCTGTTGCGTTCCTTCTTGAGGTTTAGGCTAATTCGGGACCTCACCATCCTGTGGTCACTGCATCGCACTTTCCCGATTACCTCTACATCTTGAATAATGGCGGGGGTTGAACATCTAGGTTATGAAGTCGATTTCATTTTTAGTCTCCCCGTTAGGACTTTTCCAAGTCCATTTCCGGTTCTTCCGTTTGCTGAAGAAGGTATTCATGATCCTTAAGTTATTGCGCTCTGCAAACACAACAAGTTACTCCCCCCTGCTATTCCTAGAACCAATGCCATAGTCACCTAATGCCTTGTCTCCTGCCTGTTTTTCCCTACCTTGGCATTGAAGTCGCCCATTAGTACAGTATACTGCGTCTTCACTTTTCGCATTGCCGATTCTACATCTTCATAGAAGCTTTCAACTGCCTGGTCATCATAACTACATGTGGGTGCATAGGCCTGTACAACCTTCAGTTTATACCGCTTATTAAGCCTAATTACGATGCCTGCAACCCTCTCATTAATACTATAGAATTCATCTATATTACCCGCTATATACTTATTGACCAGGAAACCTACTCCTAGTTGTCGCCTCTCTGGTAAACCTCGGTAACACAGTACATGCCCATCCTTCAGTACAGTATATGCCTCATTCGGCCTCCTAACCTCACTAACACCCCGCCGGGGTGGCGTAGTTGTTACGGCGCTCGACTACTGCTCCCAAGGACGCGGGATCGAATCCCGGCCTCGGCGGCCGCTTTTCGTTGGAGGCGAAAAGCAAGGCGTCCGTGTACTGTGCGATGTCAGTGCGCGTTAAAGAACCCCAGGTGGTCGATATTTCTGGAGTCCTCCACTACGGCGTCTCTCATAGCCTGAGTCGCTTTGGGACGTTAAACCCCACAAACCAAACCAAACCTAACGTCACTAAGCCCTATGACATCCCATCTCATGTCCTCTAGTTCCTCTAAAAGCACTGCTAAACTAGCTTCACTAGCTAGGGTTCTAGCATTAAACGTTGCCAGGGTCAGTTTCCAATGGCGGCCTGTCCAGCGGAGCCAGGCTTTCTTAGCACCCCCTGCTGCGTCACAGGTCCGACCGCCGCCATGGTCAGTTGTTCCGCAGCCGCTGGTGACTGAGGACCGGGGTTGTACGGAGCTTATCATAGGAGGTTGCGGCCAATTACTGCACCAGGGTGGCCAGCTCCGGTTCTGGTGAGGGAGCGCGTTGCCGGACGTGTTCACCGGCATCAAGTCGCACCCCAAACCTGTTTATGCAATTCCATCGACACGCGGATTTTTTTTTTTTTTTTTTTTTTCATCCGGTGGAGAATTGCGCGGTACCGGGATTTGAGCCCCGGTCCTCTTGCATGCGAGGCGGATGTTCTACCGCTACGCCACCGCTGCACCTCGCTGCTGTCGCAGACCATGTCAACAGCTTAAATAATCTAAATCAACAGCGACGACGCACGATGAAAGTGTGAGATGCTGGCACACATCAAAAAGCAAAACTGCAGAGATAACCGCGACTTTTAGCTTCTAAAACACACAAAATAAATCCAGCGCTTGCTTCAGCAGCAGTAGGCGGAGTCACGTGATCCCACTTGCTGCCCTAGGTCGACACTAGCGCTGCCCGCTCCAGTGGTGGAGCGCGCGGCCAAAAAATAAAAGTACATCAACAATAAAATTGCAGTAACAGTCCTGCTTACAAAAAAAAAATGGGGTTACAAAAAGTGAGCTATTTGATGTCGTGGACACTCCTAACAAAACGGAAATCTCTTCTGACTCGTGTCCTATAGGTTTTTTTCTTCATCAGGATACGTAATATATCTAGCATTCTGCTGCAGCCGCAACACTATTTGTAGCAGGTGTTTGATGTAATCGTGTGTTTTGAGGGGATTCCCCTCCATCTTTTTGATGCAGCACTCGAAATCTTTACAATATATCGATACCACTCACCGCCAAAGCCTAATTGAATGATCGAGTGTTCGGGATCCGCGTCCACAGGATAACTTAGGAAGGCGTAGCAAAGTGTCTAAACAAAGCTAAATTTTGCGGACCGTTGTGTATATCTCACTGCATGCGACCAGTATGACCGTGTGCCCCAAAGAGAAGGTGATCCATCCCTGGTAGCATAGAAACAGCAGCTTTTTTTTTTTTTTTCTCGGAGTGGGGTTGTAAGGATTCACAATCCTTCTAATATAGAAGTCTCTGTTCGAATGCTCTGTGCGTTTGCTGTAAGAGTTCGTGTGGGAGCCGACTGACAGATATGGTGCAAAACCCCGCAATACTATAAACCAAGATACTTTGTTGGGCGAGTTGGTACTTATTCATTATTAATATAAACAGCGCGAACACGAAGACAAAGGACAAGAAAAACACAGTACAAGCGCTGACTCACAACTATGCCTAAGCCCTTTACTCCTAGGCCCAGAAAAAAACAAACATGAAGAAAACGAAACAGTCGCGTGAAACAACCCCTGGGTTCACCTGCTGCACAAAAAATCAATTAAATAAGACACCTATTCCCTTGAAAGAGCAAGAGAAGTCTTGCTGACACACTTATTGTCCGTTGAAATAAAATATGATTCAACTATCTCCCTCGTCATCTTCTCTTTGTGGCGATACAAAATCCTAACCTTGTCGAACTTAGGAGTGCACTTCTTCTTTTCCTTCTTCATTATTTCACATGAATGGCCATGTGATACCAGAAACGTTTTGTCCTTTCCACTTTCCAAGTTGTTCCGGTGTTCCTGTAGTCTCTTATTAATACATCGTCCTATTTGTCCTATATAACTGGCTCCACAAGAGAGTGGAAGCCTGTACACAACACCTGTCTTGCATCCAACATATGGGTTTCTATGTTTCACCCCACATTCTTGCTTCTTCGCTTCTCTTTCCCTTTGAATGGCCGGGCAGATCCTGTTCATCTTGAGCGGGGCGGTCATTGCTACGTCAACACCATACCTCTTGCCTACATTTTTGAGGCCATGCGAAATTCTGTGCACATTCGTGTTCGCGCTGTTTATATTAATAATGAATACTATAAACGGAGCGTCTTCGTTTGGCTCAGCTGCTTTGTCACTCGTTCGCAAATGGCAACGTTACAAATGTTTGTGGCATAATGAATATTTGCAAATATCGATATTTGCAATATTGTCGATATTTGTTTCTTGGAACAGAAAAGTATAGTAATTCCCATGCCTAGTGCCTACGGCTTTTGATATGGCGTCTCCGTTGGCTATTCAAGTTCTTTGAATTATTTGGCCTCTTGTATTCTTATAATTCAAAGGAAGTGTAAGGGCACTGAACAAAAACAATGCCTCTCTCTAACAGAAGAAACTAAAAAAAAAAAGTGTTAACAGACGCAATGTGTGGCCTTGCAAAGGAGAGCCAGAACCTTTCGGTCACGCCAAATCTGAAATGGAAAACGTGAAATTCCGTACTACAATCATTTCGTTCCTACTGGCAACTTTGCCGAGTACAACAGAGACTGCTCCGTCTCTGGGATGTCACCTTTATGGTTTCAGTTATCGGTGGAGACCTGACTTATATTCTCCATATCGTTCGTGTTCATGGTATCGATGAACAGTTCGACCGAAGCAGTCAGCTGATGTTAACGTTCGCAACCTCTCCAATAGTGCAGAAATGCACAGGTTGTGATAAGAATTCCTAAATGGCTATTGCCAAACAGCTATTAGGAAAACATGATAATGTCCAGGAAGCAGAAAAATGCTTCAGCTCGCGAACAAAGGCGACACCAGCTACAAGGCAAGTAAAACGTACAGGAATCAATGATGGAACATCACGGACGCCAGAAAAGAAATACAGACGTAAATTATTACGGGGTGCATAATTTTGTTATGCGATGACAGTCCTTAGCAGTAAGTCTTCTGACTCGTAAATTGTTCCATTATAATTCCCATCGTTTCCTCATATTTCGCTATAATGTTTGTCATGAATTTATTTGCTCACTAAGGTATGATCCTCGTTGCGTAATTCTTTGTGTTTTTTATTTCTTCTGAGTCGTTCGTTCTAGTTTTACTTTCCGCTGAGTTGTTCATAGCCGCTTTAACCTAATGGAGTTTTTCTCAGTCATTATCATCATATATAAAACCATCAACAGCCATACTAATCTCCTGCAGGGCAAAAGCCTCTCCCATAATCCTCCTATTAAACCGGTCCTCGGGTAGCTGCATCCCTTCACCCCTGCAAACGTCTAACCTTATCCGCCCACCTAATGTTCTGCTGTCTTTGCTACGCTTTCTTTCAATTAGAATCCAAGTTGTTACCTTTTAGCGATCATCGGTTATCCTCTCTTCGTAATACATGTCATTGCCACGCCCATTTCTTCTTTTTGATTCTAGCTAGATTATTGTTACATTTAGTTTCTTCTCTGTCTAATCTACAGCCTGCCGATCGCTTAAGGTTACTCATCATTTTCCGTTCCTTAGCTCTCTCTGCGCTGTCCGCAATTGGAGTACAATTCTTTTCGTTAACCTTCAAGTTTCTATCCCATAGGTGAGTACAGGTGAGATGCAACTGTTGTTTACTTTCCTCTTGAGGGACACTGGTAAGCTGCTAGTCATGACCTGCGAATACTTCCCGCGCCTCGCTCCCGATTTAAAACTGCTGGTGCCTTCTGATTACGCTGATGTCCTGCACGCTTGTTTGAGGCCTACCCTTCTGATTTGCCTGTCTAGAGCATTATTATTTCTTCAAAATCATCCCCTTAGTTATTTCCTAGACAACGTCATCAACAGATCGCAGTTTACTGAGGTATTCTTCATCAATCATATCCCTAAGCTTTCTCATTCCAGGTCTCTGAATACTTTCGCAAAGCAAGCACGGAAAAGTAGTAATGGAAAAACGTGTATCTTTGTGTAACACTTTCTTTATGGGAATTTTATTACTTCTTAAAGGAGGATTATACGGTCGTTTTGAGGTACTATAGATATGATTCAGTGCCTCCACATTTGGCTTATCTGCACCCTGATTTTGCAGTGCCTGTAGGATGCCGAGGTGTCGACTGCGTCAAATGCTTTTACGTAATCAATGAATTCTTTATAAAACGGTTGGTTATATTCTTAACATTTTTCTATCACATGACTAATAGTGTGCATATGTAGCCTCTACAAACTTCTCTCCGATCCTTTGGTTGATTTAAGTTTTTTTGCAATTTTCCCCTACCATTCTGAGTCTCCTTTTTTCATTGTAAATTCTCCAAAGTAACTTTTTGAATCATAATTTTTCTGGCCAAGGGCTTGGCTCTCCGCAGCAACCTCCGGGCCTGTCCTCCTGCATAAGTGGAGAGGGGTTCTATTTCACTCCCATTAGCCAACAGCTGGCCATCAAAGATCTAAAGTGGTCCATTCACAAAGCATTGCAAAGAGCGCAGGACGCCAGATTTTCTTTTCCATGAGATTTTAATGCTAAATCTTTAATATATGCCCACACGCAACTGAATAGATCACCGTGTTCCTCTTTCTGAACGCAAACTCACCCATTGTAATGGGCGACCTCTAAAACGCCCTACGCATTTGCCGTTCCTGGACACTAAGCCCCACTGCCTCCAACGGCTGTTTCTCTCGTAGTCTCTCTTTCATTCTTATTTTCATTCGCGGCAAGCGATAGAAAAAAAAGGTAAAAAAAAATATATATTTTTCTTTCAGAGAGCATCGCAAGTTTGGGGTCGTTCATGAAGCCTCTCTGCTTCGTTTCGCTCTTACCTAGACGTTTTCGCCCTACGAAGCTGCAGATAATGAAGACAATCGAAAAGCGAAACAAAGACCCTTCGGTAAGCCAAGATCTAGAGCTTGTAGGCCAAGTAAGCCCCTGAAGCTGGCGGTAGCAACGGCTTTCGTAGTGCAGGCAAATGCCGTGATCGTCTACATAAGGTTTGCTTGTTAGTTATTTTTCGAGCATATCTTGCGGTAGTCTGACAAGTTGTGGAGGGGGTGACAGCGCTGCACGTTGCGAAAAAAAAAAAACAGCATCACTTTCTGCACTTTATTACGACAGAATAGAGGTGAAAGCTGTGTGCCGTGTCTATAGAGCACAAGAACCACTTAGACGACGGATTGCCTTAACGGCTAGCGTTGCACTTTTGCGTTCAAATTTCATCATTTCATATGGAGGTCTTAATCGTCATTTTTCCTCTTCGCTCGCATGTCTCCAGGCGCTAGGGACAACCTTAAAAGTAGAGAAGCCTGTGTAATCCTTCTGTGAAGCGAAATCCCCGCTGGCTAGCAAAACGCCGTCTTAGCCGTAATAAGTTCTTAGCAGCGGAGGTTCCTGCCCCCGTTCCAGCCTGCGTGCCAGGAGCGCGGATAGGGGGCCTCCTAAATCGGTGGAAAATAAATAAATAAATAAATAAATAAATAAATAAATAAATAAATAAATAAATAAATAAATAAATAAATAAATAAATAAATAAATAAATAAATAAATAAATAAATAAATAAATAAATAAATAAATAAATAAATAAATAAATAAATAAATAAATCGCGTGATAAGTAGGGCTGAAAGAAACGCATGAAGCTCGGTTACACTTTGTACACTTTGCGGCGCTCTTAACATTTGAAGCGTGGACACCATATTTCCTGTGCATGCAATATTAAACCGAATAGAGAGTAGTGGCTGTCAGATCTAGCTCTACATCAGCTCTGCAATTCGGCGTCAGTTCAACCTATACAGAACACTAAAGCTTCTACTAGTCACCCTCGGCGTTCACATGGACCCGCGCAGGTTGATAGTGCAGAAATAGCTTAAACGTGCTTTGGAAGTAGCGTCCCTCGTTGACTGAGTTGCCTTTGAACGTTAGACCCCACAAACCAAACCTTAATTCTGAAGTAATCAGGGAGAAAGAAACACAGGGCAAGCAAGATTTTTTTTTATGGGTTGCATAAGAAAGGAGCCAACAGCCGCTAACACAAAGGGAAACATAGTGGTTATTTCCTACTACACAATTTTCAGAAGTACATAGTTCACGCTTAAAGATCTGTTCCGCATGTCTGGAACGCAAGCCAGGGACCTGTGATCTTTTAGAATGACCTCACTTTGCTTCTTTCGCTTTCGTTTTACACAGCTCCGCAAGCCAGACATCCTTCAGAACCTTACTGAGGCAAAGTATGTCGAGCGCACAGCAGTATCCAGAGGCAATGGCGGACAGAGCGGTAAGTTGCGGCAAATTCTGACCAGTCCAGTAGTTCAAATTAATTTAATTAGGCTCATTGTAGTAGGTTACCCCGTAACATCTTCTGCGATATTAACTTTTTGCCCCGCTACTCAACGTCATTTACATAAATGAATAAACTTTAGGTATGGCTTCTATAAATATGAGTCCCAGGTCTTCTGTGAGCAGGAGCTTCTAATATCTTTCCAAAATTTCTGAACCTTATTACTCTGTGCAATTATATCCAGTCTCCAAATAGGTTCGCATAATTTTTTGTATCCATCATGATACCATTAATAGTAAGCCAGGTGGCTGTTGTATGCACTTATGTGACACCAAATGACTTCGGCTTTTGAATTGATTTAACGTTCTGATTCCTAGGCATTCACCCGCAAGCATAAAATAACAAACAATAATTGGTGTCATGAATGACCACTGCAGGCTGAAAACGTACCGAGTCTTGGCGACGGTTATTATCCTAAAAAAATAGGATGCGCAAAAGGGGCGATCGCCTAAGAGGAGAACACAGGACAGGCGCCTGTCCTTTGTTAAGTGATCGTCCCTTTTGCGCATCCAATTTCTTTCTCAGTATGAACCAACTTGCCCAACAGCAAGTTATAATTAATATCGCAATATCGGGTTCATGCTAACTAATCATCAGAATACTTTACTATCGAAGGTTTACGTCATGTTCAAGAAAACAGCTGCCAAGAGCGCAGATAAAGAAACATGCGGGCACAGAAAATTATTTAAATAAATGAAAACATTCTTACCTGCTCTTCTTAGTTGAGCAGAGCATATATTTCAGATCTTTAAAGTGCACTAGTTCTAAAAAACAATTGACGATTATTCCTTAGCTACTCGCCGAGTAATCCAGCTGGTAGATCATTCGGACCATTCGTTCATATTAGGGTCGAGTAATACCAGATGAGCACTGAAGTCCTAAACATGTTTCCTGCTCTATGCAGGGCCCGAATATTTCAGCCTGCAAATATACATTTTTTTTTTGTAGAATCCTGGAGTCCCCTTTTCGGTGTGGGACCCTCCCGCATAGTTCAGAATTTGTTACGCTTATTCGACACCGGCAACGATTGCGTACCTTTGCTTAGTGTCCCGTATTTTGTCTAGGAGCCATCCCCGCTTCTCATTCCCCATTTTCGTTAAATGGCCTCTGGGAGAAAAACTCATCAATGTGGCCGGCAAGACGGGCTGGAGGCCCCTGCATTAATGTTCAAGTGTGTATTTCACGCGAGGTCATCGTTGAAGCGGCAATGCGTGCATTCCCACCCAAGTCATCGAGCAAAATGAAAGGGGTGCAGCGTATTTAGAGCAAACACACAGGTGCCCCGATTGATTACGATGATGATCGTGTTTTAATATTTTTAATGGCACCTCCAACTGTACCTTTTCTACACATTAATGAAACGGAAGACGAGGTCAAGGGAAGCATTCTGCCCTTTCCGGAAATCCTTAAAGAGCGCCGCACAACAACCATTCCATAAAACTGGCATTGATGTGTGTTGTATTGCAGATACATGTGAGTGAAGAAAAATAAGATCAATTTTAACGGAAGATGTGCGTAGGTCTCATTACATATGAACGCTGTCTTGCTTTTAAGTTTCTCGCGAACATTATGCCGCCAGCATTAAGCCATGGCGGTTGAAACGAAGCTTTTTTCTACGTATTTGTTTTATACTTATATTTTCCAGGCAAGCGTTAGATGTCACATTGTTTGCTCAATTCGTACCAGCCAATTTATGCGCTGAATATCGTTATCTTTACCTCGACAGATATCCCAAAGTCAAGGGCACTAACCATCGACGAAGTAGTGACCTGCGCAGGCACACTCTGTCTCGCTGGGTAAGACACGAGCAAAACAAGTTTGCTCATTGAACCAATCTACACTAGTATGCTTTGTGTCAAGACAGCACTGTTGATAAGGCTCACCTCCACTGACTAATCATCGCGCACTTATCAACTATTAGAGAGGAGCACTTTCAGTGAAGAAAGGATGTTATCAAAGATAGAACAAAAACAAGAAATTACATAAATCTATCTTTATCATCGCTATCATTGGCTGCCGTAAAAAAGGAAAATGTGATGACGTGGGTAGTGCGAAAGAACATAGACGGACGCCAGAGCCAGGGAACGGTCTTGGATATTGCGTGCCTTACTCTACAGAATGCTCCGCCACTTCACCACATCACAGGTCACATGCTCTGGCGCGGGTAGTTTAAACACACCTCTCGCAAGGTATCATCGTTCTAATCAGGTTAAAACGGAAATTATTTGTTTCGCACTTACGTCATAGGCTAGCCTGCATCAGATATATTCTTGCAAAGTATTCGAAGAGTCCACTATGTTGTCCACGTCATCAGAATATTGATGCTTTAAAATGGGCACCATAAAGGCTATATGTTCGAATAACATTACGGAAATATGTAGTAGCATTTATATTGAGTGTCCGTATAAAGCGGCCGTTTATACCGTTAAAAATGTATTATTTGTACACAACCAAACGGTCTCCTACAGCGTGTAAATGATGCCGTGGCAAAAGTTTCTGGCGATCGACACCAAAATATTTTGGTGCATCTAATGAGCTGTGATGAAAAACAGAGTCTGATGATGTCACCACGAAGTAAATGAGCCGAAGACCATGAATAACAGTTCATGGAAAATAGCAGTAAATAGAATCGTTTATGGAAAGTTTTTATGAATTGACGACATCTTTAATGGACGATGTCCAAACAGCACAATCTATTCAAAGGCCCTTCCATACGCAGGTTTGACACTATGGCATCATCGCTCAGCTACCTCACGTTTACGCTCGCCCAAAATCCAGATGTGCAAGAAAAGGTGCGCCAAGAAATAAGAGAGGCAGTCGGCGAGAAGGTAAGCGAAAAACTACACGCATCAGTTCATGTGCCTATCTGTGAATGAGTGGCAACAAATCTGGAGACTATTTATCCGTCATCGTTTTACCCACAAAAATGGCCTGCTATTTATTATTCTTCTATCTACAACGCCGGTTGGACGATGACAAATGACAACAGTTCCAGAGCTAACAACGACGGATGAAAAGGAGGCGTAATGCAATAGAACTTTCTAATTATCTCTTCTCGGCTACCATAATTTTGTAGCGTCCACAGCGTTACTAATGAGCGAGGACAGTTTCTATTCTGTTGCGGAAACAGTTCTAGAGAATAGGGGAAACGACATACTTGATCCCTAGTTGTGAAAAACAAGACCCGAACAGCTCGCGTACAAAAACAAATACATTTTCGTCGCTTATTAACGTAAAGTTTTGTTTGGTTTGGCCGTTTAACATCCCAAAGCGACTTAGGCTGTGAGAGAAGCCGTAGTGTAGGGCTCGGAAATTTCGACCACCTGTGGTTCTTTAACATGCACTGATATCGCACAGCCCATGGGCGCCTAGCTTTTTGGTTGCAGGGAATAGCGGCCGCCAAGGCCGGGATTCAATTCCGCAACCTCTGGCACAGTTGTCGAGCTCCATACCCACTCCACCACCAAGGCGGTGTCAGCGTTAATTATCATCATCATCATTAGCCTGATTATACCCACTGCAGGGCGAAGGCCTCTCCCATATTTCTTCACTTAACCCGGTTCTGTGCGAGCTGCATCCACTTGACCCCTGCGAACTTCTTAATCTCATCCGCCCACCTAACTTTCTGCCGCCCCCTGCTACGCTTTCCTTCCCTTGGAATCCAGTTTGTTATCCTCAGCGACCATCGGTTATCCTCTCTTCGCACTACATGTCCTGCCCATGTCCATTTCTTCTTCTTAATTTTCACTAGAATGTCGGTAACTTGAGTTATTTCTCTGACCCACTCTGCACGCTTTCTATCTCTTAATGTTACCCCTACCATTTTTCGTTCTATATAGCCCTCTGTGTTGTCCTCAACTTGAGTAGAACTCTCTTGGTTAGCTTCCACGTTGCAGCCCCATAGGTGAGTACAGGTAAGATGCAACGGTTGTATACCTTCCTCTTGAGCGATACCGGTAAGCTGCTAGTCATAATCTGCGAGTGCTTGTCAAATGCGCTCCATCCCAATCTTATTCGTCTTGTTATATTCTTTTTAATGGTCCGGATCTGCGGACCTAAGTAGACATGTCCAAAGTAGACATATTCGCCTACTACTTCCAGTACTTCGCTACCTATTGTAAACTGCTGTTCCTTCCCGAGGCTGTTAAACATTACGTTAGTCTTCTGCATAATGATTTTCAAGCCTACCTTTCTACTTTTCCTGTCTAGGTCATCAATCATTATTTGCAGTTCATACCCCGAGTTGCTTAGCAAGGCAATGTCGTCAGCAAATCGCAGATTACTGAGGTATTCTCCACCTACCCTTATCCCTAACTGCTCCCATTCCAAGTCTCTGAATACTTCCTCCAAGCAAGCTGTGAATAGTACTGGGGAGATTGTGTCTCCTTGCCTAACACCTTTCTTTATGGGAATGTTGTTACTTTCTTTATGCAGAACTATGGTTGCTGTGCAGCCACTATATATATCTTCCAGCACTTTCACGTACGGCTCGTCTACCCCCTGATTTCGCAAAGCCTGGATCACCGCCGAGGTTTCAACTGAACCAAATGCTTTTTTGTAATCAATGAATGCTATTTATAAGGGCTGGTTATATTCCGAGCATTTTTCTATCACCTGGTTGATGGTATGGATATGATCGATAGTAGAGTACCGTTTCCGAAACCCTGCTTGATCCTTTGCTTGATTGCAGTCTAAGGTTGTCCTGATTCTATTAGCGATTACCGTAGTAAATACCTTGTACGTAACAGACAGTAAGCTGACTGGTCTGTAATTTTTAAGGTCCTTAGAGTCCCCTTTCTTGTGAATGAGGATAATGTTTGCATTCTTCCATGGTTCCGGTACCGTCGATGACACCAGGCACTGCGTATACAGGGTGGCCAGTTTTTCTAGCACGATATCCCCCCCGTCCTTCAGCAAATCTGTAGTTATCTGATCCTCTCCAGCTGATTTCCCCCTTTTCATAGTTTCTAGTGCTTTCTTGACCTCGTCCTTCGTCACTGGTGTAACGTCTGACTGTCTTTCCCTACCGCCAATCTCATTACGGTCCTGACTACTTTGGCTACTGTAGAGATCTGTATAGAACTCCTCAGCTACTTTGACTATCTTGTCCATATTAGTGATGACGTTGCCAGCCTTGTCCCTTATCGCATACATCTGTTTTTGCCTATGCCCAATTTCTTCTTGACCGCTTTAAGGCTTCCCCCGTTCTTTACAGCATGCTCAATTTTCTCCATGTTGTACTTCCCTATATCAGCCACCTTGCGCTTATTGATTAGCTTTGATATCTCGGCCAATTCGATCTGGTCTGTTGGATTGGAAGCTTTCATACTCTGGCGTTTCTTAATCAAATCTTTCGTCTCCTTAGACAGCTTACCGGTATCCTCTCTAACTATCCTACCGCCTACTTCTACCGCGCACTCAGTAATGATATCTCTCAAATTATTGTTCCTTGCCTCTAGGGTAATGTCGCCATCCTCAGTTAGAGCTGAATACCTATTCTGTAGCGAGATCCTGAACTCTTCTGCCCTCCCCCTCACCGCTAATTCGTTGATGGGTTTCTTTCTTACTAATCTGTTGCGTTCCTTCTTCAGATTTAGGCTAATTCGGGACCTCACGATCCTGTGGTCACTGCATCGCACTTTCCCGATTACCTCTACATCCTGCACAATGGCGGGGGTTGAACACATTATGAAGTCGATTTCATTTTTAGTCTCTCCATTAGGACTTTTCCATGTCCATTTCCGGTTCTTCCGTTTGCTGAAGAAGGTATTCATGATTCGTAAGTTATTGCGCTCTGCAAACTCAACTAGTCACTCCCCCCTGCTATTCCTAGAACCAATGCCATAGTCACCTATTGCCTTGTCTCCTGCCTGTTTTTTCCCTACCTTGGCATTGAAGTCGCCCATTAGTACAGTATACTGCGTCTTTATATTTCGAATTGCCGATTCTACATCTTCATAGAAGCTTTCAACTGCCTGATCATCATAACTACATGTAGGAGCGTTAATTATAATATGTGTGAAATTACAGAACTACAAGCTTTTTGTCCGCATTCCCTTGGTATTGTATTCACTTGAGTATGGTGAATCTCAAAAGTGAGTTTTCTATAAGCCAGGAGCCGCCTGATTACAAAAAAAAAACAAAAAAAATTGGTGATAAAGCTAGCGGTTCAGGGCGTCAGTTATTTTGGTCTCATTGTAGTTTGCCGCCGAAGAGTCTGAATAATAGAAAGCCCCGCGTCTTGACGAGCAACACCGAGTGTGAATTTGCTTTTCGACCCTGTTATCACTCGAAAAAAAAAATGAATTCTGGCACTTTCGCGAGTCTAAACAAAGAAAGCGTCCTCCATTGCTATTATACTTACGTGCCGGAAGTTGAGAGGACTTGCATTTTGTTTAGCAAGCCGAATGATCATGTAGCGCTTATTCCTAATTGGGCTCAGAAGTATTAACTAGACCGCTAGATGTGACGCGATATTGCTTGTGCATTTTCGTATGTGGTTTTGGTGCGTTAGTCATGCTTAGTGCACGCATAACTGGTATTTGGTGCGTCAACTTCTAGCATCTCACGAGCGTAATCGCGCACCGTAACCGGAACCGTGTAACTTGTCATTTTCTTCAGTGCTACACATTGCATAACAGGGTACTTTGTCATTAAGGGCACTTTGGACTACGACACCGTGATGAAGAGGCTGAATTATTTGGAACAAGTGATGAACGAGACTCTACGCCTGTATCCCCCGGGGCTCACGTGAGTGTGCCAGCGGTTTATTTCTAAAAATGGTGCACGCGCTTTGCATTGATTCATTATGATTCTTCACTTTTGCTCAAAAAGTGGAAGCTAACCGTTTTGCGAGGTCGAGAAAAATCCTGGCTTTACGGCGCGCCGATGCCAGCCAATAGAAACTTGACTGAGTTCTAAATGAAGTTCTTTTCTTTTTTTTTTAATTCTCAGGGCTGAAGAGGATTACTAAACAGACAAGGGAAGTAACAATTCAAAGTAACCAGGCCGAACACCAGAACTGAAAATCGTAATAAAAAGTGTGCTTCGTGGAGGGCAAATGCTCCGTGAACGTTCTTTATAATGGCGACTGCTCCAAGTGGTTTAATGCGTAAGCATTAAATGGCTATTTTGGAGGAGTTTCTCACCAGAACGTTGTTGGCAGGATTGCGCCTAAGCCAGAAGACATAGGAAAAAGCGGATATTTGCAATCGATTGAGGAGGGGAAAATGCCGTCAAGGAAAAATGTGGTGTAATTTAAGTGATTAGTTACTTAATTAGAGCCAATTAAGTCAATTAGACACCCGAATAGCCAAACGAGGTAATACCGACATCCAAAGTGATCCATGGTACCTTACTTCCGGCTACATGACGTATGAGGACGTCGTAATAGTGACGTAGTTATGTCGACGTTGAATGTGACGTCATAAAACCGGAAATTGGCATGTTTGCTCATGAAAGAGCCGATTAAACTAGTGACAGCGATCAGAAAGTGTATAAAGGGTGTCAAATATATGCCGCCTGACAAAACATTTGTAACATGAGCAGTCATTACTTAATTAATTAGAGTTAATTAAGTCAATTAGACGCTGAAACAGGCAAACTGGTAACGTCGCTGTCCAAAGTGATCTGTTTACGCATTCCTCGCGTACAGGGGGCCGCAGATATCTCGAAGTTTTTCTCAAATATTATCATTGGCGGGGCTCGCGCCGATCGTCTGATACTCCTTTCCTATTGGACCTTCGTTACCGCGGCGTATGGCAGACGTTATGCTAGATTGGAGTTCTTAATTGATTCGCCAGCAGCCAAAACATCGTGTGCAAATGACTGCAGATATCATAGCCTCCAGCAACCCCTATTTTGAATGTGAGCTCTGCCAGTGGAGCCAATGAAGCTAACTTCGATCGCGCACCGGATGCAGGCTAGATCACGTCACCCTTCCTGCTGAGGGAGAATACGGTTTCGGAAAACTTCCAACGGTTTAAAACATCAAGATAACGTCGCACTCTTCCCTTTACGTCATTAGCGACCTGTTGCGGTGTACATCACAGTATAGCCTCGTACAGGCAACAGCGAGCACAATATTTATGCTTCTGTAACCATCCGTGCGCAATGCAAAAGTACTCGAAAGAGCTCATTAAAGCTCTTTAATTTCATCTGAAAAATGCCAAATCTGAGGCAATCAAATTAATAGTGGGCAGAAAAAAGGAACTTGACTCCCACCTTTGCACAAAAAACATTTTAGCAAGTAATGCTAGCTTCGTCAAGTGCCCTGCTAATACTTGATAAGTAACAGCCGATGCCGGAGCAGGTGACTAAAACAGACGTTTGGTGTTTAAACATTTAGAGATCGCTCTCTCTTTCTCTCATACAAGTCCTGGTATGGTCCCAAGTGACATACCCCCATACTTCGTAACATTTGTAAAATATGATCGAAGATAGAGCGAACAATTATTACGTGTGCTGGCACCAGATCCTGGAAAATCCCCTTTGTGGGTATGTTCCATGTCTTTTGAAGCAAGAAGATAATGGCATCTTGATTTTGTTACCTGTTGCATGAGCTCTGTATTACAAAAATAATTGAGAAATAGACATATTTCATTCCAATTTATCTCTCGTGCGCGACCTTTGATGCTTTCTCCAGGTTTGTTACAAGGACGGCCGAGGAAGGCTTTGAGTACAAGGGGATGAAGTTTAAAGCTGGAACATGCTTCATGGTGCCGCTCTACCAGATACAGAGAGATGCACGCTTCTGGCCTGATCCCTTGGACTTCAATCCTGACAGGTGAGAGATCAACCTTTTGACACGGGACTGCTGAGCGCCCCAAACCTCTCAACTGACTTGACCACTTAGGTTTGTGGCTTAAGACCTCTTTTGAGCCCAGTCATGTTTCTTGCAGCTTATGAATTGCGATAACCGCCATGCGATTGTTGTTGTTGTTGTAGTGGTAATTTTATTCTGTATACGAAAGGAAGGAAAAGATGTTTGCCAGCCCCGGTATCTGCTATCCGATATCTGAAGCACCTGAACTGGGGCGGCGGAAATAAAGGGATAGCGATGAAGGGGTACAGGAAATCAAAGAGCTGAGCAATAGGGAGAAAGGAAAATGTAAGTAAAAATAAAAAGTAATATATACACTATGGCACAATATAGAGTATATTGTTTGCTTCAGGCCCACCCGAAAATGTCTTAATTCACTGAGCAATCTGCACATCAGCGGACCTCCGCAATAGCTCTGCGTCCAGGCAACTGTTCACTACGCACACACTTGCACACTGTACAAAACACTGACGGCTGTCGTGGGCGATCAGCCGTTATTGTGGGAAATAGCACACGTGGAGCGTTCAGTCCCAGCGCGCACTATCTGGCGAGGTGAAATAGGCGGGTCATCAAGCCCGCCTGTTCGATGTACTCACACAAGCTCACGTGAGCTCGCTCGCGGACGCGCGCACAGCCCGGCGGCCACAGGAGCACAGCTACGCTGTCCGGGATTACCCCCTGCGCTCTGTAAGCCGCCAGCAACTCACGTCGTGGTTCGGCTAGCGCGGTGCAGCGCAGTAGAAGATGTTCGAGAGTTTCTACCTCGCCACAGCCGTCACACACGTCACTATTGGCAAGTCCGTGGCGCATCCGTCGTTCCCCAGGCCACACACATCCAATGCGTGCACGGAGGATCATTGCGCGTTGCAGCCGAGTCAGCGAGCGGCCGCTGACACTGTGAATGCACTCACCTCTTGCGATGCGTGGGTACCACGCGATTGTCCACTATGTGAAATTGCTAGCACGTCTTTCATGACATTAGCATCAAAAGCTTGTTTATGTCAGCTTCTTCACAACACCTATTTAGCGCTGAGTTAAATACTTTTGTTACAGCAGGCATTGCGTCTTTTTCTGACCAGACCATGGGGAAAAATTCTTAAGAAGTGCTTGAGATTGGGCTAGTTGTAACATCTCACAAAAACTGCGCTGCTTAGTTTTACACGGACAAAGGAACTGGACAAACACTGAGGTTAAGCGTAATCTACCAACTGAAGTTTTGTTTCTAGAAAAGAAAAAAGGAAAAGGAACTGGACAAGCGCTTAACCTCAGCGTTTGTCCAGTTCCTTTGTCCGTGTAAAACTAAGCAGCGCAGCTTTTGTGAGAAGAAAAATGCTTGGCTTACGCCCATATGATGTGACATGTAGATTGGTAACAAGTTTTTAGTAAAGACATCGTTTCCTGAAGAAGTACTGGAGGGGGATTAGCGATATGATATGATTAATACTGTTTTCTTTCAAACGCTAGATTTTCCCCAGAGAATGAGGACAAGCTTAACAAGAGGGCCTTCGTAGCGTTCGGCATAGGACCACGCAACTGCGTTGGCATGAAGATTGCCGTGCTCAACCTGAAATATACGATGGCGAAGCTGGTGCAAAAATACAGATTTCACCTCGGGCCATCGCAAATGGTAAGAACCAGATTCGGTCCTGCATTCCCATGTATTTATCTCACTCCTTTGCTAAGTAATAGTCAGAAGCAGTAAGATTTATCTAGCTGATCTATCGATCATTATGCCCATTTTCTCGCCGTTTTTTCGCGCTCAACTTCCCAGTGATGTGGAATTTTGTAAAAGCCTTAAACCACGGCTTTGTTGCAAACTGAACATTTTTCATGATAAATCAAAGTGGTTATGCCTTACATTACCACGCATCATTGAACTGTACTGTACTGAACTCTACTGCACCGCTCATTATCATGCTGTGTTGTACCGCACTGTACCGCACCATAGCGACCCATCATGTAGCACACCACTCAACCATTTGTTTAGGACAAAACTGCCAGGTCGGAACAAGTGAGCGATACAAATCACTAGCTTTCTGCAGCTTAGTCCTCGGTTGTCAATTTTAGCCGCGTTATCGGTCTGATATGGATACTCCACGCGTCGTCTTAAAGTGCATGACCTAATCTTACATGTGCTGTGTACACCGCTGGGGTTGCCTCTATCATGTAATATATTCCTTTGGATCACGTGGCTGCAGAAGGATTTCAGAAACTAGTGGCGAGCATTTTCTAATAGCATACACTACGTGAAGATATCTTGATTGATTCACAAGATGAGGAAATTTCAATATGTGCTTGCATTTTAATTAGCCTTGTTTCTTTTTCCAGGGAGAAATGAAGTTGGGCTCTCATGCAATGGTGTCTGAACCCAAAGAAGGACCATGGGTCATATTTCGACACGCTGAGTTCTAACGATGAAAACTTTAGCAACTTGTTCAAAAAATGAGTTCCAGTCTTTAGGAAGGAGACCAAAGCGCCGCGATCACATTGCTGCTTTATCTTGAGGGGCATTTTACTGCCACAATAAAAAAAAAAAAAAAAAAAAAAAACTGCGGTACCCTTTTTTCCTGCGTTTTCGAAGTCCTGTTGGTTTCGCGTAAAAGGTACAATAACCTACAATAACCTGCTATAACAACAGTAACATATGAAAGGAATTAGATGTTCTTGCTCCCAGCGCCACGCAAGCAGCCGTTTAGTTTTGAGAATGATCGATTCTGTCCCGACTATAAAAATTGCTTTGTGTTTTTCGCTAAGAAACCCTGAGTGATGTACAAAAAGAAGGTTAAGTTGATAAAAAACGTGAAGAGAGAGAGAGAGAGGGAATGCGAGAGAGAGGAGAGCACAGGAAACACCTGCTCCATTCCAACAGCTGGATATGTCTGTGTTCATTGCGGTTCTTTCGTTTGGCGCTTCAGTGTATGGATGGACGAAGGAACAGGATCGAGCATGTGCTCTTCCCTGCAAAATTACCTTCAAGAAACTCATTCTTTCCTATTTTCAGACTTGTTTATTGGTTAGTAAATATGGACTTTAAAATTACATTCAACAAATTTAAATTTGTGCATAACGCCATTATCGCGTATTCAATCTTCCTCTTTACTATATACTTCTGTTGTCCAATATCTGAGGCAGTATTTACAATTAGTGTAATTATAGTTAAGGTTGGTTTTCAATGACAGCGTTTTGTTTTCAGAATGTTTTCGTCTCGTGCCATTCACTTCCCGAGTGTAAGCCCCTCGCTCATAGTGGATACGTGGCTTTCATGCTAACCTACTTGACAAGATGGGGCTTCAGGGTTGAGCACGGGGAGTCTTCGCTGTTAAAGCAGTAAAAATCATTTTCTCAAAAAATAAAAAGCGGACAGTGCTTTGAATAATACTGTACGTTACTAAGGTTCACTTAACTTCAGACCTCGTTTTCCCAAGTTAACTTTCCCCGACAGTAATCATGAAAGCTTAGAAAGAAGCAACGCGGTTGCCCCTAACGACGTTAAAAATAAAACGTGACGTTTTATTTATTTATAATAGCCCGATAGAAATCGTAGACCCACAGCAAATTAATCAACGAAAAATACAATCATTATATGAGGTGCGCTGATGGTGACTTGCATTGCGCAAAGGCGTTGAAAAAAACTGGCTTGAATGCGCATATTAGTTTATTTTGTTGCTTTATACTAGAGTAGAAAGCATTTAGCATCTATAGATGCTAAGTGTTTTTCTCCCAGTGCCCTTCATTGCAGCTGTTTCTCTTTGTATTGCCCTCTGCACACAACTTCACAACATATATTGAAGTATACGGCTGCGAACGGCAGTCGAGATTAATTAATTGCTTCAACGAAGTTGTTAATTTACTTACTAAAATTTGATCTTTTTTCTATACACTTTTCTTATACGTGGACGCTATTATCACATAGGTCAATCAAGCATCAAAAGGCTACATTCAAGAACGGCTACAACTAGCCGCTGAGGTATTCCAGAAACACGGAGGAGATTTCAGACTCATATGCACGTCAGAAAAATCAGAACTGCTGATTCCGACCTTCCTTCTTAAGGTAACTTCGAATTCCATTAATCATGAAAGCTTAAAAACAAGCTCTATGGCTGTCCTCAGCTTGTCAGATATGAACTTTGAGGCCTTAAGCACTCGCAATAGCCAGATTGAAATCGTTGCAGCACGCATAATCTGCTAGCGAGAACACGGCCATTTGTTGGGCAGTGATGGTAGCGGAATTTTCTCCTTAAATGAGCTCGAGCTGAGCAGAATTTTGGGTTACGCTTTTTCTTTTTTGTTTTGTTTTGGAATCCATGTTATGCAGGGGTCTCCACCTATTCGTTGCTATGCCAGTCGGCAGTGCAGTCATTTGTACTGGCGTCGAATTATGGCACTGAAGGACCTCTTCAGAATCTTGATATTTGCTCTCTCTGATATGAGCGCATGGAATAAGGAGATGGCGCTTTAGGTTCTACGGTTTGGTGCCATAAATATCATACCCCAAATGCCGAGGATTTGGGGACCAGAGATTGAAAGAGGAAATTTTATTTTTTCATTTTCATGCATATCGCGTACTATGGTTAAGTCACGTCCAAGCAGGAAGGGCACTATGTGTAACAATTACAAAAGGAAATAAAATTCTACAGTAAGCAATTCGCAACCTTAGCAGCATTTAAAGCATACAGTTTGCCACGTAATAAGTCCATGAAACTTACCAAGAATAATTAGGTACAAGGGAAAAATTATACAGGGCAAGCGAAGAGCCTGTAGATCAAAAAGATTTCATGTTCAAAAGCAGCCACGAGACATAGCACAAATTAAGAAACATGAGCCTTAGTTCATGGTGGCGTAACTAGACCTGGACAAACAGTTCCAGTTAGCCATGATGCGGTGAAAAAAGAAAACTTATAGAGGTTAGTTCGAACAAAATAAGGCAATAATAAGTCAGAATGGTAGTATCGAGTGCTTCTCGCAAGTTGCAAAATTAAATATCGGGGTTGATCAAGTCCTAGTTTGTTATTAAATAGCGAAGAAAGAGATTATAGACGAGCATTTATTCGCTCATCTTCAAGACGTGGTATGTAGTGAGGTACATCAATTCCATAATGGAATCGGATTTCAGAAATTTCGACTACACAGACCTGATAGCTTTTCCTTGCATTGATTCGAGTCTTACTGCGAAAGCAAAACTGCTAGCAATTCGAGCCTTTGGCGTGTCGTGGCGCCTCCATACATGACCTTTCATGGGACCTTGTGACGTCACGCCAGACCGAAAGACGGGGCCCCAGCTCGCGCCATCGGATGGTGGCGGTGAGACCTTACAGGAGCCGCAGCGGTGACGTCAAGCCATTTTCACGTGACCATGTGACGTCACGCCAGACCAAGAGACGAGGCCCCAGCTAGCGCCATCGGATGATGGCGGCGAGTTCATACATGGCGCTGTGTCGTAGCCGAGAGAGGGCGCTCGCTGTTTGTGACGTCACGCTAGGAGGATAAATGGGGCTGTGGATCGGCTCCTCGCAGTACTCAGGGCGCAGCCACCGAACAAGGCGCAGCCGAGGGTATTGCTTTCGCAATCTTCCAGGCTTAACCGAGCTAAGCCTTCAGCCAATTTTTTTCTATATTCGATGTAGTATACGGGCGCCAATGCACACATATTAAAGCTCAGGCCAGTTTAAAGATAGCTGAGATATTTTACGTCAGCTGGAGAATTACTGAGCCTACGCTTGCGGAAACAGTTTTCTAAATGCTGCTGTGCAGATATTGTCGATGTGTGTATTCCAGGATGGATTCCTTGTACTTGTCTCGTCCAGGTATTTGACAGCAGGGACTCATATTAGATCAGGAGAGTTGAGTGTGTATTTGTATTTTATGGAATGATTTTACGTGTAATATGAACGAAAACAGTTTTCTCCTGACTAAGCGCCATCCTACAACGGCTGTACCAGTGGGCAATATTGCCAAAGGTAGCGTTGAGATCACGTTAGTCTTGTGTGTTACCAATTTTCCGAAAGAGTATGCAATCATCGACATACAACCGGATATCAACACCAGGACATGCTTCTTCTACAATGTCATTAATATATACGCGTAACAAACACTGGCTTGGCTGCAGTGCATTTTCCTGGGGCACTCCAGACGTGACGGGAAAGGAGCCCGAATGATGCCCATCATGCGTGACAGTTAGCTGTTGGTTAGTAAGATAGTCACTTATCTCAGAAATAATTATTTGGGCGCGACCTATTCGTTTTATTTGGTTATTAGGGTTTTGTGGGGAACTACATAAAAAGACATGCTGAAGACTAAGGATATTATGTGAATTTGGCTCTTATAGTTGAGTACTGAAGCAAAGGACTGAAAAACCTTACAGGTCGTGTCTCAGTCGAATTACCTTTCAAGAAGCCGTGTTGACAATTAGATAAGGTTGAATTACGTCTTAAATGTCATGAATGCCAGTGGTGATAGCATTCTGCATAAGTTTGTTACACGACGAAAAGAAGGATATAGGGCGATGGTTGCTAATATAAGAAAATTCCTGAAATGCGTCGCATGCCGTTCACCGCCGCGTCGCACTAATAAAAAGGCTTGATTGTCATACACAGTTTTAAGAGAACAGCTTGCTACTGCAACTGAAACTTGGTAGAACTTCAAAAGTAAAATTGGAAGTCTATCTGCACTGAAAAAGCTACTGTGCAAATTTGAAATTATCGTAGAAAAAATGTCTTGCTAGAACGATAACCTGCTGTAAAAATCTCATAGATACTGACGGCAAATCAAGCGTCTGAGTTGCTGACGTTTATACTAGACATGGCTGGAAATAAGATCAAGAACTGCACTTGAGGGTGCCGCTACTATTGCCACGTTGTCCCAGGCACTTACAAAGATAGGCTGATTTCAGAGAGAAAAGAATGCGACAAGGACGTGCGTTGCTTGGATATTGCCTTTTTCAACAGGTTACAGTGGATCGCTACAAGCTGATTTCAGTAAATGAAACACAACTTTGTCAGGTCAAATGAAGGAGAAAAGCTTGCTCGGAAGCAACCAGGGAGCCAAAGTCATTTGCACGGCTTCAGAGAAGGACATTGATAAAAATGATTGGATGGGTGAAGCTGCTGGCCTGCGTAGTATACACTTTGCAGGTTTAGAGCGGTACCGCTGCTCCATAGAAGCCGATACGTCGAAAACATGGCGGCTGGTGGTGCGGAGGCAGCTCAGTCTTCGAGGAGTGAGGCGTAGTAAACAATGACGTCATAACAAAGACGCAAAACCTGTGACCTCATAACTGAACGGAAGGGAGAAATAGCTCAGACGGACGTGACATGTAGAAAGGCGAGACAGACACATCCTGTCTGCACATGTCCCGTCCGTTTAAGGTGTTTCTTCCTTCTGTTCAACATGAACCAACCAGCTCGACAAAGCCCTCTTCTTGACCTCATAACTACGCGCTTCGTGGCCGTAAAAAGGTGATGGAACGCCGCAAGGTACTTAGTGACTGACGAGACAAGCGCGATAAATGACGACGTGAGGAGAGCGGACTGTCAAGAGAAATTTCAGATAGTCAGCGCTTGTTGTGTATTCCTTCTTCGCATGCTCCTCGTGTGTCGCGCAAAATATTGTAGTGTTTAAATACAATCTAGCTCGGCTGCTTGTTTCAGCTCATAAGCTCTATTCGAGCGCACTGAATAGTTTCCGAGCAATGAGCTGTAACAGGATTCTGTTTATTGTGCTTTTCTCATAACGCGAGAACATAGTAGACCGACTAAAAGCATTTTGTCATGAAAAAACAATAGCACAGTTCACATGAACGATAGTTTGTACCGATATATAATGACAAAAAAAAAGAGGTTGCTTAAGTAGCACACGAGAGAAGTTAAAAGTCTAGAAAATAAAAGTTACATTGCAGCTTTTTTCTAGAACATATGAAAGACATGTTATTTCCGTCAGTGCTAGCAGCGGCTAGGAATATCAAATGAGACAGAAATTGAATCAAATAGTATTGCAATCACGAAGCACGAGAAGTGACGTGTGAATGAGGAAAAAGAATAACGAAGTTGTAGTCGGGAATAGGTTTGGTTTATGGAGCTTAATGCCCCAAAGCGACTCAGACTATGGGAGACGCCGTAGTGGAGGGCTCTAGAAATTTCGGCTCCCTGGGATTCTTTAACATGCACTGACATCGCACAACACATGGACGCCTTCTTTTCACCTCCATCGAAAAGTGGCCTCCGCGCACGGGATTCGATCCCGCATCCTTGGGCACAGTAGTCCAGTGCCCTAATCACTGCAGCTCAGCAACAGGTCAGTCGGGAATATTCAGGGAAGAACATGCTCTATACGCACCCAGGAAAATTTAAATGAGACAACCTAACTCAATAAATACTACTATATTCTTAACGCAAAGAAAGAAATAGCATCTCAACACGAAGATTTTGAGAGAGAGCAGACATTGACCCGTTGTTTACGACTCTCTATGCTCTGATCTACTCTAATAATTCAAGATAACACTACAGCACAAAATCAACAGCATATTCAGAGACGTCAGTGGAGTAAAAAACATTTGCCGTCACAGACTCCAGTTTTCTAAAACGTAAGCAACATTAGCGTTTCCGGTAAAGTTACTATGCGGGATACGTGCTTACAGATGTGTCCGAAGTGTTCTCCATCGCTAATAGAATTAGGAATAATAATTGTCGATTGAGTCACCCTAATACGCAGCATGGCAAGTCATGTTCACAATATATCAGGCAACACAGTACTTACCAGTTACGTTAGTCGTTTCTTTGTTTCACCATCAACAGAAGAAATCCTCACACGTCATTCCTCTCATACAGCCAACACAAATCACAACCTTTCGTTTTATTGCGGTTCAAGGAAATGAATACAATTCATAACACAACATACTCTTTCCTACACACTACCAAGTGGTCAACCGAACGTTCCGCCAGGCACCTCCATAACAAGCTCTACCAGACATCTTTCTTTCTGTGATATGCATCCAGTGACTGCTGCACACCGAAGTAGCTGTAATGCCCTGGAGTCGCAGTGCGATATATTATCAGAGCAGGTCGCACTTTAATGGCTGGCAAAGAATTATCAAACTAAACTTTACCTCCAAGGCCAGTAGCTCGAAACTGTGCGACAGGAATTACGGCTTGAACGGCAAGAATCATGAAGGAAACGAGACCGTAGAACGACGACAAAACGATCGAAGTTGACGCCAGTAATCGCAAGCAACAAAGCCACGACTTTGAGACGCACACCGGCGGAAAAGAAAAGTCATGGTAATACAATACAGGAGCGGTCGTCGCCGCCTTGCCGATGACGTCATCGCTAAAATATGCAGCGAGGGAAAGTCGCCGACAATACTCGCATGGAGATGGCGCTGGCTGCGCGCGTGTGCAATGCACTCGAATGCAATGGTATCCATCCGGAAGTTGATGCAGGCGCAATCACTGTTCCTGAAGCTCTGGGGTTTAGAGATAACAGTGGCCGGGTGAATAAACCGGCGGTGGAAACTAGCAAAAAACGGCTGGAAGATTGGTGGCTTAAAAGCAGAGAAGTGACATAATGTTAGTAATGTAGGAGCAAAATTTAATAAATAGAATGATGGTTTAGTTAACAATTCTAAATCAATAATTAAGATATACGGAGAAAAATGAGCATGATAGCTACTGCTACCACCCCTTTTCAAAGGGGACGCTCCTATATTCCGTCCATCCATTCATCGTCATAAGGTTCAAGAAGGAAATGCAGTGATATGCGAGATCGCCTTTAGCGGTGCGGCACGTCCCTTTCAAGCGTAGACATTTCTTTAATATGGCCCGCGTGCCGAAATACTAACATCTTTTACAGGGGCAGCCTTTGGTTTCGAGCTTTGCAAGTTGACACCTGCAAATGCGTGAGTGGCCGCTCGAAGCTGAACAGTGCAGTCTTAAATATAGCAGAAAAAATTAAAAAATACTTTCAGAAGCTAAATAAAGTTCGCCACAACTGTCATTCCTAAGCATTCCCCAATTATAAATAAACTACACCGCAAAGTACTGCTTCCGAAAATAAATGGTATCAAGTGACTATTTCATCTGAAAAGTATCGCCGTTACCGTGTAATTATTTTTAGCTTTCCATGACGAACAGATGCCAAAAAGAAGCAGGACTGTTATTTATTGATTTGGCGGTCTATTGACTCAACGACCACACCTTGCGATCTACAATATCTGCGCCATGCGTGTTTCTGACACCCGCACCAGTGCAATGAAGATGAATGTAATCTGGTACTTTAGTGCATTTTCCTGACGCAACATTTATTTCAAAGTCTTCAGAAAAAATTACAGGAATTTAATCTCAGTTATATTCTTCGCCATAGATTAAGCTCAACATACGCAGAGCACCTGCTGTCGGTGTAACGTGTACTGACAATATTTCACTACTAGCCGACACCTAAAACGACCTACGACTTGATGCACACTACTGGAGATGAAGGGCAAGCTTTACGCGTTACAGCTCAATTAGTCTTGAATTACATTATTTATTTATGCTCGCATTAAGTGGTTACAATACATGGCTATAAGCTGGCCAGCACCGTGCTGTATAGGTAAAGAATAATGGTACGAGGGCTTACAACCTTGCATGCAGTTTTCTTCCTGCTGGGAGAAGGAGGAGAAGAGGACAGTAGGATAGATATTTTCTTCTAAGAAAATACTGAGCTTTGGGCGGGGTTCTCAGTCGTGACTAAATTAGCTATTGACGCTCGCTGAGTCTCGTGGGTCTCTTGGAGGGTCCTCCTGACCCGTGAAATTTGGTTCAGTCTATGTCTACCGCAATTTAACTGTGGTGATATCAGTGGCGATTAGAAATTTAGGTGAACCACCCGCGAAGTTTCGCCGCCTGGAGCGAGGAAATTTGATTTCGTCATCTTTTACTCAAACTACTTTCCGACCTAATTTGACTATGACCAACCAAATGGATCATTCAAAAGTTACGTGGATTATGCTAAAACTCTGGTCCACCGGACACCCTAAATTTTACTCCGAACAAATTTGATCAAAATTTATGTCCAGCCTAATGCGGATATTGCTAAGTTGTTCCTTCCAAATTCAGTTGGGCCACCCCAATATGTATTTCGCGTGGAGCCACAATATTTGAATTCGTCCTAATCTGACCAATATTGGCGTCCAATGTAATTTGGACATGACCAATTCAGTGGTTCCTACGAAATTTAGCTGGGCCAGTCTTAGAACATACCCCACGCGATAGTCACGTAATTTGATTCCTCCTAATTTCACCAAAACGGTTTCTAACCTAACGTGATTATGACCAACGAAGTTGTTTCTTCCAATGTATAACATATTCTTTCTCGTATTTCTGGACATTCTCAGCGCCCTGTTTTTTTCTCTGCAACCGTCTGATCGTTGTATGGTATAGCGTCCTCATATAAGACGTATTTGTGATGAAACGACCGAATTTGTTCGCATAAAGCAGTAGATTGGCTGTACTCGGCCGTGTAGATTGAGCGTGGCCAGCGGTTCCCTAGCATTGTATACTTAGAAAATGATTGCGAATTATACTTGGAAGTTATCTAAATGAAACGTTCCTTAAAGCTTAGACATTATTTTGGACGTTTAAAGCATGGAGTGGAATTCAGCAGCGCTGTTAATCGTTTAATAAATCACACTTGAACAATAATTCTGCTTTTTATTTTTTTTTTTATCTACGTGAAAGCACTTTCCAAAGTTCCAAATGCCCATCTCAACGTGCATGACAAGGAATTGTCACGAAGCTCACTTTATCCCCAATTCTCAGCACTGAAGCCATAGGAGGGGAGAAGATTAGGCAACATACGGACTTCAAATTTGATTACTCTTTTCTAAACATAATCGGTGGATAGCAGCTCTGCGAGGGATTTTTTTTTTTACATTTTAATGCCAGTAATAAATCAGATGTAGACAAGAGGACATAAACATAAACCTAATATGGCAAATGTTTAGCTCTTGCGAAGACCAAATTTTATTGGCAAAAGCACATCATTACGCATATGCTTTCTGAATTTAGCCTTCGTTTCCTTGGGGTAAATACGTTTCTATTTCTTTAGCCCAGTTAGCGGCTAAGGTTTTGTTCTGAATTTAGCTGTATAATGATAAACAATCACATCTCGGAGTTCAATACATTTTATTCACAGTGCTCAAGTTTATTGATCACAGTCCACACTCGTACCTTGGCACTGGTGGATCACTCACTTCCACAAACACAGACCTATTATAGGTGAAGTCGTCTGACACCGCTTTAAAACTATTCGTCAGTTCTTGGCTTTCAAAAGCGACATCTTACTTTCAAGCAGACCCGTGTTTCCATTGGTACCGAGGCCGCAACAACATGTATATCTTCGTCTCTTTCACCTTCTTGACATCAAGGTTCTTGAGAATCTATTTCGCATATATTAATCACCTTCATTGTTGGGAGCGTTGCCCGGTGGCAAGAAGAATGTGGGAGGTAATGCTGCCTCTGCTGAAAATCAATATTCGTGAAACTTTCTGCGAACGTACTTTTGAGAATATTTGTTATCCTTAAAATTTTATTTATTGTCATCACATTTTCGACGTTTTCCGCTCCCAACATAAAACATTGCCTAAATAAAATCATCGCAATGAGCTTAGAACAGGCGCCTCAATTTTTTTTTAAGGCATGGCAACAAAAGCTGCTCTGCAGTATTTAGCAGTACTTTGGTACCAGCGTTTTTATCTTCTTCGCTGACTCGAACATTATTTACAAAGTGGCAGAGCCTTTAAATATCAGGCCTTGGCGCGACTAAGGATAACCCATGGTCCTTCGTTAGGTTCAGACACCATTGCATGGGAGTCTAACCACATTTGACCCTGAAAAAGAAAAGCAAAAACAAGGTTAAGTTCAAATATGCGCTTTGATGCCTTCAGCTACCTCCAATATGAAAATGTGGCAAGTATTCGTACTTTATTAGGACAATACTTGGCAGTATTTGGTAATACCCACGGGTCATAAATTCTTCACACTATTAAGAGATGCGACGGCAACAGTACCAGGTCGCATTTGTTAGCCTTTAGATATCTATCTCACATGCTTTGAAGGAGATGAGTTCGAAATATAAACTTCAAAAATGGGCTATATAGTGTGAGGTTGCCTATGAACTAGTATTTTGAATCGACCACATGACCGTCTGACTGTGTAATTATACAAAATTACTTGTATGGTGCGATGTCACGTAATAAGATGTAATAAGAAAGTGCCGCGTGCGGTATGATATGGTACGACGAAGTATGGTCCGGCATGTTACAGTTATCATCATCAGCCGGACTATGCTCACTGCAGGGCGAAGGCCTCTCTCATATCCCTCCAATTAACCCGGTCCTGAGCTAGTGGCGTCCACTTGACCCCTGAGATCTTCTCATCCGCCCACCTAACTTGCTGCCGCCCCCTGCTACGCTTTCTCTCCCTTGGAATCCAATTTGTTACCCTAAACGACCATCGGTTATCCATTCTTCGCACTACATGCCCTACCCATGCCTGTTTCTTCTTCTTGATTTCCACTAGAATATCACTAACTCGAGTTATTTCCTTGACCCAATCTGCACACTTCTTATCTCCTAACGTTACCTCTACCATTTATCGTTCTATAGCCTTCTACCTTATCCTCAACTTAAGTAGAACCCTTTCCATTAGCCTCCACGTTTTAGCCCCGTAGTTATGCAGGGCAGCAATATAACAAAATAGAAGAATATGTCGTTTTTAATATTTAGAAGCTGATCAAATTTTGGACCGAAGCCATCGTTGAAGACTATCACCGCATCTCGCAGCAGATTAACCGTGTGTACATAAAGGCGTTTTTTTTTTTTTTTTGGGGGGGGGGGGGGGGGCTCTTTTGCATATCTATTGCTGAGCGTTGAAATTCAGGAAGAAACGGGCATGGGCAAGATGCATAAAACTAAGGCACAATAACCGATGACCGGCCCCTAAGGGCAACTAACTGGATTACAAGCGAGAGAAAGCGTAGCGGTCGGGGTATGGGAAAGGGAATTTTGCGGATATTAGGCGGACGGAACAGGGTTTACAGCTGGTATAGAATCGGGTTGCTTCGCAGACATAAATAGAGACCTTAGCTTGCAATCGTGCTGTCAGACTGATGATTACGAATAATGTATCTGATTGTAACCTTTGTAACCAAAGGCAAAAAAGGGATCAGCTATGAGTTAAAATATCTCGCTAGCCACACTGCCTGGTTGCGTGACACAGAAATAGATAAGCAGGTCTACCCGACGCTGAAGCCAGGTATTTGGTTCTCACCATTTGCGATGGTCCCAGTTCAAAGCTGTACTTTAATACCAGCTTTGCTATCGTGTATTTCAAATTCAGGATGGCGACCTTCATGCCAACACAGTTGCGAGGTCCAATACCGAACGCTACGTAGGCCCTCTTGTTCAGCTTGTCCTCATTCTCAGGGGAGAACCTAGGGTTGGAAAGAACAGAATAGCAATTAACACCACACCTAAAACATTTTCGTTGCTCTTTACTAGTTCAATTCAGTATAATGAAGAATGCTTTGCAATTTCTACCACTCTATAAATAGGCATTTTAGCCCATGCTCCATAAGTAGGCGGCGTCTAGTGCAACATTACGTCAAATATTCGACTAAATGCGCCAAAAATCACTATTACCCGTTATGCAGATGGTTATATGCAATAGAAACTCAGGTATTTTGGAAGCATGATCCCAGTCCTGCTAGCACTCTGAGAGCGCAGAAGGACGCGATGGTTATCAGTACCGAAGAGCTGTCGGATGATGATTGTGGTCGAGACATCCAAATTAAGAACTTCAAGTTCCGGTTCCTAAATCAAAGCAAAAATGTAATGCGTGAAATCATTTATTATCACACGTTTGTTCTCTCACCTATCTGGATTGAATTCCATGGGATTGGGCCAGAAGCGCGGGTCCGTGTGTATCTGGTAGATCGGCACCATGAAGCATGTTCCAGCCTTGAACTTTATTCCCTTGTACTCGAAGTCTTTTTCGGCCGTCCTCGTGACAAACCTGCAACAAGTGCCCAGAAATGACAACTAGTAGGCTATAATGGGCCATTCGTTGTTGAGAATTCAAACCCTGAGCATTGTTTGGCAGGTTTAGGACGGGCGAGCACTAATTTGTCCAGCTAGCAGAATACGACTTGGCCCCAAGGCAACACGTTATGTAGCTTGCAGCGACAGCTGTAATTGATTTAAAACATGATCCCACAGGAGGTTGTCAGTACGCCCTCTGTGCTACTGGCATCAGCCGCGTAGATCGAGAAGACTTATACTCACGTGAGACCAGGTGGGTACAGGCGCAGAGTCTCGTTCATGACTTGTTCCAGATAATTCAGCTTCCTCATTACAATGTCGTAGTCCAGCGTGCCCTGGATGACAAATACTCTGTTATGTTATTTGACGAGAAATATTATTGACGAGCTCTGATGCATTCGATGCGCTGTGAGCATAATATCAACAAGATAAGTATTTGGCCGAGTTGGTGACGATGTTCCTTATTTACAGAGCGATAAACGGGACAAGAAGAAGAAAAAAGTAAATATAAACACAGCACTGACTGACAACTCTTATCAGTCACATATCTGGTTGTCTTTACTGTTCCTTCAACTTGTTCCATTTGTCGAGCTGTTACTGAAGCATAATATCCCTACGCGTGCACACAAGAGGTGTGGGTATTGGCATCCGCTTGTCATTATATCGTTCACCAGAATGGAATATGATTAAATGGAAAAAATCGTTACGTCTACAAGAGCAAATCCATCTATAAAGACGTTCTAGTACATCGTTCAAAAAAAAAAAAAAAACTATTGGGCTGTAACGATTAGATTTTTTCCTTACCTGCTCGCGGACAGCCTCAATGACTTCTTCGCGCACCTTTTCTTGTACATCCGGGTGCTTGGCAAGTGTATATGTGACGTAACTCATAGACGTGGTCATTGTTTCAAACCTGCGTAACGAGGAACCCTTGAATAGAGCGTAGTATTTAGGCGATACTGCTTTGGACATATAAGCGTCTTATGAATACTTTGGTTTTAAACTTTATAGAGTTTATAATTTGCGTGAGCTGGTAATCGTGGCTTCTACATTTGGGTGCTTAGCAAGTGTATACGTGACGTAACTCAGCGACGAGGCCATTGTTTCAAACCTGCGTAACGAGGAACCCTTAAATAGAGCGTACTATTTAGGCAATACTGCTTTGGACATATGCGCGTCTCATAAAATGCTTTGGTTTTGAACTTTAGAGTTTGTAATTAGCATGAGGCGGTAATCGTGGCTTCTACATATTTGTCTCGTGGTTAAACCACTATCACATTCTTTGATATCACTGTAACATTATGATATTACAAAACATTTTTATGACAGATTCGCAAAATCTAGTGACTTGGCAAGTATTAAATCCTGCAGAGTACGAACTGGTTATTTGCACAAAATTGATCCCGCATGAAACCGGACAGGCAAGAAATACACAATATGAACACGAGTTCGACTGAAAAAGGAGAGTCTTTGTCATAGCAGCTCTATATGCATGGAAAAATACAGCGGAACGAGATAATTAATTCAGTCGTCCGGCCAGGGATATGGATGATGGATACCCCAAGGCTGCGTCACCCGTGCCTTCACTTCGTTGAAATTTTAAAACAAAGGAACTATCTAGTTTCACTGCACTATTTTTACAGGCTATTGATACGGGGTTGGTCCCAAAAAATTGGATAGGTTTTTTGAAATATCCGTAATCTTAAACTGCTTACCTATCTAGTCTGATGAACAAGAGACTTGTGTCATTAGCCAACGTACGTCGCAAATCACTGAAGCAGGCCCTTTCTTAAGACAATTTGTTCAATAAATCGATATTGGCAAACGAGAATATCTCTTAAATGTTTTTGCAGATTAAGCCGCGCGAGTGAGGAATGGCCCACAGGGCGCTGTTTTTTCCTGCCGGATCTTACCCAGCAAGGCAGAGCGAAGCCGCACTGATCAACACTTCGTCAAGGGTTAACGGCCTCGACTTGGGAATTTCTGGTGGGAAGAAAAGAAACAGAAATCCAAAGGTAAGTCATACATGAAAAAAAGGGTAGACAGCAGCTACATTTACGCTCGCCCGTATGTCATCGAAAAAGAACATTACTTTAGCATAGCGAAGGCGAACTAACGTATACTACCCTAAAAGCTTTACCAGAAATTTTCCGCGTGCGCAAAGTGGCAGGCAGGGCTGGAGTAAGGTGTGCTTACTAAGCGGGCGCAGGAACCGCTCTGTATACCCCGGCATACTTCTACGCTAGTACATTTTCGCTACGCTAAACGTGTCTAATAAATGGGCGAAAACGCTTTCTGCATTCCATCACAATACTGAGCGGAGCCGCCAACTCGAAATTTGGGTAGAGAAATGGGGCACAAATAATTATTGCAGAAAAGGTTTCAAGGTATGCTGCTGGAAGGGGCTCCTAGAATCTTTGGGGCTTATTGGCTTCTATAAGCTTGCATTTCGCCTTTTGAATCCATTTATTCACCTGGAATGTTTTATTAGTGTTAGGTGTTGAAGATGCTATTTTGAAGCGTCCGGGAACAGTAATGGAAACTTTTGGGAAGTGACCGGTGGCTGCATCCCGCAGCCCATCGATTAGCCGGTGTTGCCGACCAGGAGCAGTTGCTATCGCTGACTTTAGGAACCGCTGTGTTGCTACCTGTTTGACTGGCCACTTGCTGCTTTTTTTGTTTAGTGGAAGGTTATAGAGTATCTTTCCTGGTGTCTCGCGGAAGGACAGAAGCCACAGCTCACCCTTCTCTCCATTACTCGCTCCGGAGCCATTAACACGATCGACATATTTCGCCTCAAGCAGGTTTTGAAGGACATCTGGTTTTCGGGACTGTGAAAAAAAACAAAACAAAAGGAGGTAACGTGAATTAATCAGCAGCTGATTCGTACACATGGCTCAGCATAGGCCACGCTCGAAACTTCTCAGCATGCATGATTCGGATCTGACCATACAGCATAGCCCGTTTAACAAACACATGCTGCTCATAATTTGTGGGGAATATTAAATCTGCGATTACGTTTTCACATAGCTACAAGGGCAGTGCTAGTCCCGCTTTAAGTGGAATAAGGGCACTTTAAGCGGGAAAAGAGCGAACAGGGAGACCTCTGAAGTATATAAATATCATAGCGCAAGTACAGAATGCGGCATGTCGCTTTGGTCGCGATTAATTCGCCATTACAGCCACTTAAATGCATAGGGTAAGGGCTGCAGCTATAACCACTTCTTTAAATGTTTGTTTAAATTCTGTTCGTCTGAGATTTCGTCTCGAGCGTTTGGGATCATGAGAATGACAACAATTACTAGGCTAATAAACGGACCCGTTGGTGTGCTGAACCGTGCCGTGCTGAGAAAATGCCGTGTATACCTTGGTTTACTATACCGTATGGGCCAAGTTTCTGAGCTTTACTAGACACAGCTAAGAAAGAGAAATGTGTGGCTGGACCACATTTTGTGTCACTGCAATAAGTATGTTAATAATTGTGCTCTTTTTCGGAGATGGCACTCGCGTTTGGCCACCCCGTAAAGCCCTCAAAAAATAGCCAAGAAATAAATACGTCAGACCTTGCAGAAGGAGCGAAGTAATAAGCTGGATTAAACAAATATCTATTTTGTCCACGCGGTAAATTTTCACCGGGTTTCAGGGCTTAGTAGGATAGAAATTATAGAGAAAAGCGGGCTGTAGCAAGAGCCCGTGGGGAGCAGGTTGCTTTATTATACTCCTGTGACCAACTGTAGGGGTAAACACACTTAACTACACTGTATTTAACTCTATGATAGGGACACTGAGGCTCACTCCTACCCATTTTCGTTCGTAGAGGCTCATTTAAGTGCGCCTTCTCCGCACGTTGACTTTTGTCGGACAGCTACATACGGAATTACTGGTGAGGATATTCAGTTACGACGACCGCACACACTGTTTTTCACACATGCGATGAGTACACAGACAAGGCTCGCATATTGGGACGGTGCTAGTCGTGGAGTCCACAATCGAGCATCGCATCCCAGTTGGAGAAAACTACAGAAAATATTCTGATGTTACGACAGAATTTCTGTGCGGTTTTTGACGGAAAACTTGTGACACAGAACATTCTGTAGTAACATCAAAAATTTTTGTAGTTACAAGTGCTACAGAACTACAGACTACAGAAATATACTACACAAAAACCACAGAACTAAAGAAAAGTACTACAGAACTAAAGAAAATTCTGATGGTTACGACACAACTACAGGATATTTTGTATTTTTGACACAGTTCTGTGGTTTTTTTCGACTGGGATTCCTTGAAGAATTGAACAAGCACATATTTATAATTGATAGTTGTTTATGAACGCCACAGGTTTTTAATCCAGCGCGAGAATGCGCTATCACAAGTATATATCTGTAGTTAATCTCCCAGGGCACATCATTTTCTTGTGCTTAGTTTACCGATAAAAAATCCAAAACTTTCTTTTGTGTAGTTTTTAACTAATGAGAGCAATCTAAGGACAAAAAGAAAGCGAGACTTTATTATATATCGGAAGGTTACGACATTCCAACCAGTATGTTAGTCACAAAATGCCTTACACTATTGCACATGGGTGAAAATGCAGTCAGAAATCCGGTGCAAGTAATACTATCATATTTACTTTCCGCTCTGAAGATTGCCCTAATATATGGTTTAACCCCACATTTGGAGCGCGCTGTTAAATCAATATTAGACTAAGAACGCGGCGAATACATTCTCGTGACGCTCAACAAATTGAGATGAATAACTAATTGCAACAAATGTTTGTGGAGAGCTTTCGGAGTGTGCTGCTCAGGATGCAAAAAAGAAAAGACTGCGAAAACGTCGGTTACACCTCAGTGCTACTTGTTTGTCAAGGCTAATAATTCAAATTTTATTTCGGATATTTAAGCATAATTACCTTATTATTAGGCTCATTCTGACTGCACATCTCGAAAAGCTCCTGTCATCGAAATTCCAAATATATTTCATTGCACGTTTAAAATTAAAGTGCCACCCCGCCGCGTCGCACAGTGGTTAGGGCGCCTGAGTATTCAGTTCAATCCCAGCCATGCAGTTTTTCAGTGAACGTGAAAGGCGAGTTAGTAACCTTTAAGGAGCCCATGTGATCCTACATCTCCGAAACCCTTCATTTGGGTGTCCCCAAAACCTCCGGTCACTTCGCGAAACTCCATGTGCAAAACGAGACAAACAAAAAATTAGGAGGCGCGATGTAAGAAAGTGATTTGGCGTCGCAGTATCTATAAAAGTGGCAATGTAAGCATTTTTCACGCGTTTAAGGCCTTAGGTAACGTAAAATAACGTGTAACGTTAATCTATCTGTGCTACGTTCATTATGGGAATCATTCTGCATGCTAAAGCTCGAAAAAACCTCACAAAGAGAAGAAAGAAGGAGGAAGAAAACTGTACACATGGCTAAAGATTTTATTTTTCTCCAGCGGTAAAAAAGCATCAATAGGACTAAAGGAGGCGTACTACATCCGAAGAAGACGCCCGCATTGTGTAAACTAGCTATTTTCACTACTGTTTGAATAAACGACCTTATTTTTTGGTGATTCATAGTCTTGGCAAGAGGTAAAAAGAGAAGCGGCAGGGCTTGTTCTGGATGCGGGTTCAGTGTGTCAGAGATTGTGTAAACATGTAACCCTTCGAAGTGCTCGCGGAGATGCGTACGGCTTTTTTTGCGTCATGTGACGCAACTGGGTAAAACGTTTGAACTTGTCCAATAAAATATAGTTGCTAATGAGAGCGGTTGTCTGGGGTCTCTTTCTTTCGCTCGTCTGTCTGTGACGCTATACCCCCCCCCCCCCCCCCCCCCTCCCAATCATCTTTTACTATCGCGCCCACCAGTTAATCCCTGTTTTGAAAATCCTATTCACCCTAATCTAAATGATAGTGGAATTCAAACTTAAAGAGAGGGTGAGTGCTAAGTAAGCATTATTAAGGGGAAAAAACTTTCTGAAATAAAAAAAGGACTAAACACAAAAGGTAAGACCCCCAGCACCGGGAATTGAATTGAACACACTTTCGCTCAATCCTCGGAGCATCCATCCATAAATTCATAAAATTACTCTCTAAATTGCTTCCGTGCATAACATACACCTAGCCAAAAAAATATGAAATGAGGGATGGAAATGACTGGTGTGTATACAGACAAATCGTGTCGCAGGAACACATAATTGCATGGTCGTTATGAGGCGGTTCTGAAATTTTCTTTATCATGACATTCGAAAAGGCTCAGCTTACCTTAGGATTGTTGATTCTATTTTCAATTATCTTGGTTACTTTACGTCTCATGTGCCGGCTGCGTAGAAGTACGAATGTACAGAAGCAGAGAGGCATCATGAAGGGCCCCAAACTTGCGACACACTCTGGAAACAAGGAAATATAAAATAATTATGAGCCTGTTAAGCGAACCCTAAAGGTGAGTGTCATAAGACTGCAAGTACCGAGCTTCTGGATCGCCGAAAAGAATCTTCACCGTGCCCTTATGAGGGCCCAGAAGATGCGCACAGAAAATGGAGTGCATACATCGCTAGCAGAAAGCAGACTGTTTCTCTCCGCTTCAAGATGGTAGAGCTTTTATTTTTCTCTTTTCCTACCTGCTTATTCCCCACGTGTATGGGTTGGGTGCCACCGAGAAGAGGCCAGCAGGAGCCATTAACGACACAACTGTCAGCAATAATCACAGTGAATGATAACGGCAGTTGTAGATGCACTTGTTGCGGCAATGCGCCTTAGGAAACTTAAAATAATGCGGGCCGAAATTGCAAAGTTAGTGGACTACCGCTGCTTACGTGACGTTAGAATTGCTTAGTCCTCTTGTATAAACAAGAGCTATAATTCGCCAAAGCAGGTGACAATCCAGCGCTTCGACTGGGCTTTCGCATGGTCTACTCAGCAAGGTGCCCACAAGAGATGGAGAGGTGCCCGCCCAGTAGAGATAAAGCGGTGGTTTGCATTTGGCGAGAGCAATCCCTTCTGTCTTTTCTTTTCAAGGCCAAACATCGCGTTCTCCAAGTTCATCTAGTATTTTTTGTTTACTGCACTACAGCTTCTCATGTAATCGGCTAGCTGAAGTGGACGGTGTCAATGTTCGCCTCAGAGGCGATGCCTCTACAACTTTTAATTCCTATACAAAAAAAGAAAACTTTCGGGACGGGTAAATACCTGACGAGTTGATTCGATAGCATTGCTGTATCAGCATCATGCATTGATGATCAGTGATATACTTTGCAAGGTGCTAAATAGAGTCCTCATTTTTTAGCGCTAAATATACTACTTTTAGGCTGTAGGCCAGGTAATAAAAATTAGCATTGCACGCTAGTCTTACTAAATAGAGCAGCTAAGAATTAAAGGTGACTATTCTTGCTGTTTTAATGCTGATTGGCGGTCCTAACTGTATAACGCAATCAGGCAGTCCCAGAAGGCATCTGAAAAATTTCATTGAGCGAATGTGCCTCAGTGGCGTGGGACTGGCCAGTCCTCATCCCGTCCTTGCGCCGAGTTGCTTGTGCATTCGATTAAAAGGGTCCCGGGTTCGATTCCGCCAGCTAGTCGAAGTTATTTGGAACGTATTACTCTGGCCATCGTACTGTCAAGCCATATGGGACGTTCAATCCCATAAAACAAAAATCAGCATATCGTAATGCTACTTGGCCTAGATAGCGACCCTGGGTACGATTTGCTGCCTTGAGGAACCTCCTGCTAAAGCACTTGTAGAATGTCATTGTTAGATGCCCTGAATGTCGGCGCACCTTTTAGTGGTTTTTGGCACTGGCATACTTTCGGTACGTTATTGGGAACCATCAGCACAAAGAGGGTAACATATCCGTAGCCTAACAGCGTCAGAATAAAATAAAACCTTTGAAGCATACCATAATTAGACCTGCTCTGAGTTGCTGACCCTGGAAACGGGAATGTACCGGCCTGCTACAAAATCCATGAACTGCCAAATGCAGCGAAAAATAAAAAAAAAAGGAGAATTATACTGTCCCTAGGTTCGTTGTTTTCGCGAAGATAGTGATATATCTCCTCGTCCCATATGTGGTGCCACATCTATCATTGTTCTTGAGAGCTACTCACATCCCTTGTATCAACTTTCTGTCAGTTAGCTTTATAAATGAGGATGCCGGCTGGCTAACGAAAGATGCATGAAAATAACTAACAAAAAGGCTTTCTCCTTTATTGTTTCTGTACAACATTTCATCTCATCCTCTGTGTGAATCGAGTGCGTAGAAGTACCTTGGTATTACTACACAATAAAACTTCAGCTGGTATAAATACGTATTAAAACTTTGCTCATCAGCATTTAGTAAACCCTGATTTCTAAAACATAAACTAACTTGCTGGGCCCAAACATAAAATACTGTCTATTTTTCAATAATATGGCCATCACTAGAAACTTCATGCACCGTCTAACCTAACATCGAAGCACTTGAATTGATACAGCGCATAAACCTTCAGTTTTAATTTTTTCAAAGTGCCGCGTACTGACCTACAAGCTATCCACATTTTAACTCACGAGATTCAAGCCTTACAGCTACGCCGAAAAATCCAGATTAAAACTGCTTCTTTTAACGCAAACTAATAAGATGTCTGCGAGTCAGACCCATTTCTTACACCTAACATAACTCGGCAAAAAAGGAATCGTCTTGCTTAATCGTTAACGGCTTACAATACCAAGGTTGACGTGCTAAAATGCTCATGTTTGCTCAAGATAGCGGAATAAGCCCCTACTAAGCTTTCTAACCAGTGTCGAATGTTGATACGGCGAATTATTGATAGTGCTTTTTTTTTATTACAGACATATTTCAAAATTTTATTGTGATATTTTCGCCTTTGTATTTTTATTCGTATTTGATATTTTAAATTATTTATACTTTGAACTTGAGGTGTTTTACTAATCCCGTTTTTAATACATTGATGACATGTTTTCATTCTTTATGCTTGGGCCTACTGTAAGGAACTGCGCTATTATTTAAATACAAATAGATATATAAACAAGGCTGAAAATGGCGCACATAAGCCGAACAAAAATAAAACCAGCGACCACCCTGATTTCTCGCAGAAACAGTAAACGACCTCGGGAGAAGATGCAAGAATTTCTGAGGCCGAAAAGTTTTTTGCGATGTCTGCCTGCGTAGCGTAGTGCGGACTTCAAACGAGGCTGCAGGGAGCCCCGCAAGTCGGCCGCTTGATTTTTAGAGTTATAGCGATTACTTTATTTTCTTTTAACGATATTTATTGCCCCAGGGCATCAGTAGGATATTACATGAAGTATGAATAACTGATTAAATGAATGGATAAAGGTTGGCTGATTTTATGAAGTCCAGGAGTGAGCGATGATGAGGTCCCTGCGCCCAAGCGATATATGAGTATTGGTTGTTGATTCTCAAGGATTGTCTCCGGTAGTTTAGTATACACATGCATTCGCTCTTTGGTAAGCTGAGTATACCTTGATTGCCGCGAGTCAATCATTTAGCTCGCTGGCTGATCAACAGCGGTGCTGCGTTTCCTTTTGCTATGCTGCATACAAGAATTCTAGACAACAGAAAGACAACTCTTAAGACGTCTCCTCTCTTGGTTCGTGCCTCTTTTTTCAGCGCCTATACTTAGCTGTTGAAGGAAGTAGAGAATTGGATGACCTTCCTTGCATTAACACCAGTCCCATGACTTAAATAGGACACTGATTCACACCGCTTGATTCACTCAAACCTTCCAAGCATAGTTTGTAGTGGCTTTAGATCTACGAACATGACAGCGGTAGAGGAACGGCTTGCTTTCTTTGCCTTTTTGACAATATGTTTGTTGTTTTGTGAGATAAAAATAAAAATGAATACAAAAAGCAGGTGCAGGTGCTCCGTGCATCCTACATTCAATGTTGTAATGTTACATCTATTTCTCATTGAAATTTCACACGACGTAAATCGTTACTTAAGCCACGTCAGGTGACGAGGCATGCGGCCAATAAAGGGCACCCCTGGGCCCGTCGTGGAGCTGCCGAAAGCCACTTTGCTACCGCTATCCTATATGCAGAGTGCATCATGAGGAAGGCCGACCTGGACGAGTCTTCAGCTGGAGTGAAGATTGCTGGAAAACGTATCAACCTTAGATATGCGGATGATACCACTATAATGGCAGACAGTGAAGTGGAACTCAAGAGACTTCTGATGCGCGTACAAGAAGACAGTGAGAAGTTTAGGCTTAAACTGAACATTAAACAGATAAAGATCATGGCATCTTGCCCTATCAAGTCCTGGAGCATCAATGGACAAGAAGTGGAAGCTGTGACAGATTTTCTGTTCTTGGGCTCCAAGATTACCTCGGAAGGAGACTGCAGCCATGAAATTAGGAGACGCCTGCTTCTGGGAAAGAGAGCAATGGTTAGCCTTGACCGCCTAGTAAAGAGCAGAGACATTAGTCTGCCAACCAAGATCCGTATAACTCGTGCTATGGTCTTTCCAGTTGTGATGTATGGATGCGAGAGTTGGACTGTGAAAAAGGCTGACCGCCTAAGAATTGACGCGTTTGAATTGTAGTGCTGGCAAAGACTTTTGAGAGTTCCTTGGACTGCCAGACGATCAAATCAGTCGATATTGTCGACCATAAACCCTGACTGCTCATTGGAGGGTCAAATTCTAAAGTTAAAGCTCAGCTACTTTGGTCATCTGATGAGAAGAGAGGAGTCGCTGGAGAAAGATTTGATGTTGCGAAAAATTGAGGGTCGCCGGAGAAGGGGTAGGCAGCGAACGCGATGGTTAGATGGCATCCTCGAGGCACTGCAGATGAAGTTATGCGATGTTAGGAAGATAGTGAGAGACCGGAAAGCGTGGCGTGACATGGTCCATAGGGTCACGAAGAGTCGGACACGACTGAACGACTGAACTGAACCGCTATCACATCCAGTCTCATCATCATCATCATCAGCCTGACTATACCCACTGCAGGGTGAAGGCCTCTCCCATATTTCTCCACTTAACCCGGTTCTGTGCTAGCTGCATCCACTTGACCATTGCGAACTTCTTAACCTCATCCACCCACCTAACTTTCTGCCGCCCCCTGCTACGCTTTCCTTCCCTTGGAATCCAGTTTGTTACCCTAAGCGACCATCGGTTATCCTCCATTCGCCCTACATGTCCTACCCATGCCCATTTCTTCCTAATTTCCACTAGAATGTCGGAAACGAGTTATTTCTCTGACCCACTCTGCACGTTTTCTATCTCTTAATGTTACCCCTACCATTTTTCTCTCCATAGCCCTCTGGGTTGTCCTCAACCTAAGTAGAAGTCTCTTGGTTAGCCTCCAGCCCCATAGGTGAGTACAGGTAAGATGCAACTGTTGTATACTTTCCTCTTGAGCGATACCGGTAAGCTGCTAGTTATAATCTGCGAGTGCTTGCCAAATGCGCCCCATCCTAATCTTATTCTTCTTGGTATTTCCTTTTCATGGTCCGGATCTGCAGTTACTACCTGTCCTAAGTAGACGTATTCGCCTACTACTTCCAGTACTTCGCTACCTAATGTAAACTGCTGTTCCTTCGCGAGGCTGTTGAATATTACCTTAGTCTTCTGCATATTGATTTTCAAGCCTACCTTTCTACTTTTCCTTTTTAGGTCATCAATCATTATTTGGAGTTCATCCCCCGAGTTGCTTAGCAAGGCAATGTCACATCCAGTCTGCCGAGGCTCAAAAGCCATGGCCCCTCCCCCAATCTTTTTCCCGTATATGGCATTAACGGCTATTAATATCGAACAATGTGTCAAAGGACCCGTCGTATTCCGTTACCAACCGGCGTCGCCGCTTATCCACAGCACGTGATGGGTGTGGGGTGTGTTTTACTGGTAAATTTGGCCTGGTTCTGGTTCCAGCAGAATGACAACACTGCCCATCTCGTACTTAACGAGAACCAGCAATTCACAGCTTCGGTGCCTAAAGAGGGACTTTAACTGTCGCCCACTTCATTAAACTCCCATGATTCAAAAGGAAATCAAATGGGGCCACCTATAAGAAGCTCACTCACGGGACAGCATGTGGACGGTGCCAGTCATCGCGTTGTAGGCGGTGCTCTTGATGAGTTCGAATATCTCGTGGCCGGGGTCGTCTTGAAATCGTGGGTCAGTGCCCAAGCTGCGTCTGGCGATTAGGTCCATGGCCAGGGGCTCGTACTTTTCCATCATGTGCACTTCCTTGCCTGTGTCAGCATGCTGCTCAAGGGACTTCAGAAAAACGCTGACGTCGTCTTCAAGTTCCGGCATCATCTGAATGCCATGAAAAGTAAACACAGTGGTATATCAGTCGGTACCATTTATTAAGGAAAAGTGATGAACCATATCTCGATGAGCACGTAGTGCCCTCATGCTTATGGCCCAGACAACAGCGTATAAGTGGGAATCGCTTCTATGTCTAATATGAGATTATCATAAAACTGCGCATGAGCTTCGTGCTTGTAATACCGAAAGTAAAAGAAATGGAGAAATTTTCAATGCTAACTTAATTTACTGTTTAAACGTGTACATTTCCTGTAGTTTTAGAGTTTTGGACATCGATAAATCCTCCCAACTGTGAACTGTTTACAGTTTTCTGAATTGTGTTGCCTAACAAACTTCCCATGTTTTTTTTTTCATATTTAATTCATCAGTGACCATTAGCAATGAAGGCCTGGGGCCTGATGAAATTTATGAATCGGTTTTTATGTTCAGGGCCCTGAAAATTAAAGTAGCTTTTTGGGGTGACATGACGCGTTCCCAGCTTAGTACATGCGGTCGAATTTGATACACATCCGTAGAGATTGTCACATGACTGCACTGAGTCTCACTTCATGAACTGCAAAGGCGGGCACAACGTTTAAAACATTCCACACCGCTGAATACGCGCTTACCTGTTTCAGTTTGGCGGAAGTAAAGCCGCCGGCCACAGCACCTCGGGTGCCCTTCCAGAGAGGAGTAGAAGCATTCAAGAGTGCTCTTCCCATGTAAGGATGCCGCTGAAACATTGCCATCGTCATCTGTGTGGAGAGAAAAGCATAGTAAACGCACAAACACGAATTAGATTAACAAGGATTTACTTGAAAAGTGAGCAACATAAGAAAAAGTAATATTGAGTACTAAATAGCCGCATCTGTTCAGCTGCATGCGTTCATGTGTTCTAATTCATGGATTACTGGGTGATACGTGCGAACGTAAATCGAACTTTGAAACTTTACGCATGAAGCAGTGAAACGAGTGGAAATGGGCATGAAAAAGTTTAAGGCTCGAGCTCGTATTATCTGGCCATTTACGTTTACCACGCTCAAAATTTTTATAGACTCAATAAGCGAGGCAAATAGGATATATATTAATATCAATATTCGGGTAAGCGCTTTTCCTCTCTTTAAACAAATAGAACTCTGCACATCTGTTTTATGCACGCGAGAAGGAATGTTAAAACACAAAATAACTTCACAATTTCTTGACTTCATAAACAGTACGCCCTCACTTCAGAAGTAACTATTTCTGCAGCTGGGGTACAGTTGTGGTGCAGCTTGTAGAATCTGTGACAGAGTTTCTCTTCTTGGGCTCCAAGATTACCCCGGAAGGAGACTGCCGCCATGAAATTAGGAGATGCCTGCTTCTGGGAAAGAGAGCCATGGCTAGCCTTGACCGCCTAGTAAAGAGCAGAGACATTACACTGCCAACCAAGATCCGTATAACTCGTGCTATGGTCTTTCCTGTTGTGATGTATGGATGCGAGAGTTGGACTGTAAAGAAGGCTGACCGCCGAAGAATTGACTCGTTGGAATTGTGGTGCTGGCGGAAACTCTTGAGAGTTCCTTGGATGGCCAGAAGATTAAATCAGTCGATATTGTCGACCATAAACCCTGACTGCTTATTGGAGGGTCAAATTCTAAAGTTAAAGCTCAGCTACTTTGGTCATCTGATGAGAATAGAGGAGTCGCTGGAGAAAGATTTGATGTTGGGAAAGGTTGAGGGTCGCCGGATAAGGGGTAGGCAGCGAACGCGAATGTTTAGATGGCATCCTCGAGGCACTGCAGATGAAGCTATGTGATGCTAGGAAGATAGTGAGAGACCGGAAAGCGTGGCGTGACATGGTCCATAGGATCACGAAGAGTCGGACACGACTGAACGACTGAACTGAACTGAACTGAATGGCTCATTCTGGAGAATGGAAGATATACTGCATACAATGGCAAGCAACTCGCAACCACCCTCATTTGATTTCACTGTGTTAGAGCACTCCAGCTGTTATAAACGCATGACCACATTTATCTCAGGCTAAGCTTATGATTTTGTGCCTTGAAACTTTCGTCATCTAGGCAATGTGTGAATATATTTACATTTATGAAACCCGACGCACTATACACCCGCAGCTTAGAAACGTGCGCTGTGCGAAACCATGCCAAACTGTCCGCCTTTTTTTTTTATACAGAGGTTTCAGTGATCACTGTCCAGAATAACGTACTTACTCCACGATTCATAAAGTTCTTAAAGTTCCGCACGCACACTTCTTCGATGAGGTCGAAGTCACAGGTTACGACGAATGGCACGTCCCCGTTGTAGAAGCTGCGTGTAAAATTATCACAGTCAGAGGCAGCAATTCCTGCGGGCAAAATGCTCCCTGTTATTCCTCTCTCCATGGTCCCATTTAGTGAGAGCTACAGCAGTGGTGCAACCACCGCCTTCCTTCAACCACGTAAAGGGGGAGTTTAACCGCGGCATCTGCTTTTGAATCAAGATCAGGTTGCCCAAAATGATGCAACCCTTTCGAAAATCGTGCTTTTCAGCCGTCTGATATATATATATATATATATATATATATATATATATATATATATATATATATATATATATATATATCAGATATATATATATATATATATATATATATATATATATATATCAACTTATAGTAACAGAAAGATTTGAAGTACCAACAGAAGTTTCTACTGCCGTGTATTATTCTAGTAGTGAAGACGTCTATCTAAAATCTGTAATAGACCAGCAAAACATATCAAACATTTTTCGTATATTTGGAATGCATTTGTCATTTTTTGAGACTAGGGCACATACAAACTGGTGTATTGGGGCAATACTTCTGAAGTCTGAAGCAGTTAATTTTAAGACTGCCTGAGAAAATGTTCAAGTATTTATCCATAAATCTATAAGAGCATGCTTAATGTTGCTCCAGAGCACCTTGCAGGGACGATTGAGAAGCGAGAACTCCCTACAAGGTGTTCCTCCGTCACTACGCGCTGCTCTGTAGCAATTAATCTATAGCAATTAGTGTACTTAGCTTCTCCAGCACATATCCGACATTCCAGATGCTTACGGGCTCATATATACAGAGATAAACATTTACCCTTCAGTTGTAGACGCGAGCAATATGAGGGTAGAGTACCAGTCACGTAGACAGATCGGAAACATTGAGGGAGCCGCGTCAGGAATATAAATAGCATAGCTGAGAAAACAGCAGGGAATATCTTAGAATAGAGAAACCCAGAGGAGGGCTTAAAATTAAAACAAATAAAGAATGACTAAGGTAATGCACTGAAAGTTTCGAGAAATAGGCCGTAGGAGAGGTACAAATAGCGCGTTCTGCACAATTCAACCTAATGACCATTCTGCATAAGGCAAAAGATAGATGCAAGATAACGTTAGAGGCTGTTCATGAAAAGTCAGATTAGATATTACAAAAATACTGTAGCTCATAAATATTATCGACTTTTACCAACCTCGCTGTATCATTACCGTTAACGGCTCCAAGATAATCGTTTTTTTAAGTTACATGCCACTTAGCCTGGTATCAGAGGTTCGAGAAGAGCCTGTGGGGTCTTCATGTAGGTTTTATTTAGAGGAACGTTTCAACTTCCGAAAGATCACCGTAACTAGAAGAAGCATCTGTCGTATTGAAGTATAATATGTAGATAGGGTGTAGCTTAACTGTTAATAAACGTATGAAAGAAGAAAACATTCATTGTACTTACCCAAAAGTGTCGCCGTATTTTTTTAACCACTTGCCGATCACCCTGTACAGGTCCTGCGGAGAAGACACACGCAACTTACGTGTATGCCAAGGAGCTCAGAACACTGCGGTTGTTTGCATTGGTTTGAACATTTACAAAATGTTAACCCGTCCCCGTAGGCATCAGTAGCAATATTTGCTTTTTCGTCCGTATTTATCATGCTTTCTATTTCGGCAAAACTACTTTGGTCACATATTCTCTCGTTGCGTCCTGTATACACAGAAAGCTGTGCTATCAAGAAAGACGAGCACTTAAACGAGTTAGCTGAAATGCTCGGATGCAATAATGACGTAAAAAAGGCCTGTCCAAAGCAGTTCTTTCCTTGATGCTGCGTACTTGTTTCCCGAATCTGCGCGATTGTTGTTATGCTTTGTTATGTCAAGCAAAGACCAATAATTCCGCAAACCTCTTGTGCGACTGTATTTTGGACTACGTAAAAGAAGCAAAGAACCGATTAGAAGTAATAAAATGCATAATAAAGCGCAAAAAGTAAATAGAAACTACTTCCAATACATTGAAGAATTATTGAAGTTTTCTTTTGATCTAGAAAAGCCCATCGCCGCTCCGGTGCTCTATCCCCCTTTTAAATTCACAAGCCACTCAGTCATTCTTACAGTGGAATGGTACTCCGCGAGGTTTCCCCACAGAAGGCTTGGCTGAGGGCCCGGTATGCCCAGTCTTCTGAAATACGAAAAGTGCCACCATCTCCATCTGAAAAGAGAAAACAACAATGCTTGTTGCAGGTGCTCTCCCCAAATTGCATTCCCGGACAAACGATTTCTCTCTCTGCTGAGGACAACGTTACGCATAAGACGCTCTGCGGTGGCTTAGTGGATATTCTCTTAGCTTAAAGGTATCGGCATTGAATTCCGGCTACATTTCATTGGAGGCAAAATACCAAAAGCACCCATGAACCACACGAAGACTCCGCGCATTACTAAAACATATAGGCTTCAGACAACGGGCGCCTGCTGTTTCGCCTCTATGAAAACGCCTCATGAGCGGCCAAAAGCCAACTAAAGTCTCTGGGCTCAGGACTCCAATATCCTTGGCTTTGAGATACCGAGACGAAGGGAGGTGAAAAGAAAAGAGAAGACAGTTTTATATGATACAAGCGGTTGAATTGATGCTGCAGCACCAGGAACATCGTGTTCTGAGCTAATAAAAAAATTTAATTTGTTGAGACAGGTCACGTCTCCTTTCGATGTCATCAGCATCTTCACCAGACTACTCTCAGGGATTAGGTAGTCAGGTTAGGAGACTTTATCACTGGGTTGTGGTAGGTCGCTGAGGTTTGTGAAGACAGCAGACTCAAGCGAATATTTGTTTAGGCTTTTAACATTCTCAACTACTACCTGAAGCTGTGGCCGGATTGATTCCAATTAAAGTTTGAAAGCCGGCTGTTGGTGTTGTATTAGCAAACTTCTTACAAGGAATTCGATTATGAAATACGTGTGATGTTTCATCATATATATATATATATATGGATAGGGTTGAAGCTCGAATGGGTACGGTAGACCATAAACGTAAAGGAGATGACACATAAACCATAAACTTTAATCCAAAGTTTATAGTTTACTGAATTAAAGTTTACTGTTTATATTTACTTGAGTCGTCGTTGTTAAAGTACGATTTATTAACGCCAGGTGTGCGTTTTAATGTGGGTCTCATCGAAAAATATAGTGATAACCTTAATTTTGTGAAATAAATGTTTGTACTTCACCCGCTTCATAGGAGCGGCGTATCATGGACATGTCTTCTTAAAATGGTGTCGACACTTTCCTGCCAGCCAGTTTCAACAGCTGTAGCCTAAATGTTTTTCGACAAAGCCAGCTTTTCACGTTTTCCAGCAATGTTGATATCGGTTCTAGCCTTGGACACTTTTTTTTTTTTTGCGCTCTCATTAGAATCGCAGTGTTGACTTGCGTATTAATCGATTCCGTAGCCCCGCAGGAATAGCCAAGTTGTCTTTTAACCCCGCAGTCCTCAATATCAAAATTCAATTACCGTGCGCAGTACAGAATAAGGAAACATGTTGGTGTCGAACCGGACAGAGTTAAGTCGCTTGGAACTAGAAGGGCGTTTGCCCGCTGCTCATATGCACTGCATGATAATGACAGCCGCTCAAGCAGAGACGACTTGAATAGCTTCCACATATGCTTACATAATCAGCACCACCGTTAGAACGACGACAAGAGAGAGCAGGTCAGGTGTCATCGTCATTTTTCAGCGTATCTTGGCCAACCTTGAAAGAAAGAGAGAGAAAAAAGAGTAAAGTACATATTAAACGCCATGCGACTATGCGAGCGCTATATTATAGTCAGCTAAAGAGCAGTAGGAAAGAATAAAAAAAACAGAAGACGGCATCAGCACGCTTAGGTAAAAGAAACATTCAGGACGACCAGTTATGTGCATTGAATTCAAAGTTTATTTCTCCATAAACCTATTACAGGGGGAAGAGGAAACACTGGGAAAAAAACTGTATAATTCAGCTTGAAGTAGCACCCAGTATCCGTTAAAGATGTTTGATTTACCCTGAATGATCAATTCGATGTTTTTTTTTTATATATTAAATAGTCGTGCTAACTGAGTTTTAACAGACGCAAATGAATTTTCCTCAGCAGTAAATGTAATGTTGTATTGCGGTTGTTAGAGGGTGAATGGAGAGCCCTGATATAAGTAAAACGCCAGAGAGCAAAGCGTGCAGTTAGAGAGTCGCTTCTCCTCGCTTCGGTTGGAAGCTTAATTTCGACATGTCTTATTTTTGAGAGGTACAGTAAAACTGCCTCCGCAAGGTAACACTAAAGAGTGCTACCTTATGCATCGCGTCTTTCCGAAGCATTTATTTTGGCATGAGCACAAGCATTGCAATAAACAGGCTGTTAAATAGAACACCCAGCTGATGAAAGTATAAATGCTAAACATGAGATAGGAAAGCGAGGTCTGGAGTAGCTATTTGGAGCAGCGCCTCTATTCTTAGAGGCGCCACAAAGGGAGCACTTAGACAGAATAGAGACGACAGGGCATGCGGCTACTTGTAAGAGTTTATTGATGCGAGAAGCGGCTATTTGTGTATGGATGGATGGATGGATGGATGGAATATAGGAGCGTCCCCTTTGAAACGGAGTGGTAGCAGTAGCTATCATGCTCATTTTTCTCCATATATCTTAATTATTGATTTAGAATGGTTAACTAAACCATCATTCTATTTATTAAATTTTGCTCCTACACTACTAACATTATGTCACTTCTCTGCTTTTAAGCCACCAATCTTCCAGTCGTAATTTGCTAGTTTCCACCGCCGGTTTATTCACCCGGCCACTGTTATCTCTAAACCCCAGAGCTTCAGGAACTGTAATTGCACCTGCATCAACTTCCGGATGGATACCATTGCATTCGAGTATAATATGGTCAATTGTTTCACTGGAGTTTCCGCATACAGCACATGCGTCATCTCCATTGTTAAACTTCTTTTTGTAGCTGCGTGTTCTAAGGCACCCTGATCTAGCTTCAAAAAGTAGGGCACTGCCTCTTGAGTTATCAAAGAAATCTTCCTTCCTGATCTGCATTTTCCACTTTCGGTATAATTCCACACTCTGTTTCTTTTTTCCATCGAATTTATCCAATTTTTACCTTCTGTGTTTTTCACCTGTTGCTTAATGCTCTTTATTTCTCCGTCCTTGTTACTAGCATACTTACTAGTTAGTTTCCTAGTTCTTTTCCTCCATTGTGAGTCAACGCTTTTTAGGTACAGTTATTTAAATACCTTAGCTGCCCATCTGTTACCGTCCAATTTCCTCAGGCGTTTCTCATATAATATTTTACTCTGAGCTTCCTGTACTTCGAAAGATGCCCAGCCCATATCTCCCTGTACCGCCTCATTTGTAGTTTTGCTGTGGGCACCTAGTGCTAATCGTCTAACGGATCTCTGATTTGTTTCTAATGTCGACTGTACCTCTGATTTTAGGCACAAAACCGCATTTCCGAAAGTAAGTCTGGGCACCATAATTCCTTTCCAATTACCCCTCAATACCTCATACCTATTGTATCCCCACAATGCCTTATGCTTCATTATCCCGGCATTCCTTCGCCCTTTGGCCTTAAGTGATTGCTCATGCTTTCCAATGTATGCCAATCCTTCGTTTACCCATACCCCCAAATATTTATATTCTCCTACTCTAGGTATTTCAAGGCCTTAAATTTTAAGACCCTGATCAGTTGAGCCGTTGAAAATCATCAGACCCTACTTAACTGCGCTGAAACTGAAGCCTAGAGCGTCCCCTTCGTCTCCGCAATACTTAACTAGAGTTTGCAATTCTTCCAGACTCTCAGCTAGCAGCACAATATCGTCTGCATACATCAAACCGGGGAGGCGCTGCTCTACCACCTTTCCACCTAATCTGTATTACAGGTTAAAACCTAGGTTACTGTCTTGTATCCTCCGTTCCAGGTTTATCATATAAAGCATGAACAGCACTGGTGATAGAGGACAGCCTTGTCTTAATCCTTTGCATACTTTGACATCCTCCGTACTTCTTATCCCTTCCCACGTAATTTCTACTTTGTTATCTCGGTATATTTCCTGTAGGAACTCTATTATCGCATAACCGATACCTTCTTCTTTTAATATGTTCCACAGGAGTTCCCTGCTTACGTTGTCGTACGCCCCGTTTATGTCCAGGAAGGCCAAATACAAAGGTCTATTTTCCACTCTAGATATTTCGATGCATTGGGTAAGCACGAACAGGCAATCATCTAAGTGCCTACCATTTCTAAAGCCGTTCTGAAGTTTTCCGAGTATCTTGTTACTTTCAACCCATGCTTTAACCTTTAATTTCACCGCCTGCATGGCTAACCTGTACATTACAGATCTTATGGTAATCGGCCTGTAGGATTTTATGTGCATCCTTTCTCCTTTCCCTTTATAAATAAAATTCATTTTACTCCGCCGCCAGCTGTCCGGAATTTGCTTATTCGCTATGACTGTTTCCAAAGCTTTTAACAACGTTTCCTTACTTTTTGGACCAAGTTCATTAATCAGCTTGATCGGAATTCCATCTATTCCTGTAGATGTGTTTTTAGGAATATTTTTTTCTGCCTTTTTCCAGTTTAGATTGGTCAGTTCTAAGGTGCTTTGTATTCTGCTACCTTGTGTTGCTTCTTGATTTGCGGAGATTACCTTATCATCGTTCTTAAATGACTCGGCTATAACTGATGTAATGTAGTTCACTGCGTTGTCTCCCGTTAAACAATTTCCCTCGTTATCTTGAATCCGATCTTGCTTTCTTTGATTCTTCTTCCCTAGCCAGCTTATATGGTTCCAGAATTTTCTTGCTCCGCCTCTAGAGGCATCGTGTATATCAGCCATCCAGCGATCGGTGGACTGTCTTATTTTACTTTGGACGAGGGCCTGCACTTGAAGTTTCTTTTGTCGATATGATTCCCATTTTTGATCGATTTCCTCCTGAGAAGCCTGTGCTTTCTTTGCCATTCGGTGTTCCCTTGAAGCAGCCCGTCGTTGTTCAATAGCTTCCCTGATTTCCTTATTCCACCAGCTCCGTGGCTTCCTCTTTCCATTCCAGCGGTTTGCTACTTTAACCTCCTGAATTTTACTCCTTATGACTAGTTCTACCTGTTCATAATCCCAGTCTTCCATGTGGCTTTTCTCTATTGCTTCCTCTATGTCTGCTGCTATCTGCGCTATTTGATCGTCGTTTAATTTTGCGTTTACGTTTTGTCTAAGTTCCATTTCTCTTTGCATCAAGGGCCCCATCTGCAGGCTAATACGTTTGTGATCACTTCCCAGACTACACGCCCCTTCTTCGTCTATTTCCATTTTTGTGACCTTGCTATAAATTTCCTGCGATATTAGACAATAGTCAATGGTCGTCTGCCTGTTGCGGAATTCCCACGTGATTTGGCCTTCACATTTTGTTTCTCTATTTACTATAACTAGATCGTGTCACTCGCAGAAATCTAGCATTAGCTTCCCGTTACAATCCGTGTATCCATCCAGATCGTCGATGTAGCCGTTCATGTCCCCCAGCAGAATAATATTGGCCCCGTTTCCAAACTGGCTTATATCGTCACTGAGACATTCAACAAGATCCCTTTTTCTTGCCTGCATTGATGTCCTGTTCCTAAATAAACTACCCCTAGCCATGTCCTTATGCCGGCAATGGTTCCTGAAACCCAGATATGTTCTTTACAAGATGATTTATTTCTTTGCCAATTTGTTCCATGGTGTATAAACATACCTACCCCTCCACCCTTTCTTTCCGTTCTCGTTCTGTTGCACCCTTCCCAGACGTAGCCTTCTATAAACGGCAGATCTTCTAGATCCCTGAGATGAGTCTCGCAAAGAGCGTACACACCGATTTTGTCATCCTTCAACTGCTGTTCTATCTCTAGCCATTTCGCTCTTTTTCTACCTCCTTGCATGTTTATGTAGCTGATCCTAGTGTTAAATTTCTTTTTTGTACTTTTCTTTCTCGACCTACTCTTTGCCATTTTTGGGGGCTCAGCCTCCATTATTACACTTTCTTCTGCTTCACTTCTAACTACCGTTGTGCACGGAGTCCTCGCGGACCCCCTAAAAAAGCTACAGCCCTGCCTGCCAAGCGCCAGCCGATCTCTGCTCCGACCCTTCTGTTAAAATGAATGCCATCTCGCTGAAAAGCCCTACCAAAACCTGCTTTATGTACCTCCCTGTTTACCTCAACCACTTCGAAACGCTTCTCCAGGCTTAACTTTCTTATGTCCTGATTAACTGTCCCCACGTCATTTTCCATCTTTCCGTTCAATCCTAGCACCTCTGGTACTGTGCATACAACTATCTGCGTCTGCTGTGCTATCTCCCTGATCTCGTCAACTCCCTTAGCTAAACTTTCCACCACTCCTGCAGCGTCACCATTTAGGACATCGTTTAGACCTGCGACTACTATTACCATACTGCGCTCTGCGGAATCCTTCAACAGCCTATTTTCACTCTCTTTTAGTACAGCCCTCATTGTTCTCCCTGGGAAGGCTCCAACCAACACTCTCTTATCACCCTTTACACGTTCCAAGATATCTCGCTTGCACCTGTTCATGTTAGAATCTCCGGCGATAAGCACCTGGGCCTTCTCTCTCCCTCTCCCAACTGTTGGCTCCTGTTTTTGGTTATCTGTGTCCTTATCTCTGGGATTTTCATTCTTCCTTACTTCTTCCTTTTTTTCCGGTGTCTTAGCTGCTCCTAATTAACTCTGACGGTTCGGATCCGCCTGACCTACTTTGCTTATGCCTTCCATGCCAGTGCTGGCCCCAGCCACGTGGCCCGCATTGGAATGTTCGTCCTTGTTGGTTCCAAGGACAAAGTCGGCCCCTTTCTTTTCAATCTGAGTAGCTGTCCAAGCAGTTTCTGATTTTCCGTCCTTAGCAAACGTACTTCATTTTATAAATCCTCCACACGAGACACTAAACTGCCCCTTTCTTGATCAAATCTATCTAGACGTGCATTCAGTACGCAGCAGCGACACAAAAAGTCGCTGCCTTCCGCTTCACGTACAGAATATTATCATCATCATCATTATCATCAGCCTGGCTATACAAGGCGGAGACCTCTCCCATATTTCTCCAATTACCCCGGTCCTGTGCTAGCTGCATCCACTTAACCTCATCCGGCCACCTAACTTTCTGCCGCCCCCTGCTGCGCTTTCCTTACCATAAACATATAACCAGCCGTTTCTGGTGTCGTCTATCTGTGTGCCGTCTTTGTTAATAATAACGCACAGAATAGATGTTGGAAAAATGTTTTCGATTTTTGGGTCTTATTTCGTATAAGCAAACCATATTATCATGACCTAACATAGCAGGTAGTTTGCTTGCGTAAGATTTCAAAATATTTCAAAAGCAGTCGTTTTCCAAACACTCCATTCGTTTAACACTAACGTGTTGAAACTGAGCTATGACGTTTTGTTTTAGCATCCCACTTCTTAGTAATAAATCTACTGCATAACATGCATTAATATCACTCCAGGTTTCAGCAGGTTAGTATAATGGGATTCATTGTGAACTGTTCTGCACATGTGTACTTTATATTATCTGACAAGAGCGCATGTATACGAGAAGCGTGCGCCTGAGACGGAGCTAACAAAGAAGTACTTCGAGAGAGTATTTTTTTGTGACTACATGAATTAATTCATTGATTGTCAGTTTAGCCAGCTAAAGTCTGTTCTTCAATTATTTGCCCAAGATGCCGGATATTTAGCTCGTGATTCGTCTCATATAAATTAAATGCAATCTATAAAACTTTTGTGCTATATAGAGTGGGTGTGAAAAACTAGCAGCGAAAAATATTCTGCCAATGTGGAGATTGCGCTTCCCTTACTTCCTGGAACCGGCTTCGTGGCCGCAATAGAGTCCTGTCAATGAATGCGCGCCACTGTTCAGAAGTTGGGAAGCTGCCAATAGATCAGAATTACAAGAAGACTTCGCCGGTGAACTACTCGTCTTATTTATATGAGAGAAGCAATATGCAACGACGCTGCCGGATGTATGAGGGTAGGAATAATTCATGTTTTTCATCCTTTCCAGACCAAACTCTATGGCTGATGAAAAAAGAAGCAGCCACAGTGATTGCTTTGGACATCCTTGTTACAATTTTAAGACAACAATCTCAACAGTTAAAGCAATATTGTCAAGAAAATGCGAAAATATGTTAAACTAAGTAAACATGCAACGGAATCTTTATTGCAAATAAGTAAATATAAAGATAATGTGAACAGTAGCCTTATGAGAGTCACGTATCAGATATAATTAAAGAGGACTTCTCGAGCGACAGGAAATACACTTTGTCAACCCGTCGTAAAGTCTTGTACTCGAGTGTTCTCGCAGAATACATTTCAACATATAAAAACCAAAATGAATACTATAATGCTTTCCTAGTATCTTGTAGTCTAGGGTATGTTGTTTGGTGCACAAAATGGAATCTCAATGAAAAATGGATCATTTCATGCTGCAACCATTTTTAAAACCACGCAAGCCAATGTTTATATAGCAGGGTAACCAGAGTAATCTTACATACTGTTCGGGGAAGATTGGGCTATCACAGCAGGAAATTGTAATGAAGTTTTATCGTAATTGTAAGTTAAATTGTGAGTATCTTTTTATCGCGAGTCGAAAACGAAAGCATGTTCCGTATAGTTATATTTCGGTGTACCAAATAATACCTTAGTGCGTGCAAAAAACAACGCGCAGAAATGATAAGAATTGCTCTCACGTGAAAAGTATATTTATAGCAAGATATGATACCTATAAGATAACAATGGCTTGTGTAGGCGTTGCTTGTACTTAAATCCCAAGGCATTGTCAGTATAAAATCTTTTCTAACGTGTAATGGGAAATGCATGGAGGTACTTGATTTCAGTATCACAGAAAAACCAAGTTTTTAATATAAACTTACTTAACTTTTGTCGCTGAACATTATTGTCGTTGGTTTTCTCCTCGTCTTATTTTTTTTTTTAGAGATAGTGAATTGAAGCAAAAGCTTTCCGTGAAATTACCGAGCACTATTTTCGCGATATTCAACAGCCAAATGGGAGAATGTGAACGGAAACAATTCCCATTAACCACGTATAAAATGCCGATTGTCTCGGCGTTTTTTTCTTATAATATGGCGGATATATATGATCAATGATATAGAACTCAGCGCTTGCCCTACGGTACACCAGTTTGGTTTTGTTTGTTTGAAAGGTTTTGATGTCCCCAAGCGACCCAGGCTATGATGAAACACAGTGCAGAGCAGCGTACATTTTGATAGCTGCCCGTTATTCTCCTCTCTGTTTGTCCCAAGTAGCCGCGCTGTTTTTTATTTTGATAGCATAGCGTTTATTATTGTGCTTTGCCCTCGAATAGTACGCGACGTCTTGCGTTTCGCCTCCATCAATGAGCGGCCGCTGCGGACGAGATGTGGCCTCCCGTTATAAGGTTCAAAAATCGTGTGCTCTAAACACTGAATCACTGAGGTGGGGCTCTGCACCATTTTAACTTTGTAGGGCAGTTTTGGGGCAATATAACACTTTTGGTCAAAAACAAAAGCATATAAGTGTTCATACTGTCAAGAGGGGGGCCATAGGAACCATAACCTTGTTTATTAAACAATATTAAGGTTAAGCATATCGAAATCTGTAGTAAAATATATCTGAATTGCAAGTGTAACGCTTAGAGATTCGATATTGCTTAATTCGCTCTGATGCCGCCTTGAGTATTCAAGAACTTGTTCATGTCAAATGTGCAAAACAAGCTATTTATAACGCAGCGCTATTTCCTGGAATTAAGAGCACAGAGATAAGCGCTCAGGCTCTATGGTGAAGGAAGGCAGCAAAATAAATAGCCTGGAATTAGAAATTATTTCTTCATCTCTTTTCGAAAGTACCTATGTTTAAAGCTCTTTGTAATCAGCAAAGCTATTAAACAACGGTGTGTATGTGATGGTCGACCCTACCCTCGTATGCCCCAGGCGGCGAATATTTTCCAGTGCTCCCTACCGCGGCCTGAAGCCACCCTTCCCTTGACGATTTTTCACGTGGCATGCAGGAGAGAATGAAGGCACCAGAACCGGCATCTCAACTTCCCTCCTTGCTGCTGCAAAGAGTCAGCTAGTCCTGTATTCTGATATATTTTATGTTAATTTACACGCTCTACTCATCTGTAAGTAAAACTATCTAAAACACTTCCGCAAAATATTTCGAGATGTCATAAATATAGAGTGACACTGAACAGCAGTAAAAATTCAATAAAAACATTGGTCAAGTGCAGCTTCGCCACGCAAATTTTTTCTGGTACATCGAAGTATAGCTTGTCATATGTAAGGCAAGGCCACAAGCTCTCACCTGCTTAGGAGGCCTATAAACCGGTTAGTAATAATTTTGAACATGATGCTCCACTAAGTTAGTTTTGTTTTGAGTAATGAATAACTGATACGCTCATTACAAAAAGACACTTACCACATTTGTACAAAAATACGCTCATAACTATGCAATTCAGACAACCAATTCATTCCAAGCAAATTATTAACTAGTTAACAGCAGTTAGAACTACAAAAAATGCAATGAAGAGGAATTTATAGCGGTTTATTAGCTACCCACTATCCCACAATGGATTTATTTTCCTAATACCTTGTTTCGTTCAGGTCAAATCACCTCTACATTTTTATTGTTTCAGATGATTCTTGCCTACGTGGCAAGAATTCATCCAGTGTATCGACTTTCTAAAAACATGGGCTCTCCCAGCACGCTTTCTGTATGGCAAGCGAATTTTCAGTTACCATCAATGATGTCCACTAACTGAAGAACCATGCTTCTCGTTTGATAACTGGGGATTTATAAACTTACAAAACGTGCGTGACATTGATCTGGCGGAACATGCTGACGAAAATATTGGTTCCACGTTAACGCGAGAATGTTAGTAGCCCTTTGTCGCAAATATATTCTATCTTGCAGTTGCCGGCAGCGGCGACAGTGCGAGGCCTGATAGCTTCGAAACATCACATGCATTCCTTTGGCAGGAGGCAGTTATTGCGAAGGTAGCAAGGCTTGGAAGTGACTGTACGCACAGTTATGTATTGTCACGAGACCGGATGACATGATCATGTTTAAAGGAGCCGCCATTTCAGGCATCTTCTTCATATCGAAGGGCTAGATGTGAGTAAACGCGCTAGGATTTTTGAACCCCTCGCCCTCCTCCCCCCTCTCATCTCTGATTGGAGCCTCGGAGCCTTTAAGAATACTGAACATGCCTCAGGCAGGTTGCAATTGGCAGGTAAAATGGCTAGAAATGGATTATTCGGAGGCCTCGTACAGTGATATTGCCAAAGTACAATAAACGATTCTTAAACGAGCATTAAAGTGCACGTCATTTCATTACATAGGTGATAACAAGTTTATAGAGGATTCTGCATAAATCTTGAGTACTTTCTGATGGCTAATCTGCAACAGGTGTTCAAGGCTGTACTGAAAGCCTAAATAATGTTCTGATTTCATCGTTAAATCCATCATTTGTTTTCAATTTTTAGTTTGTTCAGGCGGGTAGTTTTCTCCAGCTACGGCAGTGTTGAGCGAAATGTTTATTTTTTGAGCTCACAGTTTAATATTGAAATTAAAAAGTCATTACACTTTTTTCCTAGCCCCCTGATTTCAGAGGTAATAAATTTTCCCTTGTTCAAGTGTAGCTGCAAAAGTTAGGCTAACCTCAACAGAATGTCACCGAGCCCTCATATCAAGGTCAGTATATTCTCCGGTTTCCAATATTACGTTAAATTTAGACTTGACACAGCGATGGCAAAGAAGCAGTTACGTGGTTATTCAGGTTTTACTGTAGAGCGTAAGAAGCGAGGTGAATAAAAAAGTGGTGGTGCTTACCGACAAGTACCAGATAGATTAAACGACGTGTGTTCAGGTTGTGCGCTGCAGTTGAATTAATGCAGGGAAAGGAGTGCCAGCCGTTTTAAAGGCTGCTTATCAGAGGTGGGAGAAACTGGTTTGTCGCAGAATATAAGTTGATTTTGTAGAAAACCCACTGCCGCTAGGCAGGAGAGGGCAAAAAATGTATTTTGACTCTGCTGCGCCATTTATGGCTAACTGAAAACCTTCCACGCTGCAAAAAGGAGAAGGAACAGTTGACGCACTTTCTCTTCTCGTGGCGCTCCAAAATTATTTATTCTGTTCTTTGTTTACACATGCTGCACTCTTGCTCAAGGCTGTAGCATGTATGGGGCTTATACATAAGAATGCAAGTACACAAATAAAAGCAGTATCATATCAATTTAGGTGTTCTTTAAATGATGATAATTAGTTATATATAAGTTAGTGCTCATTGAAGATTTTCCTGATGGTTATGGCTTGTGGAAATTATAGTTACCTAAATAATGATTAAATTGAGCCGCCTTAATGTACGGTGATGGGCGTTGTTTTGTTTATTAGTCGAACAAGACAATGAAGTAATAGATGTTAAATTGCAATCCCCTGCTATTAACATGAAAAGAAAAAAACGTATAACCATCTCCAAAAACATCACTTTATTTCGCTTACTGAAGGAAAGCCAAGTTGGCGAAATAACTCACTAGCAGAAGCAGGTAAATAATTTTTCAAGTAATTATTTTTCATTTTATTTTGTATTTTAGGTGTTAACTGTTTTAAAGAGAAACGCTCAATTCTCTCCTGAGTGGCATAAGGTGTGAGTGTGGGTAGAAAGCTTGAGCCGGAAGTGATCAGAAAAATATCAAGCGAATTCTTATAAACATTATGATGCAAAAATGTTTTGGGCACCGTTAGGTTTTGCATTATACCACTACGCTTCTTATTTAGCGTTAATCGACTAGTCACGTTAGACGCTAGTTTTCGATAGGAGTAAAAGCCGGTGACATACGCACCTCCAATTGTATGTCGTAATTTAATATAAACAAGCTTCCTTTTGCGGAAGACACACTTTGACACACTCTCTGGGAATGTTTCAATACTAGGCCCTCATAACAAACAGTGCTTTCGCCTGTCCTAATCGGTTGAAGCGGATTTAAATACTGACTATTACTCACGTTAGCGCTGGATAGAAGTGGCGGGGGCCGTACTGTTGGAGAAGCAGCTGGCAGGATCTAACGACTAAGAAAAATAATTGGAGGGTTCTAGCTGTGAATCTTTTGTTGTGTTTTTTGGTGAGATAAATAATTGTTTACCTAGTGATCGAGGTACTTATAATGCACGAATCACGAAAAATAATGTTGTTAGGGCTGCGAGTAACACAAAATATTTCTTGTGCGTGCTTCTTATGAATACTGAGCTTTCAAAATTATTTGTCGTTTGACACTGGTTCCTTTATGCTATTCACATTTGCATAAAGTTAATATACTGAATCTAGAGCGAGATGTATGCATCTAGAACATTCATTAGAGTGATGGACGTCCGCATTATCTACGCCATGATCAAATGACTCAATGCTAAGACCGGCCTATGAACGAAGTTTCAACCCGCGAACGTAGATCGTGATATGATAGTGGTGTGCATTATAGTTGTCTGTTGCTGTAAAAATGGGCAATATTGTCGGGTCTGAAGTATTTCTGGTGGTACGTTACGTAGCGTACCTACTGCTACCTCATAATGACATAATAGGCTTTTGTGTTGTTATCAGAAGAGCAGCTACCACAGCAACTGCATTTTTCGCGTTCATTTCATTCATAACGCGTATACCGAGTGCCTGAAAACACGCAGCAAATTGCTTTGGCGCAAGAAGACGAACACAATATAAAAAACGGTTACGAATTCCACAGCAATGGCTGCCTAGCTTATTCTGGATGGCCTGCACTGCATACAAAAAAGCTCAAACGGTGCTCGCGTGTGTATTTATTGATCACTTTATTTGTCTTGTGTTCGCGCTTAAATAACGGCTAAAAATGCTGCGAGAAGAGCAGCGTGTTCTGGTTTGGGACAGTGGTGATCTCGTGGCGGTGAAATACTTCTTCAGCTGTTCCTTATTCCTCTGAGGAAATCTGTGAACGAAATGTTCAATTCGCTTAGTGTTATGCGCCTCCGGGAGGTGTTCGTTCGCACGCATAGCAGTCCATTGTTCACGCATAGCTCTCGCTCAGCAACGTAAAACCTACAAGGAAATTTGCAAATGTACAATGCGGCACGTTTAGTCACAGTTCAGGCGATATACTTTTAGAGTTCACAGCACACGAAGATTTCATCGCAATGCAAGATAACGCAACCGGCGGTTTGTAACAAATAGCCTCTACTGCAAGCGCATTGACATTGCTAATGTAGGCTGAAGCGACACACGAAAACGGAAATTTCAAACCGAGACTTAAAAGGCGTCTTTTCTTAAAGAAAGTTGGCACATGTCCTACATCAACTTCTTATGTCCCAAAGAGTGCCTAAACGATCACAAAGTATGCCTTTATACTTGAGAAAATCCTTGAATATTTGTAAATTTATGTATCTATCACACGTTTCAAAACTACAGTTGAAACTTTGCTATTTTTTTTTTACTCACCAAAAACAAGCAAGAACAAAGGTAGCCAGAGTGATAAGTTTCATGACACCGGTCACGAGTGCGGCATATATAATGGGTACCTTTTTTTCTATTCAGTTTTACCTCTTGCTTACTGAGAAACTCAATGTTCCTACTAATTTGGTCATAGATAATAATGGCGCCTTAAAGCACCCAGTTATCTGCATTAAATTTAATATAATGATGAATATTATGATCACTGTCATATATAAGGAGCATGAAAACAATATGCCCCAGTACGGACCTATGGTAAACACAGGAAAGGAGCTGATGTCGGTCTGATAAACTATATTATCCAAGCCAAAATTTTCAATGATTAAATACCCCTATTTTGGATGCAGCTTGCTGTGCAAAAATTTATAAAAGGTTTTAGAAAAACTGTAGCCTTTTTTTTTCAAGCTTGCCATAAGGCATATTATAAAATCTCGTGCCAATTATTTTCCGTAAGGAACCAGAGAAGGCTCCTGCTCTTATCGTTGTCGGTGAGTCATTCGGGGAAGTCGTCTTCCCTTGTTGCGCTTAGTCCCTCTTACTGCAGAATCTGTGTCCCTGATGCCAGTGTCCCTGCACAAGTCCACAGCAGATGGCGAACATCCACTTCTGTAGCTGGTATGGAACACTTCGTGCAAGTAGTGGGTCCGATGTTTTCTTGACATTCCCATTGGCGTGTTATTGACGGGGTGAGGGCCGCCCCAGTTCTTATCCTTCTAACGGAAGCCTCTTCCAATTTCGTCAAGTTATGAGGGAGGGAGAAAGTATACGAAGAAATCAGGGCAAGTGTACTTTTCCTTGCAGAGGATGCTAAGATTGGAACAGCGGAGCTGTCATCAAAACGGAGCCTGGGGGGGGGGGGGGGGGGGGGGGGGGGGGGGGGGGGGGGGGGGGGGGGGGGGAGATTAGTGTTTGGAACTTCGTATGTGTGGTGGTCAATCTTTCTCTGCTCAGAGTTCTCAGCATCGTCTTGTGTCTAATGTATCTGGATGCGTATCTTTTTTTTTTTTATTGAGTGCTTGGATTTCCTGGGTTACACATAGTGTCTTTGTTACTTTGTTCAGTTGTTTTACGGCGGCTAAGTAGTCTGCATAGATGTGGGCTTCGATTATGAAATCTATTTTATATATAGCCTCCATAGCCTCGCGAATTGCATAAAGTTCGATCATAAGCAGGTCTGGGAATTTTGAAACATATCCATATTCACATATTCACTGTGTGATGGGCTAGTAGCTGCGGATCTGCCGCCATTTTCTATAATTGTTGCGTCCGCATATGCAATACAGGTACCTGGAAGTACATGACCCAGAGGTCGAGATGCCAGCTTTTGTTTAAGACGATGTCGAGTAGACATGTATTCGCGTGGAAGGGGGTCAGCCATTGGTGGTGCTTGTACTGACAATCCGTTATAAAAGGATGCTATGGGCATAACGTACTTCCGCATCATATTCCTTGTTTCTTCTCTTTGTTCAATTAAGTTTGTCAACGTATTCAGCTGTGCAAATTCTTGGAGAATAGGGATAGGGATAAGGTTTGGTAAGGCCGTGATAGTGCGCATTGCGTTTCTATTTATTGTTTCCAATTGCTCTCACTGCCGTCCCGTGAGTCTTTGGAATAGCTATATAGTATCCTGATATAGTATCCTCGGCTGTAATACCGATTGTACAAGACGCCTTGCCATGTAAGCTCGAGCTCCTCCTCCACTAGACGAAATGAGCTTTATCTAGTTTAAGGAAGTCGAAACTACTTTTTTCGCCTTATGGAGTCGTTGGGTTTCTTTGCCGGAATTTGGAATTTCGAGGCGAAGAACTCCTAACTCTTCCACCTCTTTCAATGCCTGATTTCCAATCTTTAGGGTGACTCTTTGCGTTGCCAATTTTTTTCTTCCATTCTTGATTGCAACATGAATGTAGGTGGATGTTTGATATGAGAATTCCAGACGTGCATCTTGGACGTACTCATCTATGGTATTTAGAGCCTCTTGCAGATACTGATTCTGTCTCTCAAGTTCTTTTTGAGCAGACCAAATCGTGACATAGTATGCGTATATCATGAACTGCACTTCTGGTATTTCAAGTAATTTCCACGCCAATGCATCAGTGCGATATTAAATAGCAAAGGTGCTGACACTGATCCTTGTGGCACTCCTCTGTTCGAGGTGCAATTGCCAATGTGTTTTCCGGTTATCCGGATAGAAAACTTCTTGTCCCCATACATTCCTTGTTGCTAAGAATTTTTGCATGTAACAAGTTATCGTATGCCTTCGCCACGTACGTCGCCACTACAATGCGCACAAGGTGGTACTAAGGCGAGCCAGTCCATTTTCTGGGCTGAGGTTTGTTCGGAACCCAATTTGTTGAGCATGGTATCGTTGAATACTTTCAACCACCATGACAGGTGCGTCGCTATCATCTTTTCATAAATCTTGCTAGTTGTGAGTGTTAGCGAGATAGGCCGCAAAGATTCTAGGGTTGTGGGAGGTTTGCCAGCCTTTGGTATTGGGACCACCACCTAGTGTTTCCAGCCGAGTGGAATCTCTTTTCCTTGCCATACCTCATTTACCACTGCTAATAAGGTGTCAACTGCAGTTCCTTCTAAATTCTTGAAGATTTCATAAGGAACATAGTCATGTCCAGGTGCAGTTTTACCATTTTTTTTCTATAGCAGCCAATACCTCCAATTTGGTAAATGGTGATGGTATTCCTGTTTTATCAACCGCATCCACTGTCGGTGAAGGCGCCGGTTACTATGCACGGTTCGGGAAGAGAAGGGCAGACGCCTGATCTGCAAACTCCTTTGGTGTGAGCGGTAAAGCAAGTTTAATACTTTGCGCATACTATTTGACCTGCCGCCCCTTTTCCATGGCACGGAAAGTCCTCCAGAGCGCCTAGTTGGTTGTTCCGGAGCCCAAACGACTGCACCAGTTATCCCATCTTCTATAAGCCAACTGTGTTTCATATCAGCGTGCCTGTGTCGTCACTCGGTTTACCTCAATGTTTCTTTGCACGTCTTCAGGATGCTTACCAGCCTGTATCTCGGCCCGTTTTTGGTGTGCCCAAAGTTTTAGTAGGTGAACGAAGGAAGTTGGCTGATCTTCGTTCACTGTAGTTGTAATTGTGTGATCCTTGAGTACAGTTTGAAGGCTGGTAACAAGAGTATTCGGGCTAACTGAAGGAATGGGACTATCCTGGCTACACCATCCACGTGTTACAGAAAATTTCTTTCGCATTTTCTTCATATGTCCCAATGTAAGAGCAATACTAATGGGTGCATCGACCCTACCCTACCCATCTAATTCCGCCTGCCGATATGGTGCATCAGGGCCCTTCCACCACGTCAAGACTCGTAAGTGTGTTTCCATCTGTATGTATATTTTTCCTTTATTATGTTTGCAAGGTCATGAATAGCGTAATATGTGATAGAGTATCGAGTAGATAGTTGGATGTCCGCACGCGAAACCATGTTTAATTTTGGGGGGAAATTGCAATCATCGAGGCATTCGGTCTAATATTTATGAACGTTGTGCTTGAGAATATTTACAGAGTTTAAATTAGAGAATTAGGCCTTTACTGAACAAGAGCTGCATTACATGTTTGGGCTGAATGTTATATTGCGCCAGTTTCCCCACCTTTCGGTTCAAATTGCTTATCATTCGATGTTTCGTATTTGTGAGATATTTCGCACAATTTTCTACAAAACATTTCATTCAAAAGACTTCCAACACAGTCTGGTAAAGATGTTTAGTGAGATGCTGAAAACACCTGCCTGAGGAACTGAAGAAATGGATGGGCAACGAGGTATCCGACAGCCTCGCTCGTGAATGACTGTGAGGGGCATCCATCATGATGTGTCCCACAAAAATATAAGAGATTTTGAGCAGCGCGGCTCAGGCATTTCAGTGGTGTCCATTCATCAAGCCATGGGAGACCAATAGACTATTCTGATCTCAACTCAATTTACTACTCATGTGGCCCGAGGAGAGATTGAAAACATTATCACATGTGCTTCCGAAGTAACACGTGTGAAGATGAGTTTTTCCACTGCCCTAAAGAGGCAGCGAGCACTACATGCCTTTCCTGAAGACATTGTTTGCTCAGAAGGAGAGCCGTGGTATAGTAACGAGGCTTCTTCTCTTGCTCTAAAGTTCCTTCGAGACCCAGATCAAGGCTCAAAACGATGTAGAAGCAGTTACGTGTTGTGGATGAGTGCGCACATGGCAACGCATAATCCGCCAGGTCATCGATATGTGCCTCATTTGCGAACTGTAATATCTAATTTTTGCTAATGCGAAATTATTGGCAGCAAATATAAAGCATCAAGACATTCAAGGCTCTAGACCTGCCAACAGCAAAAGTAACTAAAAACCACCAGCGCTGACCAACATTTCAAGCGGCGTTTGGAAGGTACAAGTCTAAGCTAATATTACATTTTTAGGCATAAAAATGATATCAAACAGAAAGGAAATGGAAACAAAATCAATAACACTGGAAGGACATAACCTGTAGAATATTATCCATTGTTACCCAGAAAGCATCAAATGAAACATTGAAGAAACAAAAACTAAAAAAAAAATCGCCAGTGGTAGATAATTAAGTTTCTTCTTTGTTTTTGTTTTTCTATTATAAATATTATTTTGCTCACAGCGCCATTCTTTTACTTTCAAAGGGCTATTTGCATGCTATATATATGTGGGCCTGGCAGAGGCATTTTCTTCATATCATTTACTATGGCCTCGCCATGAAAATCAGTTCAGATCAGAGTCCTCAATGCTAGTCCGACCAGAAGTCGCAACAACCCAAAATTCAAGCAAGCTAGCCATATTTACGTACAACATTGTTATTTATAAAACACTCGAAAATGTATGTCAAATTAGAATGTAGGAATTTGTACATTTTCATCAGAGGCACAGCTTCAGTGTTTTCACTATATAGCTGGAATCTGCGTACACTGAATTCGAAGGCAGCGCTGCGTACAGTATTAATTGATAGACATCGGCTATATCTGTACTGCGACGCTGTATATGTTGTTATCGAGAACAGGTACAATATAAGAATTGATGGCTTTATGTAGCGTAAAGCTACACTACGCGGGTCAGAGCCTAGCTTCGCGTGAGTGTGTGCGGAAATTTAGACCACCTAGGGTTGTTAAGTGCACTGACATCAAACACAAGACAGGCGCTTTAATTTGGTCCCCGCTGAAAAGCAGCAGCCGCGGCTAGTGTCGAAAACATGTCGTTGGTTTCACTTATAGAGCCGGAACTGAACCACCGGGGCAGGGAGAGAGAACTTTCATGGGTCGCACAAATCGCCTGATGCCATATTAAATTCGAGCCTCGTGACAGCCGTTCCTAGAACCAGTTTCATCGTATAGAGCACATCCGAGATTAGCAGAATTTGTAATCTCGGACGCGTCTCGAGGGTTTTGAAGGGATGCCGTAGTGACGACGAAGTTTTGTTTACTGCACCAGATACAAACGCTTCTGCCAGAGACAAACGCGTAATTTTTATCTCACAACACCGGGAACGTCGGCACTTTGCACTAAGAAAATTTCCACAGAATTTGCTTCCAAACATCCCGCATTAAATTGGGAGCAAAGAAAAAGCAAACCAAGTGAACTCGAATAATTGCTTTGCGTGTTCAAAAAAATTACAATACTATGCTAAGTCTGCTTAAAACCGCAAACGGCAATAGCCACTGTTTTCCCCAACGACATCGTCATTTTCATCCTTACTCCCATCATCACCATCACTATCGCTAATATTATAATTATCGCTATCTGCATTGTTATTTTCGTCAATATCTAACGCTAGAAATGAAGAAATATAATCTCTTTCTCACAAGCCAGGCATGGAGTATTGGCTAGCGTGCTCGACTGGGAATCGGAAGGATAGCGGTTCATTTCCCTCGAGAGGCAGAATTTGCGGTTGACACTTTTGGCGTACACTTCCCGGCTAACAGGCACGAACAGAAGTGGGCTAGCCGCCTCCTTGAAGCGTTTGGAGAAGAGGCCTTTGTCGGAGCAACTGCTGCTGGGCGCTTGACAGGACAAGGGGAAGAGTGTCCAGGCAGTGCGTGCTCTTTGGCGTTTTTTGTGCTCCAGCGGGCTTGGTTCGCGCTTGTGAGGCAAGCTACTGTGTCTGTATATATATTTCATATGCCTTCTCCCACATCGTCACCCATCATGATCTTCTTTCTTCTCCCCTTCCCCTTCCCCAGTGGAGAGTAGCAGGCCTGATTTTAATTATTCCGGCCAACCTCTCGGCTTTTCCTTTCAATAAATCCATCTATCTATCTATCTATTAACATTCAGCGCTCATACATTGCGCCACAAAACCACCGAAAAATAGTGCACTTAAACGCGCTCCATTCGTTTTCACAAATTTGTCCGATTCGCCTCTAGCCGTCGTTGCTCAACCGGAAGATGTGGGAATGGCGATTTAAATATTCTGCATATAACTTGGCTGATCCGTAGCTAACCTAACTTGACACGTGCTGTACAGTCAAACTAGGGCACCGCGAGGGAGCGATGACGCATTAGCCTTGTTGGGGATTTGTACTCCTGCCTTGTTAAATGACGCGCTCTGTTTAGTACCCTAACTGTTATTTCGAGACTTCGCCTTCTTAGCAGTTGAAAGTGTAAGACCTGAACGTGTATCCCGCATTGCTCTTTTAATAGATGTTTAAAGAAATCTCTCGCACCGTAGAAATCAAAACAGCGCGGTATTATGCGCGTATATTACGCGGGTACCTCTACTCATCCTGTATTACGCATCTTACCTGTACTCACCTATGGGGCTGAAACGTGGAGGCTAACCTAGAGAGTTCTACATAAGTAGAGGACAACCCAGAGGGCTATGGAACGAAAAATGGTAGGGGTAACGTTAAGAGATAGGAAGCGTGCAGAGTGGGTCAGAAAAATAACTCAAGTTACCGACATTCTAGTGGAAATCAAGAAGAAATGGGCATGGGCAGGACATGTAGTGCGAAGAGAGGATAACCGATGGTCGCTTAGGGTAACGAACTGGATTCCAAGAGAAGGAAAGCGTAGCAGGGGGCGGCAGAAAGTTTGGTGGGCGGATGAGGTTAAGAAGGTCGCGGGGGTCAAGTGGATGCAGCTAGCACAGAACCGGGTTAAGTGGAGAAATATGGGAGAGGCCTTCGCCCTGCAGTGGGTATAATCAGGCTAATGATGATGATGATTACGCGTGTACAGCTACTAAGGTGATGGTGTTGTCTTTTTTCTTTTTTTTTTTGTTATAGGGAAGAGTCCCACTCAATATTTTTTGCTTGTTATTGGTACCTTCGCAGATTTTAGGTGTGGAGTTAACTGGAAGTACTGCCACCTAACCGCGGATTAGTTCGCTCTGTATAGAATATAATTGCCTGAAAACAATCATTGACTGTCCCTTTTAATAAGATAAAATTCTAAACCTAGTGCAGCGGTCAGTTCCATCGGAACTGGTTGATTTTCATAGGTGCGATGCTTACATAAACAGACATCAGAGTTCAAGACGTCTCGGAGTATGCATCTGATTGGAAAGTAATTCCAAATGTAGTCTCGTCTGATTAGTATTCATCTCACAGCCGGGTTTCAAGATCAACAGTACCCAGAAATTCAGGAGAAGCGCATATGCAACAACAAATTTGCTAGAGAGTCAATAGTTTGCCTATAGGTACATTGCACGAAAACAACGTGAGCTTACCCTATCGCATAGACGTCAACCATGACGCACTATTCACACCAGCGCGATAAATAATAAATGTGAGGAGCTTAGTTGCGGATTCTCCAGCGTCGCGACCTTCAGTTGCAGAGCTACTGAACGCCGCGCAAAAAAAAAAAAAAGAAAGATAGATCTTCACAAACTGTTTAACGAATCCGATGGCGATACTGGCCTCCACTTCAAGCGCTCTCGCTGTTAACCTGCGGCTCCATACGTCCCGCAAAAAAGAAGCCCGCTGCTACCCTTTCTCTCGGAGCCTTTGGTTAATTTGCTTCTACAATGAACTTATATGACTCAAATGCCTTTAACGAGAAGCCGATATAATACTGATGTAGTCTACGGATTATAAAATAAGTAAAATTTTCTCTATGTAAATAAATAATGACTTTGTGAAACTGATCACTGGAAGATCATGCTGCATAAAAGTTCGAGTAAATGAAATGAATGCAAAAAAGAAGACCTGCGAATGGTCGAAAAAAATTTCACTTTGGAGAAAATAGCATTAAAAGGAAACAATGAATATACTGCCTTAAATAATCATACGCATAAACTATTAAATGCTGTGCGACCTAAGGAGAATCATTTAGCAAAACAATAATAGCCACTAACATTGTGGTGTTATTGCAGGGCTGGCTATTATTATTCGATATACATACGAGATACTAGGAGCACTCGTTTCGTATGTCTGTTCTTGGTTAACTGTCATGAACGGTTTTCGGGTGACTCAGGAGTTCCCCACTGTTGCGGGGGACTCGAAAGAACAATTAAAGGAAAGAATATAGGAACCCAATTATTTCCCTGTTATGGTAGTTTAATTAACGCTAGTTTATTCCTGCCCAAAAAGAGTAATAAATTGACTGTTCTTCCATTGCGCTTGATCTAGGAAATGTAACGCAATAATTGTTTGCTTTACAAGTATATTAATCATACATGATTAATAAATATTTGATTCATTTATTCATTCATATTTAATCTGCCTTCGGTTTTAAATATTTTTTGTGTTCTGTTGTTTTTGTCATGAATAGGGTTGGTGTCGTGGAGAAGCTGGAAAACGACCGCTCAAGTGACAGTACTCGCTATTGGGCTGTGAATTATGAAGGCTGTCCTGGGAAACATTCCTTTTAGGAGAAACATCTGCTCATGAAGTCGACATTCGAAGTCTGAGTGTGTCGCGGTATGCCACGTGTGTTTGTTTCTATGTCGCAGTCTGCAGCAATAGAGGAAGTTTTATAAATTTTAAGTACCAACTTTATTTTTCCCAATATAGTCGAGGTGCCGCTATTCCAAACTAATGCCTCACACGATTTTTAGCTTTATTGCCTTTCTCATAGGTACTCTGTTATATTATGTTGGAGATCACGTAACGGCACCAAGGTGTTGAGTGCTTGTAGCTTATTTCAAGGTCTTGATTTCGCCTTCTCTTTCGGCTCCTAATTTTTTTTTTATTTTGGATATAGATTTATTCCTGGTTGATATTTTTGACATCATGGTCCTCCAACGATGCAGTAAAATTTATTATTTGCAGTAAAAATATTGATAAATTTAGAGACACGGCGTAAAGATCTGACATCAGGGATCAGTGGGTGTAAAATAAGAAAGGGTGGGGGGTTTGGTTCCCCAAGTCACAAAAAAAAAAGGTGAAGGAAAATATGTTCAATTTTGGAATGTGCGGCACGCATAACAATTTATTTGCTTTTGTAGCCTGTAATTCATTATTTTTATCTTATTCTCAGTTTTACACAGGCGGCAAAGAATTCAATTTCAACCACAGCCTAATCCAGAGCCGCTACCTGCTGGCCAGAAAGAAGAAACGACGCGTTTGGGGTCATCTAAGTGCAGTTTTTACGTATCGTTCAATGCTGGCAATAAATGTTTTCCAATCTAAATATGGACATATTCTATGATTACCAAGACAAATGCAGGTTTTTGTTACCGCTCCTGCTATAGCACCAGCTTTGTTTAGGTGGCGTCGTTCTTCATAGCAGTCTTTCTCTTCACTTTTTTTTTCTTCTCCCTCTTCTCTATTCCTTCAATTCTTTAGCAGCCTTCTGTTCTTCTTACTGTTGCTTAATTTTTCGGAGCAGATGTTTAGGAGTGCAGAACGGACAGGATAAGTGTTTCAGGCATGCCTTAAAAGAACCAATTTCTATTTGCAATTTTGAAATTTGGTGCGCCCATGCATAACAAAGGCTGGAGCGTATTGCACAGGGTTCTTAAGGAACAGCATAGTGACCATATTTAAGCGATGTAATATAGATTAAGGTGATTACTTAGCTGGTACGTTGTGCTCAATGTTTTCCTAGGACATAATCTGAATGTGAAGGCTAGGCAGGGTAGACAACATATATGAGAGAACTGGTCACCCTCAAAGTTGACGAACCGCCATCTTCTTCTCACGCTTTTGTCAGCAATGAACTCGTGAATCTTTTGGGGGTTTTGCGCATGCTTTTAGTACGCGATCAGATGTATTACGTCGCCACTCCCAATCTGAGCAGAGAAAACAGCGAAGTCCGCATTGGCTACGTGAACTGGTCTTTCCCTCTCTCTCAGCGACAGCGACAGAAGAGGTACGCACGGCCAACAGGAAACAAATCGCCCGTAGCGATCGCCGGCTGCAGAGTGTGTCGCGCTGGCTGCAGCTCCCGTATAAGTAGTGCATATATCGTCGCCTTTTTGCTGGCTCTCCAAAATACTTCGCTGTTCAAGCTGAAGTTCTCTGTAGGAAACAGTAAATTGAGGATGCGAGTTGTTCTTCTACATATCCCGATGCTGGAAGTCCTGCTCTGCTCAACAAGGTCAGAACGCGCAGAGCGCGTATACCGAATTTAGGTTAGCCTAGTTAATCGGTAGTTGTTTCTATATCAATGTTATGCACTTGAACTCTTAATTTGGCGAGCAAGGCGGACCCCTAGGCATTCGCAGAACTCGGCTTCACGGGACATTTGATTAGTGTCCTCCGTTCGGCCGCTGCGAACTCCTACATATGCCGATTGGAGGGAAAGTTGTTCTCGTGTTTTTCTGGAGACAGGCTGTCTGTTTTGGAAGCAATAACTACTGAATTGGTTACACGCGTACTTTATTGTAGCTGCATTTTGTGGAGGTTTGTCACAATGCTTGTACAGTTTCCTAGTTTCTGGGATCCAGTTTCATTTCCTTACTGGCGTTGCTTGTGCTTGGTTGTATGTAGATCGCATTCGAGCCTGCCCATCCGACCAGTCTAAACTGATGTCGGAGCAACGAAGAAGCCCTCAAGAAGCGATCGCACTGCCTGTGACGTTGAACTTGCTGTTACTGCGCCACTATTGCCTGCGAAATTTTAGATGCATCGCCTTGGAACCTGGAACTGCAATGTTCCTTACAATACATTGTCCTTATATAAGGCATATTAGTGTATTTCTTGGTACGAATGGTTACGCGGCTTAGAAGAGTAAAAGGGAATTAGTTGATGATAATTACTCGGCTAGCTGGCACTGAACGTGAGAAACATAGATTTTAAGCTTGTAAAAAATTTACCAGCCCCTTCGATAAGTCAGTGCACTGTTATGATATATATATATACATATATATATGGCAATGGGCAATGGCTTTGAGGAGCATGGAAGACCTGAAAACAAGTTTTAGTGACGTTTATAGATAGGCGGTTAATGTGGCAGCAGCGCTCAATACAAATGAAGTATTTTGTAGGTTATGCATGGAGCTCATTAATGTCCTGGGGCGATACTATCATGGTAAAGTCATCTGCGTATAGTATGCTATTGCAATGCTTTAAACGGGACGGTAAATCATTAACGTAGGGTAAAAACATTACAGGGCCTAGAACAGAACCTTGTGAAACACCCTTGTTAATTAAAGCCATGTTAGATGTGTAGTCGTTAATAGAGACTGTGCTCTCCCGGTCACAGAGAAAGCTCTTGAAGAGCGTAAGGGGAGGTCAATGTGATACCGTATGATTTTATTTATTTTGTATAACAAGGGGTGGGGAGTGATCGTGAAAATCAAATTCTCTGCTAAAATTTATGAATAATGCTCCTGAAAACATTCCTTTATCAATAGCCAGCCTAACGTAATCTCTGAGAGTCGCTATTGCAGTATAGGTCAATAGTCCGTGCCGAAAGCCGTGCTGAATATCTGTCAATATGTTAAATTTTACGTGACAAAGGTATTTCAATTAGTTTTTCTAAACTTTTGTCTAAAAAAAAGGAAGAATTGTAATCTGTCGATAATTATTTGGCAGAGCTGGATCCCCTTTTTTGAAGACCGGTATTATTGTCGCTATCTTGAGCTGCTTGGGATAACTGCGCATTTAAAAACGAGATTGCAGATTAGACTGAGGACTGGTGCAAGTAATGATCTCATAATGGTCCCATGCTTTCTATAGATATTGTCAACGCCGGGTGCGGAGGTCTACAAATTAGAATTTCGTCTGGACAAGCGAAGGGGGGGGGGGGGGGGGTGTAAGCGAATATAGGCATAACGAAGAGGACGGATAATTACAGGATTTGAAAAAATAAATGCTAAATGCATTCGCCATCGCATCCGTGATCAGAATAAATAGCACTATCATTAAAAATAGATTTAATAACATTAGGTGACTTCCGAACGTTCAGAAATTTGTCAAGAAGGTGTCATTTTCGTTTAAAATTATTAGAGTGCCTGAACAACTGGTTATGATAATAATATCCTTTTGTTTTCTTTAGAAGCCGTGTCAGTATACTGGAATGTCGTTTATATCTCAATTTAAGGCGAAGATTGAACGGCTAACGCTTAGTTTTCTTATATATTTTTTCTTTTTCCTCACAGAGTTTGACAGAGCAGTAGTTATCAATGGGGAAATGGGGTGTCAGATTTCCTCGTGGATGATTGGAGCGATGCGCAATTCTTGATTGCTGATGTAAATATTTTTGACAGCTCATCTGCAGCCGCTTCTGGATTCGAGAGACTGAAAATGGGCAAAAGATTAGTGTTAGACATTGTTTCATTATATTTTTCTCTATCAAAAATTACTCCTTTGTAGACATGCAGTTACTAGAAAGAGAAGTGATAGTGCATAAAGAAATACCGGAAAATGATTAGTGACAACGCACTCTATCACACCAACCTGAGGAGCTGTGGGAAACTTGGAGAGATTATGATCAACTAATGAATGCGAGCCTTGGTCAGCACAAGGCGTAGGGGTGGTAATTAAATTAGCATAACCACAGATGTAGAAACAGGTGGTGTAGTCGATGCAGATGGGGTTAGTCAAGACTAGTGTATAATAATATTAAAATCCCCCATAATGAAGACAGTTTTATTTTCGAGTGATATTTTATGGAGTGCTAGTTCAAAATCCCGACAGAATTCAGACGCAGCATCAGAAGGGGACCTATAAATAGCGCCGTATATAATCTTCTGTATGTCACTAGTAGATCGCAGTCAATTTCCATCCAAATGAATTCGCATTTATTCACATTCAAACACAGATTAAGTCATCTTTTGTTGGCAATGTGCTTTGAAATGTATATAGCCGAACCGCCATAGGGGTTAAATCAACACAGTGCACGTATTCACATGAAGAGTCAGGAAAAGCGTACAGATTTTTATTAAGCGATGATAACCAAGTTTCACAAGATGAGACGATGGAAAATGGATGCTCAAGAGAAGTAAGCAAAGTGGTTATGCTATCCTAATTCCTCCTTCGATGTCCACAAAAGGCCCTTTAGTTTTCCTTCTTGTAATGCGATGGCGAAAACTGCTGACCGCTTGGGGTGAACGGCCCGATATCAAGAGAAGGCAAATGGTAGGAATGCGGCTGAACGTTAGGATAGGGGGATGAAATTAGGGAGTTCGCAGATATCACGATTGCCACAGCTAGCACAAGTATTGACTAATTTGAGGCATATTGGAAATGCGTTTGACTTGCACAGGGTCTAAACTTAGTGGGTGTGGTGATGATGACAAATTAGGTGATTAACGCTGTGGCGCATATGACAAAGCTTTCCAATTATACTGCAGCCATATTTAGGAAACATTCAAGACTGAACAGAAAAGTTAAGAAATGGGATCTTAAAAGCAAATAGTGAAATAACTTCGAGCACAGAAAAATAAAAGAAATGGATTGTCGCTGAGGCCAATGGCAAAGAGAGCTATAGCTAACGAGAGATAACAAGATTGCAGATATTAAGAAAGACGACGAAAGTGAGATGCACAAGAGGCTGGGAACCTGCAATAGGGAACATTTGTTGAAGGACGAAGATAGCGAGAACGTGGTAGAAAGAGAGGGCAGGACGCAACAGCTTCAGCAAGCCTGCTGCATGCCGCGAGTTGCGCGTCTGCGCGGCGAGTGCCGAAAACAGATAAAATTATTCCATCAAGACTGGCATTCCGTATAAGCAGAGCACAACTTAAGCCTAAAAGAAATAAAATTGCTTGCCCACAACGTGGATAAAAATACGCGTCTCTCTAATCAATTGTACTCAGCCAAAAGTATTAAAGGTAAGATATCAGAGAAAACGTCTTGAATGTCACAGATGACTGCAGTGGACACGCAAGGAAAAGGAGGAGGAACAAAGACCACTCCCGAACAAGCTGGGGAATACTGCGCCACTTTATGGACAGGGACAGTCTATCAAGCGCAGTATTCCCCAGTTTGATAAGCCAATTCTGACCCCTTGTTTGAATTGTTGGCCCCGAACAAGGTTGTTGACAAGACCTGACGTTTAGTTTTCAGCAGCTCACAGTCCCACGCACTCTTGCTAAAAGTGGTTACGCCCGTCCTCGGAAAACGAGGAGAGCAAGTTTTCAATGTCCTACCAAATGCAGGTATTTATGCGGTAGTAAGAATTTAATAAAAAAAAGCTTGCTTATCTCGGTTTTGCCGCCGTTGACCGTTAGGATTCGAGATTGTTGAAGGAATGGAACGTATTTTCCTTGGGGGCTTTCCAGCAACAGCTTCTTTTTTTAGAGATGACGCAGATAACTATTCGCAAGGTTATTAAATTAAAAAAAAAAAACTATCTGGAGGCACTTAAGCCCCCTTGCGTGTACTAATGTGAAAGCACCACAGTCTTGCACGTGTACACTGTTTCGAGTGAGGTTCTCGACATGTATTAGAGTTCGTTCATTCCGAGTGCCTTTTCATGTATAGAAAGGAAACTGATCGTGTTCGATGGCCATATTAGCTGAAATGCCGGCTTGAAAAGCCACGGATAGTGGCGCTATCGCGGTTAACTCAATGAGGAGCGTGTCCTAAAAACAATTAGGCAAAATTTTAACTCCACTAAACTTGCGCAACCACAGCGAAAGCGGTAGCCCGCTTTACGTTACCCAAATCGCTTCGTCTCTGCGCTGCAGCCTCTCGGAGAGCGACCTCCACTGCATGATTATATTTTCGGCACGTCGCCTTCGCAACCTCTGAGACGCAGAAAAATTCTAGATGCGCTTCGCCTGGATCATCCGTGATGACTGCTGCATTTAAATATTTGAGAGCTGTTGCCATCCGCTGGCACCCGCAAAGAGCATTTAACCAGCATTCGAAGGTCCGTGGTTCATTCTTGGGTTTCGGCACCAACAGGTATGGCGGAATTAAAGAAGAAGGCAATCAACAGTAGTGTGGCCATTTAGGGAAGAAACACCCGAGCTCATGCCCAATCGCAGTAGCTCGTGCTGAGGGGGCGCTTTGTCTTTATTTTATTAGCATCGGGAGCTATCTAGACAGTGTGAGCGTCATGGATCCTGCGTAGCTCCGGTTGAGTGACATCATGGTTGTCATGTTACTAGGCGAGCGCGCTATCATCTCGGTTACGCTATTCCTCGGTTTCGGCGGTGGCGTGGCCGCCAGCGACAGCGGCTGAGTGACGTCACTGCTACCATGTGATTTCTCCACGGTTAAAGGTCAAAAATCCGCACAGGGTGATTAAGCTACGGAGGGGAACAGAAAAAAAGCTGTTGCTTTAAAAATCACTGTTCGTCTCCCTTCTGACCCAGCGTCACGGTGTTGCAATTAGGTCGAAGAGCCTACGCTTCCTCTTGCAAGTTGACACATTTCAGGCGAGTGTATTACATGACTCCACTAAAGTATTTGTTCTTTGGCGCATCAAGCGTTTCGTAAGGTTTTGATTGCAGTTGTACATATGTCATTGGTCCGAATTCCCTTAGCAAGCTATCCTCGAAATCTAAAGCCACATGTAAGCGGCCTATTAGTAGTTTTCAGTCACGGATGTGCCGAGGACCGCTTCTGGACCAATAGGAGGTATAGGGTTGTGGGTGGGGGGCGCGAGATTCCGTTCTCTCAACGGTACGGATAGATGGATGGAATATAGGAGCGTCCCCTTTGAAACGGGGTTGTAGCAGTTTCTATCATGCTCATTTTTTTTCCTGTACCCTAATTATTGTTTTCGATTGTTTAACTATCATCATTCAATGTATTGAATGTTTGTTTCTACATTACTAACATTATGTCCTTTTTCTACTTTTAAGCCACCAATATTTCAGTTGCTTTTTGCCAGCTTCCATCGCAAGTTTGTTCACCCGGGCACTGGTATCTCTAAACCCCAGAGCTTCAGGAAGAGTGACTGCGCCTGCATCGACTTCCGGATGGATACCATTACATTCGAGTATAATATGGTCAAGCGTTTCAGTGGAGTCACCACACACTGCGCAAGCGTCGTCTTCATTGTTAAATTTCTTTTTGTAGCTGCGTATTCTAAGGCACCCTGATCTAGCTTCAAAAAGTAGGGCACTGCCTCTTGAGTTATCAAAGAAAGCTTCCTTCCTGATCTATCGTTTCCACTTTTGGTATAGTTCCACACTCTGTTTCGTTTTCATCGAATTTATCCAAGTTTTACCTTCTGTGTTTTTCACCTGTTGCCTAACGCTCTTTATTTCTTCGTCCTTGTGACCAGCATACTTACTGGATAGTTTCCTAGTTCTTTTCGTCCATTGTGAGTCAACGCTTTTAAGGTATAGGTATTTAAATACTTTAGCTGCTCATCTGTTACTGTCCAACTTCCTCAGTCGTTCCTCATATAATATTTTACACTGAGCTTCCCGTACTTCGAAAGACGCCCAGCCCATATCTCCTTGTACCGCCTCATTTGTGGTTTTGCCGTGGGAACCCAGTGCTAATCGTCCGAAGGCTCTCTGATTTTCCTTGTACCGCCTCATTAGTGGTTTTGCCGTGGGAACCCAGTGAATCGTCCGAAGGCTCTCTGATTTATCTGTAATGCAGACTATACCTCTAATTTTAGGCACAAAACCGCTTTTCCGAAGGTAAGCCCGGGCACCATAATTCCTTTCCAAATACCCTCAAAACATCATATCTGTTGTATCCCCAAAATGGCCTATGATTCATTCCCCTGGCATTTCTTCGCCCCTTTGCCTTATAAGTGATTGCTCTTGCTTTTCAATGTATGCCAATCTTTTGTTTACCTATACCCTGAGATATTTATATTTTGCTACTCTGGGTATTTTTGGCCGTGTACTTTATTACCCTGATCAGTTGAGCCATTGAAAATCATCAGACCCGGCTTAACTGCGCTGAAACTGAAGCCTAGAGCGTCCCCTTCGTCTCCGCAATACTTAACTAGAGTTTGCAATTCTTCCAGACTCTCAGCTAGCAGCACAATATCGTCTACACACATCAAACTGGGAGGTGCTGCTCTACCGCCTTTCCACCTAATCTATATGACAGGTTAAAACCTAGGTTACTTTATTGTATCCTCCGTTCCAGGTTTATCATATAAAGCATGAACAGCAGCGGTGATAGAGGACAGCCTTGTCTTAATCCTTTGCATACCTTGACAGCTTCCGTACTTCTCATCCCTTCTTATGTAATTTTCTCTATAAACTCTGATATCTCATAACCGATACCTTCTTTTAATATGTTCAACAGGAGTTCCCTGTTTACGTTGTCGTACGCTCCGTTTATGTTCAGGAAGGCCAAATACAAAGGTCTATTTTCCACTCTAGATATTTCGATGCATTGGGTAAGCATGAACAGGCTATCATCTAAGCGCCATCTAAAGCTATCATTTAAGGTAGGATCCTATGAGCAGCGTCACCTGGCGACAAACAACATAAATATTGACAAAAACGATTAAGAGCGCATTTTAAGTCTGCCGGGCCACGTGTTTCAGTGGCGCATTTTTTTTTTCTTTATTGCCGGTCAACAAAGTACATACGGACATGGAAATCACTAGCCTACCTTTGACTTAAGCGACGTATTAAAACCTTTTCACTTTGCTCAATGCGTCAATCACATCCATCCACTGAGGCTGCTCAAGCTGACTGCGGAGAACATCACTGAGAAATGTGACACTTTAAGTGAAGTTGTCCCTGACCGATCGTACATAAAAAAGAAAAGTTTCAGTGGCGCAATAGATTGACATTGCTTACCTGCGCCCTTAGCGAATAAAACATCTGCTCGAATCCTTTAACTCTTTCCGGACTTTCTTTTAAATCACAATGTTAAAATAAGCTACTAAGATCTTTCCGGGAAGCTGTTCCCCTTTAGGTTGCATTATGTGATGATTTTAATTCTTAATAGACATAAAAATAGTGAACAGTTCCACGACGGGACGGCATGACAAAGGTAACGCTATTAAATTAGCTTCACCGTAATCATTTCGTGCCTTCAAAGAATGTATGGGACCTTTAGGCTGCGTTCAGATGCACCTCTCGGTAACAATCGCCGTTTAAACCGCTCCGAGGCAATCAGTGATGAGAAAAAAGTTGCGGGACTACCGTTGAAGAGAAGGAATTACGCGGGGGCGGCCGGTGGGTGATCTTGTGCAGCGGTCTGGTTCGGGCTGCTCTTGCACATCATAGAGCATTCGCAGAATTCGACTTTAGTGAAAGCTAAACTGGCCTTAAAAAAAGTAGTTGTGGTTTAGCTCCGGTTAGCCCTAGTTGAACTGCGAAAGCAATGGCGCAAGCTTCTTTTACCTGCTACATTATTCCCCTATCACGCCCTATCAGCATAAGCGCGCTGCATTATTGGGGACACTTAAGCTCATCCTTTAAGTGTATGACGCCAGAGCCTAAGCTAGCTACCAGCCCAAATATAAAAGGAGAAGGCTTCAACGCAGCTGAACCGAATGTGAAGGGAAAGCAATAGCTGCGGATGACCGAGCGTGCTTCTTCTTTGCGGCCTTTCAAAGCCATTCGTGATTACGGCCATGGACTACGCGACAGGCCGAAACCGTGCGTACTATTGCTTTCGCAGTAAACTCACACATGATAAGCCAGGTCGCCACGACCTGCAGATGACGTGGAGAAGAGTTGACGCGTCGGCGCCGGTATACGCATGCCGCTAGAGAGGTTCGACTCCTTGGATATCGTTTACGTAAACGTAAACGATATCCTCACCACTCACTGGTCGGAGAACCGAGGCGCTTTGCGTTGCAGCCCCATCCAGCAGTGCAGTCAGAGCTCGAGTTTCACCGATGCGAGAATTAACAAACAATGTAGGACGTATTAGGCGATCTTTCGCTCCTTCTCGCTTACGTGCGCTTTCTGTTTCCACATTCATTCGCGTTTATTTCACTCTGTGAAATGAACGCCGCATTTGAACCTGCGTGCTTTTAATCCTGCAAAATTGTGTCTAGCAAGGCCACAGCTATTACGCGACCACTCGTTGTTTGTGTGAGTGCAAGGTGGGCCCAGGCCCCGCAAATAACTCCTCCCAATTTTGAGAAGAATACAATCAGAAATCTTACAACACCACCGGAGCGCTGCAGGACAAGTAGCGACACACGCACGCACGCACGCACGCACGCACGCACGCACGCACGCACGCACGCACACACACACACACACACACACACACACACACACACACACACACACACACACACACACACACACACACACACACACACACACACACACACACACACACACACACACACACACACACACACACACACACACACACACACACACACACACACACACACACACACACACACACACACACGCACACACACACACACACACACACACACACACACACACACACACACACACACACACACACACACACACACACACACACACACACGCACGCACGCACGCACGCACGCGCACACACACACACACACGCACGCACACACACACACACACACACACACACACACACACACACACACACACACACACACACACACACGCACACACACACACACACACACACACACACGCACACACACACACGCACACACACACACGCACACACACACACACACACACACACACACACACACACGCACACGCACACACGCACACACGCACACACGCACGCACGCACGCACGCACACACACACACACATTATATATAAAAATGAGCGACATGTACAAGATTCGTAAGCAAAGCGCTAAAGACGAGGAGGGGACAGGACAATAGCGCGTACTTTCAACAAATGTTTATTGCTATTCCGGAGCATATGTATACACTGCAGTATCACAAAAGGACAGAAGTAAAAACATATTTACGTGCCGCCTAAGCTTAGAAATCCAGCTCTGTTTTTTATAGAGCCATCGACGGTTTGCTAACGCATTCATCCCCTGATTGTGCTATCATCGATGCTTCCACAGTCTCCCTAGTCAGGTTTGTGCGGCGGCGATACGAAGCAATTTTTTTGCCGAACAAAGGATAGCAAGGTGTCTCACTGTAACACTTCACAATGCGCAGCTAACTGTTTCTATTGACCCGTTTGTTAGCAGTCATCCGGAAGAGTATTTTGCTCTCAGAGACCCAATTGTCTCGCGTAGTTTAGCCTCTTTTTATGCATGTTTTAAGTCACTCACGTTCACCACCGAATTGCCCGAGCAGAGTAGCATTAGAATTTTGGATTTGCGACTGTCTTTTAAAGATCACGCGTGTTTGGTTTATGAGCCAATGGTTAACAAGCCTCCCCTACTGTATAGTTCGTCGCATTCTAAGCTGGTTAAGAGGAATATTGTGCTGTCCTTCTTGTCAAGTGCCAGCTATTAGTAAGTCATGCAAGCACACAGTTGATGAGAGTTTCAGCTCACGGGTTGCTCGATTGGAGGCGGCAGGTTACCCCAGGCACTTGATAGTTTCTGTTGCGGAGGCCCTGAATCGCAAACGGAAATCAGAGGCGAGCCTGAGTAACGAGCAGACAGCAGAAAATAGAAGAGAAAGACGTGATAAAGAGGAGATAGCTGTCATTCCGTACGTGCATGGTTTCTCGCACAATCTGAAAAAAGTAGGGCTACGATCCGAAGTAAAAGTTTTGTTTTCCACACTAAAGAAGCTTATGACCCTTTGTAGGTTAAGGTGTCCGACAAGTAAGCAAATATCAGCGTGCAATATCAAACATAGGGATCCCTTGGTACCTTTCCAGATGAATATTGTGTACAAAATCCCGCTTTCGTGTAGTACACACTACATCGGCCAGACTGGAAGATATATGAACGTCAAGCTGCAAGAAAACTCTAAAAAGGTCGGCAACATTGCCATAGGCTGATAGCACGATCAGGCGATGAATGTGTTAGCAAACCTTCGGTGGCTCTATCAAAAGCAGAGCTGCATTTCTTAGCCTAGGCGGCACGTGCATATGTCTTTCCTTCTTTCCCTTTGTGATACTGCAGTGTATATATAAGCTCCGGAACCGCAATAAACATTTGTTGAAAGTCGCGCTATTCTCCTGTCCCCTCCTCGTCCTTTGTGGTTTTTAGCGCTTTGCTTTGTTGACGATGAACCAACCCGCCCAAATATTTTCCCTTCTGTATAGGATTGTCTAAAATAGCAGTGGCATCGGTCGCAAATGACCGCCGTCTTTGTCTTTGTCCAAAGTGTAGAGCTCAAGTTGTCTGCTTCTGACCCACTCCATGCAGCCTGTAATGCATTTCCAGTGTTCCTAATCTCTTGATAGTCAGAAGATTTTTTGTGCAGCCCTCTCCAATGGGAAGGGCCTCCAATAATGATAAATCAGCGTCACTACACGGCACAGAAGTAGATACCCTGGGCTCTACACTTTTGGCAAAGGCTGTATCTGTAGGTAACAAGTCGTGCATCACGGATGCTCTGCTGGTCCTATGCGTCATACAGCTGCTTGAAGGCGTAAAGATTTCGTATTGCGGGAACAGCTTCTCGTTATAACGAGGTCGAGCTGGTTTTCGGGTGGCTTACTCGGTTTTGCCTTTGAAAAGCGCGGGACAATTTTATATTGGGGTAGATTACATTTGTGCGAGGGCATCTCACAAGTTTATTATATTTAAGTACTTCGGTGACCATTAAATGTATAACTCCATTATTTTTCGAACTTCGGGGCATCTAATGGTTATTCCAACTAGACCAGCCAAACCGCGAGAGTACAGGTTTAAATTTAAACTCCCAGCTTGACTTAGAAGATTACAACATTTTGTGTTTTTTTTTCTGTTGGAACGCGTGCTCGTGTGCAGCTTTTGCAGCCGACATCTTTCACACAGCCGGAAGTGCGTCTTGCGCTGCTCATTTTAAAGGGGGGGGGGGGGGTCGTTTTGTTGGGTACCATGTAAGTTATTTTGGACGATATGACTCTCAACCTACCAGTGTGCTTCAGAGAGTTCAGTTCAGTCGTTCAGTCGTGTCCGACTCTTCGTGACCCTATGGACCATGTCACGCCACGCTTTCCGGTCTCTCACTATCTTCCTAACATCACATAGCTTCATCTGCAGTTCCTCGAGGATGCCATCTAACCGTCGCGTTCGCTGCCTACCCCTTCTCCGGCGACCCTCAACCTTTCCCAACATCAAATCTTTCTCCACCGACTCCTCTCTTCTCATCAGATGACCAAAGTAGCTGAGCTTTAACTTTAGAATTTGACCCTCCAATGAGCAGTCAGGGTTTACGGTCGACAATATCGACTGATTTGACCTTCTGGCCGACCAAGGAACTCTCAACAGTCTTCGCCAGCACCACAATTAAAACGCGTCTATTCTTCGGCGGTCAGCCTTTTTCACAGTCCAACTCTCGCATCCATACCTCACAACTGGAAAGACCATAGCACGAGTTATACGGATCTTGGTTGGCAGACTAATGTCTCTGCTCTTTACTAGCCGGTCAAGGCTAACCATTGCTCTCTTTCCCAGAAGCAGGCGTCTCCTAATTTCATGGCTGCAGTCTCCTTCCGAGGTAATCTTGGAGCCCAAGAAGAGAAAATCTGTCACAGCTTCTACTTCTTGTCCATTGATGCTCCAGGACTTGATAGGGCAAGAGGCCATGATCTTTGTCTTTTTAATGTTCAGTTTAAGCCCAAACTTCTCACTCTCTTCATGTACGCGCATCAAAAGTCTCTTGAGTTCCACTTCACTTTCTGCCATTAAAGTGGTATTATCCGCATATCTAAGGCTGTTGATGCGTTTTCCAGCAATCTTCACTCCAGCTGAAGACTCGTCCAGACCGGCCTTCCTCATGAAGCGACTCATAAATGTTGTGTACATCGCAATGCCGCCGCTTTGAACCTTGTTTACGCAAGATATTACCTATTGCCTGCTCCGAGCTTTTTTAATTTTCTTAGCACTCCGTGTCTGCTGTCATGCAGCTGTACACTGTCAGCGACCGACACTCGCTGCTGTATTCCTCTCACTGCAACATCCCCGCCTGCTTTCGGGGAGTTCCCAGAAACCTTTTTCTTTACCGGACAGATGCACCTCAAGGTCTAGTTTGCGTTTGATTTTGATCAGGGCTTTTAACCGATCGGGTCTGTAAAAGGCTGGAGACGTTACGGAATGTTTATAGAAATACAACGCCGATTCTGTAAACATTATTCCATCTTTGTTCCAGCCCCGTACATTTGCTTGTAAATTTGCAAAAGTGCTGTTTCCTTTTTGTGGGCCGCAAAATTTTATTTTTATTTTCTGCATTAAACATCACTGCACAGCGAAAGCAGAATGTCAGCAAGCACAAATGTTTTATCATGAACCAACTCTTAATCAAGACTTGAAACTTGGGGAGAAGAACTTCACAGCTACAGCATAGTGTCGCTGGAACGTTAAGTCCATGCGAAAATTCAGAAGTGAACCAGCCGATACATATCATCTGCCGCACATTATAGCGCAAGGTGAGAATAATGTTCACTGTGGTGAAAATAACATTTTATAATTTAGTGAAACTTGGCGAATAATCATGGCCACTGTGTCAGAAGAGCAGTCCAAGTTAAAGCAATTCTGCGTACCGCCACAGGAACTTGGCCAGACAACAACATATTAAGCTAAATAATTTCGGCACTTTCTGTCTTCATTCTTGCAGTCAAACATTAGAAAGGCAATTACGTTCTCGGCTTTGATTGGCCAGTGGAGTAACAGAGAACCTCGCTCCGCGGCAGAATTTTCGAACTTCTAAGTCTCTAGGTTATAATCTATATGTGCTGCCTTTAAATCACGTCTGCTATTTATTCTTCATGCTGACTTCATCTGAAATTGTGAACAGGATGTCTTTATGCGATATATCTATTAACAAAATATTCATGCTACCAGTTGTTTGCCGGTTATTTTGAGATTTTACAATTGATTGACATTCGCCAACAATTCTCCGTAGTTCAAATCTTTTATTTTTGTTTGAACTACGGAGAAATAAAATTGTGTTGTAGGCTGGAAAACATTTAGTATCAATTAGAGGCAGGGTTGCCAAGTCAAAAAAAAGCAACAATCGCCAAAAACTACAAAAATTACCCAGAGAGTATTCAGCTGGATTAAAACGAATAGAAAGTACCCAGAAAGAAGTCATATGGTAGCTAAGAGAAAAAGCCTGAACATTTTTCGTTTCGTTGAAATCTCGTTTTTTTTTATAACTACTTGCCCAAACAAACCTCAGATATGCATGGTTAACAGCAAAGCCAGTTGGAAAAGCTTCTTGGCTATACACAACTGTGATACCTATAGAACGCAAGTAAATAAATTCACATCTGAAACATATCCATTAATGTGCAGGCTAGTGTGTCGATCTTCAGGACTCTCCGGAAATGGACTATTTCACCACCTCAATTATTTTTGGGAAATTATGAACTCTAATCTTGTGACCTTTCTCAATTGCAATTTAATCTTGATGCTCAAATGGCATACAGGCAGGTCATCTCCCATTTTATCTTTCAGCTCAGTTATTGTTAATAAAATAGGTGAAAATACTCGCTCTGTGTCACCGTTTTATAAAGGGAAAAATGAAAAACGCGCCTTAATGGCTACTGCTGAAAGATGCTTCAAGGGATTAGTGACAGAGGGATGTTTGTAGTTGTTAAGTTTCGTCAAGTACTGAAAGGTATTTGCTTTGGAGCTAATGGCTTCAACTCGCTGTAAGTCCGTCACTTCGCGCAACAGTTGGCTTTGGGAGTAACCAAATATTTAAAGCGACATATCTTTGAGCGCTTTCTTGGCTTAGAACCCAAGGACAAAGTGTGGGGGTGACGACCCGCAATGTTGGAGTAGTGACGAAATGTTTGGCGAGCGTGTTTCGCGTTCACATATGAAAATTCGAAGAAGACAAAATGCCTTTGCTTCAGATTTTCTCCTCTGTATTCAAGCTAAAAATTTACTCTCGTGTGTGCGACCTCAAGGTTTAGCAAAATGTGCTTAATGTTCGCAAATTCAAGGAAGATCAGGCAGATTTTATTACGTTGTCGTAAGACATAAGAGTTGATTGCAATCAGCAGACTCTCAAAAAGCATTTCTAATTATTCAGACAGGTCTATTGGATCAACATTTTGTACTCGCTTACCAATCTCACAAAAGTAGGCAAAAAGTAGCCGAGTCGCCAATCTGAAATTTATACAGCCAAGAGAATTCAAAAGCAGTTATTTGGCGCAAAATTGCTAAACCTAGCAACCATGACCGACAACACGGAAGCAATGATGCACGCAAGATATGTAAAAAGCCCTGTAGGTTCCCATACAAATTTAAAAGTAGACTGTTATTTTATATGTTTTATATATTTTTATATTTACATAAATAGTTATTTGTTTCATATATGTTATTTTATAGTGAATTTTTTTTCTGCGTTACCGATAACCTTTCATTCCCTCCTTTGTCATTCCTTGATAATGGTATTATCTACATTGTTATCATTCTGTATAATCGTATTTGTGCTTATACTGACATTTGTTCATACATTCCTTCCCTTTTAAAATTTTCTTTTACAATTTAGGTCCTGTTTGCGCACTTATCTTCTTTTGCTGTCTTATATTTCATTTCATTTCATTGCATTTTATTACTTTAGAGGCCCCTAAAGAGGGGTGTTGCATAAGGGGTAGCAAGAGTAAAAATACATAATCTTAATAACAGGAAAGTTTTCACATTTTCAATGAACTTTGGTGTGCAAGTGATGAGAACAAGGTTGTTCGGAAGGCCGTTCCAGTCTACAGCTTTGCTAGGAAAAATGGAATTTGAAAACGTGACGGTACTTGAACGTGGGCGGGCAACTTGTTGCTGATGGCTGGTGCGATACGATATGCGTGCGGGGGTAAGAATATAAAGTGCGATGCGCATAGGGTTGTGAAAAATTTTGTGAAATAAAGATAGGCTGGTAATGCGACGACGGAGCGGTAACGGGGATAATCCGGATGCTTATTCACAGGAGGCTCCCCTGACGGTTTTTACCTTGGGGCCTCCTTTTGTAGAAATTCATTCACATGCCTAATATGTACCACATCAAGACAAATAAAAATAGAACAAAATCAAGTATGTAGAGATACAGTGTTTTCGAGTATTGTTTCTCCCAGAGCGTATGATACATATGCTATAAAAAGGGGCTTTCTTCTAAGTAAATTCAAGGATTGTAGAAAGCCTTGAGCGAGTAATGGTGGCAATAACTGTATTATTTTTCGCAAATCTTTCTGCATATTTTAACCACTAATTTTTTGTTAGTGGGCTTTGTCTGCCTACATAAACTATTTCACTTGCCCAATAACCGGGTTTTTCTTTGCGAGCAAAGCTACTTGAACTTTTCTTTTCTTCTCTTTTTATTTTTTCAAAACTGTGGAGGCGTATTCAAGTATATTAAAGCTGCGTTATGAAGTCCGCGCTGTTCTTATCAACGTGCAGCACTTTTCCTTTGTTTTTTAAACATTACAGTAGGTTTTGCTTCGTGCTGGCGCTTTGAGACTCATGTTCTGAGTCACTCAATTTTATTGTTAAATTTACGAGATGATATTCTTGATTTGAAAGAAGTCACATTTCAAAATCGTACGGGGAAAGTAAGCACAAACAAAGAGACAAACACAAGAGAAGAGACAAGACAACGCGCTACTGGCAGCTGATTATTTTATTGAAATAGACGCACAATATATAGGAACATCGTCACACCATCTATCCGCTCCCTACGCGTCAGAAGGCAATATAATCTAACATAAAATTCCATGTTCAACCTAGGTTGATCTAAATCCGAAAAAAACACCTTGCCAGCAGCGCGTTGTCTTGTCTCCTCTCTTGTGTTTGTCTCTTTGTTTGCGCTTACTTTCCCCGTACGATCATGAACCAACCAGCCCAGCAACAAGTTCTACTGCAGTGTCACATTTCAAGCCTTACGCTTTTTGCCCTGTGGAATCACAACACGAAACAAGCTCCTCCTTTATTCTTTAGCTTTGACTGAGCTTTTTATGCAATTATTCAATGGCCTCTAAATTAAATGACTTTAGAAAATTTCAGTCGCTCTGCTTTGTCTTCGCAGATTTTATTTCGTAGGCTACGTCCTTCAAAGGCATGCAACACCTTCAATTCTTCGTGAAATTGGTCTTTACATTTCAGGAGACCGTTACAGAACTCTACATCTTACTTCGCTGTAATGGTATACAATCTTGACCACATAAACTTGTAGGCTTAAAGTTGAAATGCCCGGCGCTAAAAAAAAGAAGAACAATCTGAGAGAGTTGAATAGTACCCACACTAACCTGTTGAAGGGAGTTGCGGAGTGTGTTAGAGGTCTCTTGCAAGCTGCCGTCGTTACTGCCAAGTGAGCAGGCCGATGTGTGAGAGCTTCTTAATATAGCTTAGGGAGTACCACTGAATACACCGCATAAAATGAATAATCCCCGTTAACTAATCACGCCTCTCAGTGTCGGTTGTTGGTGACATCAATGCCGTCGAGTAAACAACCTACGTTGTCGCTTTGCCGGTAGGCGTCACCCAGTCTACTGAGCTCGGCAAAATCGAACTGCAGAATGTTTGAGTGCTCAGTTTTTTTACTTCTTTCAGAGATCGAATAGGAAATCTTAGGCAATAGATGGTAAAGAAAAACGAAATGAAAATTCCGATATCTGCTGTACACATCACTGGGAAATATAAATATTTACTTTAGAGAATATCAGATAACAAAATGATTTGCACTGTGATGAGCAATATGACAACGAAGAAATAATGCACATCAACAGTAAAACGCGCACTGATACTATAAATTAGCAAAACAACAATACAGCAAGGCGATTTAATATTCTGACTAAATGTAAGAGACAAAAATTTGTCTTACTAACGAATCTGTCAATTATTAACGCCAGCATTGATTGTTAGCTTTCAAATATATAATTTCTATTTATATTGTTAGAGAAGCTATACCTGCCATCAAAAATGCGTTATTCAAAACAGTGTAAAGCTTACAAATAATGCTTCTTTTTACCTTAAATAGTTCACGCTTTTGGACAAACATTCTTCGGTTCACTAGACAAGAAAGCAGTTTGAAAGGATGATATATGCAACGTCTTGCGCGCTATGCTGTTGTAACAAAATATGCAAACCAGTTTTTTTTTAGATGTGTTTTATGTCGGTCTTCATACGGTCAAGTTTCTGGTTCTGCCATGGTAGTCCTCAGTAGAACAGTGTTATATTTAAATAAATATTGAGCAACGTCTGATAACGGCTGAATAGCGGAAGGTGTAGTGCCCTATGACTTGGCAGAAAAAAAAAAATGCATGCGTGTTACATAAACTATTTTAACGAATAGAGTAAAAGGCTGGCGGTCAGGTATATCCCACCAACGTTTCTACTTATGTCTCACTAGATTTTAAGATGTGCATGTTCGATTGTATGAACTGATTGAGACAGATATGTCAAGATATTTCTGAGTTGCTACATGGTGCAGTTTTGTGTTGGCGGAAATTTGGTAAACCGTTTATTGAAATGGAGCAATGGTAAAGGGGAATATAAATTGTCTACTACTTTTAGGCATGCTTAAACTAAATATATTCGACTGATGATAAGCATGGAGATATGCCAAGTAAGCAATTTTACTTGTTTCTAGATAAAGAAAAAGTATGCCGCTACGAAAATACTCGTACATCAGAGCGCATGATTAAATCGTAAGAGTCAGAGATTTTGAAACATGGAATTCCTTTATAGACAGATATGTTTAAGAACTTAGGTGAAGCTAAACAACATACTTGCAGTATCCCTTTCGGAACGTAGAAGCTAATATATGCATTACTACGTTTAACACAAAGTAACCTGACGGTACAGTTTCATGTATTCCGTATTGTTTGGCTTGCAAAAAGAAAAAAAAAATACTTCTATACTTATACCAAAATACTTTTCAGGTGTCTATATATGAACTGAAAAAAAAAAAAAAAAACGTATCCCTGGCAAATTTATTATTATTCCTGGTTGTTTCCATAAAGGAGAACAGAGGTTTCTTGGGCGGTGCATTCCTTAGGGAACAATCGTAAACAATGTGACATGCAGCTACCTGTCGCATCTCGTGTACGAAACAAACAGAAAACAACCGTTCTGCATCACCACCGCAATGACATCACCGGGAAATCGCGAATGTTTCCGGATGAAAAGCCGCGGAGATGAATGCATCTGTAGGCCGTCTGTGGCATCAAGGAAAAAGCTACGTTATTTGGCTTAGACGGCACATAGCTGCTTTATTCAGTTTATTTGTATTTTTGTTTTCTTCTGCAGACTGAGGTGCGAACGATCGGTGGCAAATGTTTAACAGACGTGGACGCCCAGGAGAAAAAATAATGAGATGCAGTACACAGGGTTAATTACCTGAAATATCTAAAAAAATATTACGTGAGAGACGCACAAGAAATTGATTCTCGTCGGTTCAGGCACAGTGCAAATAATCCTTCAGCGCCGTCAAGGTCAGGAAAACGAGGTCTCCTTATCGTCCAGTGGCTCAAAGACTGTTTGTATGGTTTTCAACGCTAGCCTCTCCTTAAAAGCACAGTTTCACAGTGTAAAGTAGAGGGCGGGTGATACGGCTTCAGTCGAATGCATGAACCATATCGAAGCCTGGAGTTATATTGGACTACTTAGTATGCAGAGGAGGAATTACGTTCGTGACTTCTATGACTCGGCGCAAAATACGGTAACGTTCTTTGCAGTGCTGCTGAAAGCTTTAGAACAAGAACATCAGTTTACGAGATCATTATCAAGCAGAATGAGAGGTCTGAGACCGCAGGCCGCATCATGGTGACAATTGTTGTAAAACCATTTCCGGACAGCTTAGGAAAGCGAGAGAGCGTGTCACCTGCGAATCTACGGACAGCCTCACCGCGGACAATGGGGTCACGAACATATTTACTCTGAGGTCCGCTGCAGGTTAGGATCTGTCGAAGGACAGAAATGGATGTCTTTCAAACAGCAGCTACAAAGGAGGGTACCCAGTCGCGTCTTTGAGGAAAGCGTAGTAGGTGAATATCATCGGCCTTGGCTACTTTATTAATACTGCCTCTGTGCAGCCTGACGCGACTCGGCAACTGCTCGCGAGCCTGAGAATCACAGCACCTAGGGCGGATGGTCTTATATACAGGATGCTTTTGAACATTGATGACGGACCATTAACTACCCTGACTATTTATTTTAATGAAGTGTGGTGGGTCGGCGCACTCCCTCAAGAATGGCTCCAGTCTGACATAAATCTCATTCCTAAACCAGGCAAATCGCTGTCTCTCGAGAATCTTCGACCTATATACTTGACGCCGTGAATCCGAAAACTACTGGAAGACGTCGTGCTGAACCGGCACCATCCATAACTGGAGAAAAACATGTTCTTTACTGACCTCATGTTTGAATTCTGCCCCATCTCTCGACTCAAGGTGTGCATCATCAGCTCAAGGAGGAAGTAAAAGGTCATACAGAGAGGAGCCGGGCCCGTGCTGTTATTGCCTTAGATCTGAAAGGCGCCTTCAAAAACATGTCGAATGATGCCATCGTGGCGGTCCTAGCAAAGTCGCATTGTGTCCAGGGAATATATGACTATGTGAGGGCCTTCCTGACGGGTCGAACTGCAACCCTGGTAATCGGAGACGTGCGGTCTGAAGCGATCTGTATGAGAGGGAAAGGCACCCACAGCGCTCGGCACTGTCGCTCACGTTGCTCATCTTGGCGATGGCTGAACCCCACCACTGCTGTCAAGAATTCCTGATGCGCATCATGCCCCTTATGACTCAGACATGACGTTATAGATGACTAAAGGCTCGGACGGTCACATCAAAGACAGTCTACAAAAACAAAATCCTTTAAAGTACCGCAGCACTACGTTACTAAGGGTGGAATCACATCCGCAGATAAGTCCGAACTGCTCATCATTCGGGCTCGAGTGAAGACCCAAGTTTTCGACCTCGAAATTGACGTTCGCCTAGCAGGCATTCTCATGTCCAGAGGGAAGATATTAAGGGTGCTGAACCGGTACGTATTGCCTAACAAAAAAGCGAAATACGATGTACAGCTGCTGCAGAAGAAATTCGCGCAGGTGGCGCACTTTAGCCGCCGACTTTAGGGTGCCTCGATACCAGCGCCACCCTAGCCGACTTTCCAACAGACAGGGGGGTCTGAAAAAACGCGGCACCCTGCAAATCGTGCAGGCGCTTTTAAAGGGCAATTCACACGAAGGACAATCGAATTATCGGCCCTCGGTCTGGATATTATGTGTTCACCTGTCACTATTTCGACGCCACCAAGCGCACTCGGCTGGCCAAGAATAAAAGTAGCTTTTGTCCTCGCGCACTACAAGATCACAGATCTCTTATGTCCAACTGTCCCCTGCGCACCCCAGTTCCGAACAATCAAACTATACTCTATCTTACAAGCTGCTTGCAGCACTGAGAAAGGCAAGGACGTCTCGGTCCGATCAGGATAACGAGCAATATAACAGGTAATTGTGCTCCTACGCACCTCTCGCGCCAAAAAATTGGTGGGAGGGGGAGGGGAGCGCCAATAGGAGCACATTGTTTTTAATAATCCAGTGTAACCGCACGTAAACGCACAGTTATGATAAGGGAGTGATTGCTCATTGACACTCTCCCAAGCGCAGCCTTTCGGCTACAAACAAAGCTATACAGCTTTCTCATAAAATTCGTAGTTAAAGAAAACTTTGTCCTGGTTCATGCACCTAGGGATATTCGCTTAAAATATTCGATCAACAGCACAATTATAGTGCTCATAATCCTGAACGGGGCAGGACCGGACCTCAAACAGTAGTAACGTTTTAACACGCAATACACGCTCCGAAGACCAACGGTCTGTCTTGTGAATTAGCCCTAATCAGCCGAAAGACGTTTCACGCGCCCTATCAGCGGCTGAATCACCTGGACATCCTTCTGTGGTCGGCTGTCAAGATCATCATAAGACTGCCCCCGTAAACATAAACAGACGGCTTGTTTGAGTTCGGCCTTCATAACGCAGTAGAAGGGCTGTTGGAAACCAAAAGGACCGGACATCTCTCGTGCCTTTCTGGAAACGAGAATGGGAAGGGCGATGCGGCCATACGCAGATGTCTATATATTAGCGGAGCATTGGCACTGGCTGTTACAGTAGCCAACGGCTGAGTTAGAATAACGGCCTCCGTTCGGGGCTCAGCTGAAGCACAGCGGCTGAGGGGATCGCAGAAGTGGTGGCACTGCCTTGCATACACTACATGGATGCACATGAACACTGCACCGGTCTGACATACGAGATAATCAAGCTTTCGCAAATTACAAGTAGAGTCTTTCGAAGAATGTATTACCTATGCACGCTGTGCGCGTAATCCTACGAATACACAATCTGTACAGTAGCAAAAGTTTGAGCCCCTGTATAGACCTCCCCGACAAAGGGCTTGCGCATGCACTCGCCCGAGAAGCCACCTCTGGGCATTGTAGACGAAAGCGGAGGAAGAAGCAGACTCACCGGGTGCCTGCGCAGCTCTACAATTTTTAGCGAACGTCGCACAATACTAGCGTACACAGAGAACACTGCCACCTCCGCAACGAACACCAAGCTACACTTTATTATTTTGTTTGGGTCCGCAAAAACCCAGCCATTGGTGTTCCACCCATAAATCTGCCCACTCCCTCCTCTTGGAAAGATATCCTGTCCCGCTTAGAGCCGGCGCATTAACGCCGGCGAATCGAGCGCAGCGACCCAACTAGGCTGACAAAAGGTGCTTCGGACTAAGTGTTTGCAGTTGTTTCTGAGACCCATGCATGTGACCAGCAACAACCCGAATAACTAGCTACAGCTCCTCTGGCAGGCCTCCAGAACGTGGCGGCACATGAAGCCCCAGACTGAGCGTTCTACTCAGGAATGCAAGAAAAATACACAATAAAAGTTTTTCCCTCTCCTCCTCCGGAAGGCAGGAGATATAAATTCATGAAGAAATTCAAATGCCAGATTGATAAGCTATGCAGTGTTTCTTTTAAAAGAACTGCTTCATCAATATAAACTATATTCGAAGGATAGGCGGTCATTTACAAAGGTTATACAGAGACACATGAGCCGGCCCTAGCAGGGGTGAAGCTGTGGATATAATGGCTGCAACGAAAAGAGATTAGACTTTTGTCAAGCAATTACAAATAAAGACAGCCGTCCTTCGAACAGCGATTTTGCAATCATATAGTGGGGTGGATTTCAGAGAGATATGAGCGAAAGGAGAAATTGATAAATTGCTAAATTATGTTCATATTGGACTGCGACCGCGGTGGTCGTCATAAGAGAATAACGTCAAGAAGGTAAGAACCACTCTATGGCAGAAGAGAAGATAGTAACCAGCTGTACAAAATTATCAGTTTATTTTGTCGTTTTCAAAGTAGAGCAAATAAGAAATTCTTCATTCGTTGTTCCCTTCACATTGTTTGAAAAACAGCTTGAACGTTCTCGATGCTTTCATCCTTGCTTGCCATACCGTACTTCAAGATCGGTTTCACATATTCCTTGTGGATTATCATGGGCTACAAGGTGAGGAAAAAAGGTATATCTAATTTATTGATCACCGTAGTGACACCCAGAAATATATATCGGAGGAGCACACGCCAAAGTTACAAGACGATTAGTAGAAATTGTCACTTTAAGTTCACAGTTTTTTGTTGTTGCTTTGCCTTTCATTCACCCTCAGATGAGGCCTTTAAAGTTATTAGACACCCTGCCGCATCCTTCGCAAGCAGGTACATTGCATCTTTTTTTGTGCAGTATAGCGCGGTATTTCACATACCATACAGCTACAGCTCTATGTGCAGCTTGTAGACGGCAGTAATTCTATATCACCTATTTCACGCTATATTATGTTACAACAAAAATACAATACGTTTTAAGAAAATCTCATTCTAAATTCTAAAGTCATGTTGAGCTCCTAATATCAAGCATAGATCAGGACGCTTCAAGGAAATCTTTCGTCTTCAGATACAAATACACTTTGCCCACCTGAGCATCGACGCATGCAGCTCGTGCAGTCAGGGAAGACGTTTTCGTTTTGGGCACATCCACCGTACTGGAAAGGCCTGCAGTGCCCCCAATCACCACGGAAGTACCACTTCGGCTCATAACCGGTACAGTTGACAATATCTGCTTCTTCAAAGCATTCCGGAGGTGGCGAAAAGGCTGCGTTGGTAGGAACCACATCTTAAACGCACATTTAGAGGAATTTTCGCGAAGTGTATTTAAAGTGACTACACTGCACGGTTTCGCATATCGTTACTTAAATATTGTAAAACTGCATGAAAATAAACTATTTTCTTTGTAATTCAAGTGGGCAATTTTATTTTTTGGCTCTCTATAAATCTTTGCTTGCGATGCTTTTAGTACTTTTGCCCTAATTATGTAGTTTGGGAAAAGTTCGCAATTCTAATGCAGGCATGGATCACTTTTCAAGCAGGCGAAATACAGGCACGCTGGTTGGCCGCCGGTTGGCATGACGTCTCAAGAAAGCATGGCATAACTGAGTTGGCCCCAGCTGCGGACTCGAGTCCTCCTTGTGGACTTGAAGGCAAGACTAGAATCCAACTTGTGATACTCGCAGCTCGTGCCAGATATGCTACCCATAGGACACGCAGAACGTTTTTACAGCTGCACCTTGATTAATGTGGTCTTTCATGTCTACGTCAGATGGTTTCACTCAGTGAAAATAGAGGCCTGGTTACGGTAGCGTCAGCTGCTATATATTCCACTGTGCTTCTGCTCACTGTATTCACTCTTCAATAGCTTCAAATGTCTGAAGTGCTTTTTAGTTGCATTTGTTCGTAAAAAATTGTTCCTCGAGATAATGGGCTTCCTTTTCATCTAAGCCCTTAACTTGTGACTAACATATTTAGGCGCAGTTCTGTTCCAGGAATAGGAACGGGTGCATAAGCTACAGCGACAATTTAGTTTAGGGTATTCTGCGTGCACATATTGTAGAAAAAATTTATATTGATAATTACATGTTCAAGCATAAGGAAGGCGCCTCATCTAAATGCACTACATTATTGCAGAGTGCACACCACAAGATATAACAATTCTGAACGATCTAAAGATTGCAGGTGGGGCACCTAATATTGCGAAATGGGATAAAAATAATTTAATACATACATGTGAATATTCTGTAGCACACCATGGCGTAGCTATATTTAGGAGTGTGAGAAAATTGCAGAGATGTCCACGTTCTGTACATAGATTTGTGCCTCAGTGGTCATAGTAAACATCAACTGCTGGTCATCCTACCATAATAAGTGGAGCCACGTTTTTGGGAAAACGCGAATATAGACCTACGACAAATATATTTACCAATGAGGGGAATTTTGATTTCCCCCTTCTATCTACTCAGATGAATCAGTACAGAGCGTTCGACTGCTGAAATCACTCGACACGATATCAAATGCTGGCCTCGGGTGGTTCCTTTTTGAAGGGCGCAGGGCGCACGAGTTGTTCTCAATAGATTAAATAATGACAGGAACGTTATTTACTAAATCAATCAGCGTCACTTTATAATCGCAACTTTGCCGAGTACCACTAATCATTTCCTACCCGTCGTCGAGGACCAGGATGTGCATTTTCACAAATACAGAAGTTAACAGCTTCTCACAGGAAATGTGTCTCTCTGTTAGAATGAAAAGCAGGCAGTCTAAATGTTTGGTCACACCGTAACTATGACGTTTTACTAATTAGAAACGAACTGCTGAGGTCTCCACAGTACTCAGCTTTCATCTTCAGCGTCATAGACCTTACTAGACTCACTGTAGCAAGATTACTTCTCCCATAGTAGCCTAAACAACCTGTCACTTTGCCACCTTCGGCCATGTCGTCCCCGTAAAACGTGTTATGCTTACGAGCCGACAGTGTTCTTGCACTTTGTCGGTTCGTGAGTCTTTGTTGGTTTTTACTTTCTTGTTTGCCCAGAGCAATTATTGAATTTGCAATCTGAAATTTTACATCGCCCTCCATCCCGTTTCTTGTCAAATTGAGGTTTTATGCAAATCACCCGTTACATTTCAGATTCTATTAAATCACCAGTGAAAGATTAACAGCGTTTATCAAGTCTCATTAGAAGTAATGATTAATTGTAAAACGTACACTGCGAGCGCGAAAATTCGTAGACGGTGCTCAAGATGGGAAGGAAAAAAATATTTAAAAATACCCGCTTTTACTCCAAGGGATTAATAACGTGCCTCAATTTGGAAATATTAGGCAGGTTTTCTTTTTACGGGCAAAAGCAGTCGAGATTCTCTTTACCGCTTCTGAACTGTTGACATTATTAATAGGCATTAGTCTCATCTTGTGCAGAGCGCTCCAATCTTTCACTTCAAGGCCAAGCAGAGAAGACGTAATAAATTTGAATAAAAAAATATTTTGCTTCAATCTGTTCACACTTAGGAACGACGCAATATAGAAAGCTTTGCAGTCACATTTAATACTCAATGTTTTAGTTCTTTCTGTAACAAGTAACTTTATTTAACGACACTCAAGCGCATCACGTGGCATAAAAGTGGCCACAAACCCAAGGAGAAAAAAGCATAACGTAAATTATTTTCAGATAATTCTACTTGTGTTCTGCGAACTATGCCGGAGTCATTGCTATTGCTCACTGGTCGATAAATAAAGAGGATGAAGTGTACGGCTGCGGGCTGACTGCTACTGATGAGCTGCTTTTGTCTCCGGTGCACAGCTCTATTCATCCGATGAAAAGAGTATCGATAATTTCCGAGCTTCCATCAATTTGCCTCGGTTTAAGTTTAAAGATGGAAGCAAAACCTGCCACGCGGCATTGCACGCAAACGTTCCCCGCGTCTTCTTCGACGTGCAAAGAAAGAGCAGCAATGCAAAATACCGAGGCGACTGATATAATACAATTCACAAATTTTTAATTTCATAAGTTGACGCCGCTGGCATGTTAGGTTACGCAAATGTGAGCTCTACCTAACTGTGCCAGGACTCAGGAGGATGTGAAAGAATATTACAAAAGAATCGCAGTGGTGCAGTATTCTGATATATTGAGACTGCGTTATAACTTTTCAATTTATTATATATATTTATTTATTAGATATTAGATATATAGCGAAAATGATATCTCTGGAAATAACGGTACCAGTATACATGCAGAAAAAGTGAGAATTTTAAAATTATTCTTACTGCTCGCTGAAACCACTGCCATGAGAGGAAGCAGGAAAGCACACATCCGGAGGTACATCTTCATGCTCCTATTTTTCCAGGGAACACAACAATCACGACTGCACTTCTGTGGATGCCGAAGCAGGTATATATGGAAAAGGACAAGGTACGGTTCTATTACCTTCGCACCCCAGTGCTATAATCGCCAAGAGATTGACGTAACTAGTACGCAATTTTAAGTATCTTGCATCTGCTGGCTGTGAAGCACTCTTTTAAAGAATGACTAATTTTCCGGAAATTTGATAACAATTTGTGCTAGACGTCACTGGCTGGGTTGTTCAGAGGACTTGAATAGATGATGTCAGCGCAATTATATGTCCATTGTAAACGAAGCTACTTAATATGAGCGCTTAAAATCACCATTGTGCAATCTTCCATCTACCTTTCTCTGAACAACCTGGCGTTAAAGGAAGAGCTCTTCTACATACACAACACGTAAGCTGCCCTTGGTGTTTGTTTCTGGAGCGCCTTAGATGAGGTTTCAGGAACCGCTGAATTCAGTTGACTGTATAGATGAAAAGTGGGTCTTTTGGCGTCAGAAAGGAGAATAAAAAAAAGACGTCTCTATTTAATGGATAGAGCTATATCACATATTCGTTTTGCACGCAGTAATATATTATAACAAGTTCTTTTTTGCGCAAACCCGACGCCCGCATTCCTATAAATTTCTCGTGCTAAATAGGCTTCTGGTATAACTAATTCCCGTTCTTCGAAACCTTACAGAGGGCTCTTTTTCAAAACTCTTTTCGAAGTTACCAAGAATTAGATCGTTACTCTGTACAGTTTCTCGACAAATCTATGATTTCGTGCTCTTCAGACAATGCAGTGCCCCTTTTTCCAGGTAAAAAAAAAGCTGTAGGAACAACGTGACAAGCCTGATAAACGGGATGATTCACTTTTTTCCAATAGTGAAACTGCTCGTAGAAGTGGACAATAGGTAAATCGTTCTCTGCAAAATAACTGCCTTAAAGTTTGGTAAATGCAGTCTTCTATGAAAACTTCCTGAACCACAAAACATCAGTGAGATTTGTTGAAGCTCATGAGATCAGCATGCCCGTGCCCAGACATAATTGCTTTGCATACTAAGCTGTGACAAATACGCACAGAAGAAAAACAGCAATCGTGATTCCGTTAGAAATACCAGCCAACAACTCATCATTAATTCTCTTCAAGAATTTACAAAATCATGATCCTCCACCTAATGTGTAGCTCAGCTCTGTGAAAATAATATTCCTACTTCCCAATGCTTGCATGCCATCTGTGTGGTTAGAACAGGTGCACAAAATGTGCTACTTTAGAACTTCTTGTCACTCGCAAGGCTGTAGCCTTAGAGAAGACGGTCATTAAACCTCATATATACTGCGATTGAAAGGTCCTAATGACCTGAAACTTGATATGACCTGGAATTATACAGACGAAAGGAATAGTGCCGAAACTCATATTGAAGTTAAGGTATAACAATCAGGGACCTTTCCAGCATTAGTCAAAAATGCAACAGCAAGGCCACATCTCCGATCTCAATGTTGAAGGATTACTACTCGCATGCAAGGACCTCGCTGCTGTGGCCCTGAAGCCTACTCTGAGAAACCTATAAAAAATAGATATCACCGCCAATGGGTTCCTAAGGAAAGCGAGGCAAAGACATTCCGATCACTTCCCGCAAAATATAGTCAATGCACTCTCTCGTTTTGTTTCTATATTGCCTGCTTAAACAACCTCACACAAATATAAATCAACATGTACAAAATACACGAGCGCCCCCAAAAAATTTTCTGCTTGTATTAAAATTTCCTCAGGAGAACCCGGTCATTAAGCATATTATTACGAAGTTGTGATTGCTAAACGTAAATTGTTGACAGGGTATTGGGACGTCGCGGAACGGTCAGCGGACGGTCAGTTTCTCTGCCTGTGTGCCTTGACCGCTTTTAACCTCTCCGCCTTCATCGCACTGCTTGTGAGCGCCACGTATCACATCCCCCGGGTCAGCCAAAGCTCGTCCTCGAGCAACTACATTGTTCAGCACGCCGACTGCAAGGTTTTAGGCGGGCTACGTCGTTGACCCGGGTCTTGCGGCATCGGCGATAACTCTAAGTTTAGAAATGACGTAACTGACGTAACTGATCCTCTCGAGAATGATGAAGAAACCGCAGTACGTGCAGAGACATTTCTGGTTGTGGCCTCGAAGGCGCAGAGGAGTCCACAATCAGACGTGGTCACCGGGAGCATACGTGATTGCTATGCGGCCATAATCGTAGCGTGTCTTAGTGCGATCTTGTGTGCTGAGGGTTCTCAGGCGAGTACGTCGACGTGCTTCCTCTGCCCGGCATGGAGACCCTGAAATGGATGTATCAGAATGGATGCACATTGGCAGACTTTTGTCGAGAAAGGTGCGTGGCGAGTGAGCGTTGGAAGAAAGCAGGGTGAATACCCAGTGGTCTTCTGCTGGGCAGTATTGTACCGGTGAAAAAAGGCAGCACTCTGTGCTAGCTATGGTCAGTGTTGACGTGCGGTCATGAGGAAAAGTGGTATGCAACACTTAGCCGATGGAGTAACTCAGAAAAGATGCACTTTAGCACCGTCCAGCAACACCAATCTGCGATCGAGTCAATCACGGCGATGTCCTATTGATTCGACAGGCATGCGTCGATACCGCTGTCCCTGTCGCTGTCGCTAGATGGCGTTTTGATGCAATTTTCCTGAGAACCACCCCTGCCTAAGGGTTGTATACCACTTTAGGGCACCACTGTACATCGCCAACATGTCTGTCATCAAGGTGCGATTTATGCATTCGGTGTGGCCATTCTTCGGTGGATGATACAATTGAGTGCCGATAATCACAGTGACATAGGCGGATGACCTCTTCGATGACATCGGCACTTGATTGACGACTACGATCACTGATGCTGACTCGAGGGGCGCCGTGGCGAAGAATGACGGAGTGCAGCAAAAGGTGGAAGCGTCTCCTCCTCTGCCAGAAATGGGTGAAGCGGTCTCTACGCATCGTGTGCTGTAGTTGACGCATAAAATAATACAGCTTTGGCCGGTTGCTGATTTGGCGAGCGCACCTAGCAAGTCGATGCTATTTTTTTCAAACGGGGTTGCGGTAGGAAGATCGGTTTCATCAGTCCAACTATGGAGTATTGGTATGCTTGAACTGTTGGCAGTGGACCCAGCTTGCAACATACTGCAGCGCGGGCTTGTATAATCCCGGACAGCATATTTGTTGCCGTGTTCGGTAGTATGTACGGGCAAAGCCCAAATGGCCGGATGCAATATATTGGTGCATAGCCTGAAGGACTGCGGCACGAAGGCTTGCATAAATGACCAGAAGCAGGTTGCCACCCTCCAATGAATATTCCTTAAAAATCAAGCCTTCATGAATGACGAACGAATTCTCAGGTGTAGACATGCGGCCTTGGCCGAAGATTTTTTCAACGGCAGGGCCCCTCCAATGCTTTCGCTCAATTTCTCAAAGCTGGGAAAGTCCACGGAGTGGGGAGATAAGCAGTCGTTTAGGACGTCGTCGCTCTTCGCTGTATCCGGTAGATGGAAGCATGACCAACAGTCTGCGCCAGAGTGGCGGCATCCGCTTTGATATGAGACATTGCAGTCATATTCCTGGAGGCCCAAGGCCCAAGGAGTGAGTCGACAGGATGAATCGCGCAGGCCAACAAGCCAACACAAAGTGGTGGTGAGTGGCGATATTGAAAATACGCTCATGTGGATATGGTCGAAACTTCTGGGCCATAAAGAGGATCTCCAGGCACTCGAATTCCGTAACTGTATAGTTCCCTTCCGCTTGGGCAAAGTACGGTTGCATACGCATTAACGTGGTGGAGGCCGTTATGGTTTTGGACAAGTACCACACTGCCGTCGACGCCGCTTGCATTCGTGTGGACTTCAGTAGGCGCCACTGGGTGAAAGGGGCTCACGACAGGCCGAGATGTTAACAAATACCTTATCTTCTGGAAGGCAGACTCAGATGCAGACGATCATACAAATAAAGTGCCCTTGTGAAGCAAAGAAGTCAAAGATGGGTGATCTGAGTGAATCATTGAATGAACCTAGGGAAGTAGGAACACAGACGAAGAAAGCTTCGCAGGTGTTTCAGAGTACGGGATTGTGGGAACTCATGTACGGCAGCTATCTTGTTTAGGTCGAGCCGTATGCCTTCTTGATCGACAAAAAATCGGAGAACAAAGTTTTGCTATTCACTAAATTATTTTTCTTGCAGTTCAAAACCAACCGCGCTTGTGTAATGCAAGCGAGCGCATCATCCAATCGTTCGTTATGCCTACAGAACGTTTGCAGTAAATGATGACATCGTCAAGGTAGCCCATTCATACCTCCCACTCAAGGCTATGCAAGATAGTGTCCATTAACCACTTAAATGTATCTGGGGCAGTACATAATCAAACCGGCATCGCAAGAAATCGTATATCCCGTCCTGTGCAACAAATCCTGTCTTATCCCGGCCTGATTGCTGCTTGGGTATTTGCCAATAAATATATATATATATAAATATAGGTGGGTTTATTGAAAGGAAAGGCGAAGATGTTGGCTGGAATAATTAAAATGTGGCCGGCTACTCTGCACCTTATGTCAACTCACTTAGAAATACGATGCACACTGAGCACAATCCATGGCGCTGTCGATACATGGGTGAGGGTAGACATTTACTCGACGGTAATGGACGTAAAAAAGCCACGAAGTATCATTCTCACACTGCAAAATGTCAGGGCAGCCCACGGAATAGATGACTCCCAAATGACGCCTTTCTGCAGCACGTCACTAACTTGCTCGGTGATTACTTTACGTTTTACATATCACTATTCACCCTCAAAGCGGTTCTGTTTAGGCTCAGTACACGTGATAACCAATGCGCCACCTCGGAAATAGGCTTTTTCTGACGCTTCGTGCAGTATCGTGTGCGTAGCTACTAATTTAGTCAATTTGACCATCTATCCCAGCTCGCAACATTGCAATAATTACATTAATTGGACCTCCTTCAAACGTCAAAAAACTTCTGACCCAGTGAATTGGTGCTCAGTGATGGCAAGGTGGCAAACACAGCAGGCAGGGTACTATTTCGAAGGAAGATCGAATACATTATACAGCTATTAGCACAGCTTGTTGGCAACTTCAATAAGATAAAAAAAAAAACGCATTGGCATTGTGGCGAAGTTCCGCCAGGCCCTCTTCATCCCATAAAACAGCTTGGCGAGCCTTGTGGCAGCGAGACTCAACCACCACCAGCCGTTCACAAGACCGCCTTTAGCCTAGCCAGGCTCTCTAATCTCCCGCTATTTTCTCGGTTGTTAAAACTTTCGAGAATAAAGAGATTTGGGCTTTAACTCGATGAGCCCCACGCAGGCTTCGAAAAAGCCGATCCAAGTTCTCATACCGCTACTGGCGTTAGGCAGAGACTCGAACATAAGGCAGCAAGCAAACAACTAAAACAAGTTCGAGCCTCTCTCCTCGCATCGGTTCCCTTCCTCTCCGCACTGGCTCTCTTCTCTCCAATTACCGCCACATGAAAGACCGGATCCTGCATGCCGCGTGCACAGAAAGGGAGACGGACGCACTCCCTTTTGCCTCCATCGAAGCGCTGCCGTTGGCGGTCGGAGTTGAGGCTTGAACAGTGGGGTGGCCGTGTCACTTACGGCTCTTGGAGACCCTGTGCTTTGCCTAAAACACCAGTGAAGTTTGATGCGTTCAGTGGAACGCTTGTCAAGTTGTATGCAACGCTCTGTCACCTGCAGCACAATCTTTCGCCCCAAATTCGGTTCAGCAGCGTTGACACCCTCAAATGCACTGCTGGCGCAGCGGTTACGGTACGCCGGAAGCGCGATTCCGTTCTCTCAACGGTAGGGAGGGTGCCTCGATGCCTTTCGCCTCCGGTTTCAGGGTGGAGACACTGCTCGCTCCGGCGGCATGTTGGGTCCCATTCGTCCGTTCGGAAGCATTGATCGCAATGAAACTGCGGCCGGTTTCGATAATAAAACTACCGCTTTCGTGCAAATTTGCAAAAAGTTCATGTTCTACTAAGGCAAGATTGTATCAGAGAGTGTTGTAGTTATGAAACGAAGTTGTTGGCGTTAATTTCTGTCATGATTTGTTGGTCATCTGCCCAGAAGCTCTTCGCCTTACGAACAATCTTTACATACTGCTATTCATAATATACCACTACCAGAACATTACTGCTAAGAGCAAATAAAAAAAAACGCCGTTTTTTTCCAGTTCAGTCGCAATATTTCAGACGCCCCACAACTGCGGAGAGCCTCCGCCGCAAGTACTGCTCGCTACACGCAACTTTCGAGCGGGACCCAACAAGGTTCCGGGAGGAGAAAACAACGGCGCGGTATGGTACAAAGGGGGGTGGTGGTAAGAACATTTATTAGCTATGCAAGGGCCAGGAGGTATGTTTGGATCAGCTCATAAGGAACCGGTCCTTACAAGCACTAAGTGGAGGTCCCTAGTTTGTCCTCACCCTGAAAGCGAAGGCGAAAGGTATGGAGGCACCCTAGTAGAGTCCTCTGAGCAACTTTACCTGGCGACAGATAGTGGAAATATTGTAAAAATGAATAAGAGCGCATGTAAATCCTGCCGTACTCGTTGCGTCAGTGGCGCAATGGATTAACACTACCTACATGAGCACTGAGTGAATAAAACATGTTCGAGTCCAGTATGTTCAACTTATTCTCAGATTTCTTTTTAAAATTATAACATTAAAATAGGCTAACAATATTTTTCTGGTGGGGCGGGGGAGCTGCTTTTCATCAACAACTGCTTCATCAACATAAACATTATTCAAAGGATACGCGGTTATTTACAAAGGTTATACGGAGACTCATGAGCCGGCCCTAACAGGGGTGAAGCTGTGGATAGAATGGCTGCCACGAAAAGTGATTGGATTTTTGCCGAGCAATCACAAATAAAGAGAGCTGTCTTTCTAACAGCGATTTCGCAACCATATAGTGAGGTGGATTTTAGAGAGATTTAGGGGAAAGGAGAAATTGATTCTGAAACTGAAACGATATAAGGAAGCCAAGAATGAATAAAATTATTATACTCATTTACGTTCTTCCTCGCCCACTGCGTAATTAATGATTTCGAGTATTACCATTTTTGCTGTGGACGTGAACTAGAACAGTATGAGTGAATTGATGCGAGAGATTTTACGACAATAGCCAGTTTTGCTTAGCACCGAACTAATATGAGCTATCAGGGCATACAGAAAGGATCTAAAATGTCGAAGCTGAGAGACTATCGCTAATACATCTTAAACGAATGAAACATGCGAAAGACGTAACCCAGTGGCTTTGGTTCAATTGGAAATGAAGAAAACTAGCCGACGAGAGGTATATCAAGAACTGTAAAATCCCGCAGAAAGATAACAAAACTCCTTTGTAATCACGAAGAGCAGTCATGCGTATGGCATTAGAAAAGTTGTCGCTCTGCTTCGATTTTTATTTGAAGATTGCGAGTGAAACAGCTCCCTCAATGGCAGCGCTGTTGAATTATCTGTTGGCTGCTGTTAGTTCTCGCTATTAAAACACGATCCTGTAGATGAGTGGGGCACTAAACCGCGCTGCACTGCAACTAGTACGCAAGAAATGTAACCGTTCTCGTGTTGTGTTGGCCGGCGGTACTTGAAAGACGAACGTTTGTCAGTGTTCGAGAATTTTCTGCGCACACTTCTTACTGTTCACAAGATACATTTTTAGTCTTTTGCGGTAGCGATCCTTTCACTGCACGACCAGATCTTCAGTTTTTATGAATTAGCTTTCAAGTATGTAGACTACATATTGAAAAATATGGTCGGAAATGCAACTATAGTTATGAATTGCTAAGTTCTGTTCATACTGAACTGCGACCGCGGTGGTGGTCATAAGAGAATAACGTCAAGAAGATATGAACTATTTTTTGGCAGAAGAGAAGATAGTAACCAGTTGTACAAAATTATCAGTTTATTTTGTCATTGTCAAAGCAGAGTAAATAAGAAATATTTTATTCATTGTTCTGTCCACATTGCTTGAAAAACACCTTGAAATATTCACGATGCTTTCATCCTTGGTTGCCATACCTTGGCTCAAGATCGCTGTCGCATATTCCTTTTGGACTCTCATGGGTTACAAGGTGAGGAAAAAAGATATATCTAATTTATTGATCCAAGTAGCGACACCCAGAAATATATATCGGAGAAGCAAACGCCAAAATTATAAAACGAGTAGCAGAAATTGTCACTTTAAGTTTACAGTTTTTTGTCATTGGTTTCCCTTCCATTCATCCTCAGATGAGACATGTAAAATTGTTAAACAACCTGCCGCATCCTTCGCAAGCAGGTACAAATACATTTTTTGTGTGTATTTTGCACCAGATGAGCCCTTATTCATTATCCCTATAAGTATACACCTGTGTTTCACATACCATGCAGCTACGGCTCTGTGTGATGCTTGTAGACGGCAGCAATTCTATATCTCCTATTTCACGCCATATCATGTTATAATAAAAAGACAATACGTTTTAAGAAACTCTTATTCTAAATTTTTATGCCACGCTGAGCTCCAAATATCAAGACTAGATCAGGAGACTTTAAAAAAAGCTTTCGTCTTCAGATACAAATACAGTTTGCTCACCTGTGCATCGACGCATGCAGCTTTCACAGTCATGGAAGACGTTTAGATTTCTGCCGCATCCACCATACTGGAAAGTGATGCAGTACCCCAAATCAGCACTGAAGAACCATTTCTGCTCAAAACCGGAACAGTTTTCGATGTCTGCTGCTTCATAGCATTCCGGAGGTGTCGAAAAGGCTGCGTTGGTAGAAACCACATCTTAAATGCACATTCATCGGCATTTTCGCGAGGTATATTATAGAGGGATTACACTACACGGTTTCACTATTTAAATATTGTAAAACTGCATGAAAATAAACCATTTTGTTTCTATTTCAAATGGGTTATTTTATTTTTGGCCGCTCTATAAATCTTTGCTTGCGAAACTTTTACTGCTTTGGCGCTAATTATGTAGTTTGTGAAAAATCTGCTATTATGATGCAGGCATGGATCGCCGTTCAAGCAAGCGAAATTGAGGTGCGCTGGTTGGGCGTCAGTTGGCATGACGTCACAAGGAAGCATAATACGGCTAAGTTGGCACCAGCTTCGAACTCGACTTCTCCTTGTGGACTTGAAGGCGAGATAAGAATCCAACTTGAGATACTCGCAGCTCGTTAAAGATAAGCTACTCCTAGGACACGCAGAAGGTTCTTACTGCTACAGCTGGTTTTTCATGTCTACGTCAGGTGGTTGCATCCAGTAAAGATAGAGGACTTGTTACGGTAGCGTCAGATGCTATATATTCCGCTGCGCTTCTGCTCACTCTTCAATAGCTTGAAATGCCTAAAGTGCTTTTTATTTGTATTTGTTAGTAAAAATATTGTACGTCGAGAGAATGGGTTTCCTTTTCATCTAAGCCCTTTACTTGTGGCTAACATATTTAGGTACAGTTCTGTCGCAGGAATTGGAACGGGTGCATATGCTACAGCGGCAATTTATGGTATTCTGCGCGCACTATATAACATTAATGTGTATTGATAATTACCTGTTGAAGCTCAAGTAAGGCGCCTCATTTAAATGCACTACATTATTGCAGAGTGCACACCACAAGGTGTAACAATTCTGAACTTTCTAAAGAATGCAGATGGGGCAAATGGATAAAAATCATTTATTACATATATGGGAATATTCTGTAGCACACCATGGCGTAGCTAGATTTAGGGGTGTGAGAAATTGCAGAGATGCCCACATTATGTATATGGATTTGTGCCTCAGTGGCCATAGTAAACATCAACTGCTGGTCATCCTACCTTAATGAGCGGAGTCACGTTTTTGGAAAAATGCGAATATAGACCAACGACACATATATTTACCTATAAATGGAATTAGTATTTCCCCTCCTATCTACTCAGACGAATCAGTACAGGGCGTTCGACTGCTGAAATCACATGACACGGAATCAAATGCTGGCCACGGGTGGTTCCTTCTTGAAGGGCGCAGGGCGCACGAGTTGTTCGCATTAGATTTAATAATCATAGGAACGGTATTTACTAAATCGATCAGCTCATGTTATAATCGTAACTTCGCAGAGTACCACTGACCATTTCCTACCCGTCGTCAAAGACCAGGATGTGCATTTTCAGAAACACAGAAGTTAACAGCTTGTCATAAGAAGTATTTCTCTATGTTAAAATTAAAAGCTGGCAGTCTAAATGTCTGGTCACACCGTAAGTATGACGTTTTCCTAATTAAGAACGAACAGCTGAGGTGTCCACAGTACTCAGTTCTCATAGTCACCATCGTCAACCTTACTAGACGCACTGCAGCAAGATTTCCTCTCCCAGAGTAGCCCAAACAACCTGTTACTTTGCCACCTTCAGCCATGCCGTCCCCGCAAAACGTGTTAAGCTCACGACCCGAGAGTGTTCTCGCACTTTGTTGGTTTGAGAGTCTTTGTTGGTTATGTTTACTTGCTCCTATGCCCAGAGCAGTTATTGAATTTGTAATCTGAAATTTTTTATCGCCCTCCATCCGATTTCTTGTCCAATTGAGTTTCTATACAAATTGCCCATTGCCTTTCACATTCTATTAAATCACCAGTGATAGAATAACAGCGTTTATTAAGTCTCCTTCGAATAATGCGCCAATTGTAGAACATACACTGCGAGCGCAGTAATTCGTAGACGATGCTCATGGAAGGAAAGGAAAAAAATATTTACAAATACCCACTTTTACCCCAAAAGATTATTAATATGCCTCGATTCGGAAACATTAGGCCAGTTTTCTTTTTTCGAGCGAAGGTAGTCGAGATTCTCTTTACCGCTTATGAACTGTTGGCACTTTTAATGGGCATTAGGCTCGTCTTGAGCAGAACCCTGCAATCTCTCACTTCAAGGCCAAGCAGAAATGACATTCTAAATTCGAATAAAAAATATTTTTGCTTTTATCTGGTCACACTTAGGACGACGTAATATAGAAAGCTTTGCAGTTACGTTTAATACTGAATGTTTTCCTCCTTTCTGTAACACCTAACTATTTAACGATACACAAGCGCATCACAGGCATAAAAGTGGCCACAAACCCAAGGAGAAAAAAGCATAAGCGTAAATTATTTTAAAATAATTCTAATTGTGCTCTGCGAACTATGCCGGATTTCATTGCTATTTCACTCGTCGATAAATAAAAAGCATGAAGTGTGCGGCTGCATGCAGACTACTACTTATTATTTGGTTTTGTCTCCGATGTACAGCTCTATTATTCCGGTGAAAAGAGTACCGTGATTTCTGAGCTTCCATCAATTTGCCTCGGTTTAAAGATGGAAGCAAAACCTGCCATGCGGCATTGCACGCAAACGTTCCCCGCGTCTTCTTCGAAGTCCATAGAAAGAGCACCTATGTAAACTATCGTTGCGACTGATATAATACAATGAACAAATTTTTAATTTCATAAGTTGACACAGCCTTCATGTTAGGTTACACAAATATGAGCTCTACCTAACTGCGCCAGGACCAAGGAGGTTGTGAAATAATATTACAAAAGAATCGCAGTGGTGCAGTATTCTGGTATATTGAGACTGCCTTATAGCTTTTCAATTTAATAGAAATATTGAACGAAAATGAAATCTCCGGAAATGACGGTACCAGTATATATGCAGAAAAAGTGAGAACTTTAAAAATTATTCTTACAGCTCGCCGAAACCACTGCCATGAGAGGAAGCAGGAAAGCAAACACCCGGTGGTACATCTTCATGCTCCTATTTTTCCAGGCAACACAACAATCACGGCTGCACTTCTGTGGCTGCCCAAGCAGGTATATATGTAAAAGGACAAGATTCGGTGCTGTTACCTTTGCACCACAGTGATATAATCGCCAAGCGATTGACGTAACTGTTACGCAATCGTAAGTATCCTGCATCAGCTGGCTGTGAAGCACTCTTTTAAAGAATGACTAAGTTTACGGAAATTTGATAACACTTTGTGCTTGACGTCAGTAGCTAGGATGTTCAGAGGACTTGAATCGATAATCTCAGCACAACTGTATGTCCATTGTAAACGAAGCTACCTAATATGAGAGCTTAAAATCAACATTGTGCAATCTTCCATCTACCTTTCTCTGAATAACCTGGCGTTAAATAAAGAGCTCTTTACATACACAACACGTAAGCTGCCCTTGGTGTTTGTTTCTGGAGGGCGTTAGACTGATGTTTTCGGAACCACTGAATTCAGTTGATTGTATCGATGAAGAGTGAGTCTTTTGCGTCAGCGAGGACAATGAAACGAACATCTGTATTTAATGGGCCGAGCTATATCGCAATTTCGTTGTGCGTGCAGTAATATATTATAATGCGATTTTCTTTTGTGCAAGCCCGCGATGCGCGCATTCTTTTAAATTTCTCGTGCGAAATAGGGTTCGAGTATAACTAATTCCTGTTCTCCGAAACCGTACACAGGGCTATTTCTGAAGCCCATCTTCGAAATTACCAAGAATTATATCCTTATTCTGCCCAGTTTCTCGACAAATCTATGTTTCCGTGTTCTTCAGATAATGCAGTGCCCATTTGTCCAGGTAAAAAAAAGCTGTAGGAAGAATGTGAGAAGCCTGCAAAACGGGGTGATTCACTTTTTTCGAAAAGTTAGACGGTTCGCAGAAGGGAACCATAGGTAAATTGTTTCCTGCAAAATAGCTGCTATAAGGTTTGGTAAATGCAGTCTGCTATACAAACTTCCGGAACCACAAAACATCAGTGAGATTTTTAGCTCTTGAGTTCAGCATGTCTCTGATACTTACTTTGCATACTAAGCTGTGGCATATAGGCGCACAAGAACAGCAATCGTGATTCCCTAAGAAAAACCAACCATCACCAAATTGTCTTCAAGAATTTACAAAACCGTGAACATGCACCTAATGTGTATCTCAGCTCCGCGTAAATAGTGAAAGTCCCTATGCTTGCGTGTCATCTGTGTGGTTAGAATTGGCGCGCAAAATGTGCTACTTTAGAATATCTCAGCCGCTCACAAGGCTGTAGCCTAAGAGAAGAGGGTCATTAAAGAGAAGAGGGTCATATATTGAGAATAGAAGGTCCTAATTACCTGAAAGTTATTATGACTTCTAATTATAAAGACGAAAGGAATAGCGCCAAAAATCGTATTGAACTTGCTATGGCATAACAATCAGGGACCCTTCGAGCATTAGTGAAAAACGCAACACAAGACCACATTTCCTTTCTCAATGCTGAAGGATTACTACTCGCATGCAAGGACCTCGCTGTTATTGCCCTAAAGCTTACTCCGAGAAACTTGTAGAAAATAGACATTATTGCTAATGGGTTCCTAACAAAAGCGAGGAAAAAAAATTCCGATCACTGGCCGCAAAATAATGCCAAAGTACTCTCTCGTTTTGTTTCTGTATTGTCTGCTTAAACTCACGCAAATACAAATCAACATGTACAAAACACACCTGTGACACAATAGATTGTCTGCTTGTATTGAAATTTCCCCAGGCGAGCCAGGTCATCAAGCAAATTGTTACGAAGTGGTGGTTGGCAAAAGTAATTTATTTACAGAGTATTAGGACATCGCGGATTAGTCAATGAATGGTCAGTTTCTCCGCCTGCGTGCCTCGACCACTTTTAACCTCCGTGCCTTTATCTCACTGCTTTTGAGCGCCCCGTATCACCTCCCCCGGGTCAGTCAAAGCTCGTCCTCGAGCAACTACATTATCCAGCACGCCGACGTCAAAGTTTTAGGAGGGCTACGTCGGCGATCTGGTTCTTGCGGCATCGGCGATGACTCGAAGTAAGTTTAGAAATGACGTAACTGATTTCACTGATCCGCTCGGGAATTATGAAGAAACCGCAGTACCTGCAGAAACATTTCTAGTAGTGGCCTCGCCGGCGCAGAGGGGCCCAAATCAGAAGTAGTCTGACCTGACTGTGATGCGGCCATAATCGTACCGTTCCTTAGTGCGACATTTAGTGCTGAGGGTTCCCAGGTGAGTAAGTCCATGCGCTTCCCCTGCCTGGCATAGAGTCCTCAGGATGGATGTATCAGGATGGATGTACTGTGGCAGTATTTTGTCGAAAAATGTGCGTGGCGAGCGAGCGTGGAGAAGAAAGCAGGGGGAGTACCCAGGGGTCTTGTTCTGAGCGGTATTGTACCCATAAGGGATAAAAAGCAGCACTCTGTCCCAGTTATGGTTATTGTCGACATGAGGTCGTGAGAAAAAGTGGTATGCAACACTTAGCCGATGGCGGAACTCAGAAAAGATGCATTGTAACGCCGTCTAGCAACATTAATCCGCATCGAGTCAATCATGGCGGTGCCGCATTGATTCGACATGCATGCGTCGATGTCGCTGTCCCTGTCGCTATCGCTAGATGGCGTTTCGATGCAATTTTCCCTCTATGGAAAAGAAACAGAGTGTGGGACTATACTGAAAGTGAAAAAGGCAGATTAGGAAGGAAGCTTTCGTTGATAACTCAAGAGGAATTGTGCCCTACTTTTTGAAGCTGGATGAGGGTGTGTTAGAACACGCAGCTACAAAAAAAAATTTAACCATGAAGATGACACATGTGCAGCACGAGGAAAATCCACAGAAATAATCAACCACCTTGTACTCGAGTGTGATGGTATCCATCCGGAAGTTGGTGCAGGCGCAGCCACTCTTTCTGAGGCCCTGGGGTTAGAGATACCAGTGGTCGGATGAATTAACCCTGGTGGAAGCTAGCAAAAAACGATTGGAAGATTGAATGGCTTAGAAAGCAGAAAAGGGTCTTAATGCTAATAATGTAGAAACAAAAATTGGATAAATAGAATGATTCTATAGTTAATCAATCTAAAACAATAATTATGATACAGGGGAGAAAATGAGAATTATAGCAACTGCTACCACCCGCTTCAGGATGAGGCTCCTATATTCCATCCGTCCGTCCGTCCGTCCGTCCGTCCGTCCGTCCGTCCGTCCGTCCGTCCGTCCGTCCGTCCGTCCGTCCGTCCGTCCGTCCGTCCGTCCGTCCGTCCGTCCGTCCGTCCGTCCGTCCGTCCATCCATCCATCCATCCATCCATCCATCCATCCATCCATCCATCCATCCATCCATCCATCCATCCATCCATCCATCCATCCATCCATCCATCCATCCATCCATCCATCCATCCATCCATTCATCCATCCATCCCGAATTCCACCCCTGGCTTAGTGTTGTATAAAACGTATGGTCGCGACTGTACATCACCGACATGTTCGTCAAGGTGCGAATTATGCACTCAGTGTGGCCATATTCGTCTGTGGATAATAGGGTTTAGAGTGCCGATAATCACAGTGACATAGCCGGGTTAACTCTTCGATGGCATCGGCATTGAATTGACGACTATGATCACTGATGATGACTCGAGGGGCGCTGAGGCGAAGAATGACGGATTGCAGCAAAAAGGTGGAAACGTCTCCTAATCTGCCAGTAATGAGAGGAGCGGTCTCTACGTATCATGTGCAGTAGTCGATGCATACAATAATCCAGCTTTGGCCGGTTGCTGATTTGAAGAGCGCACCTAGCAAGTCGATGCTAATTTTCTCAAACGGGGTTGTGGTAGGCTGATCGGTTGCAGCAGTCTAACTACGGCGTACGGAGAAGGGGTAGTCAGCGAACGCGATGGTTAGATGGCATCCTCGAGGCACTGCAGATGAAGTTATGTGATGTTAGGAAGATAGTGAGAGACCGGAAAGCGTGGCGTGACATGGTCCATAGGGTCACGAAGGGGCGGACACGACTGAACGACTGAACTGAACTGAACTATGGCGTATAGGGATGCTTGAACTGTTGCCAGTAGACGCTGCTTACAAAATACTGCAGTGAGGCCTTGTATAATCTGAGACAGTATATTCGTTGCCGTGTTCGGTAGTATGTACGGGCAAAGCCCAAATGGCCGAATACATTATTGTTGTGCATGGCGTGAAGGACAGCGCCACGAAGGCTTGCAGAGACGGCCAGAAGCAGGCTGCCACCCTCCACTAAATATTCCTTAAAAAGCAAGCCTTCATGAATGACGAACGATATTCTCAGGTGTAGACATGCGGCCTTGGTCGAAGATTTCTTCAAGGGCAAGAACTCTCCACTGCTCTTGCTCAATTTATCAATGCTGGCAAACTCCCTGGCGTGGGGAAATGAACAGTCGTTGAGGTCATCGCCGCTCATCGCGGTATCCGGTAGAGAGAAGCGTGACAAACAATCCGCGTCCGAGTGGCGGCGTACTCCTTTATATGAGACATTGAAGTCTTATTCCTGGAGGCCCAAGGACCAATGAGCGAGTCGACCGGATGAATCGCGCAGCCCAACAAGCCAACACAGGGTGGGGATCAGTGACAATATTGAAATGACGGTCATGCAGATATCGTCGAAACTTCTGGGCCGCAAAGAGGATCACCAGGCACTCCAATTCCGTTACTGTATAGTTACCTTCGGCTTTGGTGAAAGTACGGTTGCATGCGTAACAACGTTGGGGAGGCCGTAATGATGTTGGACAACGACCACACTGACACCGACGCCGCTGGCCTCCGTGTGGACTTGAGTAGGCGCCGCTGGGTCAAAGTGGCTCAGGACAGGCCGAGTTTTTAACAAATACTTCATCTGCTGGAAGACAGACTCAGAAGGATACGATCATAAAAATAAAGTGCCCTTGTGAAGCAGAGAAGTCAAAGATGGGTAAGCTGAGTGAAACCGTGAATGAACCTAAGTAGGAACACGGACGCAGAAAGATTCGCAGGTGTTTCAGAGTATGGGATTGTGGGAACTCATGTAAGGCAGCTATCTTCTGTGGGCCGGGCCGTATACGGTCGTGATCGACAAGAAATCGGAGAAAAAAGTTTTGCCATTCACCAAATTACATTTTGTGCAGTTCAAACCAGACCCATCTTGTGCAATGCGTGCGAGCAAAACACCCAGTAGTTCGTTATGCCCCAAAAAGATTGCAGTATATGATGGCGTCGTCAAGGTAGCCCATTCATACCTCCCACTTAAGGCTACGCAAGATAGTGTCCATGAAACACTCAAATGTAGCTGGGGTAGTACATAATCCAAAAGGCATCACATTAAATCGTACAGCCCGTCCTGTAGGACATATGTTGTCTTGTCCCGGTCTGACTGATGCTTGGGTATTTGCCAATAGATATATACATAGATGGGTTCATTTAAAGGAAAGGCACAAAGATTGGCTTGAATAACTAATCCTGGCCGGATAGTCTGCACCCTACGTCAACTCCCTTAGAAATACGATGCAGACTGAACAAAATCCATGGCGTCGTCTATATGTAATGAGGGTAGACATCTTCGTGAAAACATTTACTTGATGGTAATTGGGGCAAAAACGCAACGAAGTATCATTCATACGCACCAATATATCAGCGGCGGCCCACGAACAAGATGACTCTCAAATGACGCCTTTCTGCAGCACGGCACTAACTTGCTCGGTGATTACGCTTCACGCATCACTATTCACCGTCAAAGGGGTTCGGTTTAGGCTCAATGCACGTGATAACTAATGCGCCACCTCGGAAATGGGTTTTTTCAACCACTATGTCCTAGTATCTTGTGATTGGGTACTAATTTAGTCATCTTCACTATCTACCCAATCTCGCAACATTGCAATAAATACAATATTTCGACTTCCTTCAAACTTAAAAAAAATCGTATGACCCAGTAAATTTGTGCTCAGTGGTGGCAAGGTGGGAAAAACAGCAGGCAGGGTACTATTTCGAAGGAAGATCGAATACATTATACAGCTATTGGCAAAGCTTATTGGCAACTTCAAGAAGATCTGAAAAACCGCGGTTGGCATTGTCGGTCGTCTAAAGTTCCACCAGGTACTCTTCATTCCATAAATGCAGCTTGGCGATCCTTGTGGCAGCAAGTCTCAATCACCAACAGCCGTTCACTAGACCGCCTTTGGTCTAGCCGGGCTCTCCCAACACCCGCTATTTTCTTGGTTGTTAAAATTTTCGGGAATAAAGAGATTTGGCCGTTAAATCCATGAGCCCCACGCAGGCTTCGAAAACGCCAATCGAAGTTCTCATACCGCCAGTGGAGTTGGGCAGAGACTCGAACATAAGGCAGCAAGCAAACAACTTAAACAAGTACGAGTCTCTCTCCTCGCATTGGTTCCCTTCCTCTCCGCACTGGCTCTCTTCTCTCCACCTACCTCCACGTGAGATATCGGATCCTGCTTGCCGATGCTCCGATTTTACGCCACCGTCTTTACGACGGCGAAACCATTGTAGTAAATGATGGCTATTTGCCCGTGTTCACAGCTCGAGGGGCCCTGTTTTTGATTAAGACCTAGACAAAAGACGCGAATCGCTCCGAACATGTAGCAAAGTGTGTGAGATGACACAACCCCATAAATGTGACCAGAACTCACTCGAAGCGGAGAAAAGTTAGTCTTTTTGGCGAACCCTCGGATTGTGTCTGGCATGCAATAATTGAAGCATTGAAACTAATGCGCGAAAGGGGGAGGGGGGGGGGGGGGTGTTGTTCAAAGAAGAAAACAAATGGTGACACAGGTGTTCAATTGTCCTTCTACAAATCCCTGTGTTTCCTGCTCTGAGAGCTAATCGCACGCGCCCCGACTAACAAAAGAAAATAAATTAACGACACACTTAACAGCAGTAGCCCTTTAGACTCTTTATATGCTTGGGTAAACGCTGCAAATACACACAAGACAAAGGTAAACGAAGAGAGTGCTAGATAAATGAATCTAAATATTGCTTTTGCATATATATGCACCCTTCGACAATCTAAAGCGCCGCTGAATGTCTTTTCTGCAGTGTACTTATTACCGTGGCGCTATAATTTCCCTATCCGAAAAATATGCAGACAATAATAAATGCAGTTAATACAATACCTAAAATGACACGTCAAGCCAGGCCCTGAAAAAGCGCTATTGCAAAGAACGTCACTGAGTGCCACTTTTGTGCAAGCGCGGTCTGGCCATAGTTTCCTTTCGTTTCTTTTCATTTTATTTCATTTTATCATTTCTCTATATATATACAACTTAGATGAAATATTCTTCTACTGCAGTTCTTGCAGAAACGATATATTGAAATTTCAGCTCAGGATGATTATGTTACTTCATTACGCATGCCAGTTGCACAGATGTTCGTTACATAACTTGCAACATTCACCTGAATGCTGAACGTGGTAGGCTTCCAGAGGACCACAGGTTGCTGTTCAGTTATAAACATCAGTGATGGGACGGGAGAATTACCGAATATGTTATTCGTTGAAATCGCCTGGAAATATTTGACCAGATATTAGCCTTCCCCTCCATACTTATTCTATGGTTCCAAAGTATATCCCCTGGCTATGCCTATAACCTTTATTCAAATCAAAAACTTTTACCGCTTTTAAGTTGAAAGGAGGAACAAATGTTCAGTTCAGTTCAGCCGTTCAGTCGTGTCCGACTCTTCGTGACCCTATTGACCAAGTCACGCAACGCTTTCCGGTCTCTCACTATCTTCCTTACATCACATAACTTCATCTGCAGTGCCTCGAGGATGCCATCTAACCATCGCGTTCGCTGCCTACCCCTTCTCCGGCTACCCTCAACCTTTCCCAACACCAAATCTTTCTCCAGCGACTCCTCTCTTCTCATCAGATGACCAAAGTAGCTGAGCTTTAACTTTAGAATTTGACCCTCCAATGAGCAGTCAGGGTTTATGGTCGAGAATATTGACTGATTTGATCTTCTGGGAGTCCAAGGAACTCTCAAGAGAGGAACAAATGTGATTTTTTTTTAATAACATCTCTGAATGAAAAATTAATTTATACGCATAAAATAGGCAGAGCTATTACGAATCAGGATTTGGAGTAAATACAAATATTGCTTAAAATGACTAAAATAAATGTTAGAGGCTGGCCTAAAGCCAAAAGGACGCTCAGTTGTGAATGTGTCGGGAAGCGACCGGAAAGTCCGATGTTGCAAAGAGATATATCACATAGCAATATGGAATGTAAGATCTATGGCGCAAGGTAAATTGGATGTCGTCAAGCGAGAAATGGACAGATTGAACATTGATATCTTGGGAATCAGCGAGCTCAAGGGGACCGGAATGGGAGAATTTAATTCCGGCGACCATTATGTCTTTTATTGTGGGCACGAATTCAGGAGAAGGAACGTGGTTGCTCTCATAGTAAACAGAAGAATGGGCAAAGCAGTGCTAGCGTACAACCCCCAAAATAGCCGAATGATTTTACTTCGGATCCAAGGTCACCCTTTCAACATAACAGTTATCCAAGTCTATGCACCAACCACTACTGCTGAAGAAGCTGAAGTTGAGAGATTTTATGCTGACCTGCAATGCTTTTTAGTCCGCACTCCATCATCAGACGTCCTTGTTCTCATAGGCGACTGGAATGCTAAGGTGGGGAGTGAAAAAATATCCGGAATTACAGGCAAGTTCGGTCTTACCCAAGCGGCAAGCCTATGGTCGGCCCGCGCTCGGCCCTTGCCAAAATGGCCGACTGAAACTCACCGGGCCAACCTAGGCGACCAACCTCAGCCCGAGGTCGGGGATTGACAATGGCCTAAGAATGGCCGATCATCGGCAATCGACCTCGGGCCGACGAGTATGGCCGACTTGGCCAGCCTACCGCCGCGCTAGGGTCCTGCATGGGCCATGGCTTGCCGACTTGGCCAGCCTACTGCCGCGCTTGGGTCAAGCATGGGCCATGGCTTACCCACACATGGCCCAACTACTTCGGCAGTACACACTGCCCGGTGGCCTATCCATGTGTAATTAGTGATCTACTCATCCATGGCCTATTGTTTACCCATTAAAACGTCTGCAGTGCTATTGTTGCTGAAAATTAGTGCTGCGGCAGCATTTTGAGATGCGCATCTTCTCCTCCAAGCGGGCTCTTTGTGGCATCAGCAATGCTGTTCTCCGGGCAGGTGAAAAGCAACCCATACGTACATGTAGCTTAAAAAAGCCTGCACATCGACAAATGTAGGTTTAAACAGCACTTTTTATTGGTCTTTCTTAAATATTCCAAAGGCTCAAAGCCCTCCTAATAAAAAATGGCACTTACAGCTTACTAAGTTTGTGAGGCTTCACAGCAATTTATTCTGGCATTCAGCTTCTAGGCTGAGTTGAAGATGTCACGGTTCCCTGCTCGTTGTGCCTGCCGTCCCATTACTTCACTGTTACGAGCCATCGCTTGATTGCTGCCGCGGTCTTCCTGGAGAGGACGTCACTCAGGTACATGCTGCCTCTCCTCAGGCATCCTAGAAAATATGCGAAAGAAAATATCAGCCTTCATTCCGTATTCATGTGAATTTTCTAGCCTGTTAGAGAGATAAAAGGCTGCCACTCAAGCAATTATAAGGACCTTCAGTGGGATCAGTGGTGATGTAGTCATCGGATATATTTTTACACATATACTGCTTGTGTAAGCAAATTTGATCCAAGGGGGAAAAAAGACATTTCCGAGGCAGGGGAAGGAAATCAGATACATATATATCGCTGAAAGCTACCTTGAGCGCCACAGAAAAGGTTTTGTTTGGAATCCTTAATTGACATTATTTACCTAAATTACTGATTAATGACTTACACATTAAATGGTGCTGCTACTGTGAAGAGTACCGGCACAAACCACATTTCATTATTTGTGATAAAGAACCCTCACGTCTGCATTTTGTTCCCCAGTACAATAGGAGACCACGAAAATACAAAATCAGATTGCCGGACAATACAATTGCGGCCTTGGCTTGGCTCGACAGCCCTGTGTAGCGGTAGACCTATAAGTTGCCTATGGTTTCTTCGTGCGTGCCAGCACAACCATTCAACAAGACCGTATTTGTATTTTACAGCTTAAAAATAATGTTCCACTCATTTATATCCTTACCGCTTTGTAGTCATTATCCGCATTGCAAAGTTCAACACGCTCACTGTAACTCGCGCCTTCATGTGCGCCAAAGGGCCGACATGAAGCAACCATTACCCGCATATCACCTTTACTCATGCATGGGGCCAGCCATCATAGCGGCAGGTTGTTTCGTCCACTCAAAATCATGTTGAGAGTAGCGCAATTGAGGTGCGCGAATGGGCTGGTAACGGTTTCGGTATCTACATAACCCTGAATTTTTCTGCAGACGGAAAAAAGGTACACATGAGGTTTCTAACCGCAAATATTGAAACGGGTTTCCGAATGTGCTCACCGACTCTGTAAGTCCTGTTTATTGTCTAAAGTGAATATTTAGTACTTGGAGCGAATAACCTCACTTTCTTATGTACAAAATAAAAATTTACTGCGCTGTGCGAAGTGGCTGCCAGCAATGCGCCACCAATGGTTTATTTCTAACCCTTGTCTCAAGCTATCGGGCACAGCAGGTGTAATGTACCTTGCATAAAACCTGCATGAGAGCATATTAATGGGTAGATTTGTAAGCTTTAGATTTCACTTACAAATACTACGAGAATCGCGTCATTGCGGCCTTTCTTTAAAATTGATACGTAACAGCGCAATATATGTGGCTAAAATAAAGTACTCAACGTATTAATTCAGCTTCGCAAGTGCAGCTGTAACAGAAAGTGAGGGCTGGAGACACTGAAGGTGCGCCTAGCTTTCAAATTTTCTTAGATGGCACAACCGTTCGAAATATGTAATTTTAAAAATAAGCCCTTGATAGTGGCTTTCCCACAGCGTATATATGGGTGCCTTAGATAAGAATTATAATCGAGGTCCCATGACCATCTTTAGTTTCCAATTAAATTTTTGTATGTGATGGGCAAATATCTACAAACAAAGGAATTAACCTTAGCTTTGCAAGATAAGGTGCAGTTTCCTTGAAAACAAAAAAAATTGTACGGTATATCTTTAGAGGTAGAAATTAAACGCTGTTTTTGCCATTTCAAAACGTTGCAAGTTTGGATACCACTATTTTGTCATCTATGTTTTACTCACTAAATATATGCAGTTTTACATTTACAAACACTATTAGAAACCGTTATGTTTTTGTAGTTGAGTTATTAAAAAATTGCCAACTTTGCTTCAAGAGCAATGGGCTGCAGAAATATACATTTTTAATCTTATATGCTGGAATATGATGCTTAGGTTGGTTGCACTAAATATGTTTTCACTTCCTAATGCATGTTCTTAATTCCAAGCAATTTTTGTAGCTCCAGACCGCTAGGTGTGTTCTCCACAACTCATCAAAATTGCCCAAAATTCGAAAACAGCAGTAAACGGTAAATTTGCTGCAAATAAAAAAAGGATCATCTTCGATTTTCATTCAAATCCCGGTCAAGAATCTTCAGTGCCTCAAAAATATTACAGACTAAAATGTGTTGCGTTATATTGTTTAAAAATATAACGTTGAATATTAAACCGAGTGCTTGTCCTGATAATGGCCAAACTCAGCCTGCATTCTTGCAAGATCCAATAATATTGTGGCACTGAAACTATCTCTAGATTATCTAAGTTCCATTCTTTATTTCTAAAAAAAATTTCAAGCTCTAGATGTTTTTCTTCTGTATATTATATTGAAATCGGGCAAAATTTTAAAAAATGGTAAAATAAGGAAAACTGATTAGAATTAAAGAAACTGCCGCAACATCGATTTGTATCAAAATCTCTGGAAACAATGCGAAGTACTTTGTTAATACGAGTCAGTAAATATATTCAATTCTGCAAAATGAAATATTAGAAACATAAAAATGCCTGTTTTTATTCTATAGATGTGCTATATGGCTCCACCTTATGGAGTAGGCATCAAATCTTCAATTTAGTATTTGCTGAATTTAGTTACATTTTACCTTAAGTAAAATTTAAAGCCTTGTCAGAGCTTATAAACCCTTTTTCTGCTTGTCGGCAAAGACTGAATATAGCTTAAAATGGAATTCGCTATTTCTGTCAATTTCATGACAGAACGCAAGTGAACTGAACTTTTTCTCTGTTCTGCACTTTTTTATTGCTAGGTGCAGTAGTATTCAATCAAGTTTATTAATATTGTATTCCATTCCTCAGCTTTGACCATAACTAACAATACTATAAATTTGAAGGGGAAATGAGGGTGCTCGTTATAATACATGAAAGAAGCCAACAGTCGGCGAGGCCGAGGAAAGCGTTGGGGATGGTACTTTTATGTCTTTTTTTTAACGTTTACTTGGATAATCACAGAAATTATTAATGTAATCTGATTAGGGGAAAGATAATTAAACACAAAGTAGAAGAAAAAACGTGCTGATGGTGGGAACCGATCCCACGACCTCCGTATATCGCGTCCGGTGCTCTTACAACTGAGCTACATCGGCCGCTGTCCCCCCGCTACTTTCTTGGGTATTTATGTTGTCTGTATACGAACCTTGCGAGTGTTCACCAGTGCCACCCTCAACTATAGCGGCGGACGTGGAACGTCCTTTGTTACCGCCAGCGTCACGTAGAACGTGATCAATCAAGAGCGAGGGCGAAAGCTGTGCTAGAACCCTCTTATGCTACCTATGGCTTCAAGACTGCCAGAACCGAGACCCCCGTACGCTACAAGCAGATCAATTAAGGGGAAATCAGGGTGCTCGTTATAATACATGAAGAAAAGAAGCCACCAGTCGGCGAGGCCGAGGAAAGCGTTGGGGATGGCACTTTTATGTCTTTTTTTTAATGTTTACTTGGATAATCGCGATATTCCGAGGTCGTGGGTTCGGTTCCCACCATCGCCACGTTTTTTTCTTCTACTTTGTGTTTAATCATGTTTCCCCTAATCAGATTCCATTAATTTCTGTGAGCAGTCACGTAAGCACCGATCGCACACGGGGGCTGATGGGTCTTATTGGGCGTGGTTCGGTCAGCTGCCCTCCACATGTGCATACCGGGGCAAGAGCAATTTAGTGATTGTGTGGTTCTGTTTTGTCTCGCCATATTCACGAAGCGTTGACTGATTTTTGTTGTGTATGTGGTGTCCGCAACAAAGTTGAATGCAGAAGCAGTGACCAACGGCTTATGCGATGCGTTTAGCAGCTAGAGGACGCTTTTGTCGGGCAGAATGCCAACGCGAAGCGGGCAAGCATTACCCAGTTCTTCCTTCAAAAATCAAAGTTTAGTGTTTTCTGAGAGTTCTTTCACGTTTATTACAAAAGCTCCCTTAGTGCAGTGGAGCGTTAACGGGCGTGACGGGCCGAGGGCCGCCAAAGAATTCCGCTCGGCGCTGTCGCGCTCAGGTTCTGGGTTTGTAGAAAATTTTGCATATCACCCAGAAGCAGCTCGCTAGGCAGCCAATCACAGAAGGCTTTGGGCTGCTCAATTTCTGTCCTAGGTTTTGACCGATTTGAGCAAAGAACCTGCAGACGCTCACTTCGTCTGATCCGTGCATATATGAGCGCATCGAGACAATTTAGTAAAAGCTTGGTAGGGTAGTAAAGCAAAATAAATACGCTAGTGTGGGTAGATATTACTTCCATCGCAGTGTAGTAGCGCACCGCTGAGCTGTGACCTTTTTTTTTTTTTTTTTTTTTTTTTACACGCGATGCGTTACAAAAACATTCATCACCGTTTTACCATACGTCATGCTGTTTAGTGTTGAAAGCTGGATATAGCATAATTGTACTCCCCCTGACTGGCCCAATTGACCTTCATTTTCCCAGCTAGGGAACTGGAGATTGCGGACGCTTTATTAATGTGTGGAGCTTTCCAAGGTAGCTAAGGAGTTCAGCTCGGCTCTGCTCTCCTTGTCCGAGTTTTTCTTCCTGTTTTGACATGTTAATAGTGTATATAAAACTTCTTTGCTAGCTCTACCTGCTGCTCCTCGTCCGATGTCTTGTCCGCCTGGTCACGCTACCCAGAAGCCTTGGCCCCGAACCTGATCGCATCAAGTGGATGGCTGCGGTGTAATGGTCTCCGCCTCCAGTCCTGACTCTGGTACAGTAAGTGCACGGTCCTTCTCTTGGAACATTGCCAGGTTTTACAACTTGTAGATATTTGTAAGCTTCGGCAAGTGAAGGGTGGCTTTAGAGGCAGATTGGTTTCCTTTAACCACATAGTGCAGGGACTTGCCATTGCTGCAGTAGTCATAGACTGAAAAAAGTTGCACAAACCGGAGCTGGTTTTATTCTTTGGGGAATTGGGCATTGACTGTGGGCCCATCCGCAGAAAATCGGAACTTATTAGGGCAATTGAAGACATCGGTGCGGACGCGGAGGAGATAACAGAATGTTGGGAGCTTATTCAAGAAGAGTTAAAGAAGGCTGAGGAACAGGAGAAGCTCAAAAAGAATCTTGAAGACGAATAGAATGAAAGGGGGATCGAGAAAAAAACAGCTTGATCTGCAGTTAGCACAGGCAGAACACACTGGGAGACACACCAAGCTCCGTTGTGAGTCAGGAAGCATCAAGTGTTAAAATAAAAAAACCTCTTGCTAGGAGAAGACAGGGCTTTTTCTCGTAAAGTTTGAGTGGGCGTGTGAAAATGTTGAGTTATCATCCGAGTTTTGGCCCCAGAAATTGCTGACCATCCTCCCATGTGAGGCAGCCCAAGTGCTTGCTCGGCTGACAAAAGACAGAGCGGCCGTTTATGCTAAAACAAAGGCAGCGCTTCTCAAAAAGTTCCGCCTATCCCTCAGATGCGTTTTGCCGCCGTTTCAGGGAAACCAGGTAACATGGAATCAGTCGTTTTCGTATTTCGCTTACAATCTCAAGGCAGACCTGACAGAATGGTAAGAGAGGAGAACAGGCTTTCGGAACTCATGACAAAGTATTAGAAGTGGTCTGCCTGGAACAATTCTATAGCTGTCTAGGAGCAGAAACGTGTGTGTGGGTGCAAGACAGGCCGGGAAAAAAAAGCTTAGAATGTGCAGCAGAGCTGGCCGAAGAATGTCATGCTAGGTGGGAAACAGAGTGATCGCGTTCTCGAGGAAACCCTAAAGCAAACTAAAAGTTTCTGCGAACCCAGACAGGAAACCTAGCAAGCGGCACCTTGGAACGAGACGAAAGCCACAGGGCAGAGTCGAGTAACTACCCTAAAGTGACAGCCGACAAAGGGAAGGAAGCCGAGAGAAAAATCAGTCTGTGTCCTATGCAACGAGCCCGTTCACTTTGCCAACACATGCTCCTGCATGTGTTCTCTTTTGTTCTCAGATGAAAAAAACATGCGCCTGCTAGAGCCATACCTAAAAGATGCAGGTTAATGGGAAGCATTGTAGGGTTCTGAGAGATTCCGCGGCCATCATGGACGTAATCCACCCCACATACGTGAAGGCAGCTGACTTAACGGGGGATTGTGCATGTATTAAACAGGTTCCGGTAAAGAGTAGCGCATGTGTGCCGGTCGCACGTGTCAGATAAGGCCCATTTGGCATTCTGGAAATAGAGGCAGTGGTATCACGGAACCTGCGAGAGCAGTTTCTGTACCTCTTTTCAAACAGGTCAGAACAGATGCTGCAGGAGGAAGGTCGTAGCTTCGGTGACCGAGCCGTCCAAGCGCTCACTTGATTGAAAGCCCGCAAAATTGCAGCTGAACTAAGCCGAAAGAAGAATGAGCTTTCTCTCGCGATGGGCCAGGCAGTAGCAAACCAAGGTAGCGTCAGGTTCTGGCGAAGTGGCTCAGGTCAGTGACAGAGAGGACTTAGAAGGCAGGGAATCGGTCACCATGTCCCCGAATGAATCAAGGGAGATAGCGTCTATTGTAGTGCAGCCACGTGTGGAACCTTTGTTAGCTCTGGCAAAAGTCGATAGACGATAGCAGCCGAGCCGTAAAAGACATGGTAAAAATGAAGATAAATACAAAAAACATTTGTGGTGAACACCCTTCCTCTCCAGTGTGGCACAGCTTCACAAAGGCCAACCTAGAACGCACCAAGCTAGGGTGGCTGCGGGAAAAAAAAATAAGAATGCTGCGGGGGATTGAGCGGCCGAGAAGGATAGAATGAGTATGGGAGAAGAATAGGAATTAATGAACATACTGTAGGCATGAAGTGCACGTCATAGCCATCATACAAAAATTTTGAAACCGAAGCAGCAATCTACGTATTCTAATTCTATAGGAAATCATTTGGGAGTAGAAAACAGCAACTTCATAAGATGTGCATGGTTCTTAAATGAACAATATGTATACAAATGGACGGTTGAATAGTCACAGTAACTGAGTGTTGTGCTACAATTCTTTACAGCCGTGAGACCGCAATAAATATTACTCATATTGCTCTTTGCTTTAAGCTCTGGCATTGACAACTCTATCCAAAGAACCGACTGGCAGTGACAGGTTGTTTACAGCTCTTGATGAAAACATAGGCCATCATGATATTATTGCAAGCATATTTTCTCCTTTTTGTACTTGTTTATTACAAGCAAAACTTAAATTTGGTCCCTATTCCTAGGGACGCTGCACCTCTTACAACACCCACTGTTCAGTCGCTTTCATCTAAGGCACAAACGCGCCACTGCTGCTCGGTACCTTGGATGAGGTTTTCAAAGGGGTTACCTCTGATACCTAGCAATTGCTGTAATATTTATATCAACTACTGCAGTGAAAACAAAAGGCAACACTGCATCACTGTAACTGCTGCATGCACCTTTAAACGTGCCTTAATTTTATTTCCTATTCTTATAGACACATGACCTCTTGCTATTGCTTTGTTCAGTAAGCAATCGTCTTTCATTGCTTCAATTTCTATCTCTCTACCACTTTCTTGTTGCTCCTGGTGTGATCATTTGATATCATTCTTCAAATCATATTGGTTTATCACATGTGAAGGATTTAGCCTATACATAGATGCTTTTTTTTTTTTAGATGCGCATCGGATGTGTTTTCTACATAGAAATGAATCTATTGAGTTGTATGACTGGCGCGAAAACATACAGTTTGGCACCCCCAAAAGATCTGTGTCCTGTGGTTGGAAGGGGAATAAAGAGGAGGATAATCAGCGGAAAAGCCTGCCTAACAAAAGGTAGCACTGCATCACTGTAACTGCTGCATGCACTTTAAATGTGCCTTATATTTATTGCCTATTCTTATAGACGGTGGACCTCTTGCTATTGTTGCAGTAGGCAACCGCCTTTCATTGCTTTAATTCTTATCTCTCCACCACTTTCTTGTTGTTTCGAGTGTGATCATTTGATTTTATTGTTCAAATCATATTTTATCACGGGTGAATGATTTCACCTACACATACATGCTTACATTTTTTTTTAGGTGCGCATCGAGAGTGTTGTCTACGTAGAACTGGATCGATTGAGTTGTATCACTGATGCGAAAACAAACAGTTCGCTACCTCCAGAAGATTTGTATCTTGTGGTTAGAAGGGGAATAAAGAAGAAGATAATCAGTGGAAAAGCCTGCTTAAAAACTTACAAAGATGGTGCAAAAGCGAAATGCTGATCAGGGTGAGGGTCAGATTACTTCTGTTATCCCACTTCACTTGCTAGGTAATGTGACTGTATATGAAGTACCTTAGTGTATTTTGTGGTATACTCGCTGAAAATTGTGTATACACTAAATTTTTCCTTGTTCGATTATTTTGAGTGATGCACGAATTGGAATAAAACGAAGTCATCCACACATCTAATGCCCATAGACATTAGATGCATGGATGAGCTCATTTATTGTGTTTCGATGTAAACATGCCATAGTTTGTCGAATATAGTAATATGCTAAAGTCGACTTTTTTACTGTTAAATGGAGTAATACATATGCTCTATATCATAGCATTATTTGACTATAGTTTGTAACTGCTCTTTAAAAAACACGCCTATCACTTAAGAAAGCAGTTTTTTGTCATCTCAAAAAGTTGCACGTTTGGAGGCCTGCTGCTTGCGCACTAATTTTTGTCATCCATTGTTTTTTACTCACCAAATCAACGTAATTTATAAAGGAAAGAAGCCAACAGTCGGCGAGGCCGAGGAAAGCGTTGAGGATGGCACTTTTACGTCTTTTTTTTTATTGTTTACTTAGATAATCACAGAAATTATTAATGTAATCTGATTAGGGGAAAGGTTATTAAATGCAAAGTAGAAGCAAAAACAATGGGCCGATGGTGGGAACCGAACCCACGACCTCCGAATATCGCGTCCGGTGCTCTTCCAACTGAGCTACATCGGCCGCTGTCCCCCCTGCTACTTTCTTGGGTATTTATGTTTTCTGTATACGAACCTTGAGACTGTTCACCAGCGCCACCCTCAACCATAGCGGCGGACGTGGAACGTCCTTTGTTACTGCCAGCGTCACGTAGAACGTGATCAAGAGCGAGGACGAAAGCTGTGCTAGAACCCTCTTACGCTACCTATGGCTTCAAGACTGTGTAATTGTAATTTTTTATAATTATAATCATAAGCAAATCGCTTTTCATCATAATAATTTTGGTGGTGTTACGGAGAACACACATACCAGCATAGAGCTCCAGATTCTGCCTTAAATTAACAGTATAACCTGCGTAATAAACACAGAATGTTTTAGTGCAAATAACATAACGCATTACGCCAGTATGTAAGGTTGAAAATTAACATTTTTGTAGCGCGTTGTTCCTGAAGCAAAGTTTACGATTTTTTACTAAATCAATTGAATTAATGAAACAAGCTTTTAATACTTCTTATACAAATAAAAGTTACGTTGATTTGGTGAGTAAAAAACAATGGAAGACAAAAATTAGTGCGCAAGCAGCAGGCCTCCAAACGTGCAACTTTTTGAGATGACAAAAAACTGTGTTTTCTTAAGTGATAGGCGTGTTTCTTTTTTTTTTTTTTCGGGAAAACTACGCCGCATCTTGCAAACCTAAGGGCCTTTCCTTTGTGTCGAGACATTAGCCGACGACATTGGAAAATTTATTTAAAATAAAATGGTGATGGCACCACAATTACTGTTCCTGTCCGAAGACATGCATATTTGTTTTCATTTCGTCTCTTTAAACAGGCTCGTTTAGGCAATGCGGTGAATAAAAATATAGCATATATTAAAGATTTCTGCGCTACGCGTTATACCTAAAGCCACCTATATTGTCACAACTCATTAGTTATTTGTAGCTGAAACAACATCACAAAAGGGACAAATTTTTCGCTAGTTAAACAGACGTACGAGATGACACATGCATACTCTGTAGAATACAATTTAAGAAAGAGCAGTTACAAACTATAGGCAAATAATGCTATGATATAGAGCATATGTATTACTCCATTAACAGTAAAAAAGTCGACTTTAGCATGTTAATATATTAGACAAACTATGGCATGTTTACATCGGAACACAATAAATGAGCTCATCCACGCATCTAATGTCTATGGGCATTAGATGTGTGGATGACTCCGTTTTATTCCAATTCGTGCATCACTCAAAATAATCGAACGAGGAAAAATTTAGTGTATACACAATTTTCAGCGAGCATACCACAAAATACACTAAGGTACTTCACATACAGTCACATCACCTAGCTAGTCAAGTGGGATAACAGAAGTAATCAGACCCTCACCCTGATCCGCATTTCGCTTTTGCACCATCTTTGTAAGTTTTTAAGCAGGCTTTTCCACTGATTATCCTCTTCTTTATTCCCCTTCTAACCAAAGGATACAAATCTTCTGGGGGTAGCGAACTGTTGGTTTCCGCATCAGTGATACAACTCAATCGATCCACTTCTACGTAGACAACACTCTCGATGCGCACCTAAAAAAAATGAAAGCATGCATGTGTAGGCGAAATCATTCACCCGTGATAAAATATGATTTGAACAATAAAATCGAATGAACACACCCAAAACAACAAGAAAGTAGTGGAGAGATAGGAATTAAAGCAATGAAAGGCGGTTGCCTACTGCAACAATAGCAAGAGGTCCACCGTCTATAAGAATAGGCAACAAATACAAGGCACATTTAAAGGTGCATGCAGCAGTTACAGTGATGCAGTGCTACCTTTTGTTAGGCAGGCTTTTCCGCTGATTATCCTCCTCTTTATTCCCCTTCCAACCACAGGACACAGATCTTTTGGGGGTGCCAAACTGTCGGTTTTCGCGCCAGTCATACAACTCAATCGATTCATTTCTATGTAGAAAACAGTCCCGATGCGCATCTAAAAAAAAAGCATCTATGTATAGGCTAAATCCTTCACATGTGATAAACCAGTATGATTTGAAGAATGAAATCAAATGATCACACCCGGAGCAACAAGAAAGGGTTGGAGAGATAGAAATTGAAGCAATGAAAGATGATCGCTTACTGAACAAAGCAATAGCAAGAGGTCATGTGTCTATAAGAATAGGAAATAAAATTAAGGCACGTTTAAAGGTGCATGCAGCAGTTACAGTGATGCAGTGTTACCTTTTTTTTTCACTGCAGTAGTTGGTATAAATATTACAGCAATTGCTAGATATCAGAGGTAACCCCATTGAAAACCTCATCCAAGGTACCGAGCAGCAGTGGCGCGTTTGTGCCTTAAATGAAAGCGACTGAACAGTGGGTGTTGTAAGAGGTGCAGCGTCCCTAGGAATAGGGACCAAAATTAAGTTTTGCTTGCAATAAACAAGTACAAAAAGGAGCAAATATGCTTGCAATAATATCATGATGGCCTATGTTTTCATCAACAGCTGTAAACAACCTGTCACTACCAGTCGGTTCTTTGGATAGAGTTGTCAATGCCTGAGCTTAAAGCTAAGAGCAATATGAGTAATATTTATTGTGGTCTCACGGCTGTAAAGAATTCTAGCACAACACACCATTACTGTGACTATTCAACCGTCCATTTGTATAAATATTGTTCATTTAAGAACCACGCACATCTTATTAAGTTGCTCTTTTCTACTCCCAAATGATTTCCTATAGAATTAGAATACGTAGACTGCTGCTTCGGTTTCAAATTTTTGTACGATGGCTATGACGTGCACTTCATGCCTACAGTATGTTCATTAATTCCTATTCTTCGCCCATACTCATTCTATCCTTCTCGGCCGCTCAATTCCCCGCAGCTTTTTTTTTTTTTTTTTTTCCCGCAGCCACCCTAGCTTGGGGCGTTCTAGGTTGGCCTTTGTGAATCTGTGCCACGCTTGGGAGGAAGGATGTTCGCCACAAATGTTTTTTGTATTTATCTTCATTTACCATGTCTTTTACGGCTCGGCTGCTATCGTCTATCGACTTTTGCCAGAGCTAACAAAGGTTCCACACGTGGCTGCACTACAATAGACGCTATCTCCCTTGATTCATTCGGGGACACGGTGCCCGATTCCCTGCCTTCTAAGTCCTCTCTGTCACTGACCTGAGCCACCACTGCCTGGCCCATCACGAGAGAAAGCTCATTCTTCTTTCGGCTTAGTTCAGCTGCAATTTCGCGGGCTTTCAATCAAGTGAGCGCTTAGACGGCTCGGTCACCGAAGCTACGACCTTCCTCCTACAGCATCTGCTCTGACCTGTTCGAAAAGAGGTATGGAAACTTCTCTCGCAGGTTCCTTGATACCGCTGCCTTGATTTCCAGCATGCCAAATGGGCCTATTCTGACACGTGCGACCGGCACACATGTGCTATTCTCTACGGGAACCTATTTAATACATGCACAATCCCCCGTTAAGCCAGCTGCCTTCAAGTATGTGGGGTGGATTACGTCCATGATGGCCGCGGAATTTCTCAGAACCCGACAACACATCCCATTAACCTGCATCTTTTAGGCATGGCTCTAGCAGGCGCATGTTTTTTTCATATCTGCCAAAGAGAACAAAACCTTCAACTTCCTGCATGTGTTGGCAAAGTGAACGGGCTCGTTGCATAGGACACAGACTGATTTTTCTCTCGGCTTCCTTCCCTTTGTCGGCTGTCACTTTAGGGTAGTTACTCGACTCTGCCCTGTGGCTTTCGTCTCGCTCCAAGGTGCCGCTTGCTAGGTTTCCTGTCTGGGTTCGCAGAAACTTTTAGTTTGTTTAGGGTTTCCTCGAGAACACGATCACTCTGTTTCCCACCTAGCATGACATTCTTCGGCCAGCTCTGCTGCACATTCTAAGCTTTTTTTTCCCGGCCTGTCTTGCACCCACACACACGTTTCTGCTCCTAGACAGCTATAGAATTGTTCCAGGCAGACCACTTCTAATACTTTGTCATGAGTTCCGAAAGCCTGTTCTCCTCTTTTACCATTCTGTCAGGTCTGCCTTCAGATTGTAAGCGAAATACGGAAATGACTGATTCCATGTTACCTGGTTTCCCTGAAACGGCGGCAAAACGCATCTGAGGGATAGGCGGAACTTTTTGAGAAGCGCTGCCTTTGTTTTAGCATAAACGGCCGCTCTGTCTTTTGTCAGCCGAGCAAGCACTTGGGCTGCCTCACATGGGAGGATGGTCAGCAGTTTCTGGGGCCAAAACTCGGATGATAACTCAACATTTTCACACGCCCACTCAAACTTTACGAGAAAAAGCCCTGTCTTCTCCTAGCAAGAGGTTTTTTTATTTTAACACTTGATGCTTCCTGACTCACAACGGAGCTTGGTCTGTCTCCCAGTGTGTTCTGCCTGTGCTAACTGCAGATCAAGCTGTTTTTTTCTCGATCCCCCTTTCATTCTATTCGTCTTCAAGATTCTTTTTGAGCTTCTCCTGTTCCTCAGCCTTCTTTAACTCTTCTTGAATAAGCTCCCAACATTCTGTTATCTCCTCCGCGTCCGCACCGATGTCTTCAATTGCCCTAATAAGTTCCGATTTTCTGCGGATGGGCCCACAGTCAATGCCCAATTCCCCAAAGAATAAAACCAGCTCCGGTTTGTGCAACTTTTTTCAGTCTATGACTACTGCAGCAATGGCAAGTCCCTGCACTATGTGGTTAAAGGAAACCAATCTGCCTCTAAAGCCACCCTTCACTTGCCGAAGCTTACAAATATCTACAAGTTGTAAAACCTGGCAATGTTCCAAGAGAAGGACCGTGCACTTACTGTACCAGAGTCAGGACTGGAGGCGGAGACCATTACACCGCAGCCATCCACTTGATGCGATCAGGTTCGGGGCCAAGGCTTCTGGGTAGCGTGACCAGGCGGACAAGACATCGGACGAGGAGCAGCAGGTAGAGCTGGCAAAGAAGTTTTATATACACTATTAACATGTCAAAACAGGAAGAAAAACTCGGACAAGGAGAGCAGAGCCGAGCTGAACTCCTTAGCTACCGTGGAAAGCTCCACACATTAATAAAGCGTCCGCAATCTCCAGTTCCCTAGCTGGGAAAATGAAGGTCAATTGGGCCAGTCAGGGGGAGTACAATTATGCTATATCCAGCTTTCAACACTAAACAGCATGACGTATGGTAAAACGGTGATGAATGTTTTTGTAACGCATCGCGTCTAAAAAAAAAAAAAAAAAAAAAAGGTCACAGCTCAGCGGTGCGCTACTACACTGCGATGGAAGCAATGACTAGAAAAGTAATATCTACCCACACTAGCGTATTTATTTTGCTTTACTACCCTACCAAGCTTTTACTAAATTGTCTCGATGCGCTCATATATGCACGGATCAGACGAAGTGAGCGTCTGCAGGTTCTTTGCTCAAATCGGTCAAAACCTAGGACAGAAATTGAGCAGCCCAAAGCCTTCTGTGATTGGCTGCCTAGCGAGCTGCTTCTGGGTGATATGCAAAATTTTCTACAAACCCAGAACCTGAGCGCGACAGCGCCGAGCGGAATTCTTTGGCGGCCCTCGGCCCGTCACGCCTGTCAACGCTCCACTGCACTAAGGGAGCTTTTGTAATAAACGGAAAAGAACTCTCAGGAAAAACTAAACTTTGATTTTTGAAGGAAGAACTGAGTAATGCTTGCCCGCTTCGCGTTGGCATTCTGCCCGACAAAAGCGTCCTCTAGCTGCTAAACGCATCGCATAAGCCATTGGTCGCCGCTGGTGCATTCAACTTTGTTGCAGACACCACATACACAACAAAAATCAGTCAACAAAAATCAGTCAACGCTTCGTGAATATGGCGCGACCAAACAGAACCACACAATCACTAAATTGCTCTTGCCGGTATGTACGTGCGGAGGGCAGCTGACCGAACCACGCCCAATAAGACCCATCAGCCCCCGCGTGCGATCGGTGCTTACGTGATTGCTTACAAGGTGAAAAACGGCTGCGTCTGCGGGAGTTTTGTATTCGCTCTTTGAACGTGACTGCGTTCGGCACTTAATATAAGAACAAAGTGCTCGCTTGGAGCCCCTATCACTTTTCGGTAATGACCTCTGTCTTCGATCTTTGCGGTCAAAATTTCGACATATCCGCATTATGCCCGAAAAATGCTTCGAGATAAACGGGAGTTAATACATAGTACCTATGGGAGGTGAAAGCGCAACGTGGAAAATTTTAACTTAACCGATTTTTCGAGATAAGCGAGTTCGTGTTAACGAGGGTGTACTGTATTTTTTTTTGCTCACATATTTCACAGGCTCCAACTGGAGTATTATGTGAGGGGGTGTTACATAAAAACCTGGGGTGCAAAAAGAAGCACTAGAACACAGTTACTTGAACATTGTTATACAAATAGTTAACAGCCAACCAGAAAGTTGAATGCAGTTAGAAAAACTTCAGATCAAGAGCTGAGCACCCCAAAAATCAGCCATGCAAATGGCACACTAAGAATGCATTTTTAGCAAATAGAGTCACTAGCCGCTATTTACAACACTGGAATTAAGAAGTGAAGCTCTCATTTCCTATTTCTGTTGGTTTATTTGGCCGTGCAATGCAAAAGAAAATACTCTTGGTAATGATATTTTTACTTCCATGACCACAAGCTATATAAACATGTAATAAAAGGAAGTGAAGGAAATGCCCTATGCTTATGCGTAGCAGACTGTGCACAAAATATGCAGTGGAATGTTTACTTCATGTGCCTACACTATGTACAAAGATACTGTCCATGTCTACCTTCTGGCTTTTTAAGTGTTATGGACAGAAGTCTGCCATCAAGGACAAAATTTACTGGACCACTCCACAGCAGCATATCATGCACACACTCATGGTAACACACCAGGTGACGAGACTGGCTCTAGGACCATGCATGTCCTTCGTTACCAACAAGCATGCTTTTTTTCTGTCACTGAGTAGCTACTTATTGATTGCCAGGGGCATGCTGCAAGGCACTGTTGCAGCAGTGGCATTCTGCTGACTCACCAGTGCGAGCAGGTGCCTATTGTTCCCTTGCTCGGCCACTTGCACACCATTGTGATAATGCACATCTTCGGTACTGTGTATTAGCATAAATACACTGCCGCATGCAACGCATTCATTACAAAAAGTTCCAGTCTGCACGTCGCTGCTTCTTTATATTTGCACAGGCAGACAAGATGTTGCAAACTTGAGCATGCACTGGGGAGCACCTATACACAATACCAATGAATCAGGGTAATATTGTAGATAAAAACAAAATATAGAAAACTAGCTGTGTGGGTATTGCTCATAATTGCTCAAGATATCAATTGCATCTGTCCATGAGTTATCACTTATGCAAACACCTGGTGCCGAATTCTCTAAGGTGCTGTATGTTTGGTGACGACCCCTTAACTGATGCAATAAAAATACCAACCATTTTCCTTGTTGGTAGATCATTTAATATGTAGCTCTATTGCAAAACTACATTCATGAGAACTGTGGCAGTGTCCATTCATATTGATACGCATGGAGTGTGGTGGCTCATAGAGGCACAACTGCTTTTTGCGACATTTGAATCAAATTAGCAGATAAGGAAGCTTGGGCAAGTTGGTGACAGTATTCTTGGTACCAGTGGCCTAGCCAGAAATATTTTTCGGGGGTCTTATACAACAGAATACAACAGACAAAACAGACCAACCGGAAGGGGAGAGCGGGGAAAGGAATGTGGGTGCAATGTTCAGAGAATTTCCTATTGTTCTCAACGTTACACTAACTTATGGTTTCTGCTTGTATATAGATCCCAAGTACTAAATCGAGACCACAGTTCTCACCTGGCCCTTAAAATGTAAGGAGACAGTAAATTACCATTTCAGAAATGCGCTGTTTACAGCACTGCATTTGTTGTTTTATTTTCCTAATATGGCCTTTTAATAAGATGCGGTTAAAAGTGCTGAAGGCAAGCATAATCATAATTGCATAAAAGCTCCCGGGTAAGTGCATGAGACGCGCCTGACCATGCCAATTAGTCAGCGGGGTGCCAGTAGTGCAACAAGAACCTAGAAGCACATTCTTGACGACCAATAAGAAGCAACCCGAAGCATGAAAATTGGTATGCTTTAAGGGAAGGATTGGCCATGCTCCCAACATTGGCCTTGTCACAAGGCGTCTCACTGTTAGAGTATGTGCAGACATCTAATTAATGAGCAGCAAGTAAAGTTTAGGAAAGTAACCAACATCTTCAATTTCTTTTCGACACTAAATATTGCTAAGGACAATGAAGATGAAGCGAGCTGTGGCACAGGCATAAGCACTTGCTCCAGGCCTGCTCCCATTATTAAAAAACATCCCATCCCATCACCATTGGTCATGCTCTTTCTTCACTAGCTTCCCATCCTGTAACAATGTTTTTCTAATCTTTAGAGACAGGTAAAACTCAACACTGGGGCCCCAAAAGCCCTTCAAAAGAGGTATTCCAGCTGTACAACATCATGGCTAAGCCAGCTGCCAAGCAGCTCACTTTGGGACTGCTGCAGGTACCACTTCTTACATAACAGCAAAAGCAGAAGGCAATATTCAGAGATAAACACAGGGGTTTCAATCCTCAGTGCACTTACCTCTTGCTTCTCCCTGCCCTTCCGCCATGTGCAAGGTGGGTATCCAATTCCAATTCAATATTCTCTGTGAACACATGCAAACAGAAACAATTCAAGTAGAGTTTGCAACCTCGTTATAGGTAATTAACAAGAAGCTGATGTTTGCAAGCTTACGTCATGCACTGCACTGCATCACTGCCAAACACTTTTTACAAGTGACCCACATTTGACAACTCCTTGCATGCAAGCTACAATGAAAAACATTGTTTACAGCAAAGAGAAAGCCTTAAAAGAGCTTCAAAATGCTTGTTAAGCACATTGTTCTGCCTCTTGGTTACGTAGATAGTGACACTATAACTGGTGGTTGTTTTGTGTATTATCCAGCGTTTAATGCTTTAAGTTGCTCCCGAAAAATGAGTTTGGGCCACTGAGGGTGCTGGCACACAATGGCCGTTTTTGGCAGCGGATGTGTTATCATTGGGTAGGGGTTTGATGATTGGACGAACAATAAATTCACAGCTAAAAGGGCTCATAAGTAAATATATGTTCTGTCATATTTTTGTATTTTCTATAGTATCTACAAAACCAGCATGCTTGCTTTCGTCAAAGTACTCCAAAGTATTACAAAAAAGTAATCATTGCTACAGGCTCTGGCTATTCTGCCTTGGGGAACTTTGCGTCTCTCTACATAAATGGCTTTGGCAAGTATAGCTACCCTCTATGCACATGCAAACTCTTGCCTAAACAGCTGGTTTCTCGCAGGTGATATCTTGCTGAATTCTGCGCTGCCATGAGAACGAAAACTAGGCAGCACCATGCTAATCGAGCAGCGAAGGCAGTGGAAAAATATCTTTTCATATATTTCACTCTCAGAATGAGTGAAAAAAATATGGATGGAAGCTCTTGGCATTCACGAGCCTGACGCGGCGGGTGTGCTCGGCACATTTCACCCGAGCACGCCCTCGAAACTACTTTGAAGGTTCACCAAAGATTTGGCATTCGCTGGCTACAAGCAACGGCGGCAACGATGCGACGCGGTGCTGGCGGTGGCAGGCACTCACACAAAACATCGATTGAAAAAAGTAACTATCGTGCGCATTAGCTGAGCAGTGAAAGCTCGTTCCGATCGGAGCCTATCGATGTTCGTACATAATAGAGTTTGCAATGTTTTCACTGCTGTTCTTTTCTCAAAAACTCACCATCAAGAGTAACGTCCCTGGAAGCAGCTCACTGTGCTCTCGCCTGTCGGCTTAGTTTTCAGTCAGATTAACGCGCATGAGCACACTTATTGAGAGCTTACATCCCTTTGAATTATTTATAATATTGCATTACTATCGGCTGCATGGATTGTCAGCGCCAGGTTACAGTGGAGCACAGGAAGGTCAGCGAAATTTACAAGTGCACCATTCCTTTTTTTTTTTTTTTGCTTCATTGTCACTAGGAAAAAATACTGAGGTATTTACATCTATGGGACACGAATTTCCTTTTTTCTTGCCAAAGCGTCTGTTGACGCAACACGGATAAAATGTATTTTCAGCCAATCCTGCTGCTGTTGTTTTTTTTTCAATGACTTGAACCCATGCATGCCAAATGGAATTGATCAAAAACTAAAATGGGAATTTATCACCTGCGTGCTAGGTGCTTTTTTTTTTTTTTTTTGGAATGTGAACCTCTTGATTTTCCCTCGCAGGACGCAACTTCGGAACGCATTCACAGGAGTGAATCAGGCTGTACTCTTTGAAGCAATGAAGCAATACGTCTTTTGAATGCATCTTTGCAATAGTTTCATACCTTGCTTGAATTTGCGCAACTGATTTAAGCGTCATCCTCAGCATTACTGGAAATGTCTCACTGCCCTTTGAGGTGTGCAGGCAATTTAAATATTAAAGCCATGAAATATGAATGTACACAGACAAAGCCTCTATTCACTGAAGATGGCCGCATCAAATGCAAAGCTGGTGGCACATCTGATGATGCCGTGGGCTGTAAATTGTTGGAGACTCCAACCTCCCCCCCCCCCCCCCCTACTGCTGCCTTAGCACAAACCCTGATAGGTACATACAACTGGGAGCCGTGCTCACCGCTCTGAAAAAGTCGCCGCAAGCCACCAGCTGACGGCCACTTGCCCCCCAGTGCTACGTAACGTGCGTCCCGATACATACAACTAGGCGCCGTAAACAGCTAGCCACCAGCTGACGGCTACTTGGCTCTTCCACTAGGGAACCCAGTAACTCAGCTTCCGACAATAAAGTTTTGTTTCTCTAGTGACGCGCAACTGCTGTGACTGCTACTGCTAGCCCTACTGCCATTGCAATAAGAAACAGGAATAGGGAAAAGGTACGCTCATGCAAACATAGTTACAGCACTTACCTGCCAATTCTTCACCATTTCCATGATAAAATTTCTTCTCTTGCGGTCATCTCCTGGCATGCCAACACCAGTAAGCCTGCCTTTCGCAGCATTCTTTGTAGTCTGTGGCTTGTATGCTTTCACAGGCGATACGTTCACGAAAACTTTCCCCTGTCGTCGCATACCGCATAGGCTATTGTGGAGCTTCCATGCCACGCGACAAACTGCCTGCAGGCAGTGACTGGCAGATATGAAACAATGAATACTTGCGTACAACAAGAGCATCGCACACCATGACCGCGCACAAACACCGCCATTAACGCAGCCTCCCAGACTCTCTTGGCTACAGGAATGCCTAAAGCTTTGGATGGCTCTGGCTTCGTTCGTTTTGCGACGTGATATCGTCTGCTAGTAAATTATCGTCTTCAGACAGGAAAACCGGTTAGGTCAGATATTTGTCATGTAGTTTTAACAGATAGGAAGCACTTGCTGCTATTTAAAGTAAAGAAAATTATCATTTTATTACTGATGTCCACCGTGGTCATATGGCCAAAGGAAACAAATATACACTCTCATAATCACGGAGGTTAACATAACCGCGCGTTCACATTACCCCATTTTCTATGCGCTTTGGTGGAGGACGTGTTGCTCATTAACATGTGCATTCATAGCAGCATACATACTACCGCGGTATTATTATATCACGTGATGCAAATTTTGTGCTATTAATTTTTTTTTTTTTTTGTGACCACCACATTACTACGAAAGGCGCGGTCGCGATTCTACTGTATATTATACCATATATAGTGTATATATCTCTATTTTCTTATTTTTGCCTACCCTGTCCTTTCTCTCTGTCGCTCTTCTTTGATCTCCTCTACCGCTTCCTCACTATCCTTTTATTTTCGCCGCCTCAGCCAGGTGCTGCAGGGGATAGCAAACATCTTTTCCTTCCTTTTTGATATCTAATGATAAATAACCACGTACTACTGTAGCAGCACAGTACGTCGATCCAACGTCGTTACCAGCGTAATTTTGCAGTAAATCTAAGTGCCCCAGCATATGTTAAGTTCAGTATCCCTGCATTAAATGCACAGTCCAATACCATCACAGCTAAAATCGAAAGGTTGGTCCCCAGCATGGTCACAGAATGGCGCAAACTGTAACGAGGCGCGGAGACGAAGAGTTGTCGCGTTTCATGCCTTTAATATATAGCTTTATTTGCATGCAATGCTGCTATGTTCAAGTCCGACTTGCAGACTGCCACTTGATATATGACTTGATTCATACAGCTGCACAAAAATGAAAGTTTGAAGCCATATCAAGCCCTGTATGCCCGATTATATTAGCACACATTTTTTACCATAGGTTTCCTCTGCAAATATATGACCATCACATTAAATGCTCCTACTTCGATTTTGTCTCATTGCATTCAGCATTAACTCAGGAAAACAAAGTATGCAGTTACTATACGTCCTGTTACTATACTTAATCCCTCTCTCATAACATAACGAGAGAGGTGTCCCTTACAAGGATTAGGGCCCTCACCCCATCGGTGACATGCCGACGGGGCTCTGAAGAGGACGCAGTGCAGAGTACATGCCCTAAGTGTACAAGGCCAACTGCCGAGGTGGGTCTTCGCCAACTTTTATGGACGTGCCCAGGAATGCAGCCGTCAAGAATAAGACAACTACAAGAAGTTGGACTGTCGGCTACGAGGGAGGAACATTTACACGTGTGGCTAATGGACAATATTAAGAGCAGGAGCTTGCTCCGGTTTCTTGAAGAAAATAGACTGCATGACTTCCTTTAAGAAGACAGCCTCATTCTATGCCACATGGCAAGCCTTTGAATAATAATAAAAAAAAAATGAGTGCACTTCTGGGTGACCATTTTCCTACTAGTGAAATGCAAGACATGATGGGGGGGGGGGGGGGGTGGCATGGTCAAAAATTGTCAAATTTACAATAATTTATTTCTCAACTTTTGATGTGAAATTTTCTCGCAATATTTTCACATCTGTCTGAATTAAACAAGGCAAGGGAGCAAATATAATACAAGTTGAAGTTCATATACATATATGTAAACAACACTGTTTTATACAACTCTGTTATCATTGTAGTATATGCTCTGACACATTATTGACCTGAGATGTACATGCCACTACCAACCGGTGGCGAGATGTGGCTCCTATTTTATACTGTGCTGTGCTATTCAGGCATCCTTCCCTAACCGAATTTAAAGCATTTCATGCTGCTTGTGGATGCAGTATTCATACTACTTTTAGAAGAGTTGAGTGAAGAACAGCTGCAGCATACTGGTAAGTTGAAAAATTTTATTCAGCTATGTTGTTCAATATTTTAATAGTTCACACTTTTCTAACAATTATGCATGACATAAAAGAGATTAATAAGAAAGATACATACGACATATTTCAAAATGTACAGGGATTGCAATCACTGGCTTCAATTAAACTAAATGAGAGCTGTAAATATTGTCATTTACACATTCCTTAGACAAAGCAATTGCTGGATGTCACAACATAATATGTCACAACATAATAATAGTAGCTGTTCAAATACTAAGTAACAGTTGAGCTTGCACTCTTGGTGGATTTGCCCCTCTGCAAAGGATCAGTGGTTAGGGCACTTGATCGCTGTGCCCAAGGATGCAAGTTCAAACACAGGACATGACTGCTGCTTTTCATTGGAGATGAAAAGCAAGGCACTCGTGTACTGCATGACACCGGTGCACTTTGAAGAACCCCAGGGGGTTGAAATGACACGGAGCTGTTAACTGGTATACGTCTACCATTGTGGATATTGCACATTAAATAATGCAGTGCATTTTACAAGGCGTGATTTCAGTTAACAAGGTATCACTTCATTTTAATAGGGATAAAAAATTTGTTAAGCCATGCAGAGTATCAAATTTGATATTTGTTGAACAATTGAACTAACCAGAATCCATGTGTGAGATTGTGCATGAAGATGCCAATGTATGATTTATAGTCATATTTTAGCATATAGCTAAAATGAATAATATTCCCCAGGAAAATAAAATGGGCACCCAGTCAAATACAGCAGATCCTATCACAACAGGCTGAACAAACCCAACTTTCCTGCCTTTGCAATTGTTTTGCTTATTGCACAGAATGTTTTGCCAGTGCTAATACATGCTTTATTTGTTCATTTCTGTGGTGCAGGTCACTTGCTACAGGAGTTTGTTGGATGAAGACTCTATAACCGGCAAATGATGAATTCAATCGGCATCAATTGCTTCACCTCGTAACAGCTATTAGAAACTTTGGATATCTGTGGGGACATAGTGTTTTTGTTTTTGAGAATGGGAGTGGCAGGCTCATTAAAATGATAACTGGTGCAAAATGGGTGCCAAATAAGGTGGTGGAGAAGCTGGTAATGCTACAACAGCTGTAGCTCAACACTTCATTCCTTTGAGAGATAAGTGAAAGACCTCATTAATGCCATGCTGGCTAATCCACTGACTGCTACAGCTACACACATATTGATGGAGCATGTCTTCTTGGTCATGCCAACTGCACACCTAGTCTGTCAGCAGAGGCCATCATTTTGATGGTACTAGTACTATTTTTCTTTGTAAGAAACTGGTTTGCATTGGTAGTACACACAGGCTGCGAATGCACATTACTGAGTGCTTTTTGTCTCTTCTGACTGCTCTATCAATATTGAAATTGAATGATATTGCAGCATCATGCCTTCTCATTGAATTTCCAGCTGATGACACAGCATATATGTATGTGATTTGCCAAACCTTATTGAGCGGGATTAAGATTTAATACTTTGCTTGTACTCTCAGTTTGGCTTATAGGGTTTAACATCCCAAAGTGACTTAGTCTATGAGAGATGCTGCCATGATGGGTTATGGCAATGTTCAAACATCATTGCTCTTAAGAAACACTGACGTAAAGAACGACACGAAAGACAAGAACGCAAACTATCAACTGAAATTTTATTGCGATGAAGACACATATATAGCATTACACATACCAACATCACAAAAATCGACAAGTCAGCAAAGTAGCTATCGTCTCAAGGGTGTACGTGATATCTCCTCCACAAAAAAAAAAAAAAAAAATATGCACGCTCTCATGCGGTCGTGCATATGTGGGGCAAATGGGAAGATGCCTTAACGAAAGGCTCAGAGAGCACAGGTACAACTGTAACCAAATTAGTGTATCTGGAAATCTGGTGCCACACTGAGCTAGATGCAAAGATTGTGCACCATTTTTCAATGAGACGGCAGTTCTTCTGAAATCTAAAGACAAGCTAACAAGGGAACTGTGGGAGGCCCACTGTATCGAATCCGGGAATGGGACATGTGTAAGCGACCCTTCGGTCCCTCTATCAAAAGAAGAAAGGGAATTCTTGGGAAAATAAAGAAAAGGAGACAAATGTTTTTTTCTTCTTTTTTTTGTGAAGGAGATATCACATTCACCCTTGAGACAATAGCTACTTTGCTGACTTGTCGATTTTTGTGATGTTGTTACGTGTAATGCTATATATGTATGTTCATCGCAATAAAATTTCAGTTGATAGTTTGCACTTTTGTGTTTCACATCATTCGTTACGTCAGTTGTTCTTAAGCACAACAATGTTTGAACATGTCAGTCACCAACTAGCCCAACTAGAAACCCTCTTGATGGTTATGGCAATTTCAATCATCTGCGTTTTTTTTTTTAAATGTGCAGTGGAATTGTACAGTAGACAGGCACCATGCTTTTCACCTCCATTGAAAAGCAACCACTGTGGCTAGGATTGCATTCGTCTTTGGGTTTATATCAAGCCCCGTAAGCACTGAGCCATCATAGTGAGCATATGCTTTGTACAGTGCACTCTGACAAGATAATGATGAAATGTCACTCAGTATGGCCCACAATTTTTAAGACGCAGCTACTGTTAATAAACGTGGGAGTGCAGAGATGGCAAAACTTTGCTGCTAGCTGCTAACAGAATATTTTCAGTGTCTTGCTGTTTTGTATTAAGGTGCATTTAACTACTCTAAAGTTAAAGCTGGTTACTGTTTTCTTGAGGATGTTGTAAATAACATTGTCATTATACTCTACAGGGTACAGGGTGCTTCTAACTGTGGCTAAATACCAGCTGCTGCTTTCTCTTTACTTGTACCCAGCAATAAATATGCCATAGATATTTTGAAGTAGTGCCTGCAAAATGAAGCTCATACACTTAGCTAAACAAAACTACACTTAAGCAAGTAAATTAGGTCTACTAGAAGAAATTGGGGGCGGGAGGGATTGGCAGGATGCTGGTACACAATGCTATTGCCTTGCAGGCTAAGCAAAGATTCACATAGCTTTCCTATTTATGAAGTTATTGTCTGATATCAATGCTCTAATTCAAAAAGCAGATGCCTCCAGGTCAATAATAAGCTTCCAAAGAAAGTCATGCAGCACCTTAGCATCAAGTTGTGCCACAGGTAGAATGTGTACGTCTGTTTGAAGAACCCCTGGAGCATGAATATGTGGACGGCTTTCGCAGGACTTCACAACTAAATAGCAGCCAAGCCAGCTTTGCGATCAAAATTTGCTTCAAGTTGCATTTCATCTATCATTAAAGTTGCTGTTTGTTCATGCTCTGTATGTGTTCAGAACCCCCTTCACTTAAGAAAGTTAGATTCCTGTTTTATGTAGCCGGACTTGTGTTTTGTGATAATATCCAGAGCCATTCTGACTGTATTGGTGTGAGACAACCTGCCTTTAAACGAACTTTTCAAAAACTTATGAGCGTGAGATGAAACTGTGAATTGACTTGCAAAAGCTAAAGAACCTGGAGGCATCAGAGTATTGTTTAAAACAAGATTGACTTTGTTTTTGAAGAATTTTAGCACCTCCAAAATGCAAAATGCTCATCACTCACTTAATCCAGTAAAGTTGTTACCAAATCATAGCATTGCACGTATTAACTGTTGCACGTTATTAGCACTAAATTCTTCATTTTTCCAGACGCAATATGTGGAACGCCCTGCCAAACACCATCGTATCATGTACTGATTGCAAATCATTCAGGGTCAAACTGAACGACCAACTTTTGTGAAGGCATTGATGGTGACATCAACGGAATTGTGGGCGCGCGGGGGGGGGGGGGGGGGGGCAGGAGACAGCGCTTACATTGTCTTGCCTTTTTTCGCGTGTTTAATACTTCATGCATATAACATAGATTTATATAACAGTTTCGGCATCATTTACTTATGGTATGTTGTTATTTTTACTTTTCATATTGTTCTGTTTAACCCGGTCATGCACTATTTCTCTCGTTTATGTTTTTTGTTGTTCCAATGTTTTCCCGTTCTTGTTCGCATTGCATATTAAGTTTGCTCCCCCCTTATGTAATGCCCTCAGGGGAAAATAAATGAAATTAAACTGCAGAAGATGAACCCTTTCAGAAGGCTCACATGCATGCCGATATTCTTGTGAACCTCTATTAAAACACATGTAGCACTGTTTTCGAATCCCTTCGGTCACTCAGCTTTTCAGGCTCAAGCAACTCATCACAATTGCGCAGCGTCACCAAAAAAACGCTTCTAAGCAAAGATCGGCAATGACACAATCACCCGCGAACGGATTGCGGAGAAGAATGAATAGGACCGTGCTATTTTTTTCTTCCGAAGTTCGCGGTTGTTTTCGGTACATATCCGTGCATTCGATGAACGCTGATAACATGCAAAGTGATAGCGGCCAAGGCGTGGCGATCGTTCATGCTACCGATGGACTCCAGTGCGTCTGCAACTGCTATTACCGCCGCGCGAGCCATTTTTTGGTGCGTCTTAATTGTCACCGCGAGCCATAGTCTTTACATGGCTTATACATATACGTATGATTCTCTCAATAAATGTATAAAAAGTGAGCGAAACAGCCTCATTAATTATTTGCAACGACTGCATTCGGGACACGTGGATCAAGCGAGTAGCTGTGGTGAAGTCCGTTTCTTCCGCATTTGCCAGCCTGTACAGCGAGGTTTCCGCTTACGCAGAACGGAGTATCTGCATCAACCGTACGCACTCCGTAGTTACCGCATCATGTCAGCGAGGAATCCGTATGCTCCGCACACATCCGTCCGCAATCGCCGTACATGCTCCGTACACTCTATTAGGACATCCGTATCAATCGCATGACGTATATGCTCTCCGCACACGACCATCCGCATCCGCAGCATGAAATCCGTAAGTTCTGCAAGGACTTCCGTAACGAACGTATGAAATCCGCTTGTTTTCTGTAAGTGTGATGCGAAAAACGTACGGAATCCGCACATTTGCTGTACTGCTGCAATAGGGGGGCTTGGCATGCTCGCAGTCTAAGCGAAAAGCTGCCATTTTTTCTTTTTTTACCACCGTGTGAAACTAAAATGGCAAACTCGACAGTCTTCCGACTTTTCATTTTTCAGGGATTGCATCTAGAAAGTGCACACATCGTATTCGGTCCTTTCCCCAGGTAAACATACGATGCTGCACTTAGTTCCTGCGCGCAGAAAACGGTCATTTATTCGATCAACTTGCGGCAACGTTTTCTTTCTCGGCAATGAAAAAGCTGTCTTCTAATCACTAATTTAATGTCACATGATCGTGCTATGACCACGCGGTTTTGTTTTGTATGCGCGTTCTCACTGACAACTGGATTTGTACAAGGTGTTAAGTAGATCCAGGGAGGTAATCGGCGTCCACTACAGGCATATTGGGTCGTGAGTGCTAGCCGGCTTCCTGGCCAACATGGCACGCGGCCGACTGTGGGCAGCCAAATGCCCGAGCAACTGTTGCCAAACAGGTCGGCGTTCAGTCGGGATTACAAGCTTGGGCCATGGATGCTGGCCGACGTCTGCCCTACCTAATACATGGCCGGCCATGGGCCACCCATTGGCCGAGCTACCGTGGCCGAATTGGTCGGCGTTCAATCGGGTGCCTGAGCTTGGGCCTTGGTTGATGGCCGACTTCCGTCCTACCTGGTACATGGCCAACCATGGGCCGTCATTCGACCGAGCACCGAATGCCGGCAGGTCGGCTGCCGACCAGCTGCCGATGACCGGCCATAGGTCGGCAGTCGGCCAATGCTGCCTGGGTAGTGAGGCAAATGAAGCTGGGCAGAGGCTAGTAGAGTTTTGTCAAGAAAACAACCTGTCCATAGCGAATACTCATTTTCAACCGCACAAGAGGCGCCTGTACACATGGACTTCACCGGACGGTCTGTACAGGAATCAGATCGATTATATTTTTTGCCGGCAGAGATGAAGAAGCGCTATGCAAGCAGTAAAAACAAGACCTGGGGCCGATTGTGGCACCGATCATCAGCTTGTTGTTGCCATATTTAAGCTTCGATTGAGGTAAACGCACAGAATTAGAAGGCCTTTCAGGTATGATCTGGGTCAAATTCCATCAGAATATGCCGTGGAATCAATTTCAAGAATTAGATCTAGAAGACAGAGAGCCTGAAGAGATGTGGACTGATGTTCGTTGATATAATACGAGAAGTAGGTAGAAGCAAAAGAAATGCAAGAAAGCAAACTGGTTATCTGAAGAGGCTTTGTAAATAGGTGAGGAAAGGAGGATCACAAGAGTTTTGGGGGAAATAGAAAGATACAAGGTTCTCAATGCGAAGTTTCAGAAAATAGCAAGAAGAGATAATAATGCCTTCCTGAACATACAGTGCCAAACAGTTGAGGACAACAGCCGATTGAGGGACACAAGAACTCTGTATAAGACAATCAAAGATATCAAAGGAGGCTTCTGTGCTAAGCTGGGCGTGATAAAGGACAAACGAGGCAAGGACCTCACTGAAGCCTCAGAGATAAAGTAGAGGTGGCAGGAATACACAGAAGAACTGTGAAAGAAGGACCCGGGGATGCAAACCCAACATAACATGGTTGTGATTACTGATCTCGAGCCGGGCATCATAAAGAGGGCAGTTGAAGGGGCCTTCGCCAGCCTTGCTAAGAACAAAGCTAGCGGAATTGATGGCATTCCAGCTGGGTTGCTTCAAAACCCAGCCATGACGACGCTGTTATCGTTACGTATACATTATGTCAGCAAATTTGGACAACCCTGCAGTGGCCACAGGATTGGAGGAGGTAAGTTTACATCCCCATCCCAAAGGAAGGCAGTGCCAAAGATTGTTCAAACTACCGCACGATCGTGCTTATTTCGCATGCTAGCAAGGTGATGTTGAAAATCCACTAAGGTAGGCTGCAGCAGTATGTGGATCGAGAGCTTCCGGACTTGCAAGCGGGGTTTCGCAAGGGCAGGGGAACCAGACACCATAATTGCCAATTTTCATTGGATCTTGAAAAAAGCAAGAGAGTTCCAGAAACCCATCTACTTCTGCTTTATTGATTATGCGAAAGCGTTTGACTGTGTAGATCACAGCAGATTGTGGGAAGCTCTCCAAGAGATGGGAGTTCCAATTAACCTCCTCTGTCTCCTCAAGAACCTGTATGAAGGGCAAGAGGCCACAGTCAGAACTGGGCATGGTCTTACTGATTTGTTTGCGATTGAGAAAGGAGTGAGACAAGGGTGCATACTGTCACCCTGCCTATTTACCGTATATGCTGAGTGCATCATGGGGAAGGCTGGTCTGGACGAGTCTTCAGCTGGAGTGAAGATTGCTGGAAAACGTATCAACAACCTCAGATATGCGGACGATACTACTTTAATGGCAGAAAGTGAAGTGGAAATCAAGCGACTTCTGATGCGCGTACAAGAAGAGAGTGAGAAGTTTGGGCCTAAACTGAACATTAAAAAGGCAGAGATCATGGCGTCTTGCCCTATCAAGTCCTGGAGAATCAAGGGACAAGAACTGGAAGCTGTGACAGATTTTCTTTTCTTGGGCTCCAAGGTTACCCCGGAAGCAGACTGCAGCCATGAAATTAGGAGACGCCTGCTTCTGGGAAAGAGAGCAATGGTTAGCCTTGACCGCCTAGTAAAGAGCAGAAACATTAGTCTGCCAACCAAGATCCGTATAACTCGTGCTATGGTCTTTCCAGTTGTGATGTATGGATGCGAGAGTTGGACTGTGAAGAAGGCTGACCGCCGAAGAATTGACGCGTTTGAATTGTGGTGCTGTGCGGAGACTCTTGAGAGTTCCTTGGATGGCCAGAAGATCAAATCAGTCGATATTGTCGACCATAAACCCTGACTGCTCATTGGAGGGTCAAATTCTAAAGTTAAAGCTCAGCTACATTGGTCATCTGATGAGAAGAGATGAGTCGCTGGAGAAAGATTTGATGTTGGGAAAGGTTGAGGGTCGCCGGAGAAGGGTTAGGCAGCAAACGCGATGGTTAGATGGCATCCTCGAGGCGCTGCAGATGAAGTTATGGGATGTTAGGAAGATAGTGAGAGACCAAAAAGCGTGGCGTGATATGATCCATAGGGTCACGAGGAGTCAGACACGACTCAACGAATGAACTGAACTGAATATTATAAAGTGCCTAGACTCGGTACTTTAGTTTAACGATCCTTGCAACTTATTATACTTCATATTTTTAACATAAATGTTAGATAGAACTGAATATCTCGAATAAGTAGTAGCTAATAAGTACTTAGAAATGGAAACCAACAAGTATTTTTTCAGGCGCTTTCGTTTCTACAAGGACCAGAGAATTCACTTTGTGTACAGGCACCCTCAGTTTCAACTCAATTGAGATCCAGCGCCGCTGTCGACCGCGTACTCGCGCCCCAAGACAATGTCACTGATTAAGTGAACTGCTATACATTCTGTCTAGGCATGTTGCTGATCAAAAGCATGATCACAAAATGAAAACCAAAAAACATATGTCACTGGATCGTTCTTATGTATTTGTTTATTTTCGAATAGTTTGTCTGATATTTATGCACCTGTACGTTTGACGATAATATACCTCTCCGCATGTTAAGGAACCCTGTACACGACGCATTTTTCGCAGCATGTAAGTACGGTGCGCTTCGCATACCGGGTGCCTCGCATCGTCGTAAGAAGACCTCAGTGCGGCACAATTCGCAGGTTGTGTTCTCCCCCGATCATAAAGTTGGAAACGCTTGCGCTGCAATGCATAAGAAGCTGAAGGTAGCCTCGTCCAGAAGGGGCACTCGTCAGTACACAGGGTCGCACGCAGATAAATTCATGAACTGCAAAAAAGGCGTCGGGCTCAGGGTTCCTTTGGCATGCAGAATAAGATATGGAGAATGGGTAGGTGCTTAAATATTGGACCGAAAGAGCACGAAATTTCCCTTGCTGTGAAAAAATCTCCTTATTTCAGCTTCGTGCTGCACTGTCGTGAATTCAACCATATTAAAGATGACCTTTGTCTGAATGAGTTGCATAACACGACGATCGATTACTTCAGCAGGAACCAGATAACCATGGAAATTATTGAAGCTTACGATATGACTATGAACCCGGAAACGAGTTTGGCAAAACCTTCCGTTGCGTTACAAGAAAATGAGATAGCCTTTATTGATACGTGCCTTTCATTGCAGCGCAATCCTTGATGTTTTGGTTTAGGTTTCGCGCGCTTTCACCATATATAGTTCCTGTGTTTTCATGTGAACCTTCAGTTCTTAGGTAGCGCCCGTGTCCTCTTCTCTTTCCTCGGTCCTTTGTCTCGCTCGCACTATTCCACAATAAGAACTACTTCCAATCCGCCCAATACATTGTACCGCAAATTCAAGAAGCCTTGTGGTCCCAATTACTCGGAGCCTTCCAATACGGCAGCCCTGATAGCTGCATGGCCTCGATGTGGGACGCTAAATCTTATAAACTATTCTATGCTATGCCAGCATACCTAGAAAATAGATACAGACCTTGAATTTATGGTTGCTTGTAAACCAATACCATAATTACAAACAAATTGGGCGCCCATAGGCGCCGCAGACTCCAAGATGAATAGGCTTAGCATCCACAGGAAAGCTCAGAAGCGAATATTTAAGAGGCACTTGCTTTGGTTTTACAAGGTAGCTAGGTCTCCTCCTTTTCCATGAAGAAACTAAACATCAGATATTAAAACGTCATTTCAAAATAAGTATTTTTATAATACAACGGAACCTATATATTGGCGCGGATCGAGAAAGCTATCCCTGGAAATGCATGTAAGAAGCACTTACCATATTATTTTCTTCTGCTCGCAGAGCCCCAGTGAAAGCGGCCGGTTCTGACAAGTTAGGGAGTGCTTTCAAGAAGTCTTTGACAACTATATTAGGTCATTGCGAAGGGAATTCGTTATTGTTTTCAAACTTCAAACTGCGGATTGTGAAGTGAGACATGCCGCCAAATGGCTCAGTTCAGTTCAGTTCAGTTCAGTCGTTCAGTCGTGTCCGACTCTTCGTGACCCTATTGATCATGTCACGCCACGCTTTCCGGTCTCTCACTATCTTCCTAACGTCACATAACTTCATCTGCAGTGCCTCGAGGATGCCATCTAACCATCGCGTTCGCTGCCTACCCCTTCTCCGGCGACCCTCAACCTTTCCCAACATCAAATCTTTCTCCAGCGACTCCTCTCTTCTCATCAGATGACCAAAGTAGCTGAGCTTTAACTTTAGAATTTGACCCTCCAATGAGCAGTCAGGGTTTATGGTCGACAGTATCAACTGATTTGATCTTCTGGCAGTCCAAGGAACTCTCAAGAGTCTTCGCCAGCACCACAATTCAAACGCGTCAATTCTTCGGCGGTCAGCCTTTTTCACAGTCCAACTCTCGCATCCATACATCACAACTGGAAAGACCATAGCACGAGTTATACGGATCTTGGTTGGCAGACTAATGTCTCTGCTCTTTACTAGGCGGTCAAGGCTAACCATTGCTCTCTTTCCCAGAAGCAGGCGTCTCCTAATTTCATGGCTGCAGTCTCCTTCCGAGGTAATCTTGGAGCCCAAGAAAAGAAAATCTGTCACAGCTTCCACTTCTTGTCCCTTGATGCTCCAGGACTTGATAGGGCAAGACGCCATGATCTTTGTCTTTTCAATGTTCAGTTTAAGCCCAAACTTCTCACTCTCTTCTTGTACGCGCATCAGAAGTCTCTTGAGTTCCGCTTCACTTTCTGCCATTAAAGTGGTATCATCCGCATATCTAAGGTTGTTGATACATTTTCCAGCAATGTTCACTCCAGCTGAAGACTCGTCGAGACCGGCTTTCCTCATGATGCACTCTGCATATAGGTTAAATAGGCAGGGCGACAGTATGCAGCCTTGCCTCACTCCTTTCTCAATCGGAAACCAATCAGTAAGACCATGCCCAGTCCTGACTGTGGCCTCTCTCCCTTCATACAGGTTCCTGAGGAGACAGATGAGGTGAATTGGAACTCCCATCTCTTGGAGAGCTTGCCACAATCTGCTGTGATCTACGCAGTCAAACGCTTTCGCATAATCAATAAAGCAGAAGTAGATGGGTTTCTGGAACTCTCTTGCTTTTTCCATGATCCAGCGAAGATTGGCAACTTGGTCTCTAGTTCCTCTGCCCTTGCGAAACCCAGCTTGCACGTCCGGAAGCTCCCGATCCACATACTGCTGCAGCCTACCTTGGAGGATTTTCAACATCACCTTGCTAGCATGCGAAATAAGCGCGATCGTGCGGTAGTTGGAACAATCTTTGGCACTGCCTTTCTTTGGAATGGGGATGTAAACTGACCTCCTCCAATCCTGTGGCCACTGCAGGGTTGTCCAAATCTTCTGACATAATGTATGCAGAATGTTAACAGCGTCACGGTTGAGGTTTTGAAGCAACTCAGCTGGAATGCCATCAATTCCGCTAGCTTTGTTCTTAGCATGGCTGGCTAAGGCCCATTCAACTTCACTCTTCAGGATGCCCGGTCCGCTAAATGTTTCCTAGTTTCGTGAGCTTTTCGTGCAGCTTTATATGGTGCGCACGAATGAAATTTGCTTGCTAAGGCTTTATTTTAAACTATACAGTCTACACAAATTGATATTTGAAAGTACTTCTCAAACCTCATGGCAAAGGAAGCACGAGGGAATGGCGCACCATACAGCGGACAAAACACTATTCAAGCGCAGAGGGCTCCGGCCTTCATGAACACTTCCCATGTGTGCTAAAAAAGTTTTGGTTGTCTGCTTCTTTATGCAGTTTGTTTATTTACCTATGTGAACCCTGCGTTCAAGTTAAACGTCTGTGTCTTTCGAGCAGGAGTACGTACATATTCAGGAGGGAATGTAACCACCGCAGCAGCGTATTCGACTAGTACGCGAGAAGAATGCGTGATTGGGTGGACAGAGCAGATAATGGGCTTTTCGGTGACAGGTACGTCTGGATTCACAAAATACATTCAATATGCCGGAAGCCTTCATAGACTCATTAATGTCTGTCCGCTCGTGCGTGCATCCGCGAGAAGTGTCATACTTCTATGGAATATTCCACGGCATACAGCAAAATTGTGATGTCGTCACTTGCTTACGTCATCAGTCATAACCAAGGTGATTCATGACCAAATGTGGCGTCATAATGACTTCCTATCCGATCATGTCTAATAACGGAATCTGACGTTGTCAAGACGTCATATTCGGCCTTGACATCACGTCCGGTGATGACCAATGACTTCAACCGACAATTCAGGAATATACCGAGCTAACAGCACCCGGCTTCGATCCAGGCGTCCGTGCGGCGCCTTTTATTTAGTGCTTCCTCGGACGCCGCACCACACAGCAAACAGAAGCAGGCGCAGTAAAGCAGGAATCAGCAGCGTTTCATACAAAGGTTTGATTTGGTTTGGTTTGGTTTGGTTTGTGGGGCTTAACGTCTCAAAGCGACTCAGGCTATGAGAGACGCCGTAGTGGAGGACTCCGGAAATTTCGACCACCTGGAGTTCTTTGAACGTGCATTGACATCGCACAGCACACGGGCGCCTTGCTTTTCGTCTCCACCGAAACGCTGCCGCCGAGGCTGGGATTCGATCCCGCGTCCTTGGGAACAGTAGTCGAGCGCCGTAACCACTGTGTTACACCGGCGGGGCAAAGGCTTTAGCCTCATTGAACTTTAGTGCTCCAACTGACTTAACATACTTTGTAACACTTTTCAAAGCATAGCTTAAGCCTCAACTACTGTCCGCAATTAGTCGTGCTTTCCGAAATGGGAAATATTTCGGTAAATTTAATTGCACGGGCTTCATTTTACCTCTACGTGCACCCCGCTTTGCTTGATATTGAAAGCCGGGTTTCTAGAGCTGCCTTCATTGATACGTGTTTGTTTTTTATGTGTCATACATTCCTTGGCATAGACTTAACACATCGTCAACGTGAATTTCTATTGAGAAGTTCTGAAGCTCATGATCTTTATTTTCGGTGTTGGTAGGTTTCATACTACTCTCTTGCTCCAATAGAAAATTACAATAGCCTGGTATCAAACTCGGAATCGATCTCGTGTTTATCAAGCCAAAAATGCGTTAGGATGCATGACACAGTGTTGAGTATTGCTTTTTAATTTCGACAACTCTCAGTAACATAGAAAACTGCAGCAATGTCGCCTGTCTTATAAATTTTGTTAAATCAGCCCCACCCTTTCTATTAATTACGAATGATGTACTTCAACCCAATCTTCCATTGCGAAATCTTTACACAGGATAAAAGTGTTTCTCCATTTTTTTTATGCTTTATCTTATGTTTTTTCTACTCGCGTTGATGATGGGAATCCATGGTTTGAAGCGAATTTGGAAAATCTCGCATTTAGAGGAAAAGTTATTAAATTAAAAAAAAATGCTTTGCAAGGAGCCGCATTTAAAAAAACAGTTTATTATCTCTGCATTTTCAATAATGCGCTGAACACACAAAATAATGTTATGCTAGAAGGATTACTGAAATTTTGCAATCACCCACAAGAAATTTTAATTTCTTTATTCTTCATTGGAGAGGGTTATATAACATTTATATTAATGGTAAAAATATTCTAGAGTTTGTTAGAACTTTGCCTCGTTCAATACAAGAAAAATGATAGATTTTTTGTGCAAAGGAGCAGAAAATATCGCACTATAAGACTTGAATTTCGCTCAAACGCCATACCTAGCAGTGTCAGCCGCCGGCGTTTGTAACTTCCTTCATAATTATAGCGATCGAGTAACCGCGGGCGAAATAAACTTGCTGCTCAATTTGGTAGATGTATTAAAATTATGCTAATCCTTATTCAGTGATTATTTTTGCACTATATAGCTAGCAGTAAAAAATTTGTGATCAGAAAATGTCCAACGAAGATATCGCTCGATCAAACAACTACCCAAATATATCGCTCTAACTTGTGTTCATTAGAGACAAACGTCGTGATATATTCCTTTTTCTCTACAAGGATGAGATTTAACTGATGTCCACAACTCAACAATTGTTGTACTGGCTGTTCATGCAAATTAGAACATTTTTAATGACGTATCACCTCTACCTAAACCTAGGCTCTGCTTTTCTTACAGGAAGGTTCCTTCTTTTTTGCCGAAGTCTTTTCATCGAGTTTACCAATGACACTCCTGAAACGCTATTGCCTTTCACTGGACCTCAATTTTGCGTACTACGGGTGCTATGTAACTGGGCATTTGCAATGCGCGGTATTCAGTAGCAACCGTCGAGCGACTTCAGTCAGGATTGAGCGCCACAATTTGCGACTTGTGAGCAAAAAGGTCTGCCGACAGGGGTACGGCAGGAAAGCGAGCAACCGAGATTCCTATGTATGTCATGTGGTCTTTCTCTTAAAGTAGTATCTTACGATACGGTGGTAAGTCAGAATGCACAAGAGGTAGATGGTGCGTCATACGCTTAAAGCAATACTTATGTGTCCGTAATTTTGTCTTCTATAACAATGAAGCACGAATAGTAAGGAAAAAAGAGTAAGATATTCAAAAGGTGATTTTCATTGTCGCAGGATACGTACTTTAATGAAAAATACCTATTCCTCTTCACGAAATAAGCCATTCTTCCTCAATGTTTTGCGTATGGCGGCTATTTATTCTGGTGGATAATTTTTTTATTAGCTGAAGTCGGCAGCGATGTTCATTAGCTAAGCCAAAAATTGTTCTTTGCCAAACACTCAGGAATGACTTTCCGATTGGCCACGGCACCACATTTCATCTGATTCGATGATTTAGTTTAGTTTTAGCAGGGAATGAATATTCAAATTATAATTTCCGTTTTAGTGAAGAAGAGGTCGGTTTTCTTGCCAATTAAATAAATCGTCCACTTATTATCTGCATAGGTTCAGGTCTTGCGGAGACAAATAAATCAAATGACGTGTTAGCGCTTATGTGAAGAGAATAAAATCCCTATGATTTAGCCCTGTTAAACCCAGACGAAGCGAAAGCTTCGTTAGGGTTAGTTACGTCTCTTTTTACTCATCATCATCACCACTATCGCTACTATTATGATTAGAAAATGAATGCACGGTCATTTCCATCGCAACTACCATCAATATGAATGTTACTAACTGCAGCGTAATTAACGCCACTACTATCATCCTCATCATCATCATCGTCATCGTCATCATTATCTCTATCTGCATTGTTATTTTCATCGCTACTATGATCCTCACGCTAGACAAGGAGATTGACGACCTGCTTCTTACAACCTCGGCATGATGTAGTGATTCGCCCTCGGCTGGGGATCGGATTCCCTGTGGATAGTTTATGCTTTAAGCCACACTTTCAATCAAAGGTCAAACGTCAAATGACAACATATGAATGGTGCATGGTCTTTACCAATAGTGACACTTTGTCATCTGATTCAGTGAAGGTCAAACGACAACGGTCCATCACATTGGCTCGAGTTATGGTAATCAGGTTTACGCCTCAACACTCAGGCAATGCCTTGGGTCTACTGAATGAGTTTCTCGGAAGCATAGACGTCTGTACAAAACTGTCTGAAACAATCCTAGAAGTATGCCTGTAACTATAATAGGTTTGTTGTCTTGCGCCATTTCTCGCTACGTAGCCGGTCAATCAAACAAACATAATTGCTGTATACATCATAGGACTTGACTTCCAGAACAAGTTCCTTCTTGGCTTTATCCGAACACTTGCTTTATGCGCAATATCTTCCTTCGTTTCGACGAACAAACAACTCTCAGCATTGTGTTTCAAACCCATTCTTCGGAAGCTGGCCCTTGTTTTCTACTAAAGCAAACAGTTTTTGGATATACACTAGTTCGTAGTTGAACAATGTGGGCTGAACTTAAAGTGAACAAAGGCTTGAAGGGAGTTGTGGAAGGCTCTATGTCATTTTTTTCTGTGCGAGAAGGAAAAGCAAACTCCACATGAAAAGGACTTATTGAAAAATATAGCTTTTTTGAGAGCTACATTCTCTTATGTCGATGGCTTGAAAGTAGGAATAAGACCGGTCAAAAATTCTCGGAGGCTCTCATTTGATGCAGCCGTGAAATATAACAGAACACTGTTATACACGTGCTGAGTGTAATGATGTAGGCTCCAGATGCGTGGCAAACTCCTATCTAAAATAAATTTTACGGACACAACGAGATAGTGATTGCTCCAGTAGAAAATGATTGAGAGTTTGTATGAGAATCAGTATGAAAGTAAAATTTCGGTACTGAAATTTCCTCCTTCGCTCACATCGAGTACTTGGAATTTTCGTCCAAGACCGGAGTGATAGCGTGAGCACCTCTGAGAATTTAAACCCTATCAACCAAATCAAATAAAAAACGAGAGGCTACGGTTTAAACATTTGATAAACAGCTGTCAAAAATATAGACGCCCTGCGTAAATACATTGTGAGATCTTGGCTAAACTTCAAATCTTAACCAGATTTTTTTGTTTTGATCCTTGTCAACCGCTCATGAAAAAAATTTAAACTGCATTAAAACGCACGTTTTAAGAACGACAGCACAATCTACACTTCTACTGCCTTTATTGATTACGAGCAAGCATTTTATTTGTGCGAAACCTCAGCCGCCATGCAGGTATTGCGGAAATAGTGTATAGGTGAGTCATTTATTTATTATTTATTTATTTATTCATGTGCCTACAGCGCGCGTTGAGGGCATTTTTGTAGGGGGGATACAGTATAAAAGCATACATCGTCATGCAGATAAGAACTTGAAAAAAAAAAACACAAGAATATACAATAAAAATGATAAAAATACAACGCATTCCATTACTCAGCAAACCGATAACAAAAACATCATGAAAGCAAGAAAGACGGAACAATGGCATATTGTAATATTAAACAATCATATACAAAAAAGTTTATTTTTTGAAAACGCACAGCAGAACAGCACATAAAAAATAAAAAAAAAAAGGTTAACTCAACAAGAGGCGCGACAGAGCATTTTCAAAGGTTGCGGGGCTCGGACAACTTCTGGAAATTTATTCCAGTCATGCACTATTTTAGGAAAAGATGAGTTTATAGAAACGTGCTGGAAGAGATCTCAAATGGCTGTAGCAGAACCCAGTTCTCTGTAAAGAGAGTCATAAAATTCCCCTGAAAAAAGGTGTACGAAAAAGCGACACGATCTCTCCTGTAATATTCCAGCTTGGTTAGAGGGGTGTTCGGAGACTTGAGATGAGAGCAGTTAGGGATAAAGGTTCTTGGAGTATAAATCAGTAATCTGTGATTCTCTGAACGCATTGCCTTGCTAAGTGATCTTGGCAAATGGCAAATTATACGAATGGCAAATTATAATTAGTAACGTAGGTAGGAAAAGTAGAAATGCAGTCAAGATGGCAGGAACGATTTAATAGATGCTAGTGTTTCTTTGCTGTGCATGGTAATTATCACAAATTGCTGGCGGTATATAATGAAATACAAGCATTTACACGGGAAGAAAAAGTTATTGGGAGGAGTGTTTTCAAAGCTTGTTCTTCGCTAATCTGCCTAACCCGAGTCAAAACGGTCCGCACGGTAAATTCGAATAGAACTCGCGTTTGCGGCAGTTGGTATAAGGAATGCGGTTTTAAAATATTTCTGCATTTATTTACGAAGCAGCTCTCCGTAATAACAGTTAGCCATCTGCGGAGTGTCAGTGGCGTTTGCAGGAGCTCGTTACCACAAGTGTGATTTCAAAGCCTTGCGCCTAGCGCCTAGATAAGGTCGCTGTTCCGAATTGCGACCTGAAAGCAAATGGCATTTCGTAATTTTGTAATCGTAGTTTCTAGAAACTATGCATAAAGTATTATTTGGTTTTTCAGATCAAGGATGAGGCCAAACGCTTGGAATCCGAGAGTGTCATGAATTCTTTCATTGTATTATGTAATTCACAACTAACAATTCTGCCATGCAATATCGTCCAGACAGTGAAATCTTTCGAAATCTATGCACGCATTATTCGAAAAAAGGAGAATAACCGAGCTACTTGGTTGTAAATGACAACTGATCTGTTGTAGCACTTTGTTTTCTCTTGAACTCAAGATGTAATAGGCAACGTGCTGTTGTATTAATTAAAAAAAATTCTAACTTCTGTTACAAAATTAAACCGGTCTTCCCTGCTCTTTCAGTGATATGGTGTCAAATACATTTCTCCACTGCTGAGCTTGGATCCGATATAGCGCATGATTACCGCATATATGAGCAACCTCAACAGTTGGGTGAATAGGCTTATATTAAAAAAAACTGTAGCAAAAAATGTAGTACTGTTATATGGTGTGGTGTTGTATAGACAAAAGAGGAAGGTGCCTTAATACTCTACTGAGAGAAGAAAATTCATTCAAAGGCCAGCGCGGGAATATACATAAGCTGTGGCATGCAGCCAATTAAAAAAAAGGTAAGAGGATGAAATTTTGCAAAGAAAAAACTTCATAAAACACTGGCCAGCCATGAACAGCAACAAGCTGATTCCAGAACCAATCGAGGCTTATCATAAAACAAATTGTCAGAAACTAGTTATCAGCCAGACCATCTTCGCTATTGTAAATTACGAATTTGATTGTGTGATCTCAACCTTTCGTTCCTGTCGTTAGGTTATTACATTTTTTTTTTCAGACATTATGTCATATACGTACTTTATTGAATTTTGCAATTGCTCCCCTTATGAATTGCCTTTGCAATTGTCGTAATCTTCGCAATGAAGCAATAGCTTGGTTCGTATTCTTTTTTGGTGCATAACGCAGTTGCCTAGAGCTGGTATAAAAAAGGCGTGACACTCGGAAAATACATTCTTTTCAAAATGAACAATGTTATCCCGAGTTTACGAAATATTTATTTCTTGAAAACGCCTTTTGAAATTTTCGAATGCGCATACCATCTATTATTCTTTCGCGTTCGTAGTTGCGTTCGGGCATCCATTCGTACCTTTCTTCGCGCTTGTTCTCTGAGCGTTCGCAAGTGCCCGAAGAGGCTGCGTTCGTCTTCTTGATGTGTGCTTGCTTTTCATTACCTGGTATACTGACTTCAATTGCCTACAAATGCGTGGTTGCTTTGTTAACTTCGAAGAGGGAACCGAGGAGTCTACGCCAGTGGCGGCAGAGATTCATTGACACTAGATACCTGTTAGCATGCAATCGTCGCACCTCCCATTGAAGTATGCATTTCACTGAGTGGCTCAGTAAGAGACAGTTAATAGGGCTGTGCATATTCTTTTCCTGTTTATTCCAATCGCTGCAACAACACAGTTCGCTTGCATTCCTAGCGTCAGACATGGGACTGCGAATTATCCGAAAATCATCCACGTGAAGAGTAGAGTTTGCGATGTTTTCATTTCATATGTCAAGACTATTTTATCACAAAACGTTTCATTGTTTTGCATTGATGCCGACAGCCCCTCTCTTCTGCCCTAAGGATATTCTGGGCGCGTGTGCCACGATCTTGGCAAAACGGTGTACGTCCCTACAGGTGTTTAAGAACGTCCACAATCTCCCTGAAAACGACAGGATAGAGGAGGCGACATCACTTCCTTAAGATGTTCCCAGGAACTGGCCTACAACCACGCTGTATTAAACTCCCTGACCTCACGTATGCTGTCCGTGTACGCGGTCCTGAATTGCAAGGCATGTCCTCTGCCGTCATCACTAAAGTATTATTTCAGGACCAGAAATTGGGCCTTGTGCCCTGCGAATGCCTTGGATGAACAGAGGGCCTTAGGTGTAGTGGTGGAGGAACGCAATGGAATGCCTAAGGTGCGCTTTTATGCTTGCAGTGAAATTGCTTCCATTTAGGCGTGTTTTGCTTTCTTTAAGTAGCCCATTAGTGAGCTGTCAGTAGCGGCCCTGAATACAAGAGATTATTCTGATTGCTATTGCGTCTTTCAGAGTCCAAATATCAGATCAGCGACGCGTGAGGTTGCAAGCTTTAATTGGGAGATTGCCGATGACACGAATGTATTAATGAGGAAAGCTCGCTGGGCTGGCTCTGTCACATACTATTTTCATTCCTTCATTTCTTGATCTTTCTTACACTGTGCTTCCTACTCCAGTTGCATTGTGCTGGCAAATTCCTATAAATATTGGACCAATCCGGTTGCGATCGAGGGAGTTGTGCAATATCCGGCCATTCCGGACAGAATTGAAATCCACCCTATTCGTTAAAATGACAGAAGTTGTGCCTACTTGTAGTTGGACAATCTCTCTTAGTGAGACTTCAGAAGTACAGAGCACGAATTCGGAGTATAGCGTATGGCACGTGATATCATTGATGTTTAATAACTCTGGTGCGACAGCCATCGTTATGTTGAATGTGACTGTGTCTATAGGGTGTCCGTGTTAGACATCTGTCACTTCTTATTTCGAAGCTCGTCTACCCTGATAACTGCAATGCAATTGGTTAAAAGGTTAACGAAGCCGGAATGTATTCCTCATTACATAGTTTGCTCGGAACATTCTGGAAGGAGTCATGGCCTATATTATTAATAGCCTTCTTGATTAAATCAAGGGCAGTATCCTCGCCATACTAAGAGAATGGGTTCAGGAATTTCACAAATAATTTAGGAGAACGGCTTCGGAAGAATGCCCTGGGTGGGATGCGGACATCGCCTCAGAAATTACATCACTGACCCCGACGTGGGTTTGAAGCAAGAGTTGAATGATTCTTTCGTACATTTTACTGAGACAAGATGTTAAGAAAATTGGCCACAGGTTAACTAGATTCAGCGTCTTTCCTTTCCTTTACACCATTGCTTCTCTGCTCGTCTTCACCGCTGTCCCGGCTGTAAATAACTCAAGCGGATATTACGATCTCAAAGAATTTTTTTTAGTCCTGGTAGCTGAAATAGGCTGGCGCTAACGTATTTGAGGATAAAACAAGCGGCAGTGTCTTGCCTTTGGTTGACTAATTAACCACAATTACTGAGAAACACATAGCTTTCGGCCAGGAAAGGCGTTGTTCAACCTCATATCAAGAGAATGCCGCCCCGAACACTCCAAAACGCATTCCGAAAGTAGACGAAAAGGCCACAAACGTACATGTGTTGGAAAATGCAAAACATTTTTTCGAGCTAAAGGTGAAGTATAGAAAGAACAAATTCTCGTAGTTTACTCCTGGTGAAATGGGTGAATCCCGGCGAAAGTTTCTGCACTGTGTCTCGAAGTACCCTGGCCTCAACAACTGCTCCTCAGTCAAGGTAGTTACACCCGGCTCACTTTACACCATGGTGTGGACTGACAAGCTTGAGCACGCGCATCTCCTTTATATTGATACACAACGCGACTGCTGATTTCAGTCGCCTGCTTGGCTAAAAGGTACACCTAGCGGCCCATACTAGCAATCGCTGATAAAAGAGAGGAGTCGCTTGAGAGAGATTTGATGTTGGGAAAGGTTGAGGGTCGCCGGAGAAGGAGTAGGCAGCGAACGCGATGGTTAGATGGCATCCTCGAGGCGCTGCAGATGAAGTTATGTGATGTTAGGAAGATAGTGAGAGACCGGAAAGCGTGGTGTACATGGTCCATAGGGTCACGAAGACTCGGACAAGACTGAACAACTGAACTGAACTGAAGCGTCATATGTTAAACCATAGCAAAACGTTAATCTTCACCTTACTAAAGAGTGTCCACCCCGAATGACCCTAGGGGGTAATATGTATACTACTATGTTAGGCACTACTAGGCTATGAAGGCTATGAGTAAAGTGTTGGTGCACAAGCTTACAGCAATGACACTATCAAGATCAGGCGTGACACTAGTTTCCTGTATGGAAGATGAAAATAGGAAGCAGAGCGTTCGCGCTTAGCAAAAGTATTTTCAGATTAACCAGCGCGTTATGAAAATATAAATGTGTGAGCCCGTATGCGTACAGATCTGAAAGCCGAAATAGAACAGCCTTTTTCGGAGAAAGAACATCTTTTTTATTTTTCAGCGAAGAAAATAAGAAATGCCGTCATTATGTTTTATCTGATTTTAGGTCTTGCGGGTTCTTGCTCTCACTGTTGGCTCAATATTTGTTTTGAAAACGTTTGCAGAGTGCCTCGACAAAAGAGTCAATAATAATTGTCGGCTCTTGTTTTTAGATTTTCATGTATTTTAACGTCTCTGATCCTCACAGGATGGGAGGGACATCGTAGAGGAGGGCTCTGAAAATTGCGATTACATGGGCCTCTTAATCACTGCACTGAGAGCCCAACCCCAGCGTGTGCCTTGCGTCTCGCCTCTGATAAAACGCGGCCGCCATGGCCGGAATCGATGCCGGTTCTATCTGACTCGATAATGAATCACCTGCCATAGCCGGTTATTAGGTCTTTTAGGCGTTCCTGCTGTAAGGAAATGTCCCAAGTTAAAAGTAGGAAGTTAAATTGAGTGCTTTACCTCATGGCGTATCTGGCACAAAGTTAGTGAATGCGCCGTTGAATAATGCGTATGGTAGCATACGACAAACACAAGCAACCTTTTTTTATTCAAGAGCGCGTCAGCTTGACAGAAACATTGGTTGTTGTATAGGCGTTTTCGATAAGACTACATATTAATTTGCACAAAGACAAACACGCGCTACAATTTTACAAATTTTAAAACGACCCAAGAAAAACCTTCAATTTTGAAGACTGTGCATTCTCGCCATGTGTACTTTCACAGAGCGGACAAAAAACGAAGTACCCATAGACTGCGAAGGTCAAGCAGCAAAGAATGTTGCGGTATTAGTGACAGCAGTTCACCCTATGTATTACGAGAGGAAACACGTTTCTGTGCAATATAAGCGTGCATTACAGAAATAAAGGTTTATGAAATAGTCAGGATGTCTCTGATACGGAGACTCCATAGCGAGAGCACTTGCGAACATTTTTCAACGTTTCTTATAGTTGATTAGAACTTGGCTGCAATGAACAATTACAGTGAAACCAAATACAAAACCTCTATTTTACCCTGCAGTGTTTACACTAGTTAAAATTTTAGGTTGTCTACTTTGTGCTACGGCGTTCCTAATCGCTCGTGTGTCACTTCGAGTTGCTAAACCAGACAACTTCAGCGAAATGCAAATGCGATCTTCTTGGACGCGTACGGAACCGTTACTAGTGGTAGTTTCCAACATCCACGAAAAGCTGTGGTAGTTACCTATTGCAGTTTCACAGCGCCAGCTGCTCCATGATATTTGAAAGCATGATAGTCTTTAAAATGTCCAATCCTTGCAGAAGGCATCGGGAAAAGACTCAAATTGTTGCGGATCAGATCATAATATTCTTTTTAAGACATGGCATGGGGCCCAAATACAATATTGTTTTTTCACTACTCCCGAACAATGATATTGAGTCGCACAGACAAAATGTACTATGGCGGCTCAAGTTTGCGCCTTATGGCAGTATGAGGGCCTGTCATGATGTTCACACCCACCTGCAGCTCAATGAGAAAAAGGATGGCATATGTAGATGGACAATACGTACATTGAAAGCACACCTTATACTGATCTGGAAACAGTAATGCAGAGGTACGTATGCCATAGGATGTATACACCTCACACGCGTCAATGTCGATTGCCGCTCTCAGTTCAATTTGTGTGCGTCGCTTTGATGAGGAACACTCGGAAAGGTATCTGGGACAGCCGCATTTGAAGACACTGTGATAATAATTTACATGGAAGGTGACTCTTGTAAGTTATATTAGAAATCTAAAAGACAACTTCATCGATTACCATCGCCATTAACTCTTAAGGTACCCGTTAGTGACAATAGATAAGGGTGGGTAAGGTACACAGGTGATCAGCAGTAATACATACAATATATATATATATATATATATATATATATATATATATATATATATATATATATATATATATATAGAAGAGGAGAAAGCGTTGGTGCCTGGGGGCTAGTGTAGCTTTACCTTATCCCTGATCCCATAGCCATATCACTGTAATTAAACACCCCTTTGCTATTCACATTAACAACTTGGTGGAAGGTGCTCCGTTCGATCCCTAAGTACGGCGCAGCAAGACCAACTGGAGTTTCGACGTAGTAGCCGCCTTGCTGGACTGTCAACGCTCCGAACCATCATGGACGACGCCGAATCTAACCGTGCCAGCCGCGACGCTGCAAGCCAGGCTGGTGACAAGCCTGCCCCCTCCAGCTCTATTCCCTGCCAGCCTTACCGGGAACCATGACCGTTTGCAGGAGAAGAAGCTGAGGACGTTGAGAAGTGGCTACTTCATTATGAACGAGTTAGTCGGTACAACCGCTGGGACCCTATCACCATGCTCACAAGTGTCGTTTTCTTTCTAACTCACACGGCTATGACATGGTTCGAGAATAACGAGGACAATTTGACAACTTCAGAACGGTTTGCCACCGAGATAAAACAGCGTTTTGGTGACTCTGTACCGAGCAAAAAGCGGGCTGAGCAGACAATTGCTCAAACAGCTCAATTGCCGGATGAAACTTGTACCACTTATACAGAAGAGATCCTCAGATTGTGCAAATGTATGAATTCCAACATGCCCGAAGAAGACAAAGTCGGCCATATGTTGAAGGGCATCGCGGCTGACGTGTAGAACTTTTTAATCGCCAAAGACACCCTTGAACCCGTCTCTGATGTTATTAAACACATCCGCGCTTTTAAAGCTCTCAAAACGCTTCGTATTGCGCCAAAATCTGGGCAGCTGGCCAAAGTGCCTACCGTGGCCAGGCTTGATTACCATGCTCAACTAGATCTTCCGTCGACGATCCGGCAAATCGTGCGGGAAGAACTCCTGCGGCTTAACCCACCTCCGCTGCACGAATTTGCTGAGGTCTCTGTCCAGAGGGTATCCAGACGGCCGGCTTCACCACCACAAGCGATTACAGGGCAGCCTTTCGCACAAGCTCCTGAAGTTGCAGATTTTATTGACTACCCTCGTATGCATTTCTCCAACCGGAATGCGTCGATGCCTGACGCCCCAAGGTATAATGTCGCCTCAAATGCACATAGATCTTCCTTTCGATCTACCAGGATTCCTGAGCAGTATGAGCATTCAGCCAGACCTACGACGCACCCAGCTCTTCCTTGCTCTTATCCACAACAGCATTTTCTACCTTCCCCACCGATTGCTACCACTTCGGCGTCGAAGGTCACATCGCCAGGTACTGCCGCAGTAGGTTCCCACCTCGCTGTACCCGTCCGACGCCTCCAACGGTACCCAACAATCGGCAAAACAGTCCCACTTCTCAGCAATCAAATACTCGGCGTGGGTATTACCGCAATATCCATAACGAGAATCTCCGCGACCACTTCCCTGCATCTGATAGAAGTGTTACTTCTCCACCCGCCTTCCGCGCGCGTCGTTCTCCATCACCGCGGCGGCACTCCCCATGTCGCCTCAGCAGGAAAACTAACAAGCGCTACCAAGGGGGGTGAGGCCGCTGGAAAGTGCTGTGTGCCAACATCCCTCCAACTATAATGCTCAAAAACAAAATTCGTGTGTTCATTGATGGTGTGTGTACACTAGCTTTGGTGGATACGGGTGCAATTGTGTCTGTGATGAGTAATCAGTTTAGGCGCTTGTTGGGACGCAAAGTGATGTTTGAATATGACCGTGCTTCAACGTTTTGTGGTGTGAGTGGAGAGGCGTTGCGGCCACTGGGTGTGTGTAGTGCGCAAGTGTCTGTGGGTGGTGCAATTTTTCAAGCCGAATTCGTAGTCTTACCCCACTCTACGCATGACATCATTTTAGGAATGGACTTCTTGAAGTTTTGTGGCGCTACCGTGGACTGCCGAAGAGGGTCATTTTGACGGCTCGCATCTGTCGACTCTTTTTGAAAGTGGCCGTAATGAAGAAACAGTTTTTAGTATTACCGAATACACAGTAGTTTCACCTTTGTCTGCATGTTCGTCCCCGTGTCCGCTCCACTTCTTGACCAGGTTTCAGTTCAGGCCGCGGTGCACTCAGTTCACTCAGCATGCCCGAAGAAAGATATTATTATCCCTCACTGTATGATCTCCGTGCATCACGGTAGTGCCTCGTTATGGACAACCAATCCATCGTCCAAGCCCGCACTTTTACCAACGGGATTGAAGCTTGCCTTCTATGGACCCGATGCGCCCCATGTCGTTGCTTTAGTCACAGATGCTCCGTGTGCCACCGTACCTCTGCCTGTTGATGAAACTTCAATCTTCCGCATGATCAGCGCCGATCTCAGCTCACCTCAACGCCGTACTCTTGTGTGTATCCTCGACTCTTTTCGCCTATGTTTGACTTTTCTCAAACAGATGGACCGACCTCTCGCCCTGCATATCGGACCCATCATACCATCGACACTGGTTTGGCTCGTCCCATTCGTCAAAAGCCATATCGCGTGTCCCCATCTGAGCGCAAAGTCATTCATGAGCAAGTGGAGGACATGCTACGGAAGAAGGTGATACAGGAGTCATCTAGCCCCTGGGCTGCCCCTGTTATTCTTGTACGCAAGAAAGACGGTTCGTGGCGATTCTGCGTCGATTATCGGCGTCTAAATTTTGTTCCTAAAAAGGACGTCTATCCCATTCCTCGCATAGACGATGCCCTCGACTGCCTCTCTGGTGCTTCCTATTTTTCTTGTCTTGATCTCAGATCTGGCTACTACCAAATTCCAGTGGACCCTGCGGATAAGAAAAGAACAGCCTTCGTAACGCCAGATGGCCTTTATGAGTTTAATGTTATGCCATTTTGGCTGTGTAATGCGCCAGCCACATTTGAACGCTTTATGAACACAGTTTTTCGCGGCTTAAAATGGGACATTTGTCTTTGCTATCTGGACGATGTCGTCATATTTGGGAAATCCTTCCAAGAACGCAATGACCGTCCAGTACGCGTCTTGATTTGTCTGCACAACGCCGCCCTAATTCTAAACTCGAAAAAGTGCAGCTTTGGAGAGCGCCAAGCGCTGGTGCTAGAACACCTTGTCAATGGTGATGGTGTAATGCCGGATCCCCAGAAAACTGCCGATGTTGAGTCTTTTAAACCCCCGCAGACAGTGAAGGAGTTGGGCAGTTTTCTAGGGTTGTGTTCGTATTTTAGTCGCTTTATACATCACTTTGCTGACGTTGCTTACCCGTTGACGTGCCTTCTCAACAAAAACTCCACTTTCGACTGAACACCAGACTGCGACGAGTCATTTAGTCAACTGAAGTTTCTTTTAATTTCGAAAGCCATGCTGGTTGGTTGGTTGGTTTGTGGGGTTTAACGTCCCAAAGCAACTCAGGCTATGAGAGACGCCGTAGTGGAGGACTCTAGAAATTTCGACCACCTGCGGTTCTTTAACGTGCACTGACATCGCACAGCACACGGGCGCCTTGCTTTTCGCCTCCATCGAAAAGCTGCCGCCGAGACCGGGATTCGATCCCGCGTCCTTGGGAACAGTAGCCGAGCGCCGTAACCACTGCGCCACCCCGGCGTCACTTCGATCCTGCTGTAGTGACAGAAGTTCACACGGACGCTAGTGGAATCGGTTTTGGGGCAGTCCTTGTCCAACGGCACGATGAACGAGAGCAATATTATCGCGTACGCAAGTCGTATCCTCAGCAAGCCGGAACGAAACTACACAGTCACCGAACAGGAATGCCTGGCTGTAGTTTTCGCTGTGCAGCGTTTCCGTTCATATTTGTACGGACGGTCGTTTGCTATCGTAACTGACTATCATTCACTCTGTTGGCTGCGGAACCTTCGAGACCCATGTGGTCGCCTCGCACGCTGGGCCCTCTGGTTATAGGAATATGACTTTGCCGTGGAGTACAAAAGCGGGAGGCGTCATGCAGACGCAGATTGTCTTTCTAGGATGACAATGGCCACAACTGGACCTGACAGCGACGATTTCGACAATTATATATCGACCCTCGAGCCAGCGTTCCCCGACCCTAATGTTTTCAAAACGGAACAGCAAAATGATAGCAGTCTGCAGCCTCTTTGCCGCCGCTCAAGCCAGCGTACCTACAAGCCGTTTTTGTGCGCGTAATGGCCTCCTATGGAAAAAGTTATTAGCCTGTCGGCCAGCGATACCTACTCGTAGTTTCCAAGACGCTGTGCACAGACGTATTGCGTGTTATGCATGATGATCCAACTTCTGGGCATTTGGGATCGGTTCGAACACTCCACCGTGCTCGAGAAAGATTTTACCGGCCCAGAATGCGCTCGACGATTGAGCAATACGTTGCCAGTTGCAACCAATGTCAACGCCACAAACGTCCAACTGCGACTCCATTTGGCTTGCTGCACCCTGTGAAGACCCCGACAGCTCCGTTTGATCAAGTAGGCATTGACCTCATAGGTCCGTTTCCGAAGTCCGTGGAGGGAAATCGCTGGATTGTAATCTGCGTGGACTATCACACGTTACTCTGAAACCGCCGCTCTTACATCTGCTACGGCGCATCAGGTGTCGCTTTTCTTGCTGCACTCAGTCTTCTTACGACACGGGCCGCCACGAATTGTAATCAATAATCGGGGCCGACAAATCACTGCTGATGTTGTTGAAGGGCTCATGCGTTTATGCGCCGTAACTTTCCGACACTCGACGCCATACCATCCTCCGACAAATGGCTTGACTGAGCGCGTCACCAGAACGCTTATTAACATGCTAGCCATGTATGTGGACGCAGGGCATAAGAACTGGGAACCCATACTACCCTTCATCACGTATGCGTTTAATACCGCCACGCATGAGACGACTGGGTACAGTCCATTTTTCCTGCTCTATGCCAGACCGCCACGCTACTCCCTGGATACTATCCTGCCCTCCACAAGCCGTGAAGACCACTGCCTGGTTGAGATCCTCTGTCTCGCCGAAGAAGCTCGGAGAATCGCCTGATTACTGTCACACAAGCTTACTGTGCTTCACAAGAACGTTCTAAAGTGAGATACGTTGCCAGTCACCAACGGGTCACGTACTCTGTAGTCTGGCTGTGGCGTTCAATTCGGCACCGTGGCCTACATCAAAAACTCTTGGCCCACTATGACGGCCCATATGTGGTTGTCAAACGCATTAGTGATTTAACTTATGCAATAGCCCGCCTGACAGCATCGGGTCGTCGGTCTGCCAAAACCGAACTATGTCATGTTGCCCGCTTGAAGCCGTGTCAGCCTCGCACAACTCACGAACACGCCCAGAGGGCTTAGGCTGAGGAGGGGGAAATGTCACGCCACTGACGACGAGGAAGAATTGCGCTGGTCTGGGAGAAGAAGAGGAGAAAGCGTTGGTGCCTGGGGGCTAGTAGGCTTCACCTTATTCCTGATCCCATTGCCATATCACTGTAAATAAACACCCCTTTGCTATTTCACCGTAATAATATATATATATATATATATATATATATATATATATATATATATATATATATATATATATATATATATCTTGTGAGCCCTCTGTGGACCTTCTTTCATTTGTACATACCATCATCATCGTCCCGCGGCGCCGGCTCCGGCGCGCGCCTGGGTTCGTGATCGGATTAAAGCGCTAGACAAGGCTTCGCTGTCCTTGCCCTTGCCGTCACGACCTCGCCGTCTCGACCTAGCCTTCTTTTGCAAGTGGTGGAGGTGAAATTTGATCCCCTTGCTGCCTTGGGCCTGCCTCTCGCTGAAGCTACGTTCCGGTCACCGTTTGGCAACTGCCACCATCGATATGTTTACCGACAGTACCCACGAACAGGCCGGACCCTCTACCTCGGCTGCACCACCCCCTCCGACTGTGCCCACACGACAGCGCGACCCGCCGCTGTTCGCTGGTCGTCGCGATGAAGACGTCGATGACTGGCTTGACACCTATGAACGCTGCAGTGCCTAAAACCGGTGGGACGATGCTCTGAAATTTCTCAACATCTCTTTCTACCTTATTGAGGTCGCCAGGACTTGGTTCATCAACCGCGAGCCCCACACAACTAACTGGACTACCTTAAAACAGCAGTTCCGACAGTACTTCGCCGACCTGGCAGTTCGGACTGAGATCGCGAAGACCAAGCTCGCTTCACGCCTTCAAGGTCCTGATGAGTCATGTGCGTTTTACATAGAGGCCATACTTGCACTCTGCCGGCGTATTAGTCCCACCATGGCGGAACCTGAACGAGTACACCACGTCTTGAAAGGAATCAATTCTACGGCGTATAACATCCTAGTTGCTCAGAATCCTTCAACTGTTGATTCCATTATTACAACCTGCCAACGCATCGACCAGCTGCAGTCCTCCCGATTGCAGCCCGCCAACGCTACTGGCCCGACCTATGCTGATCTCGACCTGCGGGCACTTATTCGAGCCATCATCCGCGAGGAGCTCCAGGCCCTCAAGCCTGTCTGTCGACACGGTTGCGATCACTCTTCCGAAACATCCAATGACGCCGGCCTCCGCAGCATCATCAAAGAACAGCTGGACACAATCACCGAACCTATGACATCTGGCCCTTCGACACCCGGCTCAGTACCGACTTACGCGCACGTCGCAGCATCCCCCCCTCCTTTAGTTCCCCCGCCTCGACCGGCACCAACCTACAATCACGTCAATGCAATAGCGACGGCTCAACCTGCACCACCCTATTACGTACCTTGGCGCCCCTCCCGACCAATTTGCTATTACTGTGGCATTAGAGGACATATATCCCGCGTCTGACGTCGCCGCCTCCAGAACGAGCGCCGTGGTTACGATACCTTTGAAACTAACATCCCTTCGACGTCATATTATCAACGCCGGTTTATTCCAAGCCCACCTCGAAGATCATCCCCTCCTCCAGAATCCTCGTCTGAGCCTCGTGGAACCCATGCATACCGACGTCGGTCCCTATCCCCATACCACCGCTCAGTTTCCCCTCTCCGATCCGCAACAACTATTTCTGTCCGCCATCCGGAAAACTAAGCGTTGCAGTTTCCGGAGGTCAAACTGCACTCTGCGAACTTACCAAAAGTTCTCCAGATCGCCCGAATAATGTGATTTCTGTTTTCGCTGAAGGATTACCGGTCGAAGCATTAATTGATACAGGAACTGCAATTTCTGTCATTCACGCTGATTTGTTCTACCGTTTGCGAAAAGTGACGACACCATATGATGGTCCTGAACTCCGTGGAGCCAATGACTTCCCTTTGCGCCCTTTAGCAAAGTGCACTGTACGAATTGTTATTGACGGCGTTCGCCATCATGTGCAGTTTGTTGTGCTCTCACCATGTGCGCATCTGATGATTTTAGGATGGGATTTTTTGTCAGCCGCTTCAGCGTTAATTTCTTGTGGCGACCATGTTATCCATATGACAGACAGCGATTTTTCATCTGAAGTTTCTGAACGACATCATCCCCTCGTTGCCGCCGCTGATACTGTTTTTCCTCCTCAGTGCGAAAAACTGCTTACCGTTGTTTCTGACCACATCACTGACGGGGACGTACTCATCGCACCATCTTATCGACATCTTGCACGCGGTATCGCCTTCACGTCTAGTCTTGTGAGGTTCTGCAACGGCTCAGCGACAGTAGCGGCCACTAACACTTCACGTGAATCACTCGTGCTCCCAAAAGGAACTTCGCTCCCCTGCATGGTGGATGTTCAACCTTTGTCCTTGATGGTGCTCACCGCCCCTCTGCCTCAGCGCCGTGTTTCGCCAGACGTCTCTCTTTCTGTTCTCACAAAGACTATTAATCCTGACTCACGCCGAACCAACGCCAAGAACTGCTCACATTGCTTCGACACCACCAAGCCATTTTTGATGCCCCTTCCCCACTACTGGGACGGACTAGTGTTGCGCACCATCGCATCATTACTGAAGGTAACTCTATCGTTCGCCGACGGCCTTATCGGGTTTCCCTCTCTGAACGAAAAGTAATTGAATAAAATGTAAATGACATGCTCCATCGCAATATTATTCGTCCCTCGACAAGCCCATGGTCCTCCCCAGTAGTGTTAGTTAAAAAAAACGACGGCTCGGTATGCTTTTGTGTTGATTACCGGGCACTCAACAAAACTACCCGCAAAGATGTATACCCAATGCCAACAATTGATGACGCTCTTCGCTCTCTCCAAAGCGCCGAATATTTCTCGACTTTGGACCTTCGCTCAGGTTATTGGCAAATACCTATGCACGAGGACGATAAAGAAAAAACCGCTTTCTAAACTCCCGATGGCCTTTACGAATTTAATGTTATGCCTTTCGGACTTTGTAACGCACCAGCGACATTTGAAAGAATGATCGATACTGTGCTTCGTGGCCTAAAATGGAGAACCTGTTTATGTTACTTGGATGACCTTGTCATCTTTTCGTCAACGTTTAACGACCATCTCACGCGCCTGAATGAGGTCCTCACGTATCTTGCTTCACCGGGCCTTCAGCTCAACACCAAGAAGTGCCACTTTGCACAGAAGGAAATTAAAATATTGGGACATCTAGTCAGCCATGACGGCATTCGTCCAGACCCTGAAAAAAATCATCGCGGTCTTGCACTTTGCTCGTCCACAACGGATTACAGAATTGCGCAGTTTTCTCGGCCTGGCGTCTTATTTCCGGCGTTTTATAAGGCATTTTGCAAGTATTGCTGCTCCACTTCATGAACTACTTAAAGCACGCAGCCCTTTCGTGTGGACTGAAGAGTGCGAAGCCGCTTTTAATAATCTGAAGCACGCCCTCACATCAGACCCTGTTCTTGGCCACTTCAGTGACAGCGCTCCAACCATCCTGCACACTGATGCCAGTGGTTTCGGTCTTGGAGCTGTACTCCTGCAGCGCGATGCATCTTCGCGTGAGAAAGTGATTGCCTTCGCCAGTCGGACTATGACTCCAGCTAAGAAAAACTACACCATTACCGAGCAGGAGTGCCTTGCCGTCGTCTGGGCTGTCCAAAAATTTCGCCCTTACCTATATGGTTGGCATTTCACAGTTGTGACCGATCACCATGCTCTTTGCTGGTTATCTTCGCTCAAAAATTTGACAGGCCGACTTGGCCGTTGGATTCTACGCCTGCAAGAATACAATTTCGACGTCACTTATAAATCGGGTCACCCAACACCAAGAAGCCGACGCTCTTTCTCGCTGTCTACTTTCGGAATCGGCTTGCTGTTTTTCTTCCCAATGCATTTCCACCTATGACCAGAGCTGACCATCTCTCTCCCCGACGTATATCACAACAGTTTCATTTGATGACTCTGAAAACAAACACGCTCTCCGCTCACAGCAATTAGCCGATGTCTACTGCCGACCCATCACCGACCGCCTTATTGGCGCTTCGGACCCACCCAATGCTCGGCTTCGCCGACAACTTCGCAATTTTAAGCTCGAAGATGGCATCCTACTCCGCTTCGTGTATTGCCCTGATGGAACTCGCTGGATCCCAGTCGTGCCGCGTGTGCTTCGCCCACGCATATTGGCGGCTCTCCACGATGACGCTACTGCAGGTCACCTTGGTGTTGACAAAACCTACGACCGCGTGAAAAAACGATTCTTTTGGCCTGGCCTATCTTCCTGCGTTGCCAAATACGTCGCATCCTGCCCTCTGTGCCAACGTCGCAAACGGCCGACGTCTTCGCCCGCTGGCCTTCTACAACCTGTTCCCTGTCCCGCCACGCCATTCAGCGTAGTCGGCATCGACTTATATGGTCCCCTACCTCTCTCCGATGGGGGTAACCATTGGATTATAACAGCTGTCGACCACCTTACACGCTACGCTGAGACAGCACCCTTACCGACCGGTTCCGCTCAAGAAGTAGCAAATTTCTTTTTGCGATCAATTGTATTGCGTCATGGCGCTCCTCGAGTGCTCCTAAGTGACCGCGGGACGGCCTTCTTACCGGCAGTCGTTGCCGAAGTTCTTCACGCGTCATCCACCCTTCATAAGACAACCTCAAGCTACCATCCCCAGACTAACGGGCTGACTGAGCGATTTCACCGCACCTTATCGGATATGATCTCCATGTACATCACACCGGATCATCGAAATTGGGACACTATTGTACCATTCGTCACTTTCGCCTATAACACAGCAGTACAGCGGACTACCGATTATTCTCCATTTTTCCTCGTTTATGGCCGTCCTCCCCCTACAATTCTCGACGCTTCCTTCTTCTCTACGCCCGACTACTCCACATCGGTACCTACCCAGTTCTTATCTCGTGTGGCCAGATGCCGTCATCTTGCCCGCCTCAACACAGCAGCGTGCCAGGAAGACCGCAAGAGTCGCTACGATTCTACGCATCGCGTGGTCTCTTATCGTCCCGGTGACGAAGTACTGCTTTATACACCACTGCGCACCCCTGGCCTTAGTGACAAATTCCACCACCGCTACCTTGGTCCGTACGACATCATCAGCCAAACTTCTCCAGTTAACTACAAAGTCACGCCTGTTGATCCCCAGCCGATCGACGCCACCGTGGAACTGAAATTGTTCATGTTTCTCGCTTGAAACCGTTTGTGAGCCGCGGTACATCGGTTAATTAGGAGCGGCCAGGCTGGCCGCTTCCGACCCCCCTGGCAGATTGTGTGAGCCTTCTGTGGACCTTCTTTCATTTGTACATGCCATGATCTTCTTCTTTTATTTGTACATACCATCATTATCGTCCCGCGGCGCCGGCTCCGGCGCGCCTGGGTTCGTGATCGGATGAAAACGCTAGACAAGACTTTGCTGTCCTTGCAGTCACGACCTCGCCATCTCGACCTAGCCTTCTTTCACAATATATTATTATTATTATTATTATTATTATTATTATTATTATTATTATTATTATTATTATTATTATTATTATTATTATTATTATTATTATTATTATTATTATTATTATTATTATTATTAAAGAGTTTAAAGGAGCGAACATTTGGGTTTTTTCCCTTTTTATGCTTATACTGTTGGCATTGAGAGGAATTATTAGTCTTATGGCGATTATCGGGTTAAAGAACATTAAATGCAACGCGGAAGAAAAAAACCACACGCCGATCGTCGGAGTCGAACCCACCACCTCCGAATGTCGCGTCCGGTACTCTTCCAACTATTACATCGACGGCTGTCCAACGAAAATGTCTGATTATCTCATCGCAGCCACTATTCTGAAATGCAGGGATGTCGGCCATCCCCGTCTTGAAAGCGTATTAATTGTTTTGTAAAGAAACCCAGAGCCACAGACGACAAAACAGTGCTGCTTCACTACGCGCACTGCAGTGGGTAGGACGAACGTCCAGGGCACGGAAAACTGCCTGGAGGTGGTGGCTCCAAATATCACCCATCTTACAGGCTGCCATTGCGAGCTCGAGTGTCAAAGAGCGAAGCCTCCACTCTTCGCCAACTCACGATACAGGCACACTTCAATTCCGTCGTTGTCAGAGCGGGCAATCTCGTGGTCAAGAGGGTCATGGGAAGCCTAGTTGTCATGGTGATTGCCGAAGTGACCTGGCTGGCAGTCATTAAAAAATGATGCATATGATCTTTAATTAGGGGCTTGTGGGTCTCTGCAACGAGTTGTTTATGTTATTGATTGCATATTACACATTGAATACATTGCAGGACTGCTTTAGAATCAGTGAAAACTGGCCTGTGACGTGAAGGCTTCTGGATCATACATTATATAGTAAGGCTGCTAGGTCCACAACATTTGAATATTACTCCTTTATGACACAAGCCTCATTACAACAACTTTATTTTATTTTTAAGCTATAATAAGCTGCGGCCTACTTACTGATGGAACTCTTCGGTAGCTCTCGAAATTCCGTGGCAGCCACATACGTTTATCTTGTTCACGATTCGTTGCTTCTGCCAAAGTCTGCATTGAACCATCTTAAAAGGAAATATGTATTCATATACAGATGTTTTTACTTTCTTATTTTCCACTAATTATAAAAAAATGAGTCTATCTGCTACGTAAAATGTGGTTGCGCATTGATCAATTCCTTAACAATAATCACGCTAACAGTCTCTGAAAGCGAAATAATCACGAAGTGTTTTGGTGTATTATTGTATTTCTTGATTGATTAATTAGGAGATACACTGCTCATGTCAGCAACATAGTTTCAATCTTGTTTATCCTTCCCCTTCTCCAGTGTAGAGCAGCAGGCCAGATTTTATTCATTTCGGCCAACCTGTCTACATTTCCTGTCAATAAAACCCATCTTTTCAAAGTTTGCGTGCACCCTTCTTCAAAGGCCACATCAATTTCTATGAGCATGTTTCTAGTTTCTCATTTTCCTGTCACTGTAAGAAAAATTGATTATCTCGGTTTCGGGAGGGCGCTGTGGTCGCAAACGGGAGGGGACGTGCTTCTCATCGGCCCCTGCTATTATGCCAATTAACGCAGTGTTAATTTACAGTTACCGCGATATATTTGGTACCAAAGTGTGCGCGAAGGTGCGGGGCATCGACCGGTACCAGTTTTGACCAAGCGGTACGTGATTCTCCCGATTTACGAGGACTTTTCTCTGGTGCGGTGCGGACTTTTCTCTAAGCCTAACGTCGGCCTACCACGAGTACGGTCACCGGTGGCGACGGGCCCGGCCGCTAGGCCTAACCCGGCGACGAGTACGACCAAGATGGCACCGAAATGGAAGTGGTCATGTCGGTGGGAGACAACATGACGTCAGCCTTGAGCATCGGCAGTCTCGGCGGGCGTACGTGCATTGAAGTTCAAGGAGAGGACATTACACCGGAAGAATTCGAAGGCTGGTCGGCCTCCGGCAAGCGCGTCAAGCAGATCATGGCCGGCAAGGAAAACAGTGAGTCCGCCGCCATTACTCGCCAGTCTAGACCCAAGACTAGGGCCAGCTTTGCGAAGAGAGTTGCAGCCTCGGTAACGAAAGCGGCGAGGATGCCGATGGACATGCCGAAGGAAGACACTAAGATAGTCATGAGACCACGGGGAGGTCTCAACGTAGCGAGAACTGAGGTTTCAATAATTATGTCGGCCGTCATGACGGCGGCTCGAGTAACGAAGGATTAAGCCAAAGCAGACACCATCTGCACGAATGTGCAGCAAAACATCATCGTGGTCAGCACCCCGGACGAGAGGCGTGCCACGCTGTACTCTAAGGTCAAAACCCTTAACGTAGGAGACAGGACATATGAAGTCAGCGCCTACAGAACGGCGCCGGACGGCACGGTCAAGGGAGTCATCCGAGGCATAGCCGTAGACGACACCCCGGAGGAGATAGCCGAAAACATCGTGAACCCGTGCAACCCCCTAGCGGTAGAGGCGCACAGAATCGGCAATACAACCACGGTGATAGTACTCTTCGCAGGAGAGAAAGTACCGAACTACGTCAAGTATGGCTCGATATTAGTCAGGTGCGGGCTTTACCGCAAGCACTTTGACGTGTGCAGGCAATGCGGCAAGATCGGCCATAGAAGAGACGTATGCCCGAATCCCAACACCAGAGTATGCTTCGGCTGCGGAATCGCGAACCCCAGCGAGGATCACAAACGCGAATGCAAGCCCAAGTGCAGGCTCTGCGGGGGACAGCATCCAACGGGCGAGAGGGAATGCAAGAACAAGTACAAGATGCCGTATGTGCTCAAAAAACGGCAATGGGAACGCAAGATGGAAGCCAGGCAGCAACAACTGGATCCGAAAAGCTTTCCGCCGCTGCGAGAGCCGTCTGCCGAGAGACCCCGCGGAGATTCGAGGCAGCGCGACAGCAGCCGCAAGAGGGACAAAAGCGAGGGAGGCAGGAGCGCCAGCCGCCACAGACCGTCGCAATCGGGGGAAAGAGTCGCCTGGGCCGAAACAGTCAAGGCAAACATGGCAGAGAAGAGACAACCACCGGCGCAAAACGTCACGAAGAAGTTCCAAGAAGAGAACGGGGTGGTAATAAAAGCCCTAAGAGACGAGAACGAGAAGCTAAAGCAGAGAATCGCCGAACAGGACGCAACCATCAAGGAAATCAACGCGAAGCTAACGACATTAATTGCGATGCAGCAAAAGCAGCAGCTGCTGCCGAAGCCCGCACAAGAGAGGAAACAAGAAGAGATAACCGAGAACAAACCAGAGGTCGAGGTGGACCCGAGAGCCACGAAAGCGGTGGGACAGGCTCCCAAGAGGAGAGCCATAGAGGGCGCCAAGGAACGAAAGACAATGGAGAGAATCGAAAAACAGGACGACAGACTCGACCGTCTCGAGGCGATCAGCAAGGTAACCAACAAAAGCCTTACTTCGCTCGCGCAAACGGTTCAGCAGATGACAACGAACATACAGAGCACAATCCAGAACATGATGGCGCAAACGCAAGCACAGCTACAGACGCAGATACAGGCACAAATACAAGGTATGGAACCACAGATCACCGCCAAACTGCAGCAATCATGGACGGGACAGCACGTACAGCAACATCCACACCACCAGTGAGAGACCTCTTGGTCTGGCACTGGAACTGCAACAGCTTTACCGGCAAGAGAGCGGTGCTGCAGCAACACTTGCAGCAACTAACGAGGAAACCAGACGTCATAATGATTCAAGAAACACACAGCGAAGAGACGCCGAGACTGCCGGGTTACCGATCGCCCGACAGCCCGCCGAGCAAAAGGGACACGTCCAAGGGCAAGGGCAGAGGGGTCTGCACCTTTGTTAGGAAAGGGATCACCTTCGTGGAACACGAAATGATCGGCAGAAGTGTCATCGAACACTGCACGGTGGAAGTAATCACGGGCAAGAAGAGGAAGGAGAGCACTTTCCTGGTGAACGTCTACAGCAATCCGTCCCACGGACAACAGAAATTCAAGGCACTGCTCCACAAGGCAACTTCAGTCGCGGGGAGCAATATGCTCGTAGTGTGCGGAGACTTTAACGCTCCGAGCCAAGACTGGGGCTACCACAGAACGACGGTCAAGGGGAGAGAGCTGATGCAAGACGCTACCGACATCGGACTGAACCTAATCACGGATCCGGCCTTTCCCACCAGGATCGGCACATCTGTTACGAGAGACACAACTCCGGACCTTACCTTCGTCAAAACTGACGGAGGATCAAGAGAAGCGAAATGGAGAAACACGGACCAAGAGCTGGGCAGCGATCACTACATCGTGGAGGTCGTCGTACCGCTCGAAGGCCAAGGCAACACCGGCATAAGGAAGCATCGCATTACGGACTGGGACGCCTTTCGAAAGGCGCTATCCGCGGTGCAAGTGGACATTACGGACATCGAGCAATGAGCGGCCAACGTCGTTGAGACGACGGAAGGAGCCACCAAAGAGCTAGAGACGGACGAACGGATAGACAAGATGGACAGTCGGCTGGCCCACCTGATAGAAGCCAAGCAGTCCATAAAGGCGAGGTGACAGAAGCGACGAACCAACCGAAGTCTAAGGAAGAAGATCGCCGAGCTCAACAGGCAGATCGAGGTCCACTGCGGGGTGCTATGCACCCAACAGTGGAACGAGGCCTGCAACGAAGCCGACGGACCAACCAACCTTGAACCAACATGTTTGGTTCATGGCCCCTTTTCCCAAGCATTTCACCCCAGAAGAGCCGAGCACCAGGCCGGGGGAAATCTTGTACCCATTGGAAACCGGTGGGTACCCGGCGGTACTGGGGATCGAACCCCGTACCTCCCGAATGCGAGGCGGATGCTCTACCACAAGGCCACCGCTTCGGTTAAAAAAAAGGGGCCACATAATGGGCCGTTGCCGCGCAAGGCGGACTTATTGTTGTCCGATGGCGGAACGAATCACTGCCACATCGGCGCAACTATTTGGGCCGTGGCACCTTTTCCCAAGCATTTCACCCCAGAAGAGCCGAGCACCAGGCCGGGGGAAAGCTTGTACCCATTGAAAAACCGGTGGGTAACCGGCGGCACTAGGGATCGAACCCGGTACCTCCCGAATGCGAGGCGGATGCTCTACCACAAGGCCACCGCTTCGGTACCCCTTTTCCCAAGCATTTCACCCCAGAAGAGCCGAGCACCAGGCCGGGGGAAAGCTTGTACCCATTTAAAAACCGGTGGGTAACCGGCGGCACCAGGGATCGAACCCGGTACCTCCCGAATGCGAGGCGGATGCTCTACCACAAGGCCACCGCTTCGGTTGCATCACCGCCACACCGGCGCAACCACCTGGGCCGTGACCCCTTTTCCCAAGCATTTCACCCCAGAAGAGCCGAGCACCAGGCCGGGGGAAAGCTTGTACCCATTTAAAAACCGGTGGGTACCCGGCGGCACCAGGGATCGAACCCGGTACCTCCCGAATGCGAGGCGGATGCTCTACCACAAGGCCACAAGGGCAAGACGTGTAACATGCTGCGGCACCTCCTCGACGAAACCAAGACCAAGGGCCACCAACACAACAACCTGGCTAGGATCCTACACAAGGCAATCTGCGAACACGGGGAAGACGAGGTCAAGCGGCGCTTGGACGCCAAGTACCTGCCGACCACCCCCACGGAAAGACACCCGGATTACCAAGGCAAAGAGAACGAGACGCTAGATCGCAACATCCAGACATGGGAAGTCAGAGTTGCCTTGCAGGATCTCAATGGAAGGTCTGCCGCGGGTCCCGATCGAGTGACCAACAGAGCGCTCAAGAACCTCAACGAAGCGGTCATCGAAACGCTCACGAACTTCTACAACAAGTGCTGGCAAGAAGGAAGGCTACCCAAGCAATGGAAAGCAGCCAAGACGATCCTCATCCCCAAGCCTGGCAGGCCGCCCAACATAGAGAACCTCAGGCCGATCTCGCTCACTTCGTGCGTGGGAAAGGTCCTCGAGCACGTTCTCATGAACAGGTGGCAGCGTTTCCTGGAAGAATCGGAGTTTTACCCAAATTCCATCATCGGGTTTCGGAACAAACTCGGGGCGCAAGACGCCATGATCTTACTGAAGAACGAGATCATCGACGATACGACGGGCACCAAGGACAACAGAGCCGTACTCGGGCTGGACTTGCAGAGCGCCTTTGATAAAGTGAGGCACTCGGCTATCCTGGCCCAAGTATCCAGGCTAAACATGGGCAGGAGGACATACCAGTACATCAAAGACTTCCTGACGGAACGGACCACCGAAATCTCTGCGGAAGACCTGCAGCTCGAAGAGAAGAAGCTGGGCAGCATCGGAACTCCGCAGGGGTCGGTAATCTCCCCGCTACTCTTCAACCTCGTGATGATCGGGGTGGCCACCCGGCTAGAAAGAGTAGCAGGAGTCCGGCACACCATCTACGCCGACGACGTTACGCTATGGGTACCGGGAGGAAGCGACGGACACATCGAGACAACGCTGCAAGAAGCGGTCAACGCCATCGAGGAGCAGCTGGACGGGTCTGGACTCGTTTGCTCTCCGGCCAAGTCAGAACTGCTGGTGATTCCCCCGAAAGGATCGGGCAGGAAAAGAAAGAATATGGAAGTCAAGTACGAGCGTCCCAAGATCACGGTCAAGACGGCGGGAGGACAAGTAATACTGGAGGTCGAGAAGATTCGAGTACTCGGGCTGCTCATCCAGCGAAACCGAGCCAACGGTGAAACGGTCAACAAGCTCGCGGGCAAAGCGGCTGCGGCAATGAGACTCATCAAGAGGGTGTCCAACAGAAAAGCGGGGATGAAGGAGGAGAGCCTGACTAGGCTCGTTCAATCCTTCGCAGTTAGCCACATAACGTACGTGGCCGCCTTCCACAACTGGAGGCCGAGTGAACGTAACAAGATAGACGCCACCATACGCAAGGCGTATAAAGCGGCACTCGGTCTCCTCGGGGGCACGAGCACCGAAAAATTCGTGGCGCTGGGAGTCCACAACACGCTGGACGAAATAGCCGAAGCACAGAGAACGGCGCAACTCGAGCGTCTCTCTGAAACGAGAACCGGAAGACAGATACTGCGGGACCTTGGCCTCGAACCGAGGGAAGGCAAGCAGCAGAAAGATGTACCTATACCAGATAGCATCAACAGAAAGCTCAGGGTCTTCCCGATCCCGAAGAACGTGAACCCCGAGCACAACAGGGAGCGGAGGTTGGCGAGGGCCAGGGCTCTCGTAGACCTCCACGCCAGAGAAGAAGGCGCCGCCTACGTGGACGCGGCGGAGTATCGAGGGAACACCAACGCATACGCGGCGGTGGTTGTCGGGGCATTGACGGGTGCAACGAAGACCGCGGTGAGCGTCCGGACTCCAGAAGCGCACCGGGCGGAGGAGGTGGCCATCGCCTTGGCCGTTTCCGACCCCGGATGCACTACAGTGTTGTGTGACTCTAGAACGGCAATGAAGAACTACGCCAAGGGTAGGGTATGTAGTGAGGCCGCGCGCATACTGCGCAAGGCCGAAGACATCGGACGCAAAAGTCCTGTGGTGATCAAGTGGTTTCCGGCCCACATGGGCAGTGACGTGTCGGAACGCGGAAACGTGAACCACAACGAGACGGCCAACTCGGCCGCGCGAGGACTAACCAACCGCGCGGCTGCAAGCACGGCCGACTCGGAGTCTTGGTCGCGGCGCAGTGCCAAGGACAAGATGACCACCTTCAACGAAATAATGAAATGGTACAGACTGAAAGAACAGACTATGCCGCCACCTCACCCGGGGCTTACCCGGAAGGAGGCAGTGTTATACAGACAGTTACAGACGGGGTCCCTGCTCACCCCGGTGCTAGCTAAGCACATGTGTCCGAGTGTGCACGCGAGCGACATGTGTAGACTGTGCGCGAAGGAGAGAGCCACCGCGGCTCACATCCTTTGGGACTGTAGCGTAAATCCGCGCGAAGCCAGCGAGAAGACGACGATCCCGCCGCAGCTAGAGGCTGCGACGAGGAGCTGTGATCAAGAGACACAACTCAAGGCCGTCCAGCAGGTCTCGGCAGCTCTAGAGAGGCAGCGACCGAGCGAAACCGAGGAGAGGGGGGGCAGCACCCCCAAGAAGGGGGCGGCGGCCCTCTCGAACCCGCGGAAGTAGCGAGGGACGTAACAAGACCTCAAGGAGCACAACGCACGAGACTGACGTAGTGGCCGCGTCACGGTAAAAGCTTGTCCTCCCTGCTTGGAGGGAGCCTCCGATTCTGCAGGCATTTTAAATAAAAGTTTTTCTCTCTCTCTCTATCTCGGTTTCCGAATATCTGGCGTCGCATCGATCAGTTCCTTAACAATAATAAAGCCTGAGCTCGTTAAAACGATAGAACTATCCTTCTGGTGATAATTTTACGTCTTGTTAGATGACGTAGGTTTAAATAAACAGAAGGAAAAAAGGGGCTCGTCATTCTGAGGCTTGTCATAAAAAAAACAGCAGAATATTGCGAAGAAAAAAATGTTCAGAGAAAATGTTCCATGATATTCTCGTCTGACGTACCACAGTGATGACGCAGTTGCAGACAATATTTATGCAATGGAATGCAGCCAAGTAAAGTTCACATAAAAAATTCCTCCCCTAGTTCCTTTCAGTCAGTCCACCAGCAAGTATGAAGACTACTCTTATTCTGTTTGTGCTAGTCTTGAAGGCGAAAGTGCACGGTATGTCCTCAATATGCATTTGCTGTGCCTATTTTATTTACCGTAGTTCTTAATAATTCTGCGCATCGAACATGCAAATTTAGAGCTGTTACTTCGATGACATGATAATGAAGAGCATTCGCTATAAATTTTGTATTGATCCAGCTAGGTTGTTGACCTTATTTCCGCCCTCGTGAGACTGCATTCGTATGTTCGGAACCCTACTTTTTTTAGCCACCTACGTTCAATAATTTTGGGAGTCTAAAAAATTAATAAAGAACGCACAAGTGATGTGTGAAATTAGTCGCCCTTCTTACGTTACGCTCAGTGCATATAGCTCGTTCGACCAAAAAATGCGGCCGTTTCTGGAAACCAAAAAAGAAAAAACGGTGTTGGAGCAAACGCGCACATGACTGAATCAAAATTGTGACGCAGCGGTCATTTCTGCAGAATTGATGGTAATGTTTCGCCATTTCACCGGTCATCTAGCATCATCTACCTGTCAAGTTGAACTATAGTTTGCAATAGTTACTGAAAACAATGCCATATGTACCTCTGAGATCATAGGCACCCATTAAGAAGTGAGATACTGCCCCTTTCGTCCCAAAGCAAAAATTATTCTCGGCTAAACGAAAACGCTCTGTTTAGCGCGCTGAGACAGGTAATGCGCGTTCTTTTCGACAAAATGAGCTTTAAAAAAAACAAATCTCAATATGTTCGCCGATTGAAAAGGCGGTGTGAAATGTACTGCACGAAAAGCGTTTGACTCAATCTAAACTGAGCAGTCATGCAGGAATTGCGAAATCCGGGTGTGCAGGTGTGCAGGAAATATATGTGAATATACTGGAAGATATCTATAGTGGCTACACAGCAGCAAATATCCTCTTAGAGACAGTTGTAAAATTTCAGTAAGGAAACATGTTAATGAAAATGGATACGTTCTTTGTAGTACTCGGTTCACAACCTGTTTAGACAAAGAATTTAGAGGGCTGCTTTGGGACACTAAGGGAGAAGTGTTAATAAAGGGTATGCCAGTAACCTGAGTTTTCCGGATAATATTGCCGTGGCGACTACATCATGTAATAGGTTACAAAAATTATTCATAATCTAAACAGGCAAAGCAGAACAAGTTAAAAGGTTATTGCACACAAGACAGAATTAATGTTCAGCGGACATTTTTCCCACTGAAGAAACACAGAAATAGAGGCGACGATCTTCGGGCACGCGCTGCAGCCTGGATCTTTGGTGATGCACACAGCCGTAGCGGAAACAAAAAGCAAAAACGCTGCACTTCATTACACCTCTTATTAGTCCATGCGGAGAAAACAATAATGTTGTCAAAAGCCCGCGATCACTATTGCTGAACTTTGCTTTCAAACTTACCGTTGCAGTCTTTTGTGCACTCATCCATAGAAGAAAAATACTTTGCTTTAGCGTTTTCATTGCAAATTTCGCCTACGCAGCATTTTCCGGACCTGCTGTCATAATGAAAGATATCTCCTTTGAGGCGCTGTTCGTCGGCACCACACTCATCATCCGCTCTGTAAACGTTCTCGCACTTGCTGTCTGTGCCTAGGGCTGAACGAAACGTGGCATTTTCCAGTTTTATTATCATTCTTATGTTTGAATCAATATTTTATTGTTCAGAAGCTTTGCCTAAAGAAGCAAAATTCATTCAATCTCCTCCTAGGAGATCGTGAAGGATCGATAGTGACTGACCTACACTCATTTTGCTTCCCTTGAACATCGCCTGCCGTGGATATGTAAATAAGCGTTCTCTCAGTAATATATATTAGTTTGAAATAAAAGCAGCTGCACGTGCTTTTCTTCGTCAGTGGAGCGTTATAAAGCGGGTGAACGAACGTGCCTTTTATAGAAAGTACTATTTGCTCTTCCCAGTCATTTTTCTTCGCAAGCGAACCGAAGCCATCAAGAAGGCCCAAGCACCTGCGTCGGTACGCATAGAAAAGTAAGAGACGCCTGTTTTCCATAATCGTAATATTAAAAGGGTGGATTTATAGAAGCCAGCGATATATTTAGCACTACAAAGTCACGGCGAAAACAGATGATTTGCAGTATTGGCTTTTATTAGGCGGACGTCTATTCTGAAACTTTGTGTCAGCTGGTCTATGTTGAAGCAGTGTCGCGTGATTTGAACTGAATAGAAGTAGTATCCAGGGATAGCTAAAAGTAGGGGTATTATAAGAGAAAATTAAAATTAGCTATAGAGCGCCCCTTTCTCATTGTCACAGTATCGTATATTCAGATTCAGATATTCAGATATTCTTTATTTCTCTTTCAAAAAATGAAGAAGGAACTGCGACAAAAGGCGGTTAGGCCTGACAGGGTCACAGTTCCCCATACAGTTCACAGCGGCGCGACACGGAAAACAAACGATAACAAAACATTACAGCAAACGTGGTAATTAATCATACTGGAGTAAAACCTAAAAAAAAAAGGAACAGTGCACACTGTACACTCAAAAAGAAACAACAGCATATGGCACACAAAACACGGAAAGGAAAAAAAAAATTGTACAGTAACATAACATGATGAAAATTTGCATTCATAAACAAGGTATGCTATTTTCTTCTGTTAGTTCGTTTTAGGTCTTCACCCTGTCTACTATGAAGAATAGAGGGCGCAAGTTGAACATTTTCGTGGGTTGCTGCTGCACCTTCCTGAAAGAATAGCTACAGATCCTCAGAGAATGAAGTCAAGGGAATTAGAAGAAAAAGCTGCTAACTCATTCTGCCTAGTCTTTTAGGGAATTGTGCAGCTTAAATTGAAGAAAGCATTTCGGATTGAAGTCAGAGAAGTGAAGCCTTCGATGAAGCGCACATTCCACGCTTGGGCTGGGTTAAGGCGCAACCATCTTGAAAATATATTTGTTACCAGCTTGAAAGGACTGACTGTCTACGTAATTTGCAGAGAGAGACAACGGGCTACAGAGAGCAAATGAATGTAGACGGTTCTAGAACTTTGCCGGTGTCAAGAAAAAAAGAAACATGTGTGCATGCACATTCAGATGCTTTGGTTTTCTTCGTTCATGTTCCAACTTAAAAAACAAACAAAGGGAGCCCAAGGGGCAGGCCGAGCGGAACTCTTCAACATGCAATGACCATTAGTGACGACAGATGGACAGCTGTTGGATTGGGCGGGTGACCAATTTTAAATTTCACTAGTGAACGTATGCTTTCATTCCATAGTTCGGATGTAAGGAAAAATAATGTAATTAATATAAAATGTAATGTAATGATGTAAGTGCCAAGTCAGGCAATCAACATGTCAACTGTTTATCGCAAGGTCCCCGTTTTCGAGTGGTTCATTAAGGTTTTCACCTTGAGATCCCTTTCCCTCCAGAAAGCACCGCCAACAAGGTAGACACGGTGTCCAATACACCTGGCCGCTCTTTCTCCTAAACTGAAACTTTCAGTGTGGGCAAGTGATGTTTTGAGCAGGTGCGCAGCAAAACAAATGAAGAATTCGCTTCGAATTTTAAATTTTTGGCATTATTTTTATCACTATTCACTCGTTTTTGTGATGGATGGTTCTCACGGAATATGCAGTGCACATAGAGAGATGCGACATTTCCTTTATATACAATCGGCAAGAGTTGTAAGCGATTTGTGCTTCTGCTGGTCTCTTCCCGTCTCGAAATACGCAGCTTTCCCAACAAAGGAGCCCCATCATTTCATTATCTAAATCATGAGCCAGGGTGGTAAGAAAGATAGCGTTGTTTGCACTGACTCATTGTTCTCACCTTAAGCAAGAGCCTAAATGAGGATAAACGAAGAAGAATAGGAGAAATTATTTTAGGCTTCATTTTCAAAGCTTTCAGCTTTTTGCGATTACTATAGTTCATCGTTTCCGAATTTCGCTAAAATGGCATCACAAGAAAACAAGTCTGAAAGGCCGAGGAATGCATAAAGCTACTTATTGCTCAATGTGTATTGCTCACTGTCGAAGAAACCCTCGGCCTGCAGTCTGGGCTGACAAGAAATAAAAAAAGGAGACAGTAAAAGCAGAAAAATCTCAGTTGTTAAGGACAGGTCGGGTTTCCGGCTGTAGGGCTGCAAAAAAAAAAAAAAAAAAAAAAAGAAAACTCGGCTTGGTGCGGAGAAAGAAATAAGACGACAAAAAAAAAACGTTATTTTCGCACAAATGTTGTTTATGTAGAAATATATACCGGAGTACAAGTTTGATTTTCATGCGTGCTTGGTATATAAATTCTGAACCAATAGTTTTTGCAATGAACTGGGCTGTGTGGTCAAGCTCATGTAAAATATACAAACGTTTCAACAAAGCTGATCACGAGCACATCAGTTTCGCTACGAGGGCGCTAAATATATATGGCCATGAAATTCTATGAGTTAGCTTAAAATAGAAACAAGTTCAGAAAACGGCATGAAGAGTTGCTCTATGAGCGTGATTTGGACTGAAGTTTACGCATAAATAACATGTAAATATTTAGATTTTCTTGCGAAAGCAGAAAAGGCAGCTTGAGACATGGCGTGGTACAGGGTTATTTGCGAATTTTATCAGACCTACAATGCATTGTATCATGCTTATACCTCTGCTCTCGGGGTCTAAGCCCCCCAGCGACACCGTATGCTACTGGGGGAAAAAAATTTGAGCTTATGGATGCTGGGCCACATATATCCCTTTAACCTAATGTACATTTTTCTCCCACTCCATCAGAGGACAAGGCAAAAATTCTGTACTATCATTACTGAAAAAAACAAAAGCCTTTGCTACAAGTAATAGCCTATAGTAAGAAGTTTTGACGCCCAGAGACAGACGAAAGCGAAATGTGAGCGCAGCTTATAATTTTTCTAAATGTTCATGGTATTCCAAATGTCGAACAAAAAAAATGCGTGAAGATCGCTGAATTCATCTTCGGACATTGCATATTTAGGTAACGACGCCATCGCTAGCATTTCTTTACCCTAAATGCAGACGGACTTTGTGTATTACCTGATGCCGATCCCTCAAATGTGTGTTTGGCAGCAATTTCTGGCGCAGCAACTTGATTTCACGAATATGCGTTGCTGAAAAGGCAATTGAACAAAAGCTGAAATCCTCATTTTTTTTTTTATAGCGACCAATATGTTGTTGTTGTTGTTGTTGTGGCTGTAGGAAGAAAGAGGGAAAAATGCACGGGCCTGCTACTGGCTCTGAAGCTGAGCCACCTCCGCTGCCTTGTGCGGACAGACGGGAAAATAGAAAAGAAAAAAGAAGAGGGAGAGAAAGACGAGCGCCGCAACAACAGCCGTCGTCCGCCACCACCGAAGCGGTGGCGGGTGCAATAACGGCCTACAACAGATAAAAATTCAGTGGCAGGCCAGCCCACGCCGCGAGCGGTGGGGGCTGGCCTGTTACTGAATTTAAGAGCTCGGATTTGAGTCATGCATCTAAATTGGCTTTTATCCACTACAAATCAACAGTTAAAAAAACATGGATTTGAAATTATTGAAATTGTCTTTTCGTGAGAAGGAATATAGCGCTCGACCTCATTGCGAAAATGATGAACAATTTTCTGCAAGACAATGAACCATATTTATCCAAGTTAGGGTAGAATTCTTTCACGGAGCGTATATATTAATCAAATCCATTATACATTCATTGAAGGTAGTGAGAACAATACGTGTTATTTACGGGGTTGACAAATTAAAAAATTATGATAGCCTTACATCGTGAGTACTTCACATATAAGCCTTTTAATTGACGATTTCTAGACAAGGTAGAGCCCTGACTCGTGAAAGCGTTCAGTGAACACCTATGTTTCTGTACCTTTAACAACGGGTAGATTGCTCTTCAGCGCTGATAGTTTTCTTGTTTATTCGGTCGAAGCTTCTGAAGTTTATTAAAATAATGCAAATTTAAGTATTCTCAGAAGACGAGCTTAGCCACTCCATGTGGTCCGCGCTCTCTGTATTATATCATTTTCGCACTATAAAAGGGCCCTTTCTGTATTCATTCTTATCAAACGTAAATCCAAAAACCAGGGCCCGCTTGCACAAAACAATCTTAAGACTGTCTTAGCTAAGTCCAGACTTAACTGGAGTCTAAAGAATAGGCCACTAGAATGGCCGCTTAAGACTGGAGTCAAGACTGGGGTTCAGTCCTGACTTGAATAAGTCGCTTGTATGATTACGACTCTAGTGCTGTCTTGGTTAAGACACAAGGATGCCAGGTGTCTAAGTAGAGAAATTAGGGAAATAAAGGGATGCTCTGGCACTGTCTCTGCTATAAGATGTACACATTCCGTCAATTTTTCGTTGTGTAAAACCCGTGCCATTGCTTTTTGCGGCTTAAGATTGTGTTACGAGGAAAAATGCCCCAAGTGGTTGCTGAGGCCGTTCTGGGAAGCCACTCTGGTGAACATGAACCCGAAGCGTTCGACGTTCGGAACACGAACCGTCTTAAATAAGCTTGGTCTTTCTAAAGACACCATTTAATTCTGGACTTAGCTCGGACTTTATCGTGCAAGCCGGCCCAGGTGTTTGCCTTACCCTGAAGCTCCACCTCTTCGGCAGGGTTGTGGTGAACCATTTCGCTTGTGACAGAATTTGAGGAGTGGCATCAACTCCACGAGCGGCCAGACAGCCCCACGTCGCTACTTTCCTTGCTTTGTGACTTAATATCCTAAGTGGTATACACATTTGTATAAAATATGCTTGGGCAATGTATATAAGTGATCAGGTAACTGACACGCGAAAAAAAGATAATGTAGGGTAACGAAAAAACCCTCTGCTGTGGCTCAGTCTATGGTGTGCGATGTCGTACATTAAGGACGCAGCTTCGATGCCGTTTGCAGCGGTCCCATTTCTATGCAGGCGAAAACAGAGCAGCCGGTGTACTGTGCTATATATATAGGTTTAAAAGCTCCAGGTTGCCGAAATTTTTCCAGTCCCCAACTACAATGGCCCCCAAAGCTTGCTGGGTTTTGAAGGTAAATCCTACTATCGAACAAATATTCCTTTAAAAAAAACGTATTTTTGCATAATCACTTGTTCATACCGCATGTGAACTGGTGTTTATCATTGTGGAAGGAAGTTGTTTCACAGCTGCGGCAATATTCAGTCGGGGTCTCATCTCTCAGCTCAACATATGACAAATAATGTTTGATGGCGCACTTAGCACTGTATAGCATAAGGTACCAAGATAAAATCTTCAGTAGTGTCAGCATTGTCACCTCGGGTGAACAATGATTTTATTGTAACTTGGTTTTCTTATCCGTAGTAACGTTGTAAATGTTAAAACCCAATCTATCTGGGCCTCTTCAAGGCACGCACAACCATTGACTGCTCTACTATGCTAAAGGATTAAAGACTAATTGTGTTTGCATATTTGAGACTGCGAATAATAGTTATTTGGATAGACTTGGTGAGCCTGCGTCCGCATTGTGTTCCGCAATTTGATTATACAAAACTGATTATGCCAAAATATGCTCGCGTCTTGCGTCATTTTGAATGCGACTTTATTAATCTGAGTACAGCTGCTGTCGCTCATACATAACCATCGCTCACTTTGAACACGCATGTTCATATCAAGAACAAAGAAATGCATCTTAACACGCCCTGTAATACGAAAATAAATTTTTGACGTAGGATTCTTATCTCTCATAGAAGTATGCCAAATTTCAAAGAGATTTTTCTTTAGCGAGTAACTGTGCCTAAAGTTTTTCACACGATGGAACTGAGGTTTTGCTAGTTTTTCAAAAAAAAAAAAAAAGAACCTGCCGCAGCTGTTCCATTCTGTTAAGGGCTTACATCCCACATTGAGCATCAGGAGAATATGTTGTTTATATCTACATTTTGATTCATGAAGCTGAAGATTTAAAGTTTTAAGGCGGCAACCGACGCAAACCGTAACGCGAATGAAGTCATGAGGCTGGAGACACTCCTGAGGTAGAGGGGGGGGGGGGGGGGGGCATTCCACTATTCAAGGCATACGTAGACAGGTACCTTTTCGATTTTTGGCCTGCGAGCAGTTAGAAACAAAACGTGCGGCCCTACCGTGCAAGTTGCTTGCTTCCGCCCTTAAAAGAGGTAACGCCGTCGCTCCATCCCCTCCCCCCTTGCACGGTGCGAAGACTCTGCAACCGCGAAATATAGGCTCCTTAGCGGGCGTTTACTGCTTTTCACTCCATATGGATTTTCACTCAACACGCTACCCGAAAACTCAAGTCACTCCCGCTACGTCAATGTAGACGTCATGTTCCTTGAGAATTATTTTAACCTGGCCGCCAGAATTAACTGCGGGTTTTGCCCGAAACATTGCTCGGAGAAGCAGCAAAATTGAGATCTGGGGGCTCTATTGGCTCACGCTTGCTGATGCGCTAGGCCCCTAAGCTTAGCTCTACAACTACTTTGCTACTTTTTCTTGCGCTCAAAGAATAAATGACACATATTCACTTTGTGGGATAGAAAGAGACCTAGCAATATTTTCCTAGCAAATGGCTGAGGGCATTTTACATTAGGATTCCTGGCAGGAAAAAACATCTCTCCTCTGTTGCCGAAGTTGGGACAATAAAATCCAATGTAATGATGATGCACGCATAGTGACTAAATTAAACAGCAAATGAATGGAGTCATACACTGTTAAGGGCTAGATGGTTCATATACGAACGAGTAGAACTGTGCGAAAAATACGGGACGTAAGAAACACACAGGCACAAACAAGGCGCAGACTTCCAACTAGATTTATTCACGAGACAGCTGGCTTATATAGCCTCTCAACAAAACAATAAATACACTATCGCGAAAAACGCTCGACAGTTACAACAGCACATTAAGGCAGATTCAAAGCGACAGTGGAATTCCCGCATGCCCTTCTAGGTACTCTATCTCCTGTCTCGATAGCGACACTGACGGCAAACTGACGCAGTCTTCACCCTTTTTGGTCATTGGGAAGGCCTCAATGACTTCCCTTTAAGTCTTGTCCCTTGCCCTACCGAGGAAAGTGGTTCTATCCAGACAGGGGTCGCATCCGCAGCTTTTGCAATGCAGAGGTAAATTGCTACCTTTGCCGGTACATGTAGCGTCATATTAGCGTCAGATTAGCGTTCTATAGAGCTTTGAACAGGTCTATACGTAATTCCATACGCAGTGTCATCATTTCCTAAACAGAATTCAATAATTTGTTATTGAAAGCACGAGGAAAGGAATTAGGTTGCCTGCACCAAGTATACAATTGGTTCGCCTCACTTTTTTCGCGATTCGACGCGGTTTTCTAACGCAGAAATTTCAAAGTCATCACTAAGAACAGAGCATGTGTATGGCACGACCTTTAACCTAGTTTTCAATAATACTTCTGATGAATACATCTAGTATTGAGAAACTGACCGGAGCCATTCAATATAACAGTGACGTTGGCTGAATGATGCATGCTGCGTGGATATATCAACGATTCTCAGGCTGTGCTCTCAGAGCCAAATGCCCCGCCGCTAGCTCGGACCATACCCGTGGCCATGAAGAACACACCGAGGCATAGCCAGCGGGCCAAACTGCGTTTTGGGAGTCTCGAATAATCTCCTCGGTCGTATCCGTGCGCTCCCACGTTGCGGCGTCGTCTTATTGTCTCCTTCTTCATTGCCGAGGGTATGGTCCGAGCTAGAGGCGGGGCATTTGGCTTGGCCAGTAGAGCCCGAGTCGCGTGAGAACCCCCACAAAATGGCGCACCGATGTGGGCCCCGCTGGCTGTCCTGTTAGGCAGGCTGTATCGAAATGGATGGTGGAATTCCACGCCGTAAGTCATCCGATCTGTCTACTAGGAGATCCTATTCATTATGTGAAGCCTTGCAAAATAGAAGGGGCTTCCCACCTGAATCCTGGTACGCCTCGATATAAAATTGCAGGTGTGGTCCGCCGAATAAGACAATCTAAAGGAGATCCTGAGCTACTCGTCCGTCTACTGCCAGTTGCCGACGCTACACTTACACCCGCTCGGGAAATCCGGCCAGTTATTCAGTCTGAAAATGAAGTGCCCATTTGTGCAGCTCCGCCTAGTACCGCAGATGCGGTCAGTCCGTTTTGCCAGTTTGCTCAAAACCTCACAGTCTGTACGGCGAAGATTGCGGTTGAGAATGCTGTACAAGCACGCCGAGCCCAGGTTGAAACTTTAGCTGCTCAACAGAGTGAAGAGTCGAACATGGGAGTGCGTCTGTGGACTCAAGTGAGCCCCTACTTTGAACTTTGCCGGCTTGTTGCACGACCACGTGGCCGACGAAAACCGTCTGAAGCCCTCCAACAAATGGTTATACACTAGGGTCCTCGGTGTTTCTGTTCTTCGTGGGGCCCATCAATGGGATCAGCAAGCTTAGTGGCGTTTTGCTCTGAAAGCAATGCCGTAGCCCCATAGAGAACAGCAATATTTATTACAGGATAAATCATTGCGCGGAGAAAACATACATGAAGAAAGGACACAAGACAGGCTCTAACTTCACCAAAATGTATTCGCTGAGCAGCCAGCAAATATATAGCAAGCAAGATATGTGCAGACAGAAGGACAATATTGTGTCAACAAAAACGTACAAGATAAGACATTTCCGTCTTCGGAATGGTCACCGATATATCACTAACATAATATTTTCCTTTTCTTTCCACTTAGAAAGCTTCGAAAATCTCCCGCTCCTTAATATTTCTGCTCATTTCCAGAGTCCTTAACTCTCTAACTCGCAGTTCGCATTTCTTGCAGTGCGGCAACGTTTTTTTAATATTATGTCTTACCTAATATTAATATTTAATATTAAAATGAACCCATTTCTGGGGACTGTTGCAGCTTGATATGGGCCGGCCAAGAATGCGGATTTGCCCATTTGAGGAGGTGATGGAGTTGCCTCAGATGTGAAGATGGATCTGCATACTGGGGTTGGTTTTATGTTTTCCGTAGATACTAATCAATTCTGTTTTATGTGGTGCGAGGTCGAGGCCAATTTTTGTTGGTGTATCTTCAAGACAAAGAAGGGCCGCCTGAAGTTCAGTCTCCATAGAATATTTGTCTACGTAATCCGCTGCCTCAGTCCAGAGGTAATATCATCGGCATATATAGCGAATCTTGCGCTTGTGCTGATTTCCAGATTCTCGGCGACGCGTGTCATGGCCAAGTGGAACAATATGGGTCCGAGAATGGAGCCCTGAGGTACACCCCTATCCAAGTAGTAGGTTTTGGGCACCCATCCCGGAGCTTTGCCATGTAGCTGAATGGGTCTAGATGTCAAAAAAATTGCGGATCCAGATTTGGGCACGAGTACTAGGAAAGCGTTTGGCGAGTTCCTTCAGGATAACCTCATGGCGAACATTGTCAAAGGCTTTGTGTATATCGACAGCCAGGAGATAGTTAGGTAGCGCTTTACGATGAGCTCTATTCAGAACTCTTCGCAAAAGCCAAAGGTAGTCATGCGTTCCGAGGTTAGGGCGAAAGCCGGCTTGAGCTGGATGAAATCCAGCACTGACGTATTCAATGTAGTGACTAATTCGGGTATGCAGCAGGCGCTCGATGAGTTTACAGAGATATGAAGTCAGGGCGATTGGACGCAAATTATTAGGAAGTCAAGGGTTTTTGCCAGGTTCAGGGATAGGAAGAATAAGAGAAAACTTGAGGTTATCCGGTACCGTTCCGGTCTCCCAGTAAGAATTAATGATCTCAAGAGGGCATCCGGGGCTGCCGAGTCGAGATTGCGAAGCTCCTGCCAACTGACTTAGTCATGCCCGGGTGTGGCGCGAGCTCGGCCTCTTCCGAGGGCTGCCTGCAGTTCTCCCTTTGAGAATGGGCGATCCAGGTCTGGATCAGGGTTTCTGACTGGGAAAATGGAAACTGCTGGTGGAGGCGTTAGGCTGGCGTGTGGGAAAAAGGTGCGTGTAACTTCATCTTCAACATCAGCCGGGTTGCCATTGAGAAGGAGATCGGCGAGAGGTGGGGCCCCGCGTGCCTTGCCATTTAGGCCACGAAAGATGCGCCAAAGTTGTGATAGGCACGGTACTTGTCAAGGCGGTTAATGATTACGTGCCCCCACTGCATGACTCTACTAACTCGCGGCGGCATATCTCATTTACTCTGGGATTGCCCTGCTTTTTCTACTGGACGCTCCGAGATCGAACCCTACCGCCTGAACTACCGTTCCCTTCTAGAAACTGATGCTAACACACAGATGATATTTGCCAAGTATGGCTCGCTTAGTGGCCTGGTTAGAGTAATGTGATTCGAGTGACGACCTAAACAATGAAGATTCTGTCTACTCCCCTTTATCCCCATCCTTTCCCCAGCCTTTCCATTCAATAAAGGACATTCAATCAATCAGTGTCTTACCTTACACGTTTTTGTTCACAAAAGATTGTCCTTCTGTCTGCGCATGCTTTACTTGCTATATATTCGCTGGCTGCGCAGCGAATAAAGTTAGCTGAAGGTAGCGCCTCTTCTGCGTCGTTTCTTTCCGTGTATGTTTTGCTTCGCGTTATAATTTTACTGTCTTTCATTAGAGTGACACGAGTTCATTCTGCTATGGCGTTCCAAAAACAGTTTGCATCGATGATATTACATACTTCCTTTGGGAGTATGTCGCCACGAGAATACTGAACTTTATTTCTCCGTATACATTAATATTTAACATGACGTCATCACTCGACTCAATATATTGCCAAGAAAATGACGACAGTTGTCGAAATTGAAGGGCGGCTGGTTCAAGGGGCAGTAGGCCCTGACTTGCATGGGCCAGATGAGTAATTATTAGTGTGGATTTGATAAACAAAATTCAACCACCTTTTTACCGGTGTTTACTTTTTATCAAAATAACGACGCCATCCCGCCTATCAACGCGACATCGATAAAGGTTTAATAGACAGACATAACGAATAGCCATGAGCCTTATGTACTATGTTTATGCGAACATAAAGGAAACAGGTATGCGAAGTGTATTCAGCAAGAGCATTACTTCAAGTTCCGTACCAGCTATTTATTTAAAGTTTTGATAGGGCAGAGAAACAATGCCGAGATTTTCTTACTGTGGTAGATTCATCTTGAGGTGTTCTATAAACGACGTGATAAAAAGCGACCAAAACGGCGAACTAAAAATTGCATATAAGAACCTTGGACATGTCAACAGTGCGTTCAATACAGACGGCACGCATACCATCTGGTTTCCGGGCGTAAATTGCTCTTGTTGCGCCCACAGATACTTCATTTTTTTTCATTTGCCGCATTAAAAATCGTCTCACTGCGGAATAAAGGCGCAAAGTACAAAGGTCGAAGCCTTTGGCCGGAGTTCCATCGTTTCTAGTTAGTCTTTGCCTCCGCCTTGTCACTTAAAAGGTCGCGTTTTGCTATGTGTGCTAACTGAACAACAATGTTGGTCGCAGTAGAACTACCAGCTGTTCGAACTCTGTCATGCTTCAACGTCAGCATCTTCAAGAGGAATGCAGAATTATGCTGAGCTTGTTTTTTTTAGTTCGCGGATATTTCCCTTGCAATAAGCCATCTCCTCAATGTTAAAGCATCTGCAGCGCTGTTCTTTTTGCAGTAGTGGAATTTCATGTTTTCATTCCTTCGTAGCTTTCATTTCTGAATACTAAGCTTTTCTTTCATTTTGGTATATTCATCCGGACGAGTCGTTTGAATGCTTCTTCTGTGCATTTCTTTAGCTCTCGCTTTATTCTTCGAAAAGCTTGTGGAGCATGTTTGATATTTCAGTGAAGTGGGTGAGCGGATGTTTTTCGTATACATGAGGCGTGTCTGTAATTATTTGTATTTGCTGAAACTGCAATTTCAGTCTGTACAATAACAGGCAGAATACAAAACGAAAACAGGAATCTCAAGCGACAGCTTGCCTATAAGTTGCGAACAGAAGTGAAGGATGGCATATAGACCAATAAAAAGTAAAAACACAAGCAACAGATTTCAGCTGTGCTAACTCTCTACGACTGCGGCTGCAATCTAAGCTACTTCTTTTCCCTCAACTTGAGATTTCTAGCTAGACGACGAGCTCTTTAACTGCACAAGAAATGTTCTGCAGCTCTTCTCATCTCATGCTCAGCGGCCAGTGCCTACATTGGGACTCTTAAGAAAAGAACTCTCTCCCTCCTTCTATAAATAAATATGATACGTTTTGCAGAATTGGGGGCGACCGATTCCTTTAGAAAATTAGAGACTGAAATACAATCGGACGGACAAAGGTTTCTTTCCGGACATTATATACTTTTGTTATGGGAAGCTTGCGTGTCCGCCTCCTCATGAGTATGACCGATATTCCCACCACTTATTTTGGGCTGATTAAACCGGTAACGCACTCCCCATGCCGACTGAGCAGCTCCTATAAATAATGATCAGTTTACGTTGGTATTCCTCGAGGGCTGTAAGAAAACGAAGTAATGATTCAATGATATTCATGTTTTTAGCATATCATGTGACATTAAATTCGACAATTACGAAGAAATTTGAAGATTCTCAACTAAAATATTTTCTTAGCGCTCAAATACTTCTTCCCTAGCTGCACATGGTATTGGAAGCTAATCAAATAGAAAGTGCACGCCGGCTACGGGAGACGTCGCAGCCGGGTCCTTCGTACTGATTTCTACCACTTGAACCTATTTGGTGTGCGTAGACACAAATACTGCTGGTAACCATATTGAATATTAGCACCTATTGAAATGCTACACCTTAGGAACGAATTATTTCCCCAAATATTGAGATCTGTAGCTGCACTCAAAGCAAAAGTAAAGGACAGCTGTGAGGTGAATTCGATCAAATTATAATATCGGTGTCATGCGCACATGTCCTCGCTTTCGGGAGGTTCTTTGAGTGTGCAGTGAAGACGCACAGTGTACGGGCGCCTTGCTTTTCACCTTCATCTAAAAGCGGCCTGTATGGCGGGGCCGCGAAAGGTGTCAGTTGCATTTCGCTTGAGCCAGACATTAGAAACATGATGTTCAGATATGTACGTGTCATTTTAACGCACAGCGCCACGGGGCATATACAGGCCTCCTGCAAAGCAAGGCTGTATACATACACACACAAGAGCCTGCCAGTCCAGAATTGCTAATCCTGAACTGCGGCATGGAACTGCTGCGGGACCAGACATACTGCTCCGAAGGGGGAAACGGCACCTAGGTGGAGGAGTGATGGAAGGACGATGTAGGAATTCAACATTGCACTTGCCCGCAAGACGCAGCGATCAATGTCTCCCTTTCTTTCACAGGGAGTTGTCATCCTTTCACTCCGGCTTCCTTCCACCGGAGCTGCTGCAGAAAAGCATCCCTCGAAGCACATCGGAGCTTCAACAAGAAACAAGTCAAGCGGGCACGCGCTGGAGGAAATGCGCTGTCGCGGGCAGCTCTCCTCACCCCCGCCCTCTCTGCAGAAGTTCCTTCCCCAGAAGCTGGGGAAGGAACGAAGTCGTAGAGAAGTCTATCTGGCAGTTGGTAAAGGTCGGACCACGTGGGTCGGACGGCCCATATTACTCACGCGGCCTAGTCTTTCCAGCGGAATGTTCAAAGGGGACGAGAGGCCCTTTCAAATGGTCAGTCAGGCTGGCGCCGCTACACGCGGTTTCAGAAACAAAGCTGTACTCATTAGGCCGTGAAATAGCCAGCGCACGCCTCCACTTATAAACAAAATGGTGACACTGTTCTGACGCCACCGACACGCGGCATCACGCCGCCGAGTCCTGTGTGGTTCATACGGTGTGAATTCAATGGTCGTCGCGTTTATTTTCCCAGACCATAGGCGTCCACGTCAGCATCGCCGTATCAATATCCAGAAGAGGTCGAAAAGTAACACTCCAGTTACTGTCACGTGGGTTTGCTCACCCGCAGCAAAATCAGCGAAGGCGTTTCGATGTCTCATCCAAACCAAAACACTGCAAGTTACGACCAGAGAGCAAATTCTGTTCACCAGCCTTGCGTAAGAACAAATACCACACCACGGAATAGATGAAAGCGAGAAGTAACAGAAAAAGATTTGACTAGTACACATACACTGCGAAAGCCTGCACAGGGAGCCGAACAGGTATAGTATGAAGCACGAAAAGCGAAGCCCATTCGCTCCACATATTTGTTAGAAGATAGTTTTTTATTTGCATTTCTTATACACCGTGATTATTCAATCACGACGACAAAGGGCTGACAGAAACTGCGTAAGATACCAATATTCTACAGAACGGGTGTGCACACTAAATAAGTCTTTATGGCGGCCTCACAGAGAGGGCGATAATGTGTACCCACGCACTCAAAACAAACTTCACATGCAGATGGAGCGGACGCATACAAACAGAAGGAAAGGTAGTTGGCCTGCCCGTTCAGTTAGATGGAGCCGCTCGGAGAGGGTGCTATTCACCGCTATACGCAACGACACGCTACGAATCTTGGCTCCCTATTATACCTTAATTGCATTTTAGATTGTGGGGAAAATTACAGAAACCAATAGTGCCTATAAGTGGGCACGCAGTTTTGAACTTCGTCTCTTTTTTGTTTTAATGTAAACATTGACAGTCGCTGGTGAAAAGTCAAGCTTCAACCCGAGCCCTTAAATGAGCGACACGTTGTCAATTTCGAGTTTCTTGTTCTGTTTTAATCTGAATAGACCTTGTCGATTCTCTTTTTATTTCTGTTTTTCATAAATTGGTTATAGCATCGCAATTGGGAAGACAAAGGCTTAACCTTATGGGCATCACTATAACAATAATTAAGGAGTCATTGTCAGTAAAGGTGTTGTAATTTCAGTAGGCAAAGTTTTATGGCAGTTTTTTCAAGATCTATTTTGAAAGCTTACCTCTGCTTCATTTTAAAAAGGGAGTAATTGTACGCAAGAGGCGGAGCAGTGTCAAACGCACTATTTAGGAGGCATGCATAGTCAATAGGTTCATGCCATGTCCCATCGATCAGAACACTGGTACGCCCCTACCCTAGTAGACGACGGAGAACCTGTCCACCGGGGCATAATCAAGATCTTCGACGCAACCGTTTTTGGTTTTGTTCCCGCCTTATTGCAATCGTTCTCCACTGTGCGAAGAGCTGCTGTTATATGAGATCTCTGTGTTAATTATGAGCAAAACACCGATACTCTTTTATTCGTTGACCCGCGCTAAGCGCTGCTGCTTCAGTATTTCTTGCTAATTACGATACGAATAATAGTATTTCCGTAAAACGATGTCAATGCTGGTTAGTTTTGAGAAACAATAAGGCGCCCTTTAAACTCAAGATGAGCCCATAAAAGAATGTATGCCTTCTTTGGAGGCTCTGTAGTTGATGCCATAATAACTAGCTCATAGAAATTAGAGATCAGATACTTTCATCCGGAAATTACCAGCTGAAAAGTCCAACTTTTAGAAAATGAGCTATGAATGAGCTATGAATGAGCAGGAGACAATGAATTATTATAATAGACTTAATTAGCCAATGATGATATCTTGCGTCGTTGCTTTTGTCAAGAGACAAGTGCAGTGAAGTTTTGCGGAAAAAAAAACATGATGATTAGCGGTACAAATACCTCACCTCGCCACCCATTCGAAACGCTCGAGAAGACAATTATCAACATCCCTTAGTGATCAATGGTACCGTTCGGTTGCAGTACTCTGCAGCACGCACAGACACATGCATGCATAGGCGCATGCCATCACATGTGATGCACACTATCATGCACACACAGGCGCGCATACGCACAGTCGCAAAGGCCGCCACGGGCGCGCACACAGACACGAACGCATGAGCGAATAACAGCCAGACACCAAGAAATTATTCCTCAACGATCAAGTCCGCAGTGTCTGCCTAACTCTCACATACACAAGTCTTGTGGTCACTCAAGTCCCTTATACCTTTTCTGGACGTACTGCTGCAGCGATTGTAAACACTTCAGTGAGAGAGTTTTGACACTGTAGACGCGAAAAAAAGATTTGCGAACGCAAACGCCAGAAAAAAAAGAAACGCGAATAAATCACTACTTGATTAGTGATGAAACAAAGGATTAGTTTATTACTTTTGCGTTCTTTTCACTCGCTTTCCAACGATGAACCACCACCCTTTGGTAGATTAGGTAATTTAACTAACATGAATGGTTTTCACAGCTGGCCGTTTTAGAGCAAGTGCAGCTTTTCATACGTTTTGCATATGTCAGTCTTCTAATCCCAATCCTCCTTCATCTGAATCCTCTCGAGCTGAAAGAGAACGTGCACACAGAACAAGATTATGCACAAAATAGAGCATCATTTCTTCTTTAAAGAGTTGAGAATAGGCTCCTAAGGCTCATATTCATACCAATCAATAAATGCTACTTCCTGCACCGGGCTAAATGGGCTAAACGGGTGCTTTTTGGACTCGACGGCGCAGTATACGGCACGCATAACAATTAATCTCGAGTATGTGTTTTAAGGGAGACACCCCTGACGTATGGGAGATTTAGGGGCATTTTCTATGGTCCTAATATGGTCCCAAATACATCTGCAGTGCACCGTGCGCCATTTGCCAGATAACAGGCAAAATCAGCACAGTGAACTATAAAATAATTTGAGTAAGCGTTGCTTCTCCCTACTGCCCTCGATGAAGTTTTCAATCGCTTGGAAAGGTATTAGCATTAAAATAACTATTGTACTAAACTTTCACGGCGTTGTGATCTAGACGCTTCCTTTTTCTAATCGCAAACGTCCATCTTCTTCTGCACACCAACAAGCCGAATTACGTGCGATATCTGCTCTGAACTATACAAAAGCTGGAGTAAACCAACACTGTGAGAAATATTCATATATGCATGTGCTAGCGCTGACAAAATGCAGAATATGAAGGCCATCGTATACCAATCTTAAGTGATTTTGAGAACATTAATCTAGTTTTCGTATGGCGGCAGACAACCACATTCCGATGTCAAAAACGCTACCTATCTATCTTAAAACGCTACCTATCTTAAAAGGAGACTTCTATGCTGTAGAAATAGTCAGAAATGGAACAAAATACTTGCAACGAAAATTTATATATTTTGCCCCCGAGATTAGCAATGTTTATTTTAACTGCATGTCCAGAACGCAATCTTGTCTTTTTTATGCGCGAATAATGTAAATGAATACATACAGCAGTATTCGTCTATGATTTGATGCGGAAATCCTTTGTGATCAATGGCACATGCGGCCTATCTACGTTTCTATTGGCAGTAACACATTCCGACAAATAATGCGCTAGTATTAGTCGTGCCGATAGCAGGAATTGCTATAGCTGTAGAAATATTAGTGTAATATAAAGGCAGTGCACGGTTGGCCAAGAGAAGAGAAATTGTGAGACAAGATTTATAAGTCAGCTTTTTCCAGAGGCATATTATTTTCTATTACTTTTGGGTAGCCTCACCATAATATCTGACTCGCTAGATTGTGGCACGGGCAGATGCATATTATTTTCTGTTACTTTTGGGTAGCCTCACCATAATATATGTGGATAAGGTGTTAATGGAAGCAATGCAACTGCTCATAATTCAGTGCGGTAGATAGAAACGTTTTTTCGTGACGCTCATTATTGAATTTATTTCAGACCCCTACGTGCAGCTCGTAAACCTACTTAGCCCACAAGCAGCCTTATTGCGCTAATCACAGGGGATAAACAATGGTAATGAAGGCTATTCGCTAACTCAGCTCCCTAATCTTTCACCCACACTCAATCTGTAATGAGTTCAGGGAACGTATAGGGTCGAAGAGTTCAGAGAACACATTAAGTTGCCCGTACTCTGTACGCGTAACTATACTTTGACTGAACTCATTGACCAGCGCGAGGTAAATAGAGCACGTAAGATGTCGCTTTAGCTTCATCGTTTACAGACTCTTCTTACATGGATATACTGTTAGCTTACAGACAAAAACTCCACTGCTTCGCCGCCGATATCAGCCGTGCATCTACCTCCAGAATGAATATTATATACCGATTCATCACGCATAGAACTGGTGGGAGTTACGGCTGTGTACAGCCCCTCCTTTACTGATGTTAAGTCCCGCGTAACAGATACTATGCTAAGTTCACGCCCTTACCTTGGTGCTTCAAGCGATACAGATAGCGCTTGCCTCTCTTCCACTTGTACGCACACTCGACATAGTTCATAATTACACTGACTCCCTCGCTGCCCTTATGCAGCTCAAGGCTGTTTAGCGGACATTCCAAATTACATGATCCATTAAACAGTAATGCCAGAAATATCCCTCTACTGTGCAGATATGCACTAGATTTGAGAAGATGCTCACGATTAGCGTGATATTCATGCAGTCAAACACCTGGGCAAGGCAGAGAACCCAAGCCACTTTCTTCTCTTTCTCAAGATCCGTTACTGTCCGACTTTTCCAAGAAACAAGATTTGGGCTAAAGGACGCGCACTCTGCTTCCCGAGTGTTCCTACCCTCTCCCCTGTAGCCTCTCTCGTGAGGATGAGGTATCCGTGCGTCGGATTCGGGCAAGAGTGGCTCTGGAGCATTCTGTGCGTTCATCGGTGGCGTGTCATAATGGCAGCGAGTGACTGACAATACCACGGTTTGGAGCTTCACCTGAACTGATGTGGATAAGCAACAGCTTCTGTCGAACAATGCTTCCTTAGGAAGGTAGGCCGGCAGGGGACCGTGAATGTAATTATCACACACGAACGTTGTGTAATTTCGAATTTTTAGAATTTTTAACCGATATTGGTTACACACCTTCTGACGTTCTCCCACATCAACCCTTCCTACCTCATATGGATAAATGCAGAAATCTCGAAGAGAAGATATATTTTTATGGCCAGGGGGCTTGGGGCGAGCGCTTCGCCTTGCTTTGTGGTCTTCATAAGCGCAACAATGCCTTGCGATCTCTAGAAATATATTGCTAATAGGTGAAAATATTTTGCTAAATTGTGCTTGAATTTCTTGAGTAGAGCGTAGATAATAAATTAAAAGTTTGGTGAAGCCCTGCGGGTTTATTTCGTTTATATGTTGCACACCAGCGCGTGGCCGTATGAATTCGGCAAAAGTCAATTTCTATAGCCGTAATTTTTGTAACAGTGCCCTTTCCTTGGGTTGATAAGAACCCGACATAAAGGAAACCGCTGCTGAACGTACTTCGCAATATAGCACAAGCTGTAAAAAAGAAGCTGCCATTTCATTCTAAGCACAGCAAGACAGTGCTGTTTGTTTTTTTTATCAGTCTAGTGTGCTGTCTGATTCATTGGTCTAGTACTTTAGTTTATTGTGGACACACAGCGAGTGAATTTTTCTCTTTGTAGGAAATAAGCAGGGATATTGCGGTCTTCGCGCATGCGTTGCTCTCCGGACCTATAGCGACAGGCGTAGTCGTAGCGGAATCCAAAACCAGAAAAACAGTCATTTAACTTTATTGCAGCTAATATGGGCCCATGTAGAGAAAAACTAATAATGTGTAAAGCCTGCAATTATCATTAATGAATTTTCTTTGAGTCTTACCGTTGCATGTTTCTTTGCAGGTATTCATATCAGCAAAAAACTTGGTTGTCGCGGTTTTATCGCAATATTCGCCTTTGTAGCATTTTTGATCAGGCTTATCGAAAAAGAAGATAAATCCAAGTCGATCTTGATCGGAATCACACTCATCATCAACTCTGTATTCATTGCTGCATCGCTGGTCCTCAGCGCCAAAGGCTGGAAGCAACACGATATTTATAAGCTTTGATATGGTTATGTTATCTAGCATTTAATATTTGTTTAATTCGCTTAAATAGGCACAAAAGCATTTAGTTTTCTCCTGCTTAAGCAAAGATTAACAACATTCTCAATGGCTGACCTAAGCCCCTTTCGCGATTCTTTAACACTCTTTTCTCGTAAAGTCGGAATGCGTGAATGGCATTTATACAGTAAATAATGCATAGTAATTCAAGATTGAACAGCCTCTGTGGGGGCACTCCTTCTACTAGTGAACTGTCATGAAGCAGGTCAATAGAGGTGCTGATCACACCGGCTTCAATCTGTGCTCTCTTGTGCTTCTTGGCAACTGAATATAAGGTACCGAGCACATCCGTGCCCTCTACCCTTCGGAAGACAAAAAGGGTCTTTTGATTCAGTTAATGACTGGGATAAAGACCATATTTATACCTTGACTGCAAATATGACACCGGAGAACCTCATGGTGAACAAAGATGCTTTGAATAATTAGCACTTCATAAGGAATGGCCTGCTGCGAAATTTTGAGGCACCCACCTTTGGCAAAAACGTGAGTGGTCGTCTAACCTTAGGGTAATTAGGAAGAAGACATTTTTATGAAACCTCAAAAGTTTGAGACACGTAGCACTGACAAAAAAGGAAGTTGTAATAATTATTGTCCAGGGATAGCAAAATGTAGGGGTAATATAAGATAGGGGTAGCATCAGCTAGAGCATCCCCATTGCAATGCCTGGCAGTCCTGATTCTGAAGAAAGTCGAGTTATTTTCTTCTGTTAACTTGTTTTAAACCCCCTCTTAACACCTAGTATTAATAGAGAGAGCAAGTTTAACATTATTGTGGGTTATTGCGGCATTTATTTAAAAAAAGAACACCAACGGGAGCAGAAGAAACACAAGCAAGGCAGTTAAAGGAACAAGAGATAACGTTTCCTCCCATGCCATTTTGGAGTTGACGTTTCTTGCAGTTAGGGGAGTATGTTAGTTGGCAGCCAGAGAAGCGAAGCGTCAATAATAAGCTCGCATTCCACACTTGGGGCAGGTTTATACTAGAAATTTTAAAGCCATATGTATTCAATATTCATAATAAATATTGTCCTCTAAATCTCAAGTTTATAAAGACAAAAGTTTGCAGTGAGCACAATGGGCGGAGACCGCCTCAGGATGTAACCGATAGCTGAAAAAAGAAAGGCCGGAACATGCAGGTACTTTTTTGTGTGTGCGTGCACGCGCTTAAAATTTTGTAGAGAATCCTGATAGACAGTGTGAACAAAACTCATTTAACGAGCAATGAAAACAGGGTGTTAATATTTCTTCGACAATTGCTGAGCGGCGGAGCAATCCTAAAGGTTGCTAGCAAACGTAGCCTTTCTTTCACGTGTTTTGAGGTGTTGTGAGGCAGGAGTCGTTTCACAAAGTTTCGCCATTTTAACTCTAACGCAAAACGCCAAGTTCCATTTCAATTTGCAATTGCAATTTCAATCGACGTTGCACTGGGAATTAGGCTTCTTGCATTAACAATGATTTCGCTCCCCATTGGTAACAAGGTAATTTAGACGCGACATCTAATACATGTTGCCACCAGTTAGCCTAGTTTAACTTTTTCAGGCTGGTTAAGTGATATTTTAACTAGGCACATCAGAAAACTAGCCAACACTATTGGTAATTTTTATGACTATCTACTTGTCTCGTCAAGAAACGTTATAGTGAAATATGAAGAAATATTCAGGAAGTGCAAGAGATACGACATTTTCTTTGTGTACGGTGAACAAAATAGTAAGCAATTCGGGCTTTTTTGGTATCAAGTCGTCTTGACGCACTAAGTTTTTCCTACGACGGAGGAGCTATATTTAGTATCGAAATCATGAGCGCAGGCCAGAAGAGAGTTTGCATTGGTTCCACTGACGCATTGCTCTGGCGATATGTAAAATCCTACAATACTGTAAAAGAAGCAATATAGGGAAATATACTCTAAGGTTGATCTTCGCAGCTCTATGCTTTTCTATGGTAGCTATCATTCATTCTTTCTCAATTCTGTTGAAAACGTCTTTTGAGCGAAATAAGCTTGAAATGTTGAATAATAAAAATAAATGTCTAGATTGCGCAATGAATTCGTAGCAGACCTTTATGGCAAATATTTGAACGCAAATGATTTTCACCTAGAATTGAATTCCAGAATATAAACCTTATTTTCGGCAGCACTGAACATCTAAAAAGTGAATTATTCGCTTTTTTTGCAAAAGCGTAGAGCTCTACCAGCATGCTGACAGGAATATAGTGGATGTTGTGTAAGGATAATCAACGCAGTGGCGACGATTCGCCTAAGAAGGCTATAGTTACAAATCATACAATTATACTACTATTATACTAGTATAACTATAATACACAATAATTTCCAAATATACTATGTATATAAATATGCGAGCCGAATTATACTAGTCAGCCTAGAATATAAAGGGTTTGAGGAAGCTGCTTAAAAAGTTACTCATATGAGCGAAATTTGTCTGAATGTTAGGCATAGAAAGGAATCACTACAGTTGTTATTTATAGCGGTAGCGCAAATGCTGAGCACTTATCAAGCCTTTTCAGCAGTTGCTTAACCGCGGAGTTATGCAGAACGCCCGGAGTTTGGCCAAACTCGGGATATTTCCGAGCTCTGGCGACGCTTTTAAGTTATGAAAACATACTATCATGAGAATAAATTGAACCCTCTGAACACATTCTATTTTCATGGGCTTATTTAAAATCCCTTTGTTGTTATGCTGTCTTGTGCTTTGTGGGCACTCAAAAGTACGACTTAGGTGATCACAGATTTGGTGCAATCTTTCACTTGTTCGATCGAGTGGAATACGTCTGCAAATAAGTAGTAAAAGGATTATTTTTAGCTTGATTTTATTGAGCCTTTTTAAGTACTTTACTATATTATGTGGTGTAAAGTACCTTCGTTCGGCGCGTTCCCCTTGGCCGAATGCGAGAATGGGCTGACTGGCACAAAACACGGAAGTGCCATTTTTTTTTGCTTTAACCTTACGCTTCGCTTTTCTTTAGAGCTTGCTTCCAATAAAAATAAATATGCTAAGTTAAATAAATTAAAGCGTCCTAATATTATACCTTATCCTTGAACGTATTCGTAAGAAGGAAAAATGTTGCTACGAGTGCGATCCATGTGCACTGTTCGCCTTCGATAGTGGATAGACAGGTGATGTTCTAAAGATGTCACGCACCCTCAATCCGTCCAAAACGGGCGTTACAAGCGCTTTTCAGCGAGTGTGTAGAGAGATAATGGGTAAGTTTCGATATTTTGATGTTCAATGCTGTGCTGATAGCAATAAGCGTTCTACGCAGATAACACTGGGTTGCGTTTATTTCGGCGTTTTATTGTCTGCTGCTTTCATGCGTGTCATACAGTCTGCATTCACTGACTGCCCTCAGCCGAACTCGGATAAAATTTGGGAAAGCGCAGAAGTCGTAGCATCTTGCATAGAGCGACCGTTTTGAGAAATCGTGGGTGGTAGTATATAGGTTACTTTCATATAATATGAGCATTTTCCAGACTCGATTGCAGACTGCTTCTCCTAAATGAGTCGCATTTTGGGAATGTTTTGTTTTGGTTAGGCTGCGTTGAAAGATGCGAACGTAACCTGCGCAATATGTGCATTTCCGGTAACACCAGTCTTCCGTAACTGCATTTAAAGAATTGCGTCTGGGTCCACAAGTAAAATAGCACGAAATTCGGCGTAAAAAGCAAGAAACTTACTCAAATGCAATAAATAAAATGGTTGATATAGTGACACTGTAGTCCATCCACTCCTATGATATGAAAGCAAAAATCCAAAAATCTATGCGCTGTCCTTCAATATTACCTTACAGTGGAGATCCTGTTGTAAAAACTCCATGACCACTTCCATGACTTCCATGACCACTAGGCGCATTTATCCAGGATAAATGCAGGAGTGGCGCAGATTAAAGTTTTTGAAGACCACAATGTGCACTGCACAGCGCGGGAGTGCTTTGCAGTTGTAACTTGATGATTACGACGTTGTTTACAGGGCAGCGCGAAAACGTGTTGCAGTATTAAACTAGGGTTAATCGGCCACGGCCTTAGCAAAGTGCTCTCTCGAGTGGGCCAGGGGAGGTGATCTGTTCGTTCTTGCGCATGTTCGAGACCGCGGCAATGTTCTCTTTTTCTTTAAGTGTGCCGACACGCGCTCCACACACTCCACAGACTGTGCCGTTGCCGCTCATGAGACAAAAAGGCTTTCGTCTTAAAGTAATCTTGATTGTGTTCCAGCTTCTGGCGCTCCTCTTATTCTAGCCGCGTTATACGGCTGTCGTGCCCTTAGGAACCCAGAACAAAGAAAGCGATGTGACATAGATTTGCATCATTACTAATGACTTTGTCTGTAGAAATCATAAAACCTACGCATAGCGAAGTTTTCACAGGGTAATGGAATCCTAGCTAGTATTGAGATAATGCACCTATCACGAGCAGTGGATTCAGTTTTTGGCTGGTCAGGATTTGAACATAATGAAGATAGCTTTTGTAGTTTTATGAATAAAATAGCATTCAAAGTAACGCATATTAGTCTAAAGCACTCACCAATAGCCAAAAGTGTCAGAGCGAAGAAACAGAAGATAATTTTTCCCATATTCACTTTGCACGAGAAATACCTCGAAGTGTGTTCTACGTGCTTGACGTGCGATCCTTATATACTTCAGCTCTTAAAAGAATCCTTGGCTGGTTCTGCCCTTTACGATGTACCATGGAAGGTTAGTTACTAAAACTAGAATTTACGTCACCTTTTGCATGTAAATATTCGGCTCCATAAAAATTCAGTTCAACCGCAATCCAGAAATATCAAATAGTTTTTATTCCGGAAGTAATTTTCGCTTTTCCGCTTTCAAAGCTCTGTACCTGTACCGGTTAAAATAAATTTTTGAAGTGACTCCACTAAAAATTTAAAATATCCGACTCTTTTACTAGATGTCACACAGGCAGTTGCCTTCTATTTCTCGAGTCTAGCTTGTGAATTTGACATTGATATTTAAAAACTCTTTTATGCTCAGCGAAAATAATACAGTTGTCCAGATGAACTTTCGGCCAGGAATTTTATAAATTTTCTTGAGTGCAAACCGGCTCAAAGCAGTACCTAATTGTTTTTAACATTTGAAATGCGAAATAATTCAAACTGATGATGCGGATGTGTTGCTGATCTCGAAGCAATAAATAAATAAAAGTAACAGAGGACGATGGAGGAAAAAAACCCCATGAGCTCTGATTAGAGCAATTCATCAAAATTGGCTTTTATTGACTACAAAAGCAATATTTAACGAAAACGTGTATTTGAACTTCTTAAGATTGTCTTTTCACGACAATGAAGTTGGCGCTTGGCCTCATTGGGAGAACTTCGAAAAATATTGTCACAACTGAAGTCAAAGGGAGCCGTGAAAGTACACGTAGCCGAGGACCCGAGAATAAGGTCGGCTTGTAGTTCCGAACACAGAGTCAGAGTCCAGCACCAGCGCGCCGCTCGTGCCAACCACCGCTTCGTCGTCGTCGGCACCAAACACGGCTGTCGCGCGGCGCTAGGCACGTGGCATTATTCCCCCCCGTGAAAGAAAACATCGTTCGGATGACAAGGTGAGAGAAAAAAAAAAAATAGGCGTGAGGTGAACTGCACAATAACGCAAGGTTTCACTTGCAGGGAACGCTCAGTCACGCGAAAAGTACGGCTTTAAGCGCACCACATGCCCAATTTCAGGCCGCTGGCGTCGAAAACTGAAATGACTTCGTAATTAACGTTGTTTAAGCGGCGCAGGACCTTATAGGGTCCGAAATAGCGGTGGAGTAGTTTCTCGCTCAAGCCTTTGTGACGCACGGGGGTCCACACCCACACTTGGTCCCCTGATTCGTAGTGGGCCTCCCTGTGCCGAAGGTTATAGTGTCGAGCGTCGGTGGCATGCTGCTCCTTGATGTGCAAGCGAGCCAGCTGACGGGCTTGCTCGGCCTGTTCTGCGAAATGGGCGGCGTCGGGTTCGACCGCTTCTTCCCCGCACGGGAGCATCGCGTCCAACATCGTGCGGGCCTCTCTGCCGTATACGAGACGGAACGGAGTAAACTTCGTGGTTTCCTGCGGCGCCGTATTGTAGGCGAAGGTGACATATGGCAGGATCTCGTCCCACATTTTATGCTCAACGTCGATGTACATTGAGATCATGTCCGCCAAAGTTTTGTTTAGTCGTTCCGTTAATCCATTTGTCTGAGGGTGATACGGTGTTGTTGTGCGATGCTCGGTATGGCTGAGAGTTAAGGTGTCCCGCAGTAGCCGAGCTGTAAACGCCTTTCCTCGGTCAGTAATGATGGTCGACGGTGCACCGTGTTTGAGCACAATGTCGTTCATAAAGAATCGAGCAACTTCGCCGGCAGTACCCCGGGCAAGGGCCTTCGTTTCAGAGTAGCGTGTTAAGTAGTCTGTGACGACTACGATCCACTTGTGTGCGTTCGAGGATAAAGGAAATGGGCCTAAAAGGTCCATGCCCACTTGCTCGAAGGGTGTGAGGGGTGGTTCAATAGATTGTAACATACCGGATGGCTTGAGCGTGGGTTTTTTTCGCCGCTGGCATTGTCGACAAGTCTGTACGTAACGTCTAACGCTCGGAGAAAGATGTGGCCAGTAGTAGTTCTGCCGGACTCGGTTTAAGGTGCGTGTGAAGCCAAGATGCCCTGAAGTTGGTTCGTCGTGGCAGGCCAGGAGGATTTCGTGCCTTAGATCAGCCGGTATGACTAGCAGGTATGTTTTCGCATTAGACGTAGAATTCTTCTTATAAAGCACCCCATTGCGGAGGCAATACGACGACAACCCCCGAGCAAGGTACCGGGGTATTGTAGGATGCCCACCTTCAAGATGGTCAATAATCAATCGCAGCTCACCGTCGGCACGCTGTTTGGAGGCCAGATCGGACGTAGTGACTGCTCCGAGGAAGCTATCGTCGTCGGTGGCATCTGACGAAGGAAGGCCGACGGGCGCGCGGGACAGGCTATCAGCATCGGTGTGCTTCCGGCCAGACTTATAAATAACATCGAAATCGAACTCCTGTAGGCGCAATGCCCAACGTGCTAAGCGGCCACAAGGATCCTTTAAGTTTTTCAGCCAACACAACGAGTGATGGTCAGTGATGACGCGAAACGGTCGGCCATAAAGGTACGGGCGGAACTTGGCAGCGGCCCATACTACCGCCAAACATTCTTTTTCAGTGGTGGAATAGTTACACTCAGCACGGGAAAGTGCACGGCTGGCGTAGGCAATTACTTTCTCGATCCCGTCTTGGTGCTGAACTAGAACGGCACCAAGGCCGACGTTGCTCACATCCGTGTGTAATTCTGTGTCGGCACCATCGTCGAAATGTACCAGGATCGGGGGTGACTGGAGCCGGCGTCGTAACTCGTCGAAAGCCATCTGCTGCTCGGCGCCCCAGGAAAATGATGCGTCATCTTGAGTCAGGAGAGTCAGAGGGCTGGCCATCTGTCCAAAGTTTTTGATAAAGCGACGATAATAGGAGCACAGCCCCAAAAACCGTCGGACTGCTTTTTGTGGGCGGGGACGGGAAAGGCAGCAACGGCAGCAAGTTTCTCAGGGTCAGCTCGGATGCCATCAGCACTCACGATGTGCCCAAGAAACTTCAATTCGGTGAACCCGAAGTGGCACTTTTGAGGCTTGAGAGAAAGGTTGGCAGACCGGACAGCTTCGAGAACAGTTCTCAGGCGGCGCAGGTGTTCCGTGAACGTCGGTGAAAAAATTATTACGTCGTCGAGATAAACAAGGCATGTCTGCCACTTAAGACCTGTGAGCACAGTGTCCATCATCCGCTTGAAGGTGGCAGGAGCACAGCAGAGCCCGAATGGGAGGACGCGGAATTCATAGAGCCCATCTGGTGTTACGAAGGCAGTTTTTTCACGGTCCCTCTCATCAACTTCAATTTGCCAATAACCACTCCTGAGGTCAATGGAGGAGAAGTACTTGGCTCGGCGAAGTCGGTCGAGAGAGTCATCAATCCGTGGCAGCGGATAGACATCCTTCTTTGTCATACTGTTAAGTTTCCGATAGTCAACGCAGAAACGAAGTGTTCCGTCTTTCTTTTTAACGAGAACTAGAGGCGAGGACCATGGGCTGCTTGAAGGTTGAATGACGCCATCGGCGAGCATCTCCTTGACTTGCTGTTGGATAGCGTCTCTCTCCCGAGGAGACACACGATAGGGCTGCTGATGAATGGGTCGAGTGCCTTCATGCGTGATAATCCGGTGTTTAATGACCGACGTTTGCTGCACTTTAGATGAAGACGTGAAGCACACACGAAACTCCAGCAATAGATCTTGGAGTTGCCTCTTTTCAACGGAGGAAAGGCTAGAATTGATGTCGACAGCGTGTACGGCAACATCCGGTTCAGTGCTAGGCGTAGCTCCCTCTGAAGCAAAACATTCGGCGACTTCGTGCAGATGGTCGACGTAAGCAATGACAGTGCCACGGAACAGATGTCGATGTTCATTGGAGAAATTGGTGACAAGTACCTCCGTCTCTCTTCCACGAAGGAAACAAAGACCTCTTGCCACAGAAACTCCCAAGGCGAGTGAGAGGGAGACATTAGGCTCAACAACCCGGATGCCGTGATGTGGCTCGTCACAAGTAACTCTGGCGAGGATGCTGGCGCGTGGTGGCACTGTGAGGCTATCATCGGCGACTCGCAGCGTGGAGTGGGACCCGCGGTACTCATGCTTTTCAGTGGCCAGTTTGGCGGAGAACGTCACCAAGCGGTTCGGTAGATCTATAGCGGCACCGTGCTCACGAAAGAAGTCGATGCCAAGAATAACATCACGAGAGCATTCGCGTAGAACGAGAAAAGTCGCAACAAATGTACAGCCTCGCACCGTAACCCGGGCTGTACACATACCCAGTGGTGCAACCACATGTCCGCCTGCCGTACGTATGTCTGGTCCGTTCCATGGCGTCATCACCTTTTTCAGTGTCCTTGTAAGCCGCCCGCTAAGGATACAATAAACGGCTTTCGTATCAACTAAAGCGCTGACCTCCTTCGTGTCGACGATAATAGGGATGTCCAGGGAGACCCGGCCAAGACCAGGGCCTGTCGACGTCGGTTCGGAGTGAAGTGAGCGGTGTGGTGGCGGAAGCTGGACGGCGGTTGGGTGGTCGGCGTCGGGACAATTCAATGTCGACGGCAGGTCGGAGTGAAGCAAGCGGTGCGGCGACGGAAGCTGGGCGGCAGTTGTGTGGTCTGCGTCGGGGCAATTTAAGCGACACGGCGGTGATAACTGGTCGGCGATGCGGACGACGTCGGGGCGATCTGGTCTGTGGGGCGAAAACTGGACAGGAATTCGGCGTTCGACGTCGGGGCGAATCGAGCGGTGCGGCGGTGGAAGCTTTACGGCGAATCGGTGTGCGGTGGCCTCGCCCCCAAAGGTCGCCGGAGCTAGTTTTCCCGATGAGGGCTCGAGGAACCATGGCGTCCAGCGGTATACCGTGACCCAGAGGGTGAAGAGCGACGAGGCGAAGGCGAGCGCGACTCGCGACGAGGGGAATGTGGCAGACTGCCGGGTGACGTACGCTGGCGGGTGACGTACTCGGTGATGTCCTGAGGCCGCTGACCAGGCCGTGGACGAGGGCTGCCGGGGGAAAATCCCCTAAGGCCCATCTGACGATAAGGGCCCTGCCGGTAGAGGTGACCTGCCTCGCCGCAGTGGTAGCAGAGAGGGCGGTTATCTGGAGCGCGCCAGAGATCAGTCTTCCGGGGCGACTGGCGCCGATCTGCCCAAAGGGGCAGCGGTGCTGCAGCGTGCACAGCGACCTGAGGTTGCGTGTATGGCGAAGGGGTAGGTAGCAGGGCTGGGCGGCGTGTGACATCAGCATGAGTCATCCACTCGGTGGGGCCCGGGGGTGGTGGTGGAACGACTGTACTTGTTGGTGGCGTGAGTGCGTTCTGGACCTCCTCACGGATGATGCTGGCCAGGGAAGCTGCGCAAAGAGTAAATGATCCATGAAGTTGCTGGAGCTCCTCGCGAACCACGGTGCAAATGAGGTCGCGAAGGGAGCTCATATCTGCCCCGGGATTGTAGTCGGCTCGGTCAGACGGCGGTAGTGTGGAGATGGAATTCAGCGGCCGACCGTACTGGCTGCATCGCTGCTGTAGCAGTTTCTCCATGGTCACAGCTTCAGCCAGAAACGCCGCGACGGTGGTGGGCGGGTTCCGCACGAGGCCGGAAAAAGCTGTTCTTTGACGCCGTGCATCAGGTGCCAAACCTTCTTCTCCTCACTCATGGACGGGTCGGCGCGATGGCAAAGGCGCATGACGTCTTCAACGTACATTGCGACCCCCTCATTCTGACGCTGAACTCGAGAGGTCAGGGCATGCTCGGCATTCTCTCGGCGATCACTGTTGGGGTACGTACCGAGGAGCTGACCTCGGAAGGCCGGCCACGTAGAGAATGTGGCCTCGCAGTTCTCGAACCATGTCCGAGCAGTGTCTTCAAGGCTGAAGTAGACGTTCCGCATTTTCGCAGCGTCGTCCCAGCCGTTAAACGTCGCGACCCTTTCATAGTGAGCTAGCCAGTCCTCGGCGTCTTCAAACTGCTCACCGTGAAATGGTTTAGGGGTACGTGGGGTCTGAAGGATGAGACAGGACGAAGGGGTGGAAGGGACAGTCATGGTACGGGCGGGCGGTTTCGTTGCCACAGCCAGAGTCTCTTCGTCAAGAGGGAAGGCCTCGGGGGACAAGCCTCGGAGCCGTCGGCTGGTACGATGAACAGGAGTGGTCACGAGAGGCAGCCGCGTAGGGTCGTCCGCAGGAGAAGGGATCATCGATGGCACCTCCACCAGTGTCACGACTGAAGTCAGAGGGAGCCGTGAAAGTACACGTAGCCGAGGACCCGAGAATAAGGTCGGCTTGTAGTTCCGAACACAGAGTCACAGAGTCCAGCACCAGCGCGCCACTCGTGCCAACCACCGCTTCGTCGTCGTCGGCACCAAACACGGCTGTCGCGCGGCGCTAGGCACGTGGCAATATGTTTCCCAATATTCATTCATATTTATCACAATGTTTATGTGGAATTCGGGCACGGAACATATGTATTATTCAACTCCTTTCTTCATGCATTGAAGGTATTGGGAATAAGACGCATTATCTACGGAGGGCACTAAGTTAAAAACTATTTTGATGGTGACCTAATATCGCTAGTTCTCCACACAGAACCATTTTAACCGACGATTTCTTGACAAGGTTGAGTCCTGGATATTTAGAAGTGTTCAGTGGACGTCTGTGTTTCTCTAACCCTGTTGCAACGAATAATGTTTCTTCGGCGCAGATAGTTTTTTGTTTATTCGGCTGAAGCTCTCTGAAGATTATGAAAATTATTTCAATTTATGATATTCCCAGAGGACCGAATTAGCCGCTCTATATTGCCCGCTCTCCCTTTATTCTGACGCTTTTTTCCGACACTAAAAGGACAGTTTCGGCAGTCGTTGTTTTCAAACGTACATCCAAAACCGGGTGTTTTAACTAACCCTGGAACGTTACGTTTAAAGTAATAAAGCGATAAAACGTTTTGCTTGTGTCAGCTTGAATTCAAGGAGTGACATCAGCTCCACAAGCGGGCAGCCCCACGTCGCTAGTTTGTCGCCTTTGTCACTTAACAGTCAATGCGATATAGAAGTCTAATATATGTTTTGGACAATGCATTTATTAATCAGATCACTGACAAATGGTCAATGTTTTTTAGGGGGGGGGGCGGAGGGGGAGGTAACAATAAAAGACGCTGTCGCGGTTCAGTCTGGTGCGCTCCAAATCGTACGGCAAGGACGCGGATTCGCTTTCGGCTGCAGCGGTAGTCTTTCTATGTAGGCGGAAACCAAGGAGCTGGTGTATTTCGCTATCCAGGTTGAAAAGACATTATCCAGAAAATATTGACTTATCACATTTATTCATTTTTTTCTGCCACGTACCAATCACATTCGACAACTGTCAACTACATCTGAGCCAGGACTGGGGTACCGCGACGGGTATTCGAACGAACGAGCTTTATACGCTTGGCGTAAATCTGCTCTCCCCTTTAACATCGTAAAATAGCGCCGCGGTAAAATCCCCCAAATCCTTCTTCTATTGCTCTATTGACAGCTTTTTTCACCTGGGGTCATAAGAGCAACACCCCAGGTGGTATGACCCCAGGTGAAGCAAGCTCTGAATAGAGCAACGTGTGCTACGTAGCCCAGACATTAGACCTGGATGTGTTCGGTAGCGCTGCAAATACAAGTGGTTCCACTAAGCCCCATTCGATCCAAAAGCTTGCTTTTCAACCAGCGAGAGCAATATCTCGTTACGGTGTGGGATGGTGCGCGGGTGTTGTATTTTAAGGAACAAAACTAAACGACTGAGCTTCCACTGGTTTGGAACTTTTCCCCCACATAACGAATTATTGTAACAGTCCAAGAGTGCATGCCGAACTTGCTGATCAAGTTTCTCAAGCGCAGTGGTTGTTATTTCATCGGTAAATATGACCGTCGGCTAGCAGCCATAGAGGCGTGAACCCCATCCATCGCGAAGAGGAAATACAATCGTGAATCTCTACAGCCATCAACTTCCGTGAACGTCAGCGGTGTGGATGAAGTGGAGCCCTTCTACTGTAGCTAAGCAGTGTTTTCAAACTTTAACCGCGCTACTTCTTTGTTGGAGTGCAACGTTTAACGCTCCTACAATATTTAGTGAATCCAAGTAAATAAAGTGCTTGACGAAGAACCGGGTATCATGGGGTATCATAGAGCCTAATGTGAATTGGAAGAAAAATAAAGGGTATACAGCGTATACAGACTTCAAGAGCGAGTACATGCTATTCTACCAAACATTAGCGTTGAAGCAAAGACTACAGCCCGGTTCCAATGTCAGTAAATATATAGATGATAGCATAGGAGAGTATACAGCATTACCAGCAATGTGCAGAGTATGGTAATTAAGCTTAATAGGAGATATAAATTAAAGTTTATACAGGCATGAGCATCCATTTCTAGTCATGTTGACCATGTTGTCCAAAACTACTATAAAGATGTAGCATCAACACAGGGTACGTGATGTTCTATATAGTGTATTGATAGGTAAACTCTATCTAGTTACGCGAGAAGCAGGCTGGACTCCAGACAATGGGTGACTATGGCGTATGCTATCGAAACAGCTGGACAGAGGTAGTCCACCAAGCACGGTCAGCAAATACGGGTGACTGAACGTCTTTATTATTCAAATCTGACGCGATGGAGCAAAAGGGTTTGTTCTTCAGAAAATTAGCGGTACACGGAAAGTATTTCAGGCAAAATCACGGGCGTGCGAATTGAATGTGGCAATAATCTGAGCACTGATTACTCATCTGGTTCGGTGATATAACGAGATCACATAACAATGTCTAGTTGGCATGAGCTGCAACTTCATTAGTTTCCTTGAGAACGGAGGGTGAGATGGGCAACGAAGTCCCCACGGCCAGCTGATCCTGAACTGGACAAGATACTCCTAGAAAACGGAGGCACTTTTGGGGCGTCTTGTTTAAAGGATAGCTTTGTATCTATACGTCGGGTGGCCTTTCGGCTAATAGAGTAGTTTATGACTCTATGCCAGCAAGTGCGTGCGAAATGATAGATCCGAAATATATTAGTGATTAGGAGATTAGGAGTTTATATGTAAAGAGTTTTCGCAATGGGAACCGCAGACGGGGTGGGGCCATACGCACTGCTTCGTCACACTTTCAAAGATGGTGCTTAATGCGCCCTCCCGCTCTTAAGAGTTATTTAAAGCATATGTAACCGCTTTTTATACGGAGAGCACTTAATGGAGATCTTGAACTAATGCCCGATCCTCTTCCCACGAGGATACTCATTCGCACCGTATTACGCAGAAACGCTGAAACAGATTCCATTCCCAGAAATTAGCCCAAAGACAACAGTACACCGTAACAGATGCACACTTCTATGAATCAAAATTAGAGGCGTCACTGTTTTGGTATCCTATTTTAGCCACAAAACTCTCGGTGCCTAATCTCAATAAAGGATGCTTTACTACAGTTTTTTCCTAGCGCATGTACAGCTCCCGGTCATTCAACCTCATCTAGCTCATCGCGCTCCGCGAGTCAGTCATGTCCTTTCAATGGTTAGTCTGCCACAATCGTGCATAAATGTCAGACTTGAATACCTAAAGCAAAATGACATTCAGAAGACAAAAGGCAGAAACAACGTTTAAACCAGCAAATGTTTACTGTTTGCTTTGGTATGGCTGCATTTTTATTGTAGAGCACGGAGAGTGTGAACGAATTAAACTTTATTTGAAAATGTGAATTCACGTTTGTCTTATATAAACCTAACTTAATAGGGGAGCTCCTCAGTGCGCTGACATTCGAAAACTGCCGATGCTGGGCACAGGCATAAATAATGTCAACTCGTAAGCGTAGGCTACAGAGGCGAACTGTGTCTTCGCAATACTCCTATCTTTCGGCACACCTAGTTCTTGGCGCTGCACGTTTGTGAGCCCTTTGTTCATTGTGTTATGGAAGGAACAAAGAAAAGATTCACACGCTGCTTTCTCTCGACCACATACAGGTAGTTACGGGATATTGATAATAGGAGAGCAACCCTCCAAGCCGACCTCATGATTATCGAAGGCTTCGAAGAATAGTGAAAGGGCCGCACCACCACTGCAGCTCCAGAGACTAGTAAATCACATAAAACATTCCGCAGGAACTTCACCTTTCGCCCATGGGGAGTGACGGACATCCAGAAAGAACAGAATAGATATAGCGAACGGCATTCCTGTCAATTCCTGCGTGTTTCAGAAACCAGCGTTGTTAAAAGCGCACTCAAGCTGCAGGCGCTGACAAGGATGAATGAAAGCCTATTTATGTACAGATGTTTTGGGGAAATCACTCAAAAATAGGCTAACTTCATAAAAATAACATTTTTTTTTGTTTTGAATATGTAATCTACGGAGTATAAAATATTCATATTTTCACCCACACATATGCCAGCAACCCATTTCAGCTGTTCAGTGTGTGCAAACATCATTGACTGTGCTATGCCTGTGATTATCAGGCGCACATGCGTCTGTGCGGACGCCGAACTTCGTGAAAAAAAAGGCAACTCTCTGCAATTCATATCGCAATACGCGGATTGTAGACTGAATGTACATTAAGCTCAAAGTTCCGCACCAGTATTGCATCGCGGGGTGAGGAATTGAACTAACCGGTAAGTATTGGCTAAGTCTGAAATAACCTTCAGTTTTAACGTCAATACAAATATAGAACTGATAGGCAAAAAAACAGGAGTAAAGGAGGAAGATAGAAATTCTACTATTATCGTCAACCACAACCAAGATTTCTGTTTTATTCGAAGACTTGCTATGTGGCATAGGATGAGGCTGTTTTGAAACATAAAGTAAGTCATGCAGTCTATTTTCTTCAAGAAACCGGAGCAAGCTCCGGCTCTTATTATTGTCCATTAGCCACACGTGCAGGTCTTCCAACTTTGTAGCCTACAGTCCGACTTCTTGTTGTCGTCTTCTTCTTGACGGCTACATTCTTGGCGATGTCTATGAAAGGTGGCGAAGATCCACCTCGGCGGCTGATCTTAGAAACTTAGGGCATGTGCTTTGCACTGAATCTTCTTCAGAGCCCCATCAGCACATTACCGACAAAGTAAAGGCCGCCCCAACCCTAATCCTTGTAAGGAACACCTCCTCCATCTTGTTAGGTTATGAGGGAGGGGGTAAGTGGCGTTAGAATAAGGCAACTGTACTTTTCCTGGTTGCATGGATATGTGAGCTTCCTGTTGTGAGTTTCTTAGGTTTTTTTGCTTTCTTTTGCATGTTTCAGTTCTTTCCGTAAGTTTTTCATAAAAGAATGATCTTCTCCTGCTATTGGAATCTTCGTCTCCCCAGTGTACTTTCCTGTTAGACTGATGATAAATTACTCTTAGTTGAGTGCAACGTCAGTGTGGTGCATGACATTTTTATTAAAGCGAAAGCTCTAATACCACCATTACACGATAATCCGGTCGCCGGCGTGTGGTTTTCATGGTACTCTAAAATGACCAGACGTCCACAAAAAGAGGTCTGATAGAAACTGCGCCTTTTCCTTCCTGTTAACCAAGGCGAATCATTTCTAGGTTCATGATGAAATTCTTGCGTTCGCGAGATTTTTCCGCAAGATGTGCGATCGAGATTCCGCTAGTGACAATTATGCTGCACCTTTCCTTTCTGGTAAACCAATTATTGAGCACCGGTGAACTTTGATGCGTTGATTGGAACGCACCAAAGCTTTGGTTTGGTTTGAGGGGATTAGCGTCCCAAAGCGACTCAGGCTATGAGAGATGCCATAGTGGAGAACTCCGAAAATTTCGACCCCCTGGGGTTCTTTAACCTGTACTGACAAAGCTTGTTCCAGAAAGGGGGGCGCGATGTACCACCGTGTGCACAAACAATGAGGAGCCATTCTCATTTCTGCACTGCACATTCTGCAGTGCTCTTAACCTGTACTGGCAAAGCTTGTTCCAGAAAGGGGGGCGCGTTGTACCGTGTGTACAAACAATGAGGAGCCATTCTCATTTCTGCACTGCACATTCTGCAGTGCTCTTAACCTGTACTGGCAAAGCTTGTTCCAGAAAGGGGGGCGCGTTGTACCGTGTGCACAAACAATGAGGAGCCATTCTCATTTCTGCACTGCACATTCTGCAGTGCTCTTGGGACTTTTATTGAGGTCAGCAGAGTGCGTCTTATTAAGGCGAAAGCCCTTAATGACTCAGAAATCGCCGGCGTGTCCGTGCATCCATCCGTGCGTCCGCAGCAGCTGTCAATCATCTTTAGAAGTATTCGGATGGTTTCAGTACTAATAGTTAATCAATTTTGTACCAGGTGTGGTAAGCATTCGTTTACAATTGGTAGGTTATTATCAATTATATTTAGTCTGTTAGCCAAAGTTAACAAGTTTGTCCATAATAACGAGTTAAATAGTCAATGATAACATCAGTAAGACTAATTGGACAATTAGGTAATTATGATTACTTAGACGTATATTATTGGCTAATTATTCGGCGATAATTATTTACTTATTCAACTGAGACGCTTTAAACGCACGCACCCCACATGCGCAGTATCCTCGTGTGCGAACCTCAACCGACACCTAGTAGTATACATAACTGCGCACGAGCAAGGACGTTACAATTGCTCAATGGGATTTCGCCTCTGCGCACTTTACGTCTTAAACTGCCCCCTGAGTTTTTGATTTCACCCCTTGGAAGCGTTTTTGCTATCTGCCTATGTGCTGCTACAGCTGTCGTTATTTCAGGGGTCGTCAAGACCACATTACTTCCTTCTTTACATATCCGGTCATGGTTACGAGTGTTTGTAACGCACCCAGTCTTTTTATTATTTCTGGCTTCTTACATACTTTGTTCACACCTTGTACCTTCCCTGCTTACTTTTGTATGGTTTCGCCAGTACACGTTGGGAAAAAAAAGAATGGTTTCAAATTTTACTGTGCGCAAGTGCAACCGAACTGCGGGTTTATACTTTCACCAAACCTGTGTATATGTAAAGGAGGTGCCGTTTCTAAAGTCGCTTCTTATATGTATTATTGTTCTTTAGGACTTAAGGTGATATGTGATGATTTTTTAGCAATTGCAATGTGTATGCGTGTTTTCACTTCTTTTGCCATAACTCGCTGCATCCGAATCAGAGTTCCTATCGTTGATATTATGTATGAATGCTTTCCATTTTGAAAACGTAATGCTTTTAAATTATTCGCCGCCGTTATAGCAAACTAATCGGCATCTTGAGCTCATCGGCTCGTGATCTTCCCAGAAACTCAAATTAATTTCTACTTCCAAGACTAGAAGAACAGGCTAGTTGGTAGTTCAGCTTAGGAAAACAAAACAGCGCTCTCCAAAGACATGGATAAAGAGAGAGAATAGAACACACAGCAGTTAATTTCTACGTTGAGGTTATGTGGCATATGCGCAACTTCGTGACTGAAAGATTTTGTGATTTTGTGGGTTTTAAGAGCTGTAAATGCTGAGAGGCTTCCAGCAAATAATTGGAAATAAAATAATATCATTGTTAAGTAGCATATAATTCATCACCTAATTGCATTTTGTTGTGACTCAGTCACTGAGGCATTTTGGTACCTGAATGTTTTGTGGCAGAATGATTGCCCATGTAGAATTATATGTGATGCTGAGAATCTTATATATGTTGTTTTGCGCCCACGGTAATAAATTATATAGTCCAGTGAAAAGTTGTGTGCTCAATGGAGTTGAAGCTATGCTTCAATTGGATCCTGGTGCGATAAGACATATTTATTAGTTCTTTCTCGGCTGGATTAAGTAGTTGACTAAATTACAATAATTTCGCCTAAACTAGTTCATGTTGCAGCTCAATTTCACACTGAGTGGTTTAATGTATTGGTGGTATATTAGCAAAAAGCTTAGCTAACTTTAAATGTACTTTTATGTTAAAGTTAATTTCCTTATATAGGAAGGAAAAGGCGGGCCAGGGCTGAAAGCTAGTAAAACAGCTAGACGGGCTGCTGGCCCCCTTACAAAGTTGGCAAAGCAGCATACGGGAGAAGAAGCAACTAACATGCTAATAGGTAGGCACTTATATATAAAACGGCAGGGGGATAACTATGTGCTAACCCTGCTGGATATACGAAAGTACATTACGAATTACAGCTTAAATATACGAAGAAAAGAGAGTCAAAAGCACTGCTGGTGTACAATAGTACACAAAGTAGCACAGAAGAATTGAATACAAATGGCTCGTAAGACATTAATAGCAGCTTTCCGCGACATGAAGCCAGACTTCGTGCTTCGGTACGCAAACTGGATCTAATTTGGCAGAATATAACTTCTTTAGCAATTTAGACACGATATTTTACAAAGAGCCTGTGTGTGAGATTCCTGAGGTATTGGAACAAATTATTCTTTTTTGGTCGTGTTTGTGTATTTCGATAGTTTTCTTCTAAGTCTGGGAGTGAAATAATAACACTGTCATTAGGTTTGATGTAGGATTGACAAGAATTGTCATTAATCTATCATAAAATTACTTGAACAGCGCAATCAGGTAGAACGAAGGGAATACGATGGCCTACATGGTATGAAAGAGCACTGAACAAGGGTAGAGGGGGGAAGGGGAAGCCTCAGTTCCTAGGTCGAGCCAATGTTTCGATAAGTGTACTTGTCTTTGTCTGAGCAAAGCGATCATCACTGGTAGGGGTTTAAGTACGCTTTTGCTTCCAAGGAAGACAAGCAGGGGATTGGAAAAGGGGGAGAGAAGAAAGTAGGTCCACGAGTGTACGAGTGTGGAGGGGGAGGGTAGGGGAGAAGAAAGATAGTCATGGAGTAAAAAAAAATGTTAAAACGAAACTTTCTTTAGTATGTATTTCTCAGCCTGGAACCAGGGATCCTGTGGCCCGCAAAAGAAATAAAAGCGGCAGCACCAGGAAAAACTACAATACAGGGTGAATGATTAGTCACCCCCTAAAGCAGGTTCTGTACAGAGATACCTTTCTTAAAAGTGACAGGCTGTCCAAAGCGCCCTGATAAGGAATATATCTGCAGGGGAACAATTCTGAAACAGTAAGATGTGTTGTCGGCCTAGTTGGTGCAGTACTTCAGACATTTTATAGTTGCGCGAAAGAAGACACGGTGGTGCAAGACCAGCGCTCGTCCTGTACCCTGTCGTGTGTCTTCTTTCGCGCAACTATAAGATGTCTGAAATTCCTAAACACTTTCCGGAAAAGAGGGGGGGGGGGAGGGAAGCAGGACAAAGAAACAGAATTATAACCGCACAGTCAACCACACCTAGCAAGCCAGTTCAAGGGCCCGCTTAACTAAACGTGATAAAGAGGAATGTGATTGGAGAAACAGGTGCAGCCTCTGCTATTACGGAGGGGGATAGAGTGTGCATGTGCTGTGGATAAACTCTACAATTAACTCTCGGTGGCTTTGTTTTCCCGAATAGTTAAGGTGCGGAGTGAATATATTTAAGGGATTATAACGTTCCTTTAGAGATATTTATTCCTGCTGGCTACAATGTTCTAAATTTATGGATTAGATATGGCTCTCTATATTTTCTGTCCATTGCAGATTTAAAGCCTGACTGGAGAATATATAATTTAATTTCTTTGAACTTATGGTCTTTCTTGTGGAAATGGTGGGAAACAGCTTTCGGGAGGTTTTTGCCGCTGCCTGCCCGATGGCCATTAAGCCTTATGTTGATTGGTTTCCCTGTCTCTCCAATATACTGTTTATGACAGAAGGAATTTTCTAGAAGGTAGACAAAGATTGAAGATGCGCAGTTAAAGCCTGATTTTATGCGAAGAGTGAAATCGTTCGCATTATTTTTAACAGCGGTGTGTTTTTGTATATGATAGCAAGTCTTACATTTTGGTCGAGAGCAAGGATGTGGTTGTGTTGGATGCTTGCCGTCGAGTTTATAATGTACGAGAATATCTCTAAGGTTTGTGTTAAGTTTGTATGTTACCCTTGGTGGCTCCAGGAATATTTTCTTCAGGCGTTCATTTCACGTTAGCATAGAGTCGTATTTCTGCAGAATATTGTTTGTTTGGAAGGGCATTAGGGGGGGGGGGGGGCAGTATTTAGTAAGAAAAGAAGGCTGGCGTTCAGTGTTGGTTTTTAGTCGTATCGTGAGCACATCGTTGCGGTTTATGATACATGCTTTTTCGAGGGCTGTATTAAAAGAGTTACCGCGATAGTTCCTCTGAATTTGTGTTGCTTTCCATTGATGTAGTTCGTTTAGGTAGTTATTATCGCTACATATTCTTTAAAGCTTTGTCGCCTGTCCTACAAATATTCCTCGCTTACAATGCCTTGGTTGATGACTCGTAAAATCTAGATATTTTGCTTATCTGTTGGCTTTCTGTACAAGGATGTTTGAAGTTTTTCATTTACCACAGCGCAAGTACTTCAATAAAGAAAAGCTTTGGTTAGATGAAACGTTTTAGGCGATCAATGTACCATATAGCCTTTTATTGCAAAAATAAGAGTTTTGATGAGTTGGTCACTCGAGGGGCACACCAAAATAGGTGCAGCACTGGTAAGGCGATAAAACAATACAATTTAATGACACAGGTAGCTTTTGATAATAGATGTTTTATTGGTGCGATGACGCGAACAGCTGATGACGTCTGAGATTAAAGAAAATCCATAGGGTCATTCCAAAATGGTGCCTGGAAAAGTCTTGTGCGTGGGCTTTCGCATTTTAGAAGTTACATTGGTTCGATTCGTAAGTCATATCTTTATATTTCGTAATAATTAATTCCATTTCAGTGAGTAGCACTCTGATTTTTGTTTGCTGGTGTTAATGTTTAAGCAATTCTCCTTTATTTCAAAGATCTAAGTCAATTGATGCACTATTAGTTCGTTCATTAGTATCCATTGTGTCATCAGCATAGAAATTAGTTGTGTCACCTGTATCAGAGTTAAATTACACCATTTGTACGTTGTGCCATATCCTAAATATCAATAAGAAATAAAGGGTTCCCCTTATTCTCGTTCACCAATGTGCACTGTTGTGTCATCAGCAAAGAGTTAAACATCACTTCCTCTACACAGTCTGCCATAACTTTAATATAAATACGAAATAGCAGCCCTCGTATGCCTCCGTATGTAACGCCATGTGAGTAGTTTGCAAAGGCAATGCAGTGTAATTTGTTTCTACGCAGTGCTTTTTCTTCGTAATGTTTGATTTAAGTAGTGCACGTGGCGTTCTGTAAGAGCCATGTCCCTTTCTTAGTATGATCCGTTTCTTTCTAAATGCTTCTATAGTAATGTCGTTTGATGGCTACCTCCGTGGGTACGCTTCCTAAAATGTCGCTGGTAGTCCAGCAGAGTGTTGTCGAGAGAAATGATGTAATTCTGATGTGCAATATGTTTTCTATGGTTGTCGAGAATAGCCCGCCATAGCGGCACATTGTTTAGGGTGCTCGACTGGTGTGCCCAAGGATGCGGGAACGAATAACCGAGCGTGGCGGCCGCTTTTCTATGGATATGAAAAGCAAGGCGCCTATGTGCTGTGTGACGTCGATGAGAGAACCCCAAGGGGTCGAAATTTTGGGAAGCGCTGCACTACGTCGTGTTTCATGGACTGTGTCGCTTTGGGGCCTTAAACACCACAGACCAAACCAAACTTCGAAACTACTGGTGCCGCCGAGAATGGCCGGTAATTGAACAACACGTTTCGATATGCACATTTGTACTAGGAAACAACTCTCGCAATACGCATTGCCCAAGGAAATACACTTGCAGAAAAAATAAATTTTTAATAAAAGTGACGGCGGGAAAAATGATTTCAAGTACTTGCTTCAAGGGAAGTTGCTGCATACTGAGGGTATCCTCGGTTTTACTACTCCTATTGACCTCGGATAAAGAGGAGACCTAAGCGCCTAAGAACTAAAAAGGTAGGAGAAAATGCGATTGCCTGATAAAAACTGAGATAGAATAAATTCATATTTTTATCCTTAAAAAATCTTGCATATAAGGCATTTCTATGCTTAAATATGTTCAATAGTTCTCAAGTTAGCCAAGGTTTTTGGGTTTTGCTTATTCTTTTTATTGGTTATAGGGGAAAAAGGGTTCTGTAGAACGTTGAGCCGGTCAAATGGCACGACACATATAGTGTCACTATTTCCGGCTTCCCTGAAAGAGTTCTATGCTTTGTTTCCGAAAGCACGGGGAAAAGGCTTAGGATTGCCTTCACTAAGTCTAGTTTATGATTTCTCAGGTCTATATTTTTATCAATTCGGAGGGTTTTTCTAACGTAACTGTTTCAAAGTACTCACTAAGACTAGAACACACCGCACGCCCTTTCTCTGAATCTGCATTTGATGAATACATCCAGTAACGAGGAACTAACTGGAGTGATTCAATACAACGTTGATGTGGGCTAGATGGTGCGTATTTGCGACAAGAAAATTACAGCGTAAAGCAAAACGCCGAACAGACGCTAACTTCATCTAACTTTATTAGCTGAGCAGACAGCATATATGTAGCAAGTAATGGAGCTGCAGACAGTGAAACATAGTTTTGTCAACGAAAACGTTCAAGATAAGACATCTCAGTCTTCGGACTGGTCTCCGATGTATCACTAACATAATATTTTCCTCTATGTTTTATATAAAAAGTTTCCGAAATCTCCCGCGCCTTAATAGTTCTTCTCATTATCAGAATCCTTATCTCTCGAAGACGCAGTCCATCTTCTAGCCGTGCAGACAATGTTGTTGTGCACGCTATACGTGTTACCTTGAACGTTTTCATTGAGAATACATTACCTATACTGTCTGCGCATGCCTTACCTGCTATATATTAGCTGGCTGCTCAGCGAATAAAGTTAGTTCTTCTCATTCTCAGAATCCTTATCTCTCGAAAACGCAGTCCATCTTCTAGCCGTGCAGACAATGCTGTTGTGCACGCTATACGTGTTACCTTCAACGTTTTCATTGAGAATACATTACCTATACTGTCTGCGCATGCCTTACCTGCTATATATTAGCTGGCTTCTCAGCGAATAAAGTTAGATGAAGTTAGCGCCTATCTTGCGTCGTTTCGTGTTTCAAAGTAGACACACACGGTTCGTACCACGTGTATCTTTGTCCGGGCCTTAACTATAAGTGACACGAGTTGATTCTGCTGCGGTGTTCAAAAACCATTTGCATCAGTTTATTACATCGCTTCTACTTCAAGTTATTGAAGTTTATATTGAAGTTTATTTCTCCACCTAAATAAATACCTAACCTAATGTCACTCATATATCCGAATAAATTGTCAAGAAAGTTAAGTTACGAAATTGTCGAAATTAGAATGTTGCCGGCGCAAGAGCCAGTGGGCACTGACTTGTGTGCGCAAAGTAAGTAATTAATAGCCTCAATTCGTTCGACAAAATTCAGCAACTTCTTGACAGGTGTCTTCTTTCTTTATTAAAAAAGAGACACAGCCTCCCCTATCCACGCGACTTCTATAAAAGGCTAATACCCAGAGGTAAGATATAGGCGCAAGTCTTGTGTGCGATGTTTTTGCGAGGATGATAAAGAAATCAAGTAGCCGAAATGTATCAAACAAAAGCGCCAGTTTATCTTGGGTACTGACTACTTATTGAAGATTTTGATTGAACAGAGATATACTGCCGGACATTTTTTTTTTATTGTGATGTGTCTTCAGACGGTAAAAGAACTACATAAATAAGTATCAAAAAACGAAAACTCATAGTTGCATCGAACAAACCTTGGACACATCATCATGGGTTCAACAAAGACGACACGCATACCGTCTGGTTTATGGCCGTAAATGGTTCCTTTTCCGCGCCCGAAGATACTTTCTGTCGAGCTATTTCTTTTTCTAGTTTGCCATGTCATATGTTGTTTCACGGCGGGAGAACGGCGCATAAGTACAAAGGACGAAACCTTTGGTCGGAGTTTCAGCGTTTGTAGTTACTATTTACCTCTTAGCCTTTACACTTAAAGGTCGCTTACATGCATATATGTCGTAACTGTACAACAACGTTTGTCGCGGTAGAAATACCAGCTGTTCGAACTCGATTGCATGCTTGAACGTCAGCATCTTCAAGACAAACGCCAACCGCCATACCGAGCTTCTTTTTTAGTCCGCGGACCTTTGCCTTTTCTTTTTACGGTACAGCGGTCTTATCAATATTGACAGATTTTCAGTGCTCTTCATTTTTCAGTAGTGAAATTTCATGCTGATTTTATTGCAACTACAAGGTCGATCATTCCTTTAGGTTTTCATTTTTTCTTTCAAAAGTACTTGCCGCTGTTTTCATTTCTTCTCAGTTTTCATTTATGAATGTCAAGCTATGCTTTTATTCACTATATTTATTCTGACGAGCTATTCGCATGCTCGTTTTCCGTCTTTACCTCTCGCTTTAACTCTTCGTACAGCTTGATGAACTGGTTCGATATATCAGTGGAGTTTGTGAGCAGATGTTTGTCCTATGGAACAGGCTTGTGTAAAATAATGTGAATTCACTGAGCGTACAATAGCAAACAAGATGCACAAGAGAAACAGGAGTGAGGCAGTAGCAGCTTAAAGGATAAGTTGCGAAGAAAATAAAAGGAATGCAGATAGACAACCAAAAAGTAACCAACCTTTAGACACAGGCAACAAATTTCAGCAGATTTTCTGTTTTCTTTCCCTCAACTTGAGATTACTAGCTATGTGATGAGGTTATCACTGTTATCATACTCAAGAACTGTTATCATACTCATCTCATACATGGGGATTCTTAAAGAACTCTCTCCCTCCCTCAATGAAGGATAATAATAATGGAGGGAAGAAAAAATGCGTTAGGAAATTAGAGAATGAAATACAACTGGAAGCCAAAAAGGCACGTTACAGGGATTAATTTTGTAATAGGAAGGTGGTGCGTCTTCCTCCGCATGCGTATCTCTTGAATGCCTCCCATTTTTTTTCTTTTTTAGAGGGGGGATTAAAGCCGTAATGTTTCCCCCAGGCCGATTTAGCGGCTTCTTTTAATGACAAGTTTACATCAATATTCCTCGTGGACTTTAAAGAAACAAGCAATGATCCGACGATATGCATCCATTCAGCATACTATTCGACACTACATTCAACAATTATGAAGAAATGCAGAGAATCGCAATTACCATATTTGCTTAGCGCGGATATTTCTTCCTTAGCTGCGCTTGATGCTGGAGACTAATCAAATATTAACGGCACGTGCTGCTGGGCGCGTCGTTGTCGGGACCTTAGCACTGATTTCTACCACTTCAACCTATGTAGCGTGCGTCGACGTAGACTAGCCCGTCGCCGTTCTCAAATTTTGATCTGATCGAAATGTTACAGTCTAATCCCGTACTCTTTCCCAAGACCTTGAGATCTGCAGCCGCGCTGGAAGGCAAGGTACAGGACCAAGGTGTCGAACCGGAACAGAAGCCAAACCCCAATGTTCAACAATGTTGACGACTGGGCACGTTGGTAGGGGTTCATACTTAACCAGCCAAAGGATGAGACACAGGAAAGAAGAGGACAGGACAAGGCTGGACTAGCAACTGAATGTTCATTCATCAGAAGAAAACAACGAAGACTCCTTCCGAAAAGCACGCGCTCAACCCAACCGGTGAAATGAAGATGAAGAAAATTCAAAGCCAATTCAAAGTCAAGGCCTAATCAACGACTTTTCTAATAGATCAAATTCCTTACAATGAAGGCTAACCGACGCCTTAGCCACACACTTGTCCTCGGCTTTAGCAATGTAAAATGCTTCAACCAACTCTCTACAGAGTTGATTACCATTGCTGTAAACTACACCTGTATTATTAAAATCAGGCGCACAAAGGGACGGGTCATGCTCCGACTTACACTCTCGGGATTGCACATGTAGCGCCAGATTAGAACTCGCCTTCCCTCCCAGAGAATTAGAGTGCTCCGTCAGGCGCACATTTAGACATCTGCCTGTCTGTGGTCTACCGCATTCCGCTCAATTGTGGCCGGTGCTACTACGGGCATTCATTCCATTTCATTCCATAGAATGTCTTTCCTGAGAACCAAGGCCTTTAATCCATGCATGTTATTATCTGCTGGTTGTTTTGGTATTTTAACATTGCTCAGAGGGGTTGACGGTGATAACGTTTGATGCGATCATTCCTTTGCTGTGATCTTTCCATGCAGGTGTTTTTGTGTCTCCTGTGCTCTTTTTATCATTTTTTTTAATTTTTAGTTTACTTCAAATTTTATTTGGTGGGCATATGACAGGGTACCGTGTGAGGCACTTTAATCTGAACAAGCTGTGAATGTGTTGTTGCCCAAGTCTTGTCATTAAGCGCGTAGGCAATAGAGCAGACAGAGGAGACTCATTTGGTGTTTAAAACAAAAAGAACGCTTTTATTTGTTTTTGCACTCTTCGATGGTTTGAATATGTACAGCAAAAACAGGTAGCATGGCAGAGTCTATCATTTGATTGGATTTATTGGAAGTGGTTTAGTTGGTATGGGATTCTTGTAGATATTTATTGGTCGGATCATTTTAATTTGTGCTTTGCTTCGAATTCATCAATTCATTCCTGTCAGAGCGCTGTAAATAAAAAAACAACAAATAACACGTGGACTACTAGCAGGGCGTAAAATTGAGCCTGGGTTTTGAAGCACTTCTCTACAGCATGCAACAGCCAGTCAAAATGGGAGGCCGCTTGACCTTTAATGAGCCAGAAGTCAGTGTGGCTCCAAAGCTCAATTGATCTACCACCTATTGTGTACCATCGATTCCTTGACCTTTTAACTTTGGTCTTGATTCTCCACGGCAGGTCGAGCATCATCTGTTGTTCCTTGTAGTTTATGGCGTCCTAGACTCCATGTTTACGGCAATCTAATCGCTGCAGTACCTGTCTGCACATGCCTGAATCTTAGTCTAATCACGCAAACCAAGCGAAACGACCCTTTTGCTTCGCCTAACGAGGTTTAGTACGGTTAAACATCCGCCATATTTACTTCATGGGCTTGCACGTGGGGATCTGAAAGCTCCCACTCGAAAAAAAGAATATAAATTTCTGCGCTAGTAGTAGCGTCCATTGATTTTTTTTTGAATTCGAACACATCAATCGCGGCAGCACCCTAGATAGGGCTATGTTATCTTACATATCCATTTACAACATCTTATCTGCGTAGTGCCACAATTGAAGGCGTTTGCGTTTTATCGAAGATATATTCACTATATATTCGATCTTGAATAGTCAAGCCTCCTCGAGCATTTAAACATCTGTTGCGTATGGCAACGTAAAGTGCGTATGTCAGTATATGCTGCCGACATTTGTATTTGGATTACTGGCTGCCAACACAAGCAATTAGCCCTGATAGCTCGACAGGCTCCACTTTCGGTACAAGCTTATCTTCAAGGTGTGGGATTGTCTCTATCAGTGGAAAAATCCGGCTTTGTTCTGTTTTCAGGTGTAGGAAGACGGCATGCGCGGTTAAAGATAGACATTGGTCGCTCTTCCATTGCGCCACTTCAGTAACACGCATTTTCTGGGTGTCACTATTGATTCTTGTCTATAGTGACGAAAAGCTGTCGACGTGATTGTCTCATCTCTATCTTTGCGTCTCTTTCTTTCTTTCTTTATTTTTTATTTATTTGTTCCTTTCAAATACACAAAGCTGGAGCGAGACCTAAAGGCTACAGAGCCTGACAAAGGCTTTCGCTCCATATAACGTTCAGCGTGCAGTTTAAAGAACGTATTCAACAACATACAAAAGAGCACTTCAAATCATAAACAAAATGCGCAAATACAGGAATATAATTACATGAATCTGAGTCACTCCAACTAACTATGGATAGATAAGAGAAATGCAAAAGATTGGAATTTATTACTGATTGTTTTTTTAATAAACAAACTGCAAATAATGAAATAATAAAACATACTGCTTTAGGCGATATAAATGAAACCGTTTGTTGAATTTAGTGATACAGTACAGAGCACTTGTTAAATAATTAAGAAAGAAAAGCACATGTCTTCTTTGAGAAAGTAAAGAACACAAAAAAATTAAACTATCCAATGCGATGGCATGCTTGAGCAATGGGGCTTTAAGGAGCTTTTTGGTGACAGGTTTGTTAAACTTTACGAGCGCATCTACACAATTCAACAGAAAAGGTATCTGGTAGTCTGTGTGTCTCCTTCTGAGTACTCGGGGAAGAGAATACTGCGGAGGTGTGTTTGTATCTGAAGCTTTATATCACTCAGAGTCATTGTTAATGTACTGTAAGAGCTTGTAGAAGTATACCTGGTTTGCTTTGATTATTAAATGTTGTGAAGAGAACGGTTGCATTGGGAGAAGATAGGGCTTGCCATAGAAGTTTTGATGAAATTCTAAGCGTTTTTTTTTTCTGCAATAGTTCTTACATTTTTGGGCTGTCGTAGCGTGAGGTTATTTTCTATAAATCTTCTGGCCACCTTGTTCTGTGGCTTATTTAGAGAAAACAATCTAAATAGATGACCAGACCGACCAATCTAACAACGAATAATTTTATGTATACACATGGACGGGACGAGAGTCGGACAAGCAAGTAGGACAAAGGCTAAACACTAAATTGTCTACAGTCACCAGTTCGTTGGATGGAGAAGCCGGTGCAGACGCTCCGGGTGGTCAGAGGTTTTGCAGGGTCGGTGCAGCAGGGCCTCGGTAAGCCCAGAGGAAGGCTAGGCCACCGGACGGGGCCCAGTAGAGGCAAGAGGCCCCGGGTTGCCTTTCCACGACCGATGCGTCAGGCCTCCCCGACGTGCCGGGGCTCAGCACGGCGCCGAACACTCGTGCCAGTGAAGAGCTGGCGTTGTGGCACTCCCGGGCCCGACCACCGTTCCGAGCTTCGTGGACAACAGTAGAACAGGACAGGATACGGCCGGCAGGCCCCAGGTCTGGATCCCCGGGTCAGGCCTGGCAGAAGACGCACCGCTCCGAGCTCCTTGGACAGCCGATCGGCTCCGCTGCCCGCCTGTTCTCTCCTGCTCGTGCCTCGCGCTCCTCGAGCCAACCTTCATGTTTTCCTCTTCTTCTTTCTCCAAACGTGGTTTTCTTTCTTGGTCTTTTATCAAATTATCACATGTTCTTCACAAATATGCCCCCCTCTTTGAGAAGTTTATTTTTTCGGGGAAAAAAAAAACTTGGGGCCATGACACTAATGCACTCTTTCGGAGGACGACCGCACACCACAACACTGCTGCACACATCACTTCACACCCCACAGAGTGGCCACACCATTGCTATTGTCTGCTGAGAGTCTGAGTCACTCGCGCACACAAAATAAAAAAAAAAAAAACATTCGTACTAATACAAGTAACATTAACACTCAACACTTGTCAGAAGAAATAAACTCTTCGAAACATACTATGAACAGCACGACGACACCTCCAGAAGCTTTGTACGAAATGTGCTCTAAGACGATATATCTCCAACGGCGTTGGAAGACAGCACAGAGATTTACATTGTCTCCCGTATCATTCTCGGTTCCCCAGTTCACTATTCTGTATCGAGTCTCAGTTCCCCAGTCCACTCTGGGTCCAAGGTTCTTCACTGAACGTTGACAACGGAGTTTTCGACTCGGCGTTATCAAGAACTACAAAGGATGAAGCTTGTAGGGCATTCACTGGCTGGCGCTCTTCGTAGCTTTATGTGTTAATGGACATGCGTCCTAATGGAGCGTTCCTCACGTTTCCTTTCGGGACAGTCCTCTGACATGCATCGCACGACCTCACAAACCGCTTAATGTCAGCTTGCACCCCGTGCCAGTAAAAGTCATCAAGCACTCTTGCGGTAGCTTTTCTGACACCCTGGTGGCCGACAAGTGCACTCCTATGTGCCTGCACGAGGACCTGACGGCGCAAAACCTTCGGAACAACCGCTTGTTCAATTGTTTTTCCTGGACAAAGTTGATAGGTCCGGTACAAAATGCCGTCACTTAGATGGAAGGTGTAGGCCGTCTGCCCTTTTCCGTGATAGGTTTTCTTAAGCTTGCGACGACACACGTCTAAGCTGGCGTCCTCTTCTTGTTTCTTCCGAAAAACAGACCGAGATAAGTGGAGTACGGTTTGAGTGGCATCCAAACCAGTCCCTGAAACTTTCGCCGCCAGAACCTGGAAAGAAGCACTGGACCCATCGTCACTGACAGGTATGCTTATCTGGCCCGTCAAGACTGTTGCAGCGTCGGCGAATGGGGCGCTTGCACCCGGAACGTTGCCGATAATTACGTCATATAATGGCGTCGGCAGGCACCTAGCAATAACTTTGCCTGTGAAGTATGGCGACTTGATAATAACCTCCGCCTCAGGCGCTTCGATGTCAGAACCATCCGCTAAACGTAAAGATGCTCGTTCACCGGTATATGCAGCCTCGGCACCAAAGCCTGACTCACCACGATGCTATTAGAACCAGTGTCGCACAGCACCGACACTGCTTGTCCGAACACTTCCCCATGCTCCACTGGCATGTTGTTAATAATCTGAGATGGACTAAGAGCCGAATCGTCCCTTCGAACATCTAGGCATGTTCTTCCCAGCTGAAGACCAGGGCGGGAATCTCGAGGGGACGTGCAGCAAGAAGACGTCTCCCGGTCATTTGACTTTCCGTATCGACACAACTGGGTTTTATGCCCAGATTTGCGACATAATGTGCAATATGGGGCTGCGTCCTGCGGTTTCGCAGAATTCTGCTCAGCTCTATCTTTAAAACCCGCGAGGTTATTCTTTCGCTGAGCCTCAAGAAAGTGATCGGCGGCCTCAGCAATCTCGTCCACCGTTTTACAATCACGTTCTCGCAAGAAGAGAACTAAGCGATTGTGACAGCTGTTTAAAAACTGCTCAGCCACTATCATGTCCCGAACCACTTCAAACGTGCGGCCTTGTCCTCGCATCTCAACCCAGCGGTCAAAAAAACTTAACAGCCTTGTGGTGTACTGGGAAGCTGTCTCACCATCTTGCGGCTTGCTTCCACGAAACTTCTCTCTGCAGCCCTCAGCCGTGAACCGAAACCTCCGAAGTAAGGCAAGTTTCGCTAAATTGTAATTGACTGAATCCTCAGGAGAGAGTCGTCCAAAGACTCTGAGAGCTTCTCCGCCGAGGCACAGACTCAAAGCCGTGGCCCACTTCTCTTTCGGCCAGCCTTGGCCAATGGCGACATGTTCAAAACGCTTCAAATACGCGTCCAAATCGTCTCTTTCCTCATTAAAGAGTGGAATCAATCCATGAGGACTAATGGGGAAAGACGGAGCTGGTACGGTACCGTGCTCAGCGCTTCCAGAACCAGGGGCGTTTTCTCCCAGTTCGGCAAGTCGTATTCGTAGCTGCAAATTCTGGTTTTCTTGCTCCAAGCGCTGCTTCGCTCTTTCATGTTGTGCAGCTTTCGCTTCGCGTTCTGCAGCTTGGTCTTCCCTTGCCTTTTGCAATTCTTTCTCAACCCACTCGCGCAACTCGATTCCCTGCAAACCTATACGTTCCCCTACCGCGAGCAATTCTGGTGCACTCATTTTTCTCAAATCTCTAGCCGCGGGAAAATGCTGCTTGGCCGGTCTGGTCCTGCCGTGGACGCCAAAATTGTGAGGTTATTTTCTTTAAATTTTCTGGCTACCTTGTTCTATGGCTAATTTAGAGAAAACAATCTAAATAGATGACCAGACCGACCAATCTAACAACGAATAATTTTATGTATACACATGGACGGGACGAGAGTCGGACAAGCAAGTAGGACGAAGGCTAAACACTAAATTGTCTACAGTCACCAGTTCGTTGGATGGAGAAGCCGGTGCAGACGCTCCGGGTGGTCAGAGGTTTTGAAGGGTCGGTGCAGCAGGGCCTCGGTACGCCCAGCGGAAGGCTAGGCCACCGGACGGGGCCCAGTAGAGGCAAGAGGCCTCGGGTTGCCTTTCCACGGCCGATGCGTCAGGCCTCCCCGACGTGCCTGGGCTCAGCACGGCGCCGGACGCTCGTGCCAGTGAAGAGCTGGCGTTGTGGCACTCCCGGGCCCGACCACCGTTCCGAGCTTCGTGGACAACAGGAGAACAGGACAGGATACGGCCGGCAGGCCCCAGGTCTGGATCCCCGGGTCAGGCCTGGCAGAAGACGCACCGCTCCGAGCTCCTTGGACAGCCGATCGGCTCCGCTGCTCGCCTGTTCTCTCCTGCTCGTGTCTCGCGCTCCTCGAGCCAACCTTCATGTTGTCCTCTTCTTCTTTCTCCAAAAGTGGTTTTCTTTCTTGGTCTTTTATCGAAATGTCACATGTTCTTCACACGTAGTTCCCCAGACCAGTACAGAGTAAGATAGTTGAGAGTAGAAGAGGGTATTATACAACATATTTTTTTTTAACAAAGGAGAACGAGGTTCTTAACATGATACACAGATCAAACAGCTCGATTTACGTCCCCTGCTAGACGGCTTACATGCGTATTTCCAGATAACTCATTCTGAAACCACACGCCCAAAAATATTTGTGTCCTTACCTGATCTAGTGGCTTATTACGTAAATTGATGGCGATTTTGGAACATAGAGGCCAATTTATTGGTGCAAAGAATAAATATTTGGTTTTGTTTGTGTTTACCCTTCATTGATTAATATCCAGCCATAGGAATAGTGAGTTGAGGTATTTATTCACTGTGCCCTGAAGTGAAATTAGCAATCTGCCTGAGAAGAAGAGATTAGTATCAACTGCGTACATATTTAATTTTGGCGAACTTGGTATAATGCTGATGTCATTAATGTGTAAATTGCACAATCTCGGTCAAATAATTGATCGTTGCGGTACGCCACGCGCTACTTTTATTAATGATGAATGTGCATTATTTATTGTAATATATTGGGATCGATTAGTCAAATAATTTCTGATTAGGTCTAATGCGACACCTCGTATACCGTATTCGTAAAGCTTCATTAATAGTATTTCATTGCCCAGAGAATCGAAGGCCTTTTGAAGATCTAGAAATATACCTACTGTGTACAGTTTTTGTTCCATATTGCGTATTATTTAATTTTAATGGTTAGTAAAGCTAGTTCAGTTGACTTATTATTTTGTAATCCGTATTGTGTCTCATAGAAAACAAAACACTTTCCCAGAGCGAGCAGCCGCGGGTGAGGCCCGGAAGACTGCATCTTCGCAGAGCGCACTGCTACGGGCATGCTACGGTCTGCCTTTTTATACTCTCGGCTGTTTGTGCTGCAACCCATCGTCAAAGAAGCACTTGCTGGTCGTTGCCCCGAGATTCATGTCGAAGCCTGTGTGAAGGAGCGGGGAGATCCCGTAAGCTCCGCTCTATATTTGAGGCAGCTTGTCACACTGCCTCCCAGTGAAGAACATTGTCTCGGAATATTCTAGACATCCGCAAGCGCCGTATCTTGGTGAAAAACGTGATTTGTCCCGCAGAAGGGTGATTGGGTCCATCCGATCCATTGAAGATCGTTCGCCACAAACTATGGTTCATGACACGCACCACATATACACCGACCAAAACCCGCACAGCACCACATTACTCTAGTTCGGCAGTCGTGTCCTGAGCACACGCCACAAGTCAGTGATCATCGATAACAATCAATCAAGCACTAATATATAGGCACACCATTAACGATTACATTCTACACACAAAACAGAACGCTACTAGGCGGTAGTGCAAGCTGAACAACTATTACAGCCGGCTCATGTAATCTGCTCCCACCTTCTCGCTGCCTGTAATATGCTCGACCCGGAAGTTGTATTCCTCAAGCTTAATACTCCAGCGAAAACTGTGACTGTTAGCAGATTTTGTTTCTTTTATAAAAGCCTGGTGGTCCGTTTGAACGAGAAACTTTCTCCCGTAAAGGAAGACTGCAAATTTCTCAATTCCTTAAACGAGTGCTGGAGCTTCTTTCTCAGCTGTTGAATAGGCTACTTCTCGACGGAGCAACTTGCGTCTCGCATAGGCGACTGTGTGCAGGATGTCGTCATGCTGCTGAAGCATATAGCGGGAATTGCTTAATCCGCTTCATTACAAAAGAAACATTTTACCCTACTTCCTCTCTGGTTCACTCCGGAAAACAGCCCCATTGAAATGCCTTTGGTGCCCTTTCTTTTCATCGAAATTACACCTTTGAAGTATGGCACTTTTGAAACCATTTGGTTGGGCAAAAGTTCTGTGTCACGAAGTAGAAAAGAGGACACCGGACCACGTAGGACAAGCTCATCGCACGGCAAATTATCTCGTTCCATTCCGAGCAGTGCCTAAAGCTTGCAGAGAGTACCGGGGGTATTTCACGTTCCCACGATCAATCTGTGTTGTTTTCTTAAGAGTTCTTTCACGTTCTTGAGTACTGAAGAGCAATCAACAGTTCGTTGACGGCCCAGCTAAAGGTGAACAGCTCGAGGTCGACGGGGAGAGGGGGAGGGGGCAATATACTCGCTATGCCCACAGACGTGATTGTACGGTTCCTTTTTTCTTTGATGTTGTTGTTGTTGTTGAAAACTTTTATTGTCCAACAGAGAAGGACCACACCGCCTGGGCCGCTCTGTCTCACCCCCCTGTAAGGGGGAGGGGACTTGGCGGCCCAGCCGCACGGGATGGTCGCATTAGATGCTGGCCGGTTTGGTTTCGCCGGCGGCCTCTGCTGCCAGTTGGACGGCGGTGAGTTGGAGCTCAGGGTCTGAGCTTCGCAATAAGGTTTCCCAGGCTTCCCTACTGCTAATGTTTTGCGCCCTGCCTGGGGAGTAAGCGCACTCCCAAATTATATGGTCGAGGGTTCCTCTCGCCCCACACCTTTTACATTTATCGTCCTCGCAGTCCGATCGGATATGTTTATTTAGTACTGGGTTTGGGTATACTCCAGTCTGCAGGCGTCTCCACGCCATTGCCTGACCTCTATTTAACGCCTTGTTTGGTGGGGGGAAACGCCTCCGGCATTGCCTGTAGTGTTCTGTAATGTCTTGATACGAGATTAATCGCCCTTCTCTATTATGTTCTGCCTGAGCCGAGCCATCCTGTACAGCTCGGAGGTAGAGATCTCGAGCTGCACTGTGGGCCGCCTCGTTACCGCTGACAGATTCGTGCGCCGGGGTCCAGATGATGTTGATCGTCCTATCAATCACTCCTTGCGTTAAAATTTTGGTGGTGAGGGGGTTTACCCTCCCCCTACTGAAATTTTGGATTGCAGTTTTACTGTCGCTAATAATATATCTAGCTTTGGTGCCAACGCAAGCGATCGCTATCGCAGCTTCCTCCGCTATCTCGGTTTCTTTCCCTAGTATGGTAGCCGCCGTGATGAGGGTGCCTCCCCCATCTACCGCCGCTATGGTCATGTATCGACTGCGTCTGTTTCCTGCCGCATCTACGTAGGCAACTTCATTTGGGGGTTTGCTCCGATATATTGTTTCTATCGCTTCCGCCCTTTTCTGTCGCCTTTCCCTATTAAACTCAGGGTGCATGTTTTTGGGTAGGGGAGGGATTCTTAGGTGCGCCCTGATTTTCCTGTCAATGTCAACCCTTTCCTTTTGCCCCCTGTCTGTGGCTATTCCAAGGTTACTTAGCGTAGCTCTTCCCACTCGCGTCGTGCTGAGTCTTTCAAGTTGCGAGGTTTTAACCGCTTCCGTGATTTCTGAAATCGTATTGTGCAGTCCTAGGGCCAGTAGCTGCTCCGTCGATGTACATGTTGGGAGGACTAGGGCCTTTTTAACGCATTTTCTGATGAGCGCGTCTATCTTTCTCCTCTCATCTGCCTTTAGGTTCAGATATGGCGTGGCGTAGCCCACTCTGCTAATGATGAAGGCTTGTACCAATCTCAGGAGGTTTTTTTCCTTGAGGCCGCCTCCGTTACGTGAGACCCTCCTGATGAGGTTTAATGTCTGGGTCGCGTGGTTTTCTAACTTTTTAATGGTGATCGTGTTCCTTCCGTGTGTTTGTAAGTGGAGTCCCAATATTCGTATTGTCTCTACTTTTGGTATCTCACTTCCTTCCACGTACACCTGTGGGTCAGAGGGAGGTTTATTCCTGAGTGCCTTGTCATTATACACGAAGATTTCTGATTTTTCAGGCGCACATTTAAGTCCTCTGTCCGCCGCGTACTTAGAGATGACATCTGCTGCCGCCTGCAGCGTTTCATTGATCTCTGCGTCGCTCCCTCTGTTGATCCAGAGATTGATGTCGTCCGCGTACAGGCTGTAATTTAAGTTGTAATTCCCAATTTTCCGCAATTCCTTCGGGAGCCCTCTCATGGCCATGTTGAAAAGGGTGGGTGACAGTACCGATCCCTGAGGTGTCCCCCTGTTGCCTAGCCTGATCACCCCAGATTGTATTTCCTGGAAAGTTATAACCGCCGTGCGGTCCGTTAAGAAATTTCTGACATAGCGATAAGTTTTTAGCCCTATTCCTGCCTGCTGGAGCCCTTCCAAGATGGCTTCGTGCTTGACGTTGTCGAAGGCCCTTTTTAGGTCCAGTCCCATAATGACTTTCGCATCTTTGGTTCTGGAATTAATTATGTCTTGCTGCAGCCGCAGCATGACGTCCTGTGTGCTCAGATGGGGCCTGAAGCCATACATCTCGTCTGGCCATTTCTCTTTTTCCTCCATATAATTTGAAATTCTGGTCTGAATGATGTGTTCCATTAACTTTCCTACACATGACGTGAGCGATATAGGCCGGAGATTTTCCAGTTTCGGTTGCTTCCCGGGTTTTGGGATCAGGATCACGGTAGCCTCTTTCCACAGCGGTGGGATCTCCCCCTTTTCCCAGCATTTCTGCATGTAGCTGGTAAGGGCCTCTATCGAGTTGTCATCTAAATTCCTGAGCATCTTATTCGTGACTCCATCTGGCCCTGGAGCTGACTTGGTTTTGAGTTTCGCTATCTCCGCCCTTACTTCAGCTCTCGTGATGGGCGCATCTAACTTCTCATTTGGAATTCCCTGGTAGTCGGGTAGCTCTCTAATTTCGGTGTCCCCTATGTATGTCTCGACGAGTTTCTTCATGAATATGTCATCGTCCTGCTCTTCGCATGCGTGTCTAACCTTAGCCATTTTGACTCGTGCTTGTGTTTTGGACGTTTCAGGGTCTATTAAATGTCTTAGGATATTCCACGTCTGCGGGAGGTTCATATTCCTTTCCATGTCGCCACATTTGTTAGTCCAATTTTGTTCACATAGTTTAAAGGCGTAATCTTCTATTTCTTTGTTATGACGCGCCAGTCTTCTTCTGAGATTTTTGTTGTTTCTGCCTTGCCTTTTAAGTCGACGTTCCATGCCCTGTTTGGCCTCCCACATGTGTAGGAGTCGGGCATCCGCTATTTCCGGAGCTTTTTCCCCTTCTAGCGTCTTAGTTGTTTTCCTGGTGTCTTTCTTTACCGCTTCGCACCAGTCCTCTATATTTCCTATCTCTGTTAGATCTCTGTTCCCTCTAATCTCTCTAAATCGGTCCCAGTCTGTGATTTTCGTCCGGAAGCACTTTTTTCTTTTGACTTTACTCCTGATTTCAACCGTGGTTTCCACTATTGAGTGGTCGCTCCCCAGGTTGAGTTCCGTATTTAGCCATTGCGTTGTTTCTACGTTTTTAATCAGGGTCAGGTCCGGTGAGGTATCGGCTGTAACGCTGTTCCCCGCCCGCGTGGGGTGTAATGGGTCAGTCAGCAATGTTATCCCCAGGTTATGCGTGTCCTCCCACAACTGTCTCCCCTTTGCGTCTTCCTTAGTGTACCCCCACTCCGGATGATGGGCGTTAAAGTCCCCCGCTATAATTAGCGGCTGGTTCCCTGCTATCTTAAGTGCCTTGTTCATTATCGCCCTGAAGCGGACCTTCCGTTGTCTCGGTGGGCTGTAGATATTGAGTAGGAAAGTGTTTGATTCCTCCTTTTTTCCTGTTAGAATTTCTACAAAGACGTGTTCTATGACGTTGTCTTCTAATTCGTGTTGGATTGTTGCTATGTTTCTCTGCACCAGTGTTGTAACTCTCGATTTGTCCCCTTTCCCACTGTGGAAGGCGCGATACCCTTGCAATTTGGCCGGGCCGCCGGTCTCCTGCAATGCTATAGCAAGGGGGGCTGATTCGCGGATCGACAGCGTGCTCTGCAATACCGGTCGCTTGCGTCGATACCCGCGACAGTTCCACTGCCAAATTTGGATGTTATTGGGCGGTCTGTCCATTATTCAACTTTGTTTTGTTCTCCTCAAGTATAGTCACTCTCGCATTTAGGTTGGCGGTTTCCCCCTTTAATTGCTGGAGCGCCTCCGTCATGAGGTGAAAGTGATTTTGCATCTGTATCTGCATATGTTGAATCTGCTTGGCTAAGTCCTCAAGCTTACTGTCTCTTTCCTTAGCGAAATTCTTAAGACTTCTGTCCAGTTTCGCATTTACTTTCTCTAGCTTTTCATCCACTGTTAGGTCTGAGCTGTTATCCTCCCTAACTTTGCGTTTAGATGGGGGTGGAGAGGTATCCTCGACCAGCATATTATTCTCCGCTCCCTTGTTGTCGACTTGAGCTGTAAGATGTTGGCCTTCGATTTTGTTGGGCGCCCCTATTTCAGATCCGCCTGCTTTTGTTTGAGATTTAGTCGCCACTGTATTGCGCTCTGTTTTTAAATTTTGTATTTCCTCCTTTAAACTAAGGATCGTTGCATTCATGCTCTTAATAATGCTTGTTAATTTTTCTATTTCCTCGTCTTTTTTGTCCTTCTTAATATTTCGGCCCTGGGTAACCTTGCCTGCGAAGCTCACGCCTTTGCTCTCACCATTCTCGGTTGTTGGTTCGTCTCGGTCTCGACTGGGGGTCGTGGCTCTCGAGCTTGACAGTCCCCTGGATTGGCTCCTCCGCCTGGAAGAGCTTCGTCCCCTGGAGGCTGTCCGCTGCTCCTCTCCTAGTCTAGGGAAAGAGCTCGTCCTGGGCTTGTACCCTTCCTTCTCCCCTTCTTGTCTGGCTCTAGGGCGGCTTTGGTGTTCTTGGGTTTTTGCGATTTGGTTGGTTGCTCCCTCCGATTCCGCTTCTTTCTTCATCTTCTTTTCCCAGATTCTCTTTTTGATTTCGTACGGTGTACGATGGATCAGCTTGCATTTGCTGTCCCCCAGCATGTGCTCTTTCCCGCAGAGTTGGCACTTCAGCTTGCAGGTGTGGTCCTCTGGTGGATTTTCCTGTCCGCAACCACGGCACTTGATGTTTGTCGGGTTTGGACATACGTCGATTCTATGGCCTAGTCTTCCGCATGCCTTGCATACTTCATATTTCTTCTTATACAGGTAGCATCTGTGCGGGGCTCCCCCAAGGATGACGGTCCTCGGTACTTTCTCCTCCTTGAAGAGTATTAATATAGTCGTGGAATCCTTCCCGAGTCTTCTTACCCCGATAGCCTCCGGGTTTGCCTTGTGCCTTAGCATTTGCATGATGTCCTCTTGGGTGAAAATCCTATCCACCCCGTGCACCACTCCCTTGCCGCACCCGTCCGGAGTGCCCACGTAGGCGAAGACTGCCACCTCTTCTTCTTCCCCTAGCTTAATTCGGTTTATGCTCGCGTATTTCATTTTCCTTTCCCCACTTGTTGTAGCGATGAGAATGGAATGTTGTTTCGTGTTGGGTAACACGATGTCTTCCTCTTCCGTTTCTTCAATATTTACGCCCGCCGACGCCCTGATCATTCTTGTTAAATATGCGGCTCCACGTTTAAGGAGTCTATCTAGTCCTCCTTCGGGTCGGAGAATAATCTTGTCCGCTCCCTCCGGGATTCTTGCCTCTTGTCTTTCTACAGAAAATGCTGCCAGTTTTCTTCCGGCCTGCTTAAGCCTGAACTGCTCGGCCTCGATTTCCTTCTTGCTCTTTTCAAGCGGGACAACCTTCTTCCCTCTGCACTGGAACCACTGTCCCGGCACCGTGAACTCCCGCGGGTCCACTTCTTCACCTTCAACCACCTCCATGGCTGCACTCACTTCAATTTTCTCGCGCGCTTCGTGCCGTGCTGAATTTCTTCGCCGCCGGTGGCGCTGCTGCACCCTCGGCTCCCCCGTCGGGGCCTCGACCACTTATCGTCTGGGTTAGGCTTAGCTCGCTTCGCCCCAAAAATCCTTGATGATTCGAGAAATCGGACTCACTTGGTGGAGAACTTGTTATCCACGTATTCCCAGCGGGTTCCGACATCCGATTCTTCACTCGTTTTCAGTCGATGGGCAGGATTTCTCCCGATAACAGCATCAAAGCACTGAGCTGTGCGGAGACGCGTCCGATCATGCCGGCACTGCAGCGCCGCTCCCCTTTTTTCTTTGAAGTGTAATCGCTTCGAAGACACCTTCGAAACAACATGCAAAGCAGTAAAATCCTTGTATCTTTGGAAGTTCTTTGCATTGTCTACTAAATAATAGTTTTTCTGTGTGCACATTCGCTAATCATTGTCTTCTTCAACACTAAGCGTCAGTAAACGCTTGATGCGAAGACAGATATGCCCTAGTACTCGATGAGCTTGATATCCGAGATTAATGTATGCGCCCACGAACACCCACTTGATATTTTAGGTCGGTTCAAGCAAAATCTAGAGGTCCCTTTCAAATCAAAGGAGGCCCCTTCAACAATAAAAATCGACCGACGTTCTTAACGCGGCGGTTAATCTTCTATGACGTACCCTGTGATTCAACTTTCGACTGCCATACCTTGCATTGTCGCGCTATGAGCAAATCTGATGGGACCAGCGTTCAGCCATTACCGGCACGGGCTACTTTGAGGAACAAAATCTACATTTATTTCATGAGCTGTACTGGGCTGTAGGTCGGAAGGCGTGGCAAACAAGAACATTTCGGCCAGTTTTCATTTCTCAAGAGAACTTCTGGTATAAGGTATGTATGTGAAGATGGCAGTGATAGCAACTGATGGCAGCAGAAAAAAAAACCATTGGATTGTTTTCGCCTTTGTGACACGGCAGTGATAGAAACTAATGGCACAAGCAAAAAAAGAAAATCATCGGATTGTTTTCGCCTGTTGTGAGCTCTACAGACTACACAGTTGAGCTCTACAGTCTGAATAAGGAAATCTCAGAATAATCGCTGATTAAAGCTCTCTCCGCAGGCGTTTGCTATGGTGCTTTCTGGGAAGCGCACAGTAAAGACTGACAGGTCTTCTCAATACCTTTCCTTGCTTTTCTGGCCATTCCGGCTGTCAAGTGCCACTGAACATCATGTGTTTTCTGGCCGAAGGTAGCGTGCTACAATTACTGGCAAATGTAGGATTTTATAAGTAAATTCTTTCATGCTGCTTAAAGTGTTATCTGTTATTTTCAATCTCTGATAGATTATTGTGTTTCGTATGTGTTCAAAAAAAAAAAGTCATGCTTTTCTATCTTCCCCAATAGTTTTACTCCCTCTTTACGGCACACTAGTTTCGATTAAAACCCGTTTAATTGACTCCGTACCGGTCTAACCCAACAACTAATCGGCGAACTTTTCTTAAATGAGAATCACCGAAGAATTCCATTCACCGCTTTCGCGATTTTTGCAGTTAATAATTTAACATGCGACACTTCGTGGTAGCAGATTCGAGATTGGATGTCATGAAAATCTGCAGCTCCAATGGGCTGGAGTGTTGGAGGGGCATACTGTATCGTCCTTGAGTTGTATCGCCGATGATCAAGCCTTCTGCAAATTTCTCTGTTTGCCGCTTTGTTAACCCCGCTCCCTACATCAATAGAGCTGTTCAGCTTATTTGACAGCATCTTGGTCTGCACGTCCCCGACTAAGTATGCAAAGCCTACAGATGGCAGCGCTTCTCTTTGGCGTGGCATGATAATCTCCTCTACGGACGTCGTCGCTCGGCGCGCGTAGGAGAGGGTGACCAAACACATGATGGTATGCAAACTGTCGTCTGCAAGCCAAGGCATGGTAAGATGCTTGCAAGTCGAACAATTATCCTCGGTTCGCAGCTGAAATTGTCTTATTCAGAGGCGACGGGAACCTACTGGGGAGAGCGAGAGGAGGCAAGGGGAACAAAGGCGCGGGCAGGAGCGGGGACAAAAGAGGAGCTCTTGCCTTCGTCATTTGATTGTGCAAGCCTCTTTCCCCGGGCCCCCAAAGCCTAAAGAATACTCGTAGCTTTGTTCCTTTTCGATAACTTTGTACTTCAACTGACTCCCCGTGGAAGCAGGAAGCGTTTATTATTCCCTAGCACAAGATTCCTCGTGTCCTTGGATGACAGGCGTCCCTCAAGCCACTATTATTGTGACGTCGTTTGTGAAGTGTGCACACCTAAACCTCGAGAGGGCTTTATTTATTGCACCTGTGAGCTCCGTACAACGGGAGAAGAAAGGCTTCGAAGCACAACGAGACGCCTGTAAACAGGAGAAGAGGGTAACTGAGGAATGCTAAACACATGCAAAACCGCATCACCGGGGAAAGCAATTTCGCTCGAGAGTTATGCTCCCTTGACGCCACTTAGTTTCCGTTTGGGAGACGGTTTTTCGGGAAGCTCATGCGCGCTGAAAATCGCACTGATCATTTAGCCAAAAAGATACAAGGGTGTGATCCTATCAGGTAATGTCTGGTCACCTGACAGGACAACAGTTCGTGTCAGTTGAAAAATGTGACGCTTTCGTAAAATGCATCTAAGAGATTGGTCGGTGCACCTTTGTATACATGGGCTGAATAACTCCCATACACAAGTGTGTAGGAGGGAAGCTTTCCGACTAACAAACTTGGCAAGGAGTCTCCATGCGTATTTCCCATCACCCTCAATTCCCCTTGCTCTCATCTCCTGTACCCTTTATATGAGGTACGCCCTAGTGCATCGCTACTGTCTTTCACCAGCTGCATCTGATTGTCCACTTCTCTGCGTCCGTCGTCTTCTGCTGAGGGTACGATGGATTACATGGTCGGGAGGGTCATTGCCAAAACGGTAAATTACAAGCTATCTATGTCTTTTCCTTGATGCCCTGGGCTCATGTTGTTTGCTTAAGCCAAACGTCGTAATTACTAACCCCATAAAGTTTTGAAGGCCGTCTGTCGGCGGCGGCGTTCTTGTGATTGAACTGTGATACCTAAAAGCTAGCATGCTTTCATGGTGGCGCACATTATTATGAACATTGCTATGGAGCCGTTCGTTGCTCAGCGTTCTGATTCGCATAATACGATTTCGCGTTGCACGTAGCCTGCAGCTACAAGTCAATTTATAAGCTAGCTCATGACAGGTATTCTAACCGACGACATATACACGCGCAATGAGACTTTCATGCTTTCAACTTCACAACACGTAATCAGTCTTAAATCATCTCCGTAAGCTTTTTGTTGTTGGTTTTGTTTGCCTGTCCCGATTACTCAATTTAGGACGTTGTGCAGAACATGCTAGACATTTTGTAGAAATTTAGATGCAGAGTAGTAAAGCTTATAGTGATAGTAAGTTGATAGTTATCATGTCGATAGAAATGCTTAAGTACCTCTTATTATTTGCCGTGCTAATCGCGACAGGTTAGAGTTCGATAAACAAGACCAGTCGTTGTTGGTTATAACATGCGAACCGCTTACTGCCCTCCATTAGATGATAACGATTGGGGCTTCCGCAGTGGTCTTGCACTTTAGTACACGTAATAAAAAAATTTGAACGTAAAAATTCAGAGTGAGACGTCGGAGCAAGCACACTACAAGGTGTCGCAGCTAATTTATGCGAAGCTTTAGACAGACATCATGATCTACAAACATTCGCCAGGCGCAGGATTATAGCAGAGTACTCATGCAGGTCAGAATATCTTAGAAGTACATACTTAGCAAGTGTAAATTGCCTCTTTTTGTAGATAGTTAAGCTCCACATTTTCTATTTAAGAACTACACATCAACACAAGAAACCGCTAATTGAAAGATTTTGTTTTTGTACTCTACTTCGCCTAATTGACTTTGAAGAGAACCGATTCCAAACTGGGCTTGGCCTGCAACATTTAAAATTCTAGTTTTGCGCTAAAACAATAAAAATTTAGTTATCGGGAGCGTACAAAGCTTTTCTTGGCACAAATAAAGGACGAACAAAACCATGCAAGTTGTGAATCTTTGTAGAGTGCACAGTCGCCTTTTGAGGCCATCCTAGAATGAGCCTCACAGCCCTCTATACTATTATCTGTATAAAAGGAAGCAGAAAAATGGGAAACCCTATTTTCTTTGTCTTCCATTTTTGAAAATATGAGATGGTTAAGACTTTCAAATTCAGATGTTCGGAATAACGTTACATTGCCATTAGGAAACATTTTTTTCCGTTTTAATCATATACACATAGACTATAAACATACATCCAGTTTGAATACGATGCTTTGCAGCGATGCCCATGAAAAATACATTTTTTGAAATGCTTTTGTATTTCGCCAATATTTGCTGCCCGGTTAAACCCAGTAAGGCAGATATTGCGATTAAGTATTTGTGGCAAATTATTTCATCTCTCAGTGACTAAACAGTCCCGCCTTAATGAACTCATCTTGTAACATCTGAATTTGTTAGCTTTTCCGTAAATTAGGTTCAAATTTTTCGCCTTTTAATTTTGTGGTGGCAAATCTAGCAAAATTTTCTTTATCTCTAGGATTCATTTCGTGGGCTTGTGTGCTGCTTTTTTTATCATTCTGTGTGCGTTTGTTTTCGTTCGCCAACGTTAAACCATGTCGTCATTTTCTTCTCTTTTCAGATGAAGGGGCATCTCATAAAATAGAAAGGGAATTCCAAGTGGCGCAGCACCCTAGAGCCGAAAAGAAGCCTAACCTCAGCCTGTCTGTGGGAACTAAGGCACACAAGTAAGCCACCAACACGGCGACTAGACGCTGCTTCTGAGGATCGCCTTTACGCCTTGCAGAAAAAAACTGCCAACCGCAGCCGGTCCAGCAGAATCGTCTAGGTGAAGTTTGACCTGGATGTCTTTATATGGTTTATCAACAAGAAGGGAAAACGCCTCGAAAAGGGTTGGATTCATTGCGATGAAGAAGACTTTTCGAAGCTGAATTTTCCTTTTGCATGCCACAGTTTTGACACAAAACTTGGCAGTGTTGTCGAGATTGAGTCTCCAGTGCGGGTGAAGGCTACTCGTGACACGGCAGAAAGCTTGTAAGCGTTTTCCATGCGGCTATCCAGTGGAAATCCTCCATTGTTCCGTGTTTCGAAGGTAACTGCATGCAGAACTCAACTCGGAGGCACATGTCCTGTTTTGTTTTCATTGTTTTGGTTTCAGTACTCAGCCCTTCGCTCAAATTGAATGCATACGTTTTGTCATTTGTTTTTTTTTGTGAAATCATATGAATTCTGGTATTTTAAGAAGTGTCGTAATCGACAGTTTCTTCAAATTGAGTTACAAATGCAGTATATGATAGCTGCGCTTGACCTATGTTCAAGGAACACAAGATTATCTTACTTCCTGACATTCGTAAAACTAATTTTTTAAGCGTCATACTATCTGTAATAAACTGAATAAGATATAACTGTCGCCGGAGGCATTGCGTGGGCCCATAGGAAGGTTGCGCGGTGAAAAGATAGCAGCGACTGACTGATGCCGCCGACGCTCCCAGCGAGTCAAGACACTGTGACTGCGTTTCGGTTTGTGATGCACGCACTGTGATCCGCTGATATCGAGCCAGCGCTGCGGCAGCCGTAGAACACCGTCGCTGCCGTGCAGAAAGAGGAGGAGAGTGTCCCACCTTCTTCCTGCTTGGCGGCGAGGGTGCCGAAACGCCGGCTCGCTATCAGCGGATCACGGTGTGTGCATACCAAGCCGAAACGCTGAATCAGGTTCTCTTCACTCGCTAGCGGCGTCAGCGGTATCAGTCAGTCGCTGCTACAAGGTCAATGTACAACTGGTCGCGCAACTTGGAAGAAAACGCTTGCAGCTGCCTACTGCCAGCGGCATCAACTCGATGATGAGGGCTCCTGCGAACTGTGAGGCAAATTACTAGCTTACAGAAAATAAGATCTGCCGGAACTCCAAAGAACTAGAAAGTAAACATAATATTCGCGCTCAAGAATGAATGCAGTTTTTGTTTCTTGCGTAAGAAAAAACGTGTCAAATTTTTAATAATATTTTAACTTGTTTCTAACGGCCTCTCTCGGCCACTTATTATCCGCTGCGTAGTTGCCCAAAGCTCAGATATGGCTCAGACCAAAGCGTTTTTCATCCGCGGAATGGTTGCGTCATCGGCCCCGGTTCACGTTCATCGTTGCGTGCTGCGTACAGAGTGGGGTATCTGTAACAAACAGTCAGTATTTCATTCTGCTGGTTGTGGTAGAGCTTTACAGCAAGGCGAAGACTGTCGGTGCTCGATGAGAAACTGGTTGCCGCTGCATGTGCGCATTTCCGGACGATGGGACAATGCTGCGTCACAGCTCGGCGGCTCGGCTCGGCCTCCCAGGCACGTCGCAAAAATGGTGGCTTGTTTTACGGATACACGTCTGAATGAGCGGCGTATCGCTGCATGTTTTAATTGAACGGTGAAGGTGAGATTTTATTGCCCCCAAGACGCGTGCCGCATTGATCTAAGCCTTCCGTTCCGCTCCCTTTGCTGCGTGTTTTGCTTACTGCGTCGTATTACCGCACCAACGTTCGCTGAACGTGCTTTAGCTGTTATTACAGTGATGTTCCTATTGTCAATGGGATGCTTAGCATGTTAAATGCTTAAATTGTAAATTTGTAACCTCACATTGACTCCTTTTAGTGGCAAATGAAGCGCGAGTAAAATATGGGAATCATGAACAGGGCGAGATTTATTGGAACGAAGCTATATCTAGATATTTTCACTTCTCAGACGCATTAACTTCTAAATACTAGCAATCCCAATTTGAATTGCTTACCTAAGCTCTTACAGGTTGGCGTTCTAGCGCTAGCGTTAGTTATTCCGTTCGTTAGTTTTTGTTGTTCTTTGACGCTGATATGTACTTTGTTTGTTAGCAAGATCTTTCACCCTTTTATAATCTCACCGCGTCTCGTTTGGAGACCTACGCTCAGGAAATTTTGTTATCACGAGGATTTCATGAAGACCGTGACGAATGAGCGGTGGTCGCTCTCCTACACTTAAAGATTTCATTGTCGTGAAGCGTCTATGTAAGTAATCGTGAATTAATAAAGCCTGGCTTTCTATGCAGCACAGCTTCACTCATTTATGCCCTTAGTGAAATGCCTCAAGCCATGTGGTTCTATCCATGTGCTTGCCGAATTCACTTGAAGGCCCTTGTTCACAAACGTGCCCGAAGAAATAAGCCCCAGAATGCGTTTACATGACGCGCGACGAAAGACTAGGCTAACGACGACGGAGGCAGAACGATGCTATGATAAGGTGGTTAAAGATGCCGTAACATTTCAGTTAACGTAAAACTTGACAGTAGAAATCCATGTCAAGTAAAGTTGGCTGAACAGTTACGGTGTCCATTTTTCTGCCTTATCCGAGCATCGTTCTGCCTCTGTCGTTGTTGGCCTTGTTTTTCGTTCATAAGTAAAAAGACAATCAAATTCCCCGCCAAAAGTACGTTACTGTGACGTCACAAGTAACGTCACGTGTTTGTTGTGCCTCACAGTTCGCAGGGGGCACTGGGAAACTAAAGCCTCGCTCAGAGTCGACACGCAGGCTTCTATGGGAGTTACGCTACCATTTGTTCTTCTACCATGGCTGCTATCTGTTCGTCGCGCAACGTTCTTATGGGCCGACGCGCTGCCTCCCGCCACTTCCCGATAACTTAATTGGTAGCTTCTTTTCTCCGACCCCAAAGCTTCTTTCATGACAGCCAAGAACTGTTAGTGGAGTGTTTCTTGGAAGAAGACGTGTGAAAAATTAAAGTTGTCTGTAACTGTACATACGTGTCTTGCTCGAAATCTTTGCCTCATTATATCGAAAAGGGGAAGCAGCTGATGAACTGCGCTCAAATTTCGCATCTGGAAGTAACGTAATCATCGGCAATTTTTTTGTCGCCTCTTCGGCAACCAAGTGCTGTTGAAATAAATCTGATTTTGAATCTGAATATTTCCACCAGGTTGGCACCCGAAGACGATGCTGTTTTGGTAAGAATAAGACACACGAACTATCAGACCTGCAACGGTGCTGAATGTTAGCTTACCTCTTCTACACTGTGACATATTGGTGGAGAACACTTGGTAGCCTTCATGGCATATGTTCCACGGTTCCCCCCTTCTTGAGAATCTCCCAAAAGAGTCGCAGAAACCTTGGCTTGTCTCCTGAGTACGGGTTCTTGCAGTTTACCTCAGCCATGTAAGGTGCTATGCACACCCTCCCCAACCCACAACTACCAAATTCATTCCCAGTTCTCAGCTTGAGGGCGTATAAGACTAGCTTACTCAGTACCAACGCGTCGTTGCATTCTGTGAGTGGAACGAGACCGCGAAGTTAAGGAACGTATTCTTCAGTCTACTGGATGGCGCTCGTACTTAGTACTAAAACTGCGAAAACGCGCTGATATCATTGCGTGAGCTCCACAGTAAGCTGCTCGAAGCATACACCAGCGCAGATCGCCGAGATAGAGCTGCGCTGGCTCTTCAGTCCCGCATCCACGAATGAGACGGCGATGAAGTACGAGCAGGACATGACACGAATGTTCCGGTGAGCTCCTGCCATTTCGGAGACGAAATGGCTACGCCACCTGATTTGTGGCGTTAAAGAAAAGGTTTTTGCGGGCCTCATGCGCAAACTATCGGGAACTGAGACCGGAGGCGGTCACGATGGAGCAAGTTGTCCAGCAGCGCTACGCCGTCTACAACAGACGTGTTTTCACTACTTCAGTAACGAAGTCCATCACGGCTATTAGCAAGAACACTGACCTGTTGCACGACATGATCCTTTCTATTGTGCACGAAGAGCTGCAGACGTTTCGGTGCGTCGCACTCAAGGGCCCTCTCGATAGCTAGCTTCATTTACGACGAGCTGGCATCTACATGATCTGGCATCCGTTAGTAGTTGACGAACCGCTGCCCTTCCCGTAGAGTATGTCCGTCCTACATACGCTGATATGCTGTGCCGGCCTGCTCCGGCTTCAGCAACATGTATTTCATTCCCTCATGTCCAGCCACCTCCTGTGCAACCATCACGTCGTATGCAGAATAATGGATACTCGTGATGCAAAGCGGATATCTGGCGTGCTCCCGACCGAAGGCGGTTATGCTTAGCCTGGTCATCTTTACCGCCAGTGCCCACATCGAGAGCTCGAGCTGCGGGGCTTTCCAATTAACCTCGGTCACCGTCTTGCCAAAATCCGCTGACATTGAAGAATACGTGACCGAGCAGCGCTTGCCATCCATGACGAGACGGTAGTCAAGGTCGCGGTCACCTGACACCTATCACTTTCCCAGCAAGCCTGGCACTCATCGACAGCGGCAAATTTGGGCCAATCATATAATCCTCACCGAAGAAACTGTAAGACCCCTGATGTCGAGGTCATTAGTTGATTCAACTCTGACGAGCATAACGACAGCACCTGATTTCCCAGACCGTTTATCGCTGGACATTCTTGTACTATTGGACGGTAACGATAATTCGTGCATTGGTGGACACGGGGCAGAGTTCTGAATTTTAAGTGGCAAACTGGCGACACGTTTCAACGATGTAACAAAACCATGGTCTCGTACGCATATCCACACAGCTGGCGGCCATGCTACTTTGCTTGGACAGTGCACCCCAAATATACAAATTTGAAACTCCGCGTTCATTATCAGCTGTATGGTTCTCCGTGGCTGCTCGCACGAACTGACTCTCGATGTTGACATTCTTCGGGAGAACAAAGCCACAATCAACCTTAGGCAATGAACCGTGCATTTTTTTAGAGAATGCCTATGACAACGCTGGTGTTCGCCAAAGCAGGTCCGCCACTCGTATTTCTGTAATAGCGTTTTAACCCCACCACGTGCTATTGGTTTTGACAATGCCGAAGGCGGCGGTTTACGTAACGAAATAGTATTCGCCGGGGGGAAATTTCTCACATTTTTAGACACACGCATATATTCCGGTCGACGCCTCATCGATATCCATAACGTGGAGGTAGAAATTCTGGTCATAAATGTCAATACTGAGTCTTTACACCTTTCCGCTCTATTGCCATCGTGTTAGCCGAATACTTCAGCGATATGTGCGAGCTGTGCTATATCCGCACACATCTCTAGATCGGCTTGATATTAGCCCCAAGCTGTCAGCGACTGAGAGTTGCGACGTACGTGCTTTATTTCTCGACCATTGGTTCTGATTTGCGTCTTTTTTTGTGGTACAACTAACTCCTATCATTAAGCCCCAAATAATTACATGCGAAAATGGCCGCCCGATAGCCAACAGACATCTCAAATTTTGTTGAAGAAATATGAGGCCATCCAAACACAAGTGAAATAGATATTTAATTTCAGCGTTATACAGCAATCTATCAGTTCTTGGTCGTCACTGGTCGTTCTGCTTAAAAAATGTTGGAGTCTACGCTTTTGCATCGATTACAAGAAGCTGAATACCGTCATTAAAACGGATGTTTATCCATTGTCCGGCATAGATGACTCAGTCAACAGACGGCAAGTACTTCTCTTCGATCGACCTAAATAGCGGGTATGAGCAGATTGAGGTCGATGAACGAAACCGCGAAAAAACAGCCTATATCATACCCGATGACCTCTATGAATTAAGGCATTGCCTTTCGGCCTGTGTTCAGCGCAGGCGACGTTTCAACATTTGTTGGTCACCCTTCTTGCTGACTTTAAATGGCTAACTTAATTATTGTACATGAATGATGTGTTTTCTATAACCATCGACCAACATCTCCAACGCCTGCGAACAGTGTTCGATGATTTATGCTCGGGAAATTTAACGGTCAAGCTTGGAAAACGGCCCTTCGGATACGAACAGCTCAAGTTTATCGGCTATCTTGTGAGCGCCGATGGCGTTTGCCCTGATCCTGAAAAACTGCCACCGTAACCGACTTTCCCGCTCCTGTTTCAATGAGAGCACTGAACAATTTCCGGGGTCTGTACGCCATAATAACATAATAACAGCTTGTGGGGCGAGTTCGGTATGATACCCAGAACAGCGGCGCACCAAAGACAACGCGAAGGAACACAACATCGACGTACACTAGCAACTATAATACAAAACGGAACTCGAACTTCCTCTTTCGCACCCAAGCAAACTTCCACCTCTACACCCAAGTGCATCACAGTAGATACACCTCTTCGTTCCCAAGCAGATATGTCTGTCCAGGACCCTCACATCCAAGGTAACGACGAAGCAACAAATACAACTCCATGTCCACCACTCACATTGTCGAAACAAGATAGTCAGATCGTCCGCCACTTAGACATAAACAAAAAATCCACCACGGATTCCTCGCAACAACTCATAAGCAGCCTTCAAGAAAAGAAATTTTATTTCTGCGTAATGAATCAGAGGCATCAGTGACACATGCGCTGCTTTTTTTTGTATCCAATACGCCTCTAAAATTTCACGGGGTAATCTTATCCCTGCTCTTGGCTAAGAACCTAAACCTAATAACAATGGTTCACACTTATATTTTTGACAATTAGGAGGACAATTCGACCTCTATCTATTCTTTAACATTTATACACCGCCCAGTCTGCCTTATATATACTTTTCCAGACTGCAGTGAAATCTCCTACAAAACTTCAATCACGCACCCTACAAAACACTTGCCATGCCTTTTTTCAAACTGTAGTTTCTTATTATACCCTATTCTGGAACATATACCACTCAGTTTCCTTGGCGCAGAAAACACTACCGGTACATTATACCAGCTGCCACCTTCTTCAGGCAATGCGCCACTCTGTGTATATAAGAGACTGCTTGTGGGCGCTTACTTGCCAACTTTGCTACAACCCTTCTTTTGCCCTAAATTTTTTGAATAGTCTCTGCTATGCCATAAATAACTTTACCCAAGAAACCAGTCACCTGCAGCTATTGCATTTGAATAACAAACTAGCTCCAGCCACATTATAACAGACCTTTAACAGACTTAAGGCAAAGGGAAGCAATCGCTCGTTTAACAGTTTTCGAATGAGCGGCCCTTACTGAAGAAGCTCTTTTCTGGACTCGAGTGGGCCGAAATTACTCCGTAGCTCTTCACTACTGCACCTCTTTCATTATTTCTGTTTTCCCTCAGACATTTCCACCCTTACGTCAAGTCTGAGCAGTTCACTAAAAAAAAATACGTAAACATGACTTTGACCTGGTTAGCTGTAGTGCCCACCTTTCCTTGCTATCCACCCTAAAGTATGTGGCGCCTTCTCTTCTCGAAACCGAACTTAAATAAATATGACGCCCCGGTGGGACAGTGAATAAGATGCCGAATACTGTGCCGGAGTACCCGAGTCAGAACTTGACCGCCGGCGGCTGCGTTGCGATGATTGCGCAATGAATAGTCGTCCGTGTGCTGTGCTGTGCCAGTACAGTTTGACGATCCACATGTATGCTTGAATGTAGTGGTTTCGTGCGGTTCCCCAGAAGCTTGAGGACTGAACCTCCTCGGTTTTAATTAAAGGTTTCATTCGATAGATAGATGGATTTATTGAAAGGAAAAGGCAGAGAGGTTGGCCCGAATAATTCAAATCTGGCCTGCTACTCTGCACTGTGGAAGGGGAAGGAGAGAAGAAAGAAGGTATGATGGGTGATGATGTGGGAGAAGGCATATTAAATATATATACAGACACAGCAGCTTGCTTTACAAGCGCGAATCAAGTCCGCTGGCGCTCAAATAACGGCAAAGAGCACGCACTGCCTGGACGCCCTTCCCCTTGTCCTGCCAAGCGCCCAGCAGCAGTTCCTCCGACAGAGGCCTCTTGTCCAAACGCTTCAAGGAAGCAGCTAGCACATTTATTTCGTTCGTATACGCTGGGCACACCAATAATACATGATCCACAGTCACTGGGATGCCACAAGTTGAACATTCCGGTGAGTCCATCTGTCCAATTAAATGTAAGTACTTGCGCGTGAAAGCCGCGTTTAAACGAAGTCTATGTATCAAGCATGCCTGATGACGCGGAATATCACGCGGGTCATTGTATTTAAATGTTCGATCGAGCCTTCTTAAACGGATGTGTCGGGCGTCTGGTTGAGCCCAGTTAGCTGCTGTAGCAATATTCATACAACTCTTTAGAAGACACGTCGTATCCGCTCTTGAAAATATTGGAGGCCCAGTGGATGCGAAGCATGTTAAGCAGCTGCCTCAGTGTGGATGGGGCTAAGTAACGGAGACGTGGTTTTAGGTTAATCGTCGTACTTTATGCTTTGCAGCCCGACAAGCACACTCTTATGGTCCGTAAATGCATGACTCTTGGTTTGCACGTCACTTACGCATACACGCCCGGCGCAAAGACGCTGGCGCGGTTGCAGGCGCAGAGACTGACACGACGGCCGGCGCGCACCGCTTCATCCCTGGCGTGACGTCCCATATCACGTGATGCAGCGATGGTGGCGTCGCCGCAGCGTCGCATGCGTCGCCGCGAACTGAAGCGTGGAGACCTCCGCCGGGCGACGTCCGATGGCGCGATATCAGGCCCCATCTGCAGCCGGTGTGACGTCATCACGTGACGTCACATCAGGTGTTCTCACTTCAAGGTCAATGGTGGCCACCGCCGGGAGGCGAACGACGGCGCGATATGAGGCCCTATCTGCAGCCGGTGTGACGTCATCACGTGACGTCATGTCACATGACCCCACTTAAGGGTAAATGGTGGCCACCGCCGGCGTCGCGCGAAGGCCCGAAACCTACGTTAATATGCTTCGCATAAAAGACACAGCTGTTTGGAAGCCATTGATGAGTGCGCTTTTCGCTTCAACATCAGCCTGCTCATTCCCATGGAGGCCGCAGTGGACAGGGATCCATTGAAACATTATTATGTGGCCTTGCAGCTGGGCAGATGTGAAGAGCACCATAATGTTTAGTGCCAGGGACTGATAGGCAGTGTAGCGTAAGAAGTTTTCCAAAATTTTTAATGCAGTCTTCGAGTCCGTGAATATACACTATTTTTGAGGTGGTTCCCCACATATGTAGCGAATAGATTCCCGAATGGCTACAAGTTCGGCAGCATTTGATGTAGAGGTATGTCCCAAAAGGAAATGCAGTCGTTTTCTGAGCTGGTATGACCACAGCTGCAGCGGATGCCTGTGCTGACACAGATCCATCGGTGTATACGTGAATATAATTGGGATATTCTGGCCAGATGTGTGCCAGAGTAAGTTGTTTGAGTCCACTAATTGGTACCATTTATTTCTTTAGTAATCCGGGAACACGAAGGTGCACCAAAGGTTTATCCATCGTCCAGGGTGGTTGGGTGGGACGATATGGGAGGGCATATCCTGTCGGCACTTGCAACTGATGGCAGCGGAGTGCACTTGTAAAACTGCAGTCCGGCCTCTCATCCAGAATCTTGCTGAGTGGGTGAAAACGGTGTCTTGTAAGGGCTCGTAAATATACACGAAGTGGTTCGTGTGACAAGTATATGGGCATTGGGCGAGCATGTGCCTCTTCAATTGTGCCTTTGTTAGAGGTGCATCTGGGCAGTCCAAGGCATATTTTCAGTGCCTGCGCTTGCACGCTCTCTAAAGTCCGCAAGCAGGAAATGCTCATACTAGAGAGTACTGGGAGACTGTACCGGATGTAGCCAACAAACAGAGCCTCGTAAAGCCGTATTAAGAAGCGCTCAGTTTTACCCCATTTGATGCCAGCTGTGTAACGAAGTACATGGCAAAAATTAATTAGCCTTTTCTTCATCATAGCAATATGTTTCGACCAAGATAGTCGGTGGTCAATAATTACTCCCAAGAATCTGTGCCTGGATACGTATGATATTACGACTCCATGAAGGGTAATCGGGTAGCGGCTGACACATTTTCCCGTAAACGCGATCACTGCACACTTTTCTACCGCTAAAAATAAACCTTTACGCCGTAAGTACATTGATGTTGATGACACAGCTCGTTGCAGTCTCGCACGTAGTTGTGGGCGCGTCGAACCAGAGGCCCAAATGCAGATGTCGTCAGCATATGCACTTATGTGGATGTTAGTTGGCAGTTCGCTCACCAGGCCAATTAGCGCAACGTTAAATAAAGTTGGGCTGAGAACTCCTCCCTGTGGAACTCCACGACCGACCTGAAAGCGGGTAGTATTGCCTTCGGGCGTAGTCATGTAAACAGAGCGGCCGCTGAGATAGCTTACAATCCATAAGAACAGCCGGCCACCAACTCTCACGTCGTCAAGTCCATCAAGAATAGTTTCATGGAGGACGTTGTCGTAAGCTCCCTTTATATCTAAAAATGCAGCAGCTACTAGTCGACGGTGACGCTTTTCGTGTTCTACTGTCGCCACAAGGTCGATGACGCTGTCAATGGAAGAACGTCCGCGGCGAAATCCAGTCATCATATTCGGATAAAGATCATTACTCTCTAGATACCACTCAAGTCTTGCCAGCACCATGCGCTCCATAACTTTTCCAAAACAGCTTGCTAGGGCAACTGGCCGGTATGAGGTAAGTTCGAGAGGAGGCTTTCCAGGATTCAAAAGAGCAACCAGACGGCTAATTTTCCAGTGTTCAGGAACAGTACTAGAAGCTCATATATCATTGAAATAATTAAGTAGTGCAGTTCTACCATCCTTGCCTAGGTTTGATAAGGTTGAATAAGCAATCCCGTCAGGACCAGGTGCAGATGAATGCCGACAAGAAGCAAGAGCGGCGTCTAATTCAGCTATTGTAAAGGGCACGTCGTATTGATCATTCGGCGAAGGTGGTGCAAAAACCTCTGAAATTGGTAGCTATGCCTCGTTTGTGCCCACAACCATTTTACAAAAATCTTCAGCTACATAAACTTCATTGCGGCGTTGATAAAGGGTCAGGGCACGAAAAGGGTGCCTTTCTCGCGGAGGTGTGCGCAAGCTTCTCGCAACATGACAGATACGCGACAGGGGCTTACGGGGATCCAGTGATCAGAAGAACTGTCTCCAACGTTGTCGTCCTAACCTCTCCAGGTGGCGAAAAATTTGTCGTTAAGCTCGGCGAGAAAGTGCGAGATCTTGCGCGGATTTCGTTCTTCTGTACTTCCTTTTAGCCCGCCGACGGATCGCGCGAAGCCACTCGAATTCCACGTCGATGCTGGACACTGACACCGGCACACAAACATAGCGAGTGTTCTCACTGAGAGATGAAGTAATAGTCCCTCTATTTGAGATGGTGACTGGAGGTCCACGCTGGAGGTCTCCACCGCTGCCCTAAAGGCGGGTCAGTGAAGTGGTGAAGTGGCAGGTGCAAACCACTTGATGCATATGTACGTTGGTATGTAATCACTCTCATGTGTTTCCACATCACAACACCAAGAAACGGATTGATGGAGGCTTCTGGAAACAAACGCCACATCCAATCAGCTGCTGTAGGTTGTTCCGCGTAGAAACGTCGGTGAGCCGTCGTTTATATTGACGAGATCTTGCGTATGCATAAAGTCTGCCAGGTCTCTTCCTCTATTGCTCATTATAACACTACCCCACTGAGGGTGGTGAGCATTAAAGTCCCCCACAATAATACGAGGAACTGCACAACACTGGATTGTTGAAAATAGATATGATTTGTCCAAGACATCCCTCGGTGGAATATAAGCGCCAATTACAGAATATACTCGTCCTTTCAGGGTTAACATCAGACAAATGTAGTGGTTCGTGTTGTGGGGCTGCAGAGCATGGCGGACGTGCGCAATGTCTTGGCGTACGCGTACCAGCACTTTGCTTGTTTCGCCTGCTTCTCTAGACCATAGCAGAACATATCCAGAAAGGCGGAAAGCAGCCGGCATGTTGGGCTCACAGATCAGAATCACAGGAAAGCGGTACTTCTGTACCCGCTGTCGGAAGTCACTCAGCCGACCACGCAGGCCTCGGGCATTCCATTGCATCACTACACTGCGGCGCAAGTGCATCGTCACAGAGGTGGGGTTAGTTTGTTGCACCATTGTGAATTTTGCAATGCCGCCAAAACGGCTCAAATGCATCCAAAAACTGAACAGCAAACTTTGCTGTTTGCGTGTTGATGCTGGAGAGCAGCACCCGCATTGAACGAACCAGCTGTTTCAGCCTTTCGTTCACCTGCTGGCTGTCGAGGTTGTCGGAATTTTCAGTACGTGTGGCAACCAAACTGGGATGAGGCCTGGCGTTGGCCTTTGATGGTAGAGCAGGTCACTCAACATCAGAGGCGGTAGGTAATACAACAGCTTCTGTCTGATCCTTGGCCTGTGACACTGCCTGCGACATTACAGCAAGAGTACTCTTAACGGGATTAGACTTAATCTGTTGTGGCACCTGAGCTGACGTTAACTCTGAAGTTGACTTATCCAGGCTAGGCTTGCCTTCCAATTCCTTGTGTCGGCGTCGGGAACGGTGCTTGCGACGACGAATAGACGCAGCTGCTTCATGATGAGTCGAGTTATCTCTCACCATCTTTTTTAGTATGCGTTTTTTGTTCCGAATTTTAGGACAGTCCTTAGCCGTCGCTTCATGGGCACCCGAGCAGTTCGCACACTTAACAGTCTCCGTCTGGCATGTGTCATGAGGATGCGTACCGCCGCATCGACGGCAGGATACCTCGTTTCGACAAATGGCGCTCACATGTCCGATCTTGTGGCACTTGTGGCACTGAAAAGGGCTTGGAACATACATCCGAACTGGGTGTCTCACATAGCCCACTTTAACGTGGGATGGGAGGGATTCAATTTCGAAGACTAATTTAACGCACTTTGAGCGGCCGAAAAGATGAACATCCACAATGCGCGTCGTAGCTTTGATCAGCGTGCAGAGATCGCTTTCACTTATCTCGTTGTCAACGTCGGTGATTACACCTGCAGTAGTCTTTTTCCCGTGTGCAAGAAAGGAACGGACCGGCATGTTGCCTAGCTCACCAATTCCTTTCAGCTTGTCCACTGTAGCCTGGGATTTGACATCCACGGTCAGGACATTCTTCCAGGGATTAATTATGACTTCGTCAACTTCACCGGGAACCAGCTGGTCGAAAAACTGGGTCAGGTGCTGTCTGTTTTTCACATTCAGATTCGCCGTTGCCGTTGTTGGTACGAAGGCCACGGAAAAGATCCCTTGCTTTTCAGCATTCGTCTTTGGTGTCTCACACATTACTGATGTTCGGCGCAGCTTCCTTTTCAGGCGGCGCGACTGTAAAGGCGTGTAGCTGTTGTCAGAATCCATCTCAGTCACTGTGGAGTCATCGTCGAGGTGATCCGTCGAGTATGCCGTAGCCTGTTCGATGGTGGCGGGTGGGCGCAGGGGTCGTGCGCCCGCCATTCCGAAGGATGACAAGATCACAAATAGCTCACAGCGATATAAAATCCAGAGAAGTGGAAGAGCGCTAGCTCCAGACGTTTGGAAACCTCCACTTCTTCTTCCTCCTTCGGTTTCATTCGAAATTCTTTCTAAGCTCATGGAGGGAAAATATATGCGTGAGAGCTCTGCCTTTACGTGCTACTCGCTAATAGCGGAAGTGGGATGAAGGAGCTCAACAATGAAAACGATTGATGGTGATCGGCAAATAAAAGTTATATGTATACATCAACAGAGTCAATCCTAATGAGCGGTAAACAGGATTATCAATGACTAAAAATGACTACGCAGTGACGATATGTCAAACGACGACTCGTAATGATCGCAACTGATTGCAAATGAGTAAAAATGCCTACCTTTGAGTGGTAATACCTGCAGTGACTAGACATGACTCACCATGACTGTTAATGGCTACAAAACAACCATTATGCCAGATGATGACTTGCAATGACCGCAACTGAGTGGAAACAAGTCAAAATGCTTGAGATGGGTGATAATGATTACACTGACTAGGAATGACTCATCATGATGTGAAATAAAAACTTGTGAAATGTGAAAATGTGAAATAAAAACTTGAATGATCGCAACTGCCTGGAAATAAGTAAAAATGCTTAGCTATCACGGGTAATGACTGGAATGACAAGGCGTGACTCACCATGACTACGAAACGATTAATATGCCAAATGACAACTTGCAATAACTGCATCTGCCTGGAACAGAGTAAAAATCCTTAGCGATGAGTGGTATTGATAAAAATTACTCTTTATGGCTCAAGAAGCATCTGGTAAGTGGCAAAAAGAAAGGAATGCGATTTAAGGCAAAAGATAGAAGATCGGTAAGGTTTCGCCGTTCTACTCTTAAGAGACATCTTAAACCCTCTATTTCTTAATACGGCTACTACTACTATTCTACTACAGAGGGTTGCCATTTCTCCCCAGCCCTTCACTAAGGCTCCTCTTTCTCCTTTTCCGCTTATACTTCCTTTTTCCTTTCTTAGCTTACTTCGTGGGTTAGGAGTCTTCAGAAAAAGTGTGATGAATACAGTAACTTACATTTCTTGTAAACTGATTGACTTATTAGGAAAAGTAGAGAAAAACCGCACATTTAAAACGAGACCAAGCCAGTCATCTCGACAGACGTTAGAAAAGCGCCAACTATAAAACTGTGATCGAAGGATGTGCACCCTACCCACAACGAGGGCAGACGAAACGACAGAGCTCAGGCTCTGGCAGCGAAATACGGAGGCCGACAAGACGTACTAGACGTCGACGCGGTGGCCTACCGCAGAGAAACACCTGCATACCTATGCTATAGCTGTGGGGACTGGAGAAGGCCGAATCCTAGCGAACGCTTCCATATGCACCAAATTTTAGGAAATAGGCGGAGATGCAGCGATCATCCTAGCGATTACGAACCCGACCCCGTACACGTTAGTGACTCGAAATCAGCATTTGCCAATTTTGCCAAATGTATAATCTCGCCAATCTCCGCAGAAATTCTAAAGAATTTGCCGGGAGAGAGAAATGACATGGAAATGGTCTGGGCGCTCCCTAACTCGCCAAACCCGGGGAACAAGGCAGCCCATATTATTGCTCTAGGATCTATCGGCCACGCTGTGGGCAGCAATTTGAACGCCGAAGCGGCAATAGAGGTCCTAAACACCAACCACGATATAACACAAAGATATCGTCTCGAAAGGCGGACGTACCGTCCACCTCGCAAAGACGTCACTAAGGAGCCATGGGTGAAATCAAGACAGCTACAAACAAAAACCTTCCCCAAACCAATAGTACTTAGCCGCATATGCTCGGAAAGTTTCTGCTCGGAGCGCAGAAAATGCGATGGCAGAGCCACCTAGATCGTATATTCTGGGACTGCCTGGCAGATCGTTCACATAAACATCTCCAGAGGCTCGCGCAATCGGGCCCATGGGACACCTTGCTGCCCAGCTACGACCTGGAATTTGGCTCGAGATCATCACCAGAGCTCAAACGACAGCCGTCGGCATCGACTGATGGCCAACTAGAGAACTATACATGCCCAATATCAACTAAGCGTCGTTAATATAGTTTTTCAAATCCCATACAAATTTCCGAAGCAGAGCTGCAACGCTGGTACTCTCTTTTCTTTCCTATATTGCAGTATAGGAGAGAATTATATTGCACTCAGAACATGTTCTGGGTACATATTCTTTCGGAGGGGCTGGATAGTTAGGTACCTTCTAATCGCCACCTATATCTCTAACAAAAAATGATTTATGTTATATCCTACCTACATGACACTGTTCTTCCATCACGTGAAAACTGCAGACAACACGGCAGACACTGAATATGGTCTGATGGACACACCTGGTTAGCTGTATTCCTGTAAATATTGAACTCCTAGAGGCTGTCTCGCGGCTTCTCCTCTTGGCTCCCTCACCTCTCGATTAACTGCGCCACTTAGCGGTGCCACTTGCTCAAAGCTCTCTTTTATCGCGGCCTCCGCTGCCGATGAAGGTGCGAGGAGGAATGCAGTGGGGCTCTGGTGATGTTGTTTCTCTCCAAACCATTCTTGCTGCTGATCGGTCACACACTCCGTCTCACAGGACGCGTATTTAAGAAGTATTGAGGCCTCCGTGAATCTGAACTTCGTCTTTTGCAGGCCTTTGTACTTAGCAGACTTACATACTCCTTAACGCAGCTTCACCTCTTCCGTGCAGAAATCGACGCAGTGGACGTTCTTCGCTGGGTTCACCAATACACCATTGGAATCCTTTTTCATGCCTCAACTGAACATTGTCTTTAAACTTGCGTTCAGAACACCAGCAGTAGAAGCTCTGCTCACCTCACAGTATGCTCGGCTTGCCCAGACCCCCACTGGTCTTGGCATATACCTCAATTCCGGCCTATAAAAGTTAATTGGGTTAGGAATCCACACTATGACCTTCCATATCCATAAATACCCATACATTCCACCTTTAGTTAAGGATATGCACTAACTTCAAGACCCGGTACAACAAAAAAGGCAGAAGCCCTTCAAAGACGACCTATAAGTGTCATGGACGTGCTATATGTCGATGCGGCGGAATATTTCTTAGAACCTTCCTATTCCTTTCAGAATATATGACTCCTCTCCAGAGGAGGCGGAAGAGCCAGCCTTTGCTCTTGATCTGACCACTGCCGTAATTACCACCGCTGTAGTGGTTTTAAATCATCTATACTTAATTCGGGTCGGATATCACGTCTACCACAACTTCTCATCCTAAAACACCCTAAGTCCACTCTATCACCCTTCATTGAACCCACCCTAAATCCACTCTATCACCCTTCATTGAACCCCAGCACACGTTGGATTAGTAAAGAAGGGGCGATCACGCCTTCGCCTGATGTTTTACTGTCCGGCTGTAGGCAATGGCGTCTTCGGCCACGTGGCTTCACTTACTGCGCCTCACCGTTACCTCCCCTTTCATGACATATGCCACCATTACCGCCTTGGTCGCATTGTGCATACCCGGGTTCACCACAAAGCTTCTTTCTTGCGATTATCAGGTGTCAGCTCTACACTCGCGAATTTTCCACTCCTGCCTTCCGCCCCCTCATTCACCTTTCTATCCGTCCTCAGATTGTCATTTCTGCCCGACCAAAGACAGCAATAGCCACATCATGCGGTGATTTGCTCGCCACTACTACCAAAATCACTCATTATTCATCAAAAAAAAAAAAAAAAACAGTGGGAGGTTGCCCTGCATATCCTAGCGCCTGATCTTGCGGCAAGATCCTGGATTGGGCTCAGAATGTAGCGGAGGCTTATCTAGCGTAGAGCCGCCTTCCCTTCTCCACTGCCCCTTTCCGCTATGGGGTAAATAAAGTCGTTACTCACTGTGGAGGTGTTGTGGTATACCTGGGGTGCATAAAACAAATTAACAGGCACTTCTCTACGCTTTCAGGCGCGTCTCTCGCGTTGACCAGGAGGAGGATAGTAGCGACCGCAAGACGACAGTTGCTTTAGGTGGCGAGAAAATATATGAAAATTACTTTTATCGATCCGCCGATACATTTTCTCGTTACATATATTTTGATGTAATGCTGTAAGGGAATTATTTACTACAGCAAGAAAGTAGACGCGTTCGATATACTCTGAGTGAAATCTTTAGCAAACGCCAAGAGAAAACAGAGCTTGATAACTACTCGATTAATGATGAAAATACCACTTTATTACTTCTTCCATAGATTTTAACATATTTTGGAAAATAACCGACACCACCTGTAGTATTTTTGTTTATACATAAGATGATTTGAGTTGCATACATTCTTTGCCGCAGTTGGAGCTCTGGCTGAAGAGATATTTTTGCTTCATTCCCTCTTTTATTCCATATCTCTGTCTTCAATTCCTCCTCCTGATCCTACTTCGTCACTTTCTTGAACTGAAAACCAAATATAGTACACGGTTACGCATAAAATAGAGCAACGTGTTTATCCTATGAACTTGAGCATTGTCTTGTAATGCTTTTACTCAAAAAAGCCTAAATATACAATTGCTACTTGCGCCATCACCTCATCTAAAGGGACACTATATTGAATTCTCTTGGACGATTCCTGTCCCTGTGTAAATTCACCTCAAGGAAATGTTACCAACCAATGTAATTGTACATAGCCGCGGGAATAAGAAGCACGACGGTGGAAATATGCCCTAAATAAATTTTCCTAACACAAGTACTGAGTGCCCCTTCCGCCAGTTTTCAGACCAGACAGTAGAATGCGCACAGTTTAAGCACTTTCACTCCCTGCCCGTACGGAGAACCTCGGCGGAACGGGGTGACGCTAGGAGTACGGAAGCACTCTCCGCGTCAACTTTATCTCTACAATGCATATTTTGTGACAATCCAACCAAGAGCCTGTGTTCGTTGTTCGCATCACAATTCTTCACCTTCTTCTGGAGAGAACAGATTCGCATAAGGTACGGTTGTGTACTGCAGTAGGAAAGTTGAAGTAAGCCTACACTGTTCATCACTGTCATTTGTAAAGGCACAGACAAATTGCGGAAGGCGAACAAAGTCATTGTACATCGAACTTGAAAGATATCTAGAAAGTAATTGAAATGCACATCTAATAATGATAGCCGCTTCCCGATAGCAAGGCCACTGCTTCCATGAAAAGATATTTCATATTATAGAAATGATCAAAGAAGAGATACATGGCTCATAACTATTTTTTAAAGATTTTTGCAGATTGTTTAGCAATGTTTAAAGTTATTGTTCTTGTAGTATGCTAATTTTGGCTCTTGGGGGCAAACATATTTTAAAATAACGAATTGATTTCTTCTTCAGGGATTTTTTGCGGCAATCGTCTGGGGTCAAACTCACTTAGGACCTATACTGGCATTTTTGGTGTCCTGATTAGCTTTCTTACAAACAGTGAATGCTAAACGGCGTACTGGGAGGCGTGCTGGAAGCAATAATTGATATCGGCATTATAAATGGGTCAAGTTAAATGGTGTAGCCCCTAAAGAAAACAGAGAGTGTTACATTTAGGAGGACTTTGCACATTTGAGCTATCGTCATGAGACGAGCTTGGAAGCGGACATCAGCGGGATGGAACAGCTCGCCGATCGTCGCGTTAGATATAAATTTCTTCCTAGCCAGCAACACGCAACTCCTAGGCCCATTTAACATACTAACAGATACAAGGCAGTGATAATAGTGATTGAGCAATGTTTAGCTACCTGGCGACGATTCGGTAGTGTCATCTGGTATCCAAAGGGCAAGTTAAGTTCTAAGTTTCTTGCCATTTTGCACTTAGTAGCTTAACGAGACCCTTTTGACAGGCAGTCGTGATGCGATACGTAGTGTAATGAGTGTAATCAGTATTACACTCCAGTCCGCACTCCTGAGTATACAAGATATATTTTGTCCGCCGGAATCGACGAGTTTGGCGCTGATAAACAATCTTAATTTTAGGAGGCACACAACATAAATGTCCCAAAAGTATAAAACTGGACTGCCGGCAATGTAGCTTAGTTGATAGAGTGCCGTGCCTAAAGTCGGGAGGTGATGAGTTTAGGTGTGATCGGCGGCATTTGGTTGCTATTTTTAGTCTGCTGAAAAATAATAATATATCAGCCAGAACTGACAAACAACATATATATCATTTATAGCACAGATAAAGGGAATAGAAACAACCCTCATTTGGTTTTTGTTATGACTTTTATGACTGCTCGCTTAATACATTTCTAAGGAACAAATTTTTCGTTCTCTGAGATGAACACCAAAATATCCATATATGTTGTTTTAACGGGTATTTTATTTACAATAATTAGAAAAGAAGCCTGAAAGGGCATTGGGAAAAATAAGGACGAGCGTATGTTCTCAAGACCACAGAAAAAGTTTTTGAGAATATAAGCTAATTCTTTTGTTTCTTATTGCACATTTAGGTATGCAGTAGGGCCTATGTGCCTATGGAGACATCAATTCTTCGTATTCGTTGTCCTTATACCAGAATTTGTACTTGCAGAAAAAGTCCGAACTGGACTGAAACCTTCTCGCATGATTATTGTGTTTCGAAATAGTGCGATTTACGCCTCGCCTGCTCTCCGCAGCTAATTAAGTATGCCTATAGTGTGGACGCGATGTATCTTATGTTGTGTTCTTACACAATAGAACGTGCTTTATTTATGATGAAATCTGGCTTTGCACCCTTTGCCGGCTTGTCTTTCAATTTTAACCTAGTGACAGGGTATGATTAGAATTGCATCAACATTGAGCTATAAGTTAGATGTGTCGGTTTTGTTTTTCACTGAGCTGTGTTGAAAATTTGAGGTTTAATACCTTACATCATTTGATGTTTCTCACGCTTATGTGGAAGAATATGCTTCTCGAAATTCAGCAGAATGTTTAATACTTTGTTTGGAGAATTATTTCATTAGACTATGAAGAAAACATGCTCACTTAGAGGTTTGGTTCGATTTATGTGGTTTACTCTCCCAAGGCGCCATAGGCTATGCAAGATGCCGTAATGGAGATTTCTGGAAATTTTGACCACCTGGGGTTGTTTAACGTACACTGACATCACAAAGGACATGGTACCCTTGATTTTCACCTCCATCAAAAACGCCGCCGTAGCCCTGGTTCAATCCCGCATCCTTGGGCGCTGGAGTCGAGCGCTCTAACTGCATCACCGTGGTGGGGGCGTCTTGCCTCCATATGTTGTGACCGAAAACATAGTGGCATTCACATGTTTGACAACTGTCTTCGCAAGTCTTAGGCAAATGTGCCTCTTCACCCCTTTCAAGAGCTCATAGTTGTTTCTGCTTTATTCGGTTCGCAAACCCTCGTCCAAGGATGTAAACAACTGAGTGTCTAGCAGCTTTGTCATCATTCTTTACTCTGAACGAATACTTTAAGCACGGTGCTCATGCAAAAAACCATCAATTCCTTTTATTTTTTGGTATCAAAGCAAAATATAGAAGGGCTGTTCGATGGTTTCGGAATCGGCGCGGTTCCCACCGCACTGAAGAGGTGCTTTATTGGATTAGGCTTTGGGTATTTGTGTTTTAGTATTTCCAAAATGATAAGCACTTTTCTGGATTTTTGTCTTCTAATACTAGTTTTGAGACAAAAACTCTCGTCTTAATATACGTATTATATATCTATGCGATCAAACGTAACATGGCTTGCTTGTTACTAGGAGCTAGTTAAACTTGATTAAAGTACATTAGACCATATTTAAAGCAACACTGGCCACAGGAAGATGCATGACGGTAGTTGTTGATTTTGATTTAGGAGAAGTTACTGACGTTGATTTTCGAGAAGTTACTGACGAAAAGTCTAACCAAATATTTGAAGGTACTCCAAATTTTCAGTGCATATTCGATTTCTTTCGATTAATTTGGAAGTCGCATTGTTTACGTCGTTTAAGTAAATAAATAGAAAGATGTCGGAGAGATAATTCTCAATTTCCAATAATTTGTATGCCCCTAACAGGCATCGTATGGTTGTTCACATGAGTGCTAATAAATGATTACAACAATATTTGACTCGTCATTTGAATATTTTGGAATATTATGCCCAGCGCTGGAATTACATTATTCCTCGGTTGAAAGCTGCCACATAAGCAGAGTATGGCACTTTCTTCTTGAATCTAATTAAAAATTTTGCTTTGGGTCGGCATTACAATCAATGTGCCGTTATGTACACCCAAAGGATACCTTGGAAAAGTAGAGTTGCAGATGGCGCTATGCTATAACCCACACTGAAGCCTCAACGAACAAATATGTATGAACAGGTGAAGCACGCCAGTTTTCTAAAATCGTGGAGAAATGCCTCAAAGGTTGTAACAACGACACTTTGCTCATCGTTACTCCTACATGATAAATAAAGGCACTTTGGCTTACTGCTGTATAGCCGGCCCGTCGTGGTGGCGCAGTCGTTTTGGCGCTCGACTGTTGTACTCAGTAATGCGCATAGAGTTTCTTACTCTTACCTAGAGGGAAAGCTGTACTGCCGTCTATAGGCGTTTACATGGAGTTTCCAGACGGCCAGTTTAGCCACCATGGGAGCTCAAAGCATCGTGGGCCGGAGAGCTACCGAGTGCAGAACTACAACTTTTGGCCAAAACTAATGCAAAGATAAACATTGTTCTACAGTAAATAATGTCCTAATATTGAATATTGTGACTATAAATTGCAAAAAGAGAGAGAAACAGCATGTCAGTGTCAGATTTATCCAATATAAGCGATGGCTCTTTCTCCTATTGGCTTAGTTTTGCGCAGCACAAATACCAATATTTCGCACTTAATAGGCAAACTTTGAAATAAAAAAAAATGTTATGAAAATAATTATCGTTGTGCAATCACTTAAGGAAGTTTTAGTGGCATTTCGGGAAACAGAAACCATTTATTGGCGACGTCTGCTTTTGCGCCTTCGCTACTATGGCTTTCGCGGACTATGTACGCACCTTCAGATGATGATGATAACGAAAAAGAAACCGCAGTAACGCCACTCCACGTACTCGAGAAAAACCGACTGTCCCGCAACAAGTAGCACAAATCGGCCCATCATTCTTAGCGCGCCCATGGTGGCTGAAGTGCAGCGCCCTCAGCTTTCCCTCTAGTTAGTGTAAGGAACTCTATGGTAATGCGGGATCGAATAAAGGGTTATTAAGCGCGCGGCAAGCATAGATTATTTTTCTTTTACACTGAGTTCATTAAAAATACAACATTATGAAACTTCATTAATTGTACCGTATTCAATTCGTACGATCATTTTATTTCTCCTCTGACGAATTTAAGAAACTTGTAAAATGTAATCCATGTCTAATATCAAACCAGAACCACGCATGTAGTAGAATAAACCAATTATTGTTCATTACAAAGTTCCGCATTACTATAAATTTTAGACATTGCAGTACAGTTTGCTGTTTATACTAAATAAATACCGAATAGTACAGAATCCCACATTCAATGATGTCCGATCCCTTTTCCTGAGTGTGCAGTAGGCTTTTGTATTTGTATAACTTGGTTTCGTACCTACGTTTCTTGATTTAATGAGAATTGGGTTACAGATCTTTACACAATTATATGATTGCCTCATATGTAGAAAATATTAAACACATATCATAAATTGTTCGTCATTGCGAAGTTTATATATGTACGCTTACACCATTTTGTTTTGGTTTTGCTGTTGTATATCAGTTGTTGTACCGCCATTTGCCAAGCGATATGATACCATGGGCGCGCAAGCTGTAACAAAAGTTTTTAGTCGGGGTCCGCGATGCGTTCTGGGCAAATAAAGAAATAAAATGAATTAAGTTTAGCTGCAGGCCGCTCAGGGCGCTTTTCGATGAAGGCGAACAATAGTGCCTCCCTGTGCTGTGAGATGTCAGTGCACGTTAAAAAACTCCAAATAGTTCACATTTCAAGAGCTCTCCACTATGACATCTCTTAGCCGGAGCCGATTCGGGACGTTAAACCTATACATCAAATTAAATTATATCTCCTAAGTTTATAAATGCGGATCCTAGCATCTATCCGTATGCAGTAAATAAAGATACCACTCTGTGCACTTGAAATTTCGCTAGCAGTGCGTTTTCATGGAATTTGCTCATAGCTGGTAGAATGAAAACACCTGCGGACAGTACTTCGCGACAGTCTTTTTTCGCAATCGTACCCGGGCAAAAATACCGAAACAGCCTGTTGCCTTTACTCAGAAGTAAACAGTACTCTGACATTTTTTTTTATGAAGCCTTTTATGCTTTATGGTGTATCTTTTTGGTACGTTCGTTTATTTTTGCACGAAAGATTGCTCGGGCACATTGCTGAAACAGAGATAGTGACGGCGCTCTTCGCGCATGCGCTGCCGCCCGGAACTCTAGCCATGGTTGCAGGCGTAGCGTAACGCGACACTATAAAAGCCGTACTTCTTATTAGACTTGTTATAAGCACATGCGCAGAAATAAAATAGTATTGCAGAAAGAGGGGGTTTGGCGGCTTACCGTCGCAGCTTGTTTTGCATTCTTCGAGAGTAGAGAAATATTTTGACCTGTCGGTTGATTCGCAATATTCGCCAGCATAGCATCTTCTGGTGCTGCTAGAGAAATGAAAGATTTCTCCGAGGCGAGTCTCATCGGTGTCGCACTCATCATCAGGTCTGTATACGTTGTCACATCGTTGGTCGGTGCCAAAAACTGAAAGTAACACGTTTTTTCTCAGTTTTGCAGGTAGGCTTATGTTTGCAAGAAAATGTCATTTCTTCACTGCTTCAAATCAACCGCCACTAGATCGTTCTTTCCTCCAATGAAATTGAAGGAGTGCGAATTATTGTAACCGGATGAAATACGCCAATTTAACTCTTCTTTCGTGTCATTTTTCAGCTAGTTTGAGCTTATAAACAGCCTTTATTCATTTAGAAACCTACAGTAGTCTCAAGTGTGACAACACCTAAATTTGCACACCGAATCCTGCCGATATGGCGTACGCCATCTGTCTGCGCAGCAGAATATTGTCGCATGCTGCAGTTAAGGCTGCATGGTAATACAGTTTATAATATTATTCTCGTCTAACTTCCGTTCTTAACGGAATAGAGAATATTTAAAGCAAGTGCGTTATGGCGAAACAAGAAGGTTGGCCGCATTTCATAAGCGAACATCTATCGCAAAATTCGAGACAACCAGCCTTGGCAAAGATATGTCACGTGTGGTGTCAGCTCTGGAATGCCTTGGGAATAAATGCTTTTAATAAACGAAAAGCGCTTGCTACAAGAATCGAAAGAACACAGTTCTTTGTGAGCGACCAGGGGTTGGTAAATGTAAGGGCGTAGCTAGTAAAAGGAGTTGATCAAAGCTAGAGTGTCCACTTCGCAATACGACACTTTGTAGCTGCGCATACAAGTCATCTTCGCTTTAGAACAGGCGCTCTATTATTCGTGCTGCAACTCTCGAGGCGAATGACCTTGAGCACTTGTAAAGCTACAATCTCGTATTATTATTCTTAAGCTTTGAATGGGAATATTTTCATCACGAGGCCCTCCTTGTTAATTAATGAGAATTAATTTACGAGGAACCCGCGACGCCTTCTTCTTCATAAAGCACTGAGTGAAGATGAGATGCCCTTCAAGGACTGGCAAGAATAAGTTTCGACATATTTATTTACGTGATGATTTAGCTAGTCTGCGTGTAGTATTTTCACATTGATAATTCATGGGAGCAGATAAGGACTCAACTGGTTTGAACCGGGTTCAGTAGCTGAGAGTATTAACTACTGATCCACCGTGGCGGATGCTTCCGATTGTTATAACCACATTTATTAGTGTTAGACTTTGGCCATTTATTTAAAGTTCAATAATTTTTGGAGTCCTTTCTATTTGAGAACTGTAGATCAGGAAAGAAATAAAACTTTTGACTAGAATAGGTGGAGCATATTACTGGCAGAAGCACGCCAACAGAACAAATAGAGGGGAGTAAACATGCTTGTTGCTTGCGCTTCTTTCATTGAAGACGGGATATCTGAGGCATGATACTAAATATATGACTGATGGGCTACTTCACTGCCAAGGTAAGCAGAAAATTAGCTTGAAACCAGGGAGTGGGTAACTGTGGCATTTAGTTCAAGAATACCAGCTAGGAGGTATTAATTAAGTTTGCTGAACGCAATAAATTCCGAATCATGAATACCTTCTTAAGCACACGGATGAACAGGAAGTGGATATGGGAAAGCCTTAACGGGGAGACTGAAAATGATATTGACTTCATACTGCGTTCTAGCCTTGAAATTCTTCAGGATGTAGAGGTAAGCGGCTAGCCTCTATACAACGACCGCAGATAGTAAGGTCTCGAATTAATCTGTATTTTAAGATGCAATGGAACAGACTAGTTAGGAAAACGTCCATCAAAGAATTAGCGATAAGAGGAAATATAGAAGAACTCAGGCTCTTGCTGCAGAATAGATATTAAGTGCTAACCGAGCAAGCCAAACTTAGCTTACACGCAATTAATATTTTCAGAGATATCATTACAGTGCGAGGTAGACGTAGGCGGTAGAATTAGTAGAGAGGATACGGCGAACTATCTAAGGAGACGTAAGGTTTGATAAAGAATCGTCAAATTATGAAAGCCTCCAACCCTAGAGACCGGCCAGAATTGGCAGAGATATCAAAGCTAATCAATAAGCGCAAAGTGGCCGGCATAAGGAAGTATAATATGTGGAAAACTGCGCATGGTCCAAAGGAAGCTCGTAGCATGAATGAGGTAAAGAGAAAACTTGGCATCGGCAAAATTCAGATGTAACACTGAGGAACAAGACGGGCAGTGGTAGTACTAACATTGGTAAGATAGTCAAGGTAGCCGAGGATTTTTATATAGACCTCTACAGTGTACAAAGTAGTCAAGACAAAAATGAGATTTACTGTAGTGAAAATTGTAATCAGACGTTCGGCCAGTAACAAAGGACGAGGCTAAGAAAGTCCTAAAAGCTATAAAAAAGGGGAAGAAGCTGGGGAGGATCAGGTAACAACAGATTTGTTGAATGACGGAAGAGATATCGTGCTAGAAAAACTGGCCACACTGTATACGCAATGCCTGATGACGTCGAAAGTACCGGAATCATGGAAGGATGCTAACATTATCATAATCCATAAGAAAGAGGACGCTACGGACTTCAAAATTTCATACTAATTAGCTTACTATCAGTTACGTACAAGGTATTTACTAAGGCGCTAATAGGACGAGGACAACCTTAGACTTTATTCAACTAAATGATCAAGCAAGAATTCGGAAAGGCTAGTCTAACATGAAATATATCCACACTATCACACATTTGATAAAAAAGCGTTTGTAATATAACCAGTCCCCATATATAGAATTTATTAATTGTGAGAAAGCCTTTTACTCCGTCGAAATCTCAGCAGTGATGCCGGCATTGCGATATCAGGGTATACGTGGATCATATGTAAAAATACTTTGAGATATTTATAGCGGCTGCAGAGCGACCATAGTTCTACACAAAGACACTGGTAAAATTATAATTAAAAAAAGATGATAGGCAAGGAGACACCATTTCCAATGCTATTTACAGCTTGCTTAGAGAATGGATTCAAATATATAGAATGTGAGCAGTTAGGCATCAGGGTCGATGGAGAATATCTCAGTAATCTGCGAATCGCAAATGACATTACCCTGCTAAGTAATTTAGGGGACCAAACGCAACTTATAAATAATGATCTTCGCTGGAAAAGCAGAAAGATAGGCCTAAATAATGTTATGTAGAAGAATACCGTAAATACATCCCGGAAAATGTGCAGCAGTTTAATATAGGTAACGAAATACTGCAAGTGGTACACGAATATATCACCTTACGACAGGTAGTAACTGCGGATTCCAACCACGGAAGAGAAATAACTTGGAGAATATTATTGTGGTGGAGCGCATTTAGAAGGCACTCGGACATTATGACAAGCAGCTTGCTGTTATCACTCAAGAGGAAAGTGTGCAAAAGTTGCAGTCTTACTGTTACTTACCCACGGGGCTGAAACATGGAGTTAGCTAAAAGGGGTCTACTTTTCTTAAGGTTCTATTTAGGTTAAGATTCTACCTAAGTTGAGAGTGCAGCGTTAAGAGATAGGAAGCGTTCAGAGTGGGTAAGAGAAATAACTCAAGTTACCGACATTCTAATCGCAATTAAGAAGAATTGGGCATGTGCAGGACATCTAGTGGGAAGAGAAGATAACCAATTGGTCGCTAAAAATGGCCAATTGGATTCCAAGGGCAGGAAAGCGTAGCAGAGGGAGGCAGTAAATTTGGTTTGTGGATGAGATTAAGCTCGCAGGGGTGAAGGGGGGGGGGGGCAGCTAGCACAGGGCCGGTTTAACTGGAAATGAAATAGGCCTTTGCCTTGCAATTACTATAGTCTGGCTAAAGAAGAAGATGATGATGATAATAACGATGACGACGATGATGACAAAATGTTGAGAGGTTTCACTGAAGATTGGCAACATGCCGATGTGTAGTCTGCCGGCATTATTTTTCTAATAATCCTGGCGCACCTCTATGAGCATAGGATATGAGCAATTTGCAACGTGTATTTAATGTGCGGTAAGAGGGACATTTTAAATGTAAAAGTTTTAAAAAGTTAAAGATAACTCGGCTTACGATTTAAATACCCCTTTGTACGCATGGATTCTACCGCGTGCGCTAACGCGCCTCAAGCAGGGACATTGCAAACGACACGCTTGAAAGCGGTATTTGGCGTCGCAACAGCTACTCGTCTACGGGTGCTGTCATTCGTCGCTCTCAAGAAAAGGTGACCCAATACATGGCATACGAACATTAGTCTGAAAGCAGAGACATGGACGGATCCTGGATGTTCGAACAATTGTATCCTGTTCGTAGGTAATCATCGCATTCGGCTACAACAAGACACGTGGAAGGTGCAACGAGACGTAAAAATGACGAAGGCGCGGGGTCAGAAGAGGAGCTCTCCTCTTCCCGAAAAGAGCCGCAGCTCTGGTAGGTACAACATTACTGCTTGGACAGGAAAATGCTTCGAATATGTGGCTTGGCATTTGCCTCCACCTACAAAACATTTTCGGCGTCGACAATGAGATTGGGTATTATCACATACCAGCATCTTTCTATGTCACCTAGCTGGCGCGCGGAATGTGGCTGCAAATGCGTAAAAAAGACCCGAGTGACGACTCAGGTGTGCGATCGTATCTAGTATCGACCAATCAAGCCGCCGCAAAAGCGTGACATTTTTGCGGACAAGTATGAGACAATAAAGGCTTTCACCTTAAAATGCACATTAAGGAGCAAAGGAATCAACTGAACTCAACGGGTCGATAATAATTTGACATTAGGAAAGAGGAGGTTTTGGCGCTCCATGATTTTGCTAGTGTTGATGGTAAAATGAAAATTTTCGGAGCACTCACCAAGAGCGAAAAGAGTCACAGTAAGGAAGCAAAAAATCATTTTTTCCATCTTTACTTGGCACGAAGAGTACCTCTTAGTGTGTTCAATGCTGTCAGAGTGTGCTCCTTATATACCCGAGATTTTGAATGAAAGAACGCTTGATTTTTGCAGCTTTTAAAGGTTAGTCATAGACGTTTATTGACCTTATAAAGGTTACCCAACCTCTTTCGTGTAAAAATTCTGTTGGTGAAGATCTGGTTGAACAACCAATCGGAAATATCACAGATGATTTTAATCTTCAAGTAAAGTTTTTTTCTGTGATTTCGAAACCTTTGTATAGCTATTCAACTAAACTTCCGGAATGTTTACACCAGAGAGGTCTACATATCCGACTTCTATACTAGATATCGCATAGCCAGTGACCTTCTACTCCTCAAGCTTAGATTTTGAACGGAACATTGAGATTTCAAATCTATTTCTGATGCACTATGCTAAGTGAGAACACATTTACCCAAATTAAGTTAGGGCCAAAGTTTCGTAAAATATTTTAAACAGAAGCAGACTGAGAGTAGCGCGTATTTCCGTTCTCTCAACAGTAGGGTTCCGATACTTCTTTCTCTTCACTGGCTGTCTCTCAGTGAGTTAAACAGCGACATTTTCTGAGTGGTGTATATGAACGCACCCTAGATATAAGGTACATTCACTGAAGGCAGGAAATGATTACGGTGAAGGTAATTGCATAGAGTAACCGTTGTCATACCTTAACCTCTTGGCTCTGTTCACGGCAGGTTTTCCTGATATTAGGAGTCAAAAACGTCACATAATGCAACCTAAAGGAAAATACACCCCAGTTAATAGGTTAGTAATTTATTTAAATGTTGCGAGCTGTTAAAAATTGTGAAGAAAATGGAACTAACAGGATTCGAACAGGCGTTTTGAGTACTGAGATAAGTAACAATAATCCACTGCGCAATAGAAGCTTTTGCTTTCTTTATTGCAATCAAAAACTTCAGTAAAAAAAGAAAAACTTTATTTACTCAAGTATGTTCATGTCTCAGGTTACCGGGCTGATTAACATGAGCCACGGCAATGATAGCCTTTAAATGCGCTGCTTTGTAGTTGTGACAATATTTCCGCTATTTGTCGCCTCGTTACGCTGCTCAGAAGAGCCCACCGAAAAGAACAGAAAATAGAATCACGCAAAAATAGCAGCCAATTGTTTTGGGCTGTGTTGGGTTTTATGAAACATATGCAAATAACGGTACAAGGCGCCATACAAGCGGTAAATTTAATATTTGGTATATACGTTAAACTTACTAAACATGGCGATCCAAAATCGCAGCAATACAAAATAAACGCCACAGATAACGATGAAAGAGCGAACTCCATGATCACTAGCTACTAAAGTTATAAAAATTCGGTTTTTAACTTCTCCATTACACAGCAGTTATAAAGAAGATGTATTTAGCCTTTTTTTTTCTTTTTGCTGCAGTGAAAAGTGTGCTAAACCTGGTTGCATAAACAAAGCTAGATTTTTTACTTAGTAGAGGTTCATATTTACCTCATTATTAAGCCAGCATTTCCTTTCAGAGCATATATATTGTCACGTACACGGTGACTAAGGATACCAATGATAGCAGGGGGTAGCCCAGACACAAGAACACAGCAGCACAGACGCAAACGTGCAAGCGACACTTTGTCGTCCTCTTCAACTTCGTCCTCCTTTCACACCTCAGTCATGCGCCACCTGGCAACGCTAGGTGGCATTACCCCCTCCCTCCGAAAAAAAATGAGAAGGGCCGGTAAAAATGGTGTGAAAAGCAAGAGAGTGGTCACAGCGGGTGGCCATACGCTATCGGTGGTAGTACGGCTTCAGTCGCACAATGTGCACAATGTCCGAGCTGTGCTTTCGACGTTTTGGTTGTGTGGCACCGTCTGGGATAACTTCATAACTAAGGTCACTCACACGGCGCAACACTTTGTACGGCCCGAAGTAGCGGGAAAGGAGTTTCTCTGACAAGCCTGGACGGCGAACTGGTGTCCATACCCAGACTTGATCTCCAGGCTTGTAGTCAACCTGGCGGTGCCGGAGGTTGTAACGGTGCGCGTCAGTGGTCTGCTGCTGCCCAATGTGCACACGGGCGAGCTGGCGGGCTTCCTCAGCGCGGATGGCATATTGCTGGGCATCTGAGGATAGCTGGTCATCATCTGGGCACGGGAGCATGGAATCGAGCATGCTCTGAACTTCGCGTCCGTAAACAAGTCGAAATGGTGTGAAGCGCGTTGTCTCTTGTAAGGCTGTATTATACGCAAATGTAACGTACGGCAGCACCTCGTCCCAGGTCTTGTGCTGCACATCGACGTACATTGCCAACATGTCCGCAATCGTCTTATTCAATCTTTCTGTAAGGCCATTGCTTTGTGGATGGTACGCTGTGGTTTTGCGATGGGTCGTGCAACTCAGCTCAAATATGCGGTCGATCAGCTGTGATATGAAAGCTGTCCCTCTGTCGGTAATGACGTAGGAAGGGGCGCCATGCCGCAAGACTATGTTGTGCATGAAAAACTCTGCTACTTCGGAAGCTGTGGCATGAGGGATTGCCTTTGTCTCAGCGTATCGAGTCAGGTAGTCAGTAGCGACTACTATCCATTTGTTTCCGGCCTGCGACAAAGGGAAAGGGCCAAGGAGATCCATTCCAATTTGGTCGAACGGAATGCGGGGTACTTTAACGGGCTTGAGAAATCCGGCTGGCTTCTGGGGCGGTGTTTTACGGCGCTGGCATTCGCGACAGCTTCGTACATAGCGTTTCACTGTTGCGGAAAGTCCTGGCCAGTAATACATGTTGCGCACTCGAGCAAGAGTCCGTGAGCAACCCAAATGACCAGACGTTGGTTCATCATGGCAAGCAAGGAGAATATCCTCACGGAGCTCGCATGGCACTACCAGAAGGTAAGTTCTGTCTTGGCTCTGGGAGTTTCTTTTATACAATACGCCTTGCCGTATGCAGAAGGAACCAAGGTGCCGAGATAGGTGTCGAGGCAGAATCGTATCACGCCCTTCCAGGTAATCGATGAGTGGAAGGATGTCTGGATCAGCTCTTTGTCGATCCCTGAGCTCAGATGCACTGAGGGCTCCTAGAAAACCGCTATCGTCATCGGCTGTAGTATCGCCAGTGTCAACGGGTGCTCGTGATAGCGTGTCGGCGTCTTCGTGTTTGCGGCCGGACTTGTAAACAATGGTTATGTCAAACTCCTGAAGACTTAAACTCCAGCGTGCAAGTCGTCCAGATGGGTCTCGCAGATTTGCCAGCCAGCACGAACAATGATGGTCGGTGACGACTTTAAATGGCCGGCCGTAAAGATAGGGACGAAACTTCATAGTAGCCCATACGACCGCCAGGCATTCCTTTTCTGAGGTGGAATAGTTCATTTCGGCACGAGAGAGAGTGCGGCTGGCATAGGCTATTACTCGCTCAAACCCGTCTTGATGCTGAACAAGGACCGCGCCAAGACCGATACTACTGGCGTCAGTGTGTACCTCAGTGTCAGCCGCTTCATCGAAGTGCGCCAGAACAGGGGATGTTTGAAGGCGCTCACGAAGCAAAGAGAAGGCCATCTGCTGCTCAGAGTTCCACACAAAGGAGGTGTCCTTCCTTGTAAGGCGCGTCAGAGGTTCTGCGATCTGAGAAAAGTCCGCAATGAAACGCCGATAATATGCGCACAGGCCGAGGAAGCGCTGAACAGCCTTCTTATTAGCTGGAACGGGAAATCGTGCGACGGCAGCAGTCTTATCGGGATCCGGGCGCACCCCATCAGCGCTCACAACATGGCCGAGGAACTTGAGTTCTGTATACCCGAAGTGGCATTTCTGGGGCTTCAGCGTGAGATCAGCAGAACGGAGGGCTTCCAGGACAGCTCGAAGGCGTTCGAGGTGTTGATCAAATGTTTCGGAAAAAACAACTACATCGTCCAAGTACACAAGACAGATCTGCCACTTGAGGCCAGTGAGGACGGTGTCCATCATCCTTTGGAATGTAGCTGGGGCAGAGCACAATCCAAATGGGAGTACTTTGAATTCATATAGTCCATCTGGAGTGACAAATGCGGTTTTTTCTCGGTCTCTTTCGTCTACTTCGATTTGCCAATAGCCGCTTTTTAAATCAATAGATGAAAAATACTTCGCACGTCGCAATCTGTCCAGTGAGTCATCGATGCGCGGCAACGGGTATACATCTTTCTTTGTCACATTATTCAATTTCCGATAGTCGACGCAAAATCGAAGAGTGCCGTCTTTCTTTTTGACAAGGACTACTGGTGAAGACCACGGACTTTGTGAAGGCTGCACAACACCATCATCCAGCATCTCCTGAACTTGCGTCTGGATCACTTCTCGTTCTTTGGCAGACACACGATAAGGCTGCTGTCGTATTGGGCGATCGTCGTCATAAGTAATGATGCGATGTTGTGTGATGGGCGTTTGACGAACCTTCGAGGAAGAAGCAAAGCAGTGCTTGAAGTCTAGCAGCAGTTGCTTTAAAGCCCGCCGTTTCTCCTTTGACAAGTGACAGTTAATGTCGATGTTGTCAAGAGATGGCTCGTTAGTTTCTACTGCCGTGGATGCAAAACAGACCGGATCGTGCGCAACATGGTCAGCAAAAGCGATAGCAGTCCCCGGGAACAAGTGTCGGTACTCATTAGAAAAATTTGTAACAAGGAGTGCAGCCCGGCCATTGTGAAACGACAATAAACTTCGGGGAGCGCAAATGCCATGAGCAAGCAGGAGTGTATGGTTCGCCTCCGCTACAGCATCACCGGTACGGAAATCGTCACAGGTAACTTCCACAAGAGCACTGCTTCGCGGCGGCAGCGAGACGCTCTCAGCGGAAACACGAAGTGCGTTATTGCAAGGACTGCTACTATCTTGTTCGGTAGATTGTCCCATCGAAAACGTGACGAGTCTATTTCGCAGGTCGATAACTGCTCCGTACTCCCGCAGAAAGTCAATGCCGAGGATAAGGTCACGGGAGCAGTCACTTAAAACAACGCAACTAACGACGAACGTACGTCCGTTAATCTGAATGCGAGACGTGCACATCCCCTTTGGAGTAACTATATGACCGCCGGCGGTTCGAAGGTACACACCTGGCCAAGCAGTGAGCACCTTCCTCAAAACAGTCGCCATGCGACCACTCAAAATTGAATAATCGGCACCGGTGTCCACTAAAGCATTGACCGTAGTGCGACCGTCTAAAATAACCGGAATGTCCAGAGAAACGCTTTTTGCTTCCCTAGGTGACGGTACCAGCAGCTCGCGGTCGGATAGAAGCGGCGACGACGGGAGGTCTTCAACGCAGCGACTACCAGCGGCCTCGCCCCCGAAGGTCGCTGTTTTCAGTTTTCCCGACCAGGGCTAGACGAGCGGCCTTGGTCCTCTCGCGAGGAACCGTGAGTGAACGAGGAGGAGCGCCTTGGCGAAGGGGAGCGGGGCTGACGCTGCGAACGAGATGAACGCTGCTCCGCCAGGTACTCCTCAATAACTCGGGGCCGTTGACCAAACCGGGCAGGAGGCGAGTCGATGCGGAAGCCGTGGAGACCGAGGCGTCGATACGGACAATCCCGGTAGAGATGTCCTGGTTCACCGCAGTGGAAGCAAAGCGGACGGCGGTCAGGCGTGCGCCAAATGTCGGCTTTGCGTCGGGGCAGCGGGCGATTGTCGAAGTTCTGCACTGGCTGCACCGAGGGCAGCGGAACTGTAGGTGACGCGAGAATGGGCGGTGGTGAAGGGGGAGCCTGACTCTGCAGAACTTCCGCATATGTGGGACGATTGTCGGTCCCCGACAGCAATGGCGGGCTCGGAACTACAGGCGAAAGAGGGCTCTTGAGTGCCTGCCGCACCTCCTCCCGCACTATAGCAGAAACGGAAGATGGCGATTGCTGCAGAGGGCTCCAGAACTTGCTTAGTTCTTCGCGCACGACGCTGCGAATCAGTTCGCGCAATGCATCGGGATGCCGCTCTGAAGATGCAAATGATTCCGCGGTTATGCGTGTATGAAAAGGTCGGTCATAAGCCACGGCACGTTGGTGTAGCACCTTTTCCATTGTGGTGGCCTCCGCAAGGAATCCGTTTACAGTCGAGGGTGGGTTTCGCACAAGGCCTGCGAACAACTGCTCTTTCAAACCCTGCATCAAGTGCCTGACCTTTTTGTCCTCGGACATGGCGGGATCGGCTCGCCTGAAGAGGCGCGTCATGTCCTCGACGTATGCTTGGACACTCTCATTCGGCCTTTGGATGCGAGAGTGAATGGCACGTTCTGCATGCTCGCGACGATCTGCGCTAGTGTAAGCCTCGAGCAGTTGACGACGGAATTCCCGCCACGAAGTTAAAGCTTGCTCTCGGTTCTCGTACCAGATACGGGCGCCGTCCTCAAGGCTGAAGTAGACGTTCCTTAGTTTGGCAGCATCGTCCCACTGGTTGAATGCAGCGACACGTTCAAACTGAAGGAACCAGTCATCCACATCCTCAAAGAGGTCCCCATGGAAAGTCTTCGGTACCCGAGGGGCCTGCAAGGTGCAGTTACAGGCCGGTGCGAGGCCCGTCACCTGCTGCGCAGGAGCACTAGATGTCATGGCGGCGGGTGCCGGCTGAAACTCCGGAGACAGTCCCTGGAGCCGTCGACTGGAGCGATGCACGGGGGTGTCCAATGGTACAGGGCTGGCGCGACGTCTTGTAGATGGAGATTCTTGCATAGGCGATCGTTTTTACCCAGCACCTCCACCAGAATGTCACGTACACGGTGACTAAGGATACCAATGATAGCAGGGGGTAGCCCAGACACAAGAACACAGCAGCACAGACGCAAACGTGCAAGCGACACTTTGTCGTCCTCTTCAACTTCGTCCTCCTTTCACACCTCAGTCATGCGCCACCTGGCAACGCTAGGTGGCAATATCAAAGACTGATTTCGGTGCTCCTTGAAGATATTGGGTATGATATTGGGTATGATATTGGGTATGATATTGGGTAGTGTCTCCTGACCATTAAAAAGCGGGCGGCGGCAGTTGCGCGACGTCGAAAGGGGCGCCGGCCGCTTCCTGATCGCAGGGTGGTGCCCCGGCGGCATCTGGACCGCAAAGGAAGGGCGACGGGCCGTCGCCGGGAACACGTGTGCGTGACCGAAACACTTCTCCGAATGGGATGCCGGCGAGTAAACACGCACTCACACTCTGTGCTGCAACAACCGGCCACTCTTCTAATAGTTCATTCGGTTGGGCGCCAACTGTCCAAATTGCAGACAAGTCGAGCCAAACACCTCCCCAACGAACTGGGCTGCACAGTCTTCAAGCTTGCTGCACACAACAAAGTACAAGAGGTCGAAGCATTTCCACCACTTCACATGTCGAAAAGTACCTCTCGGCCCCCTGCCGAGACAGCAATCAACAGCACCATACCTCCCACGAACTCAGGTTTCGAAAGGGACGACGGATACTGCCCGATCCCGTCTTTTGTGACCAGACGCGACTTAGCATCGGCATTTGCATTTAAAACACCTTTTCGTGCTTTACTGCCATGTTGCGTTTCTGGAGAGCCAGGACTCACTTGGTCAGCCCATTTTCACCATTTTCTTTTTTTACCTTGGAAACAAGACTGCTTGCAGTTGCCCTTCCTTCCATCGAGAAGTTGTTTGTAGTCTGCGGGAGGTATGAGCTCATCTATTCCTGTGTACAGTTTGTCGGCGCACATAGCAAGGCTGGTTGTGCAACGTCGAACGAGACGAACAGCGCAGCTTCTGTTACGGTGAGATGTAATGCGCCAGCTCAGCCCTTACCTCCTCACCAAAAGCTGCCCTCAGCTTGATTTGGGAACCAGCTGCCCCATTTTCGGCACTAGTGCTTGCCTGATAGCAGTCACTTCGGCACCGGAATCAATAACAGCGTTAAGTCTTTGGTTCGAACTTTTCAACATTACTTCTTTGAGGAAGCTCATATCTGCTCTCTGTTTCGTGGATGCTGACGTCGTTCACTGATGTAGTTTTCATCAAAGGAGCAATCATTTTAGCTAGTGCAGCGTAATCTCCTGTCTTTTCTTGGCCTCTGTTGCCAGCCATATCGCCTGTCTTTTTTTATGAGCACTCCTTAGCAAATTGATTTGGTGCTTAGCATTCAAAGCACCGTCCTTTCCTTTCCACTACGAAGGAATTCTCTCCTTGACGGGGTTCTGCATGGGCCTGCTCTTTCTCGTTCACATTCAGCTTCTTTCAATAGCCTGCTGAATGAGCTGCTGATCTGGTTTGCATCTCACACTCTCGTCGAAACTCTCCGCCAGCTTGGCGACTTCGCTTGAGGAAAGAAACTTCTCACTCTGAGAACTAAATTAGTCCTCGCCTCAGCTGCTAAGCACTCCTTCAACCTGTCGATGATCATTAATTGCTTTAGTTCTGCAAAACTGGTAGCTTCGAGGTTTTTGTATAGTATTCAAAATAGTTTTCTAGCAAGTGGCGAATTGGCCCCAAGTCTCATTTGTTGGTTTTGTCGACCCTGCAAATATCTTTTTATCTTCAGCCGATGAAAACCTCAACTCGCCTAAAATGCTTTGCATCTTTTCTTATAGTCCTTTCTATCTTGCACTGCCAACATAGAAAGCAGTCCGCGTGCCCTTTCACTCAACTGCGGCAAGGAAAGCCCATATCGCCACACGGCTGACACGTCATAAAATTCAAGAGTCCAGTCCACACACTCAAACAATCCGGGTACTAAGAACTGCCGACTTGGCATCAGTGCTAGTACTGCCTTCAACAAGGATGCACATTTTAGGCGCCTATCTTCCTCTGACCAACTCACAGCTAACGCTCCGCTCGCCAGCCTTCGCATTTCTGCAGTGTATATAGATTCCACAGTGATCTCGGAATTTTAAAGCGCAGCTCTTTGGCACCCGTTCCTGCGTTTCGGCCGTCGCCGTTGTCTATCGTAACCAGCACTGCCACCAAAAAGAATGGTACCATAGAATAGAGTGATAGGTGGTAAGACAAAACACACCAGAGCGCGGATGTTGTTACCCTGAACCGGCCGCCATCTCGTTATAGCTCCTCGGCGCTATTATCACCATCTGCATCAATCACACTGCTCTCGCTTCAATAAACAGCCCTGCTTTCCTGCCTCCACCACTGCGCTGCAAGCCACAATTTTTAACACATGTCTGTCCTCTGGATTTCAGCGCTCCGGCTTTCGCATTTATGCAGCGTACGCATAAATTCACAGCGCTTGCGAAAGCTTAGACCGTAGCACTTTGGCGCCCATTTCTGCGTTCCGCGGAGTACCGTTCTCTCCGTAACCAGCTCCACAGCCAAACATAATGGTACCGTAGGATAGAGCGTCAAGGAAAGGTGTGCATAATTTTGTCGGCGCTGCAACAGAGAAACTACTTGGTATATCCGAAAATGAATGCTACCATTGGACAAAATTTTAAGGAAGGGTGTAAAAATTGTTTTGAGGCAAGAAAATGACAACTTCGTAGTGCCTTCAGCAGAGCGGTGTTGAAATATCTTCGCCTGAACATATCTGTGCTTAAAAGCATGAGTGTTTAGGCATGGATTTGAGAAAACAACCATCACATGAGAGCCGCGCTAAATAGCGCTCTCTCAAATAGCGTTTGCTCATCTGACATCGATAGATGTACAAAAAAACAAGTGTTGCTTTTAAAACTGTGCCATTCAGTCGTTTCTGATCAACTAAGTTAAACTATTTTACTGTAAAAAACATAAACGAGTGAAGTGACATGATTCCAGTCCATGCGAAAATTGCAAAAGTTGGTTTCCTTGGAACAAACCTTCAGCTATTTCCATTAAACCTCTTTGTAAACTGCTTCTTGATATTTTGTCTTTATACTTCCCATATACCTGAATTTATTCACCGAAAGGTTATAAAACAAATAAATACATAAAACTATAACAGACTGAGGGATGATTGCCGTCATACTAAGAGCTAATTAACCTATAGGTTCGAAGTAACCTGCTGAGCCCGCCATACAAGCGGATTTGTTATCTTGACAAAACCTACTGGCAGATGATTTACCGCTTTTACGCGGAATATCTAGGTTGGTAGGTTTGCATATCGCTGAACGTATTTCCACCTTACTATTGGCTGACAAACTTCTCAGCATGACACAGCGTCAGCTCCTGGAATATGTTTCCTAGCGATATAAACTTAGGTATTAAGGTATGAAAAAGGGAGCCTTTAAATTTAGTTATCCAACTTGGTCACGTACTTTGTTGTGCAGTGTTTGTAACCTCTATTTTCTTTGAGTCATTTTATATTGTTATTAATATTGTTTAGTTCTTTGTTTACAGCTATTATTCCAGAGTGCGCTGTCAAACGCTCGGAATGATTGTTTTTAAAATATTATTCATGTACTTAGTCTTGCGTCCTCGGTCATGTCTAAAATGATTGTAGCGCTCACTCGGTTGTTTTTCGAGCTTTAGAATTTCATTCTTTCATTTATATATTCGCAGTACCGATATTTAAGGAATTTTGCTAACTCGCTCGCTTGTAAGTGTGTTTTCATTCCTACTTCGCCTCACTCTGCCACGCCATTCCTCCTAGAGCTTTTCTGTTGTAGATCTCGTGTTTGAAAATTGTATTTAACGGTGCTCAGATGTCAATTTTCATGGGGCTCATTCTTTGTTTAAAACTTGTGTAATGCTTGGGATGTACGATTAACATCCTGGGATGATTCTGGGATGATTCTTAAGCATGCAGTAGTAATTTATTATTGTAGTATTTGTATTGACGGATTTCGGTTTCTGGGGATTGCATGATGGTCTGACTTCACAGCCAAGGAATACCAACAAACCTGTCACGTGGACTTCAATAGTGATGACATTTTACATGTGTCGTCTCCTCAAGCAGATGACAAAACAGGGCACGTCATCTTCATTACGAGACACGTGTTTCGTCTCCTCTGAAAGCAGCCTAGAGAACATGCAATGGGCGACTATGGCGCAGGGCTTGAAAATAGCAAGGAGGGGAATTACTGGAGTTCGCTGAACAAAATGACTTGCGACTCGATAATACAATTCGAAACAGAATTTTCGTAGGTGGATCGTGACAGTTGTATATCTAGCATCGCGCGTGATGTAAATAAAATCGGAAAGGGGCGATGTATAGACTAGAATTGTAACGTTCTCAATTGGTTGGAAATTGGTGAGGGAGTGCTAGAATATCCAAAGCTGGAGCCTATTAATGAGTTAGCATGCACGCCTTCAACCGGGTGGACAGAATGGCACCGGCTGAGCTAAGAAGGGTCATCAGTATGTGCGTGGTAACTGACATTCAAAACTGCATTTTTGAATGCAGTCTAGCCTGAAAGAGCTGGAAAGGAAGCTATAGCTCTAGACAAAATATTTAGTATGCCTCTGAAGGCGGGCAATATCATCACCTGTGGATAGCATACTTATTTTGGAACAAAAATTCAACACTGTGTTGTAGAGTACCCAAAGAAGTTATGAAAACAACTATAGTTGCAGTAGGAAAAGTAATTACTTATTCTACCGATAACGAAGCGCGCAGTGAATAAAACCTAATATCAATGGTAAAGCAGATATCGACTAGATATGATCAGGCAATCGTTGATCTGTTGTAAGACGACGGTGATATTGCGGTCGAAAACCTGGCCGCTGTGTGTGTCTAATATTTCATCTTCAAAGCCTACCTCAATTTTCTAAGAATGCTATGATTATCCTACTCCGTAACAAAGGAGACATGAAACACGAAATATTGAAGCCGTATAATCCTACTGCCATTATCGACAAGCGATATCCTACCTAATTGATAATAGAATAAGGACAACTTTGGACGTTACCTAAACCGCAAGGCACGCTCTCGTAAGGAATATGTGGCCATTGATCACATCCACACTGTCAACAATTTTATAGAGGAGGAGAAAAAGCTTCAGTAAACAAAGAGGAGTTGCTTAAGCCTGTGGGTGGACTCCTTATCACAAGTCTTCACAGAATTGAGCTACCCTGCGAACCTTTTGGGTGAATACCGGTTGGCCCCCCAAGTAATCGCTGCTCAGATGCGCCTCACATGCTCAAGAGACTGAATTACATTCTGTAGGTTGTTTGATTAGGTACCACTTTCTCGCAAAATTAGTGGTCTCTAAAGGTCTGAAAAAGATCGCCTCGGTAGATTAGCCATTTATAAGAGAGGCCTAAAAAAACTAAAGAGGCTTCAGGGAGAAAATAGGACGATATTTGATAAGGGGGACATGCACTAGCAGAAATATAAGAAGAAGAGGCAGAACTATTCGGCGACGTGGCAAGAGGTGATTATAGAGATTAAAAACAGTGATAACGTCGGCAAGAATGAATTGCATCAACGCCAAGGTTACAAAAGCGTGCAGAAAGATGAAACAGGGGGTTAAATGAGAGAAGCTGTCTCTAGGATATGCTGTTTAGCATGTCTAAATCCTTATGAAGTCAAAGAGAAATCTGTAGGCTAAAAATAATGATGTAAATAACATGCACTGTTTAATAGAAAGTTTAATAGAAGTGTCAAAATCACAATAATTGCGCAGACATTTCGGAAGACTATAGGCGAAACTTCTGTGAAAGAGAAGGAAGATATTCATAATGACTGTCAATAACTGTAGACCTCCATAATATAAAAAACAGCTCTTTTAATCATGGTCTTATGCAAGAAGCACAATCTACAGAGTGTTGTTCCCCGCTTCTCTACGGAAAATCTTAGGAGCTCTGCTTTGAGAAAAGTTAGGTGTAACAGACAACTGAGGATACATCAGTAATTAGCGAATAGATGAGGACATTGTCTTGCTTACTGAATGAAGTAATGTATGAGAAACAACACACAAATGCAAAAGAGTACAGTAGGTCAAAGTATTAAGCAGGAAAGCCCAGCGATATTCTAGTCTCAGTATAAACTAGGAGGCCTGGACAGATAAAGAGGGGTTCGAACTGTTAAGACAACTCACAGCTGACGCTCCGCTCTACAGCCTTCGCATTTCTGCAATGTAAATAGATTCCACAATGATGTCGGAATTTTAAAGCGCCCGTTCCTGCGTTTCGGCCGTCGTCGTTGTCTATCGTAACCGCTCTGCCGCCAAAAAGAATGGTACCATAGAATAGAGTGATAGGTGGTAAGACAAAACACACCAGAGCACGGATGTCGTTATCCTGAACCGGCCGCCATCTCGTTATAGCTCCTCGGCGCTATTATCACCATCTGAATCAATCACACTGCTCTCTCTTCAATAAACAGCCCTGCTTTCCTTCCTCCACCACTGCGCTGCAAGCCACAATTTTTAACACGTGTCTCTCCTCTGGATTTCAGCGCTCCGGCCTTCGCATTTATGCAGCGTATGCATCAATTTACAGTGCTTGCGAAAGCTTAGACCGTAGCACTTTGGCGAACATTTCTGCGTTCCGCGGAGTACCCGTTCTCTCTCGTAACCAGCTCTACAGCCAAAAATAATGGTACCGTAGGATAGAGCGTCAAGGAAAGGTGTGCATAATTTTGTCGGCTCTGTAACAGAGAAACTACTTGGTATATCCGAAAATGAATGCTGCCATTGGACAAAACGTTAAGGAAGGGTGTAAGAATTCTTTTGAGGCAAGAAAATGACAACTTCGTAGTGCCTTCAGCAAAGCGATGTTGAAATATTTTCGCCTGAACATATTCGTGCTTATAAGTATGAGCATGGTAGACGAGCCGTACGTGAAAGTGCTGGAAGATATATATAGTGGCTGCACAGCAACCATAGTTCTGCATAGAGAAAGTACCAAAATTCCCATAAAGAAGGTGTTAGGCAAGGAGACACAATCCCCCCAGTACTATTCACAGCTTGTTTAGAGGAAGTATTCAGAGACTTGGAATAGGAGCAGTTAGGGATAAGGGTAGATGGAGAATACCTCAGTAATCTGCGATGTGCTGATGACATTGCCTTGCTAAGCAACTCAGGGGATGAACTGCAAATAATGATTGATGACCTTGACAGGAAAAGTAGAAAGGTAGGCATGAAAATCAATATGCAGAAGACTAAGGTAATGTTCAACAGCCTCGGGAAGGAACAGCTGTTTACATTAGGTAGCGAAATACTGGAAGTAGTAGGCGAATATGTCTACTTAGGACAGGTAGTAACCGCCGATCCGGACCACGAAAAGGAAATAAGAAGAATACGATTGGGATGGAGCGCATTTGGCAAGCACTCCCAGATTATGACTAGCAGCTTACCGGTATCGCTCAAGAGGAAAGTGTACAACAGTTGCATCTTGCCTGTACTCACCTATGGGGCTGAAACGTAGAGGCTAACCAAGAGAGTTCTTCTTAAGTTGAGGACAACCCAGAGGGCTATGGAACGAAAAATGGTAGGGGTAACATTAAGAGATAGAAAGCGTGCAGAGTGGGTCAGAGAAATAACTCAAGTTACCGACATTCTAATAGAAATTAAGAAGAAGAAATGGACATGTGCAGGACATGTAGTGCGAAGAGAGGATAACCGATGGTCGCTGAGGGTAATAAACTGGATTCCAAGGGAAGGAAAGCGTAGCAGGGGGCGGCAGAAAGTTAGGTGGGCGCATGAGATTAAGAACTTCGCAGGGGTCAAGTGGATGCAGCTAGCACAGAACCGGGTTAAGTGGAGAAATATGGGAGAGGCCTTCGCCCTGCAGTGGGTATAATCAGGCTGATGATGATGATGATGATGAAAATCATGAGTGTTTAGGCATAGATTTGAGAAAACAACCATCACATGATAGCCGCGCTATAAAGAGCGCTCGTTCAAATAGCGTTTGCTCATCTGACATGGATAGATGTACAAAAAAAGAAGTGTTGTTTTTAAAACATTGCCATTCAGTTTTTTTTGATAAACAAAGATAAACTATTTTACTGTAAAAACATAAACGAGTGAAGTGCCATGATTCCAGTCCATGCGAAAATTGCAAAAGTTGGTTTCCTTTGAACAAACCTCCAGCTATTTCCATTAAACCTCTTTGTAAACTGCTTCTTGATATTTTGTATTTATATTTCACATACACCTGAATTTATTCACCGAAAGGTTATAAAACAAATAAATACATAAAACTATAAGAGATTGAGGGATGATTGCCGTCATACTAAGAGCTAATTAACCTATAGGTTCGAAGTAAATGGCTGAGCCCGCCACACAAGGGGATTCGTTATCTTGACAAAAACTACTGGCAGATGATTTACCGCTTTTACGCGGAATATCTAGGTTGGTGGGTTTGCATATCGCTGAACATATTTCCACCTTGCTATTGGCTGACAAACTTCTGAGCATGACACAGTGTCAGCTCCTGGAATATGTTTCCTAGAGATATAAACTTAGGTACTACGGTATGAAAAAGGGAGCCTTTAAATTTAGTTATCCAACTTGGTCACGTACTTTGTTGTGCAGTGTTTGTAACCTCTATTTTCTTTGAGTCATTTTATATTGTTGTTTACATTGTTTAGTTCTTTGTTTACAGCTATTATTCCAGAGTGCGCTGTCAAACGCTACGAATGATTGTTTTCAAATTAATATTCATGTACTTAATCTTGCGTCCTCGGTCATGTCTAAAATGCTTGTAGCGCTCATTCGGTTGATTTTTCAGCTTTAGAATTTCTTACTGTCATTTATTTATTCGCAGTGCCGATATTTAAGGAATTGTTCTAACTCGCTATCTTGTAAGTGTGTTTTCATTCCTACTTCGCCTCACTCTGCCACGCCATTCCTCCTAGAGCTTTCCTGTTGTAGATCTCGTGTTTGAAAATAGTATTTAACGGTGCTCAGATGCCAATTTCCATGGGGCTCATTCTTTGTTTAAAACTTGTGTAATGCTTGGGATGTACGATTAACATCCTGGGATGATTCTGGGTTGATTCTTAAGCATGCAGTAGTAATTTATTATTGTAGTATTTGTATTGACGGATTTCGGTTTCTGGGGATTGCATGATGGTCTGACTTCACAGCCAAGGAATACCAACAAACCTGTCACGTGGACTTCAATAATGATGACATGTCACATGTGTCGTCTCCTCAAGCAGATGACAAAACAGGGCACGTAATCTTCATTACGAGACAAGTGTTTCGTCTACTCTGAAAGCAGCCTAGAGAACAAGCAATGGGCGACTATGGCGCAGTGCTTGAAAATAGCAAGGAGGGGAATTACTGGAGTTCGCTGAACAAAATGACTTGCGAATCGATAATACCATTCGAAACAGAACTTTCGTAGGTGGATCGTGACAGTAGTATATCTAGCTTCGCGCGTGATGTAAACAAAATCGGAAAGGGGCGATGTAGAGACTAGAATTTTAACGTTCTCAATTGGTCGGAAATTGGTGAGGATGTGCTTGAATCTCCAAAGCTGCAGCCCATTAATGGGTTAGCATGCGCGCCTTCAACCGGGTGGACAGAATGGAACCGGCTGAGCTAAGAAAGATCAGTATGTGCGTGGTAACTGACATTCAAAACTGCATTTTTGAATACAGTCTAGCCTGAAAGAGCTGGAAAGGAAGCTATAGCTTTAGACAAAATCTTTAGTATGCCTCTGAAGGCGGGCAATATCATCACTTGTGGATAGCATACTTTTTTCGGAACAAAAATTCAACACTGTGTTGTAGAGTACCCAATGAAGTTATGAAAACAATTATAGTTGCATTAGGAAAAGTAATTACTGATTCTACCGATAACGAAGCGCGAGTGAATGAAACCTAATATCAATGGTAAAGGGGAAATCGGCTAGATATGATCAGGCAATCGTTGATATTGTAAGACGATGGTGATGTTGCGGTCGAAAACCTGGCCGCTATGTATGTCTAATATTTCATTCATGATGGAAAATAGCGCGAAAGTACACGAAGGACGGAAGAACGTAAGACACGGACAAGCGCTCACTCGCAACTGCAGGGTTTATTGCTGAAGCACGCAATAAATACAGGTCACATGGGAAAAAAAAAATAACAGAAAAAACAAAAGGAGAGAAAAGAGAGAGAGAGAAGCAGCCTCCTAAATGGGAAGCTAGGTCATAACATAGGCAGCAACACACAGTAACACGTGCCACTCATTGCTGGGGTGGGAAGAAAAAAAGGGGGGAGATATACCTAAGTATAGATAAGTAAAGTCAATGTAAAGTAGAGGCTACGAAATCAAATTTGCAATCTACCAAGTTAACTGACGGCTCGCTGACACACAAATTTTGACATTTTTTAATATGGTAAGCCTCCATAATTTCACGGACCAGCTTGTCACGATGTCTAAAAAGAACGGTGGCCATAGAAAAAAGCGGTGTGCACTTTTGTTTCCCCTTATGGTTATCTTTAATGCTACAAGCGCGGCAATGCTCCGGAAGATTCCCAGACTGTTCTTTTAAGGAGTTGTAGTGTTCCCCTAGCCTAACATTCAGACACCGCCCCGTTTTTCCTATGTATACGCCTCCGCAAGACAAAGGCAGCTTATATACGCCGATCCCACGCCATTAAAATATCCCTCTCTCTCTCTTCTATCCCACAGGGTGCAAACGGCGAGCGGTTCTTAACGGAGCAACCACGCCTATTTTTCTTGTCGCCGCCAGTTCCTGCCGATTTCGAGTATGTGAGCATAAACTGTTCAATTTTGTCGGTCCAGAAAAAACCACGGAAACACCATAGCGGCTTCCCACCTTCTTTAGTCCGTGTGCCAACAGGTTGAAGGAATCTGGCTATCCCATGCATGTTATTTAGATGACTTGTGGAAAACTGGTGCATTGGATTAAGGCAGGCCATAAGTCAAAACTTGTGGCACGGGAGGGTCAAAAGGTTGGCGTCGTGCCGTATGTCCATAGGATGGCACACGGAATAAAGAAGGTGGGAAGCCGCTATGGTGTTTCCGTGGTTTTTTCTGGACCGACAAAATTGAACAGTTTATGCTCACATATTCGAAATCGGCAGGAAACTCCGGCGACAAGAAAAAGAGGCGTGGTTACTCCGTTAAGCACCGCTCGCCGTTTGTACCCTGTGGGATCGGCGTGGTGTATAAGCTGCCTTTGTGTTACTGCCTATGTTATGACCCAGCTTCCAATTTAGGAGGCTGCTTCTCTCTCTCTCCTTTTGTTTTTTCCGTTAATTTTTTTCCATGTGACCTGTATTTATTGCGTGCTTCAGCAATAAACCCTGCAGTTGCGAGTTAGCGCTTGTCCGTGTCTTACTTCCTTCCGTCCTTCGTGTACTTTCGCGCTATTTTCCATCATGAATGTTAACCAACTCACCCAACTTTCGGCATTACTTAACTAATATTTCATCTTCAGAGCATATCTCAATTTTCTAAGAATGCTATGATTATCCTGCTCCATAACAAAGCAGACATGAATCACGAAATATTAAAGCCGTATAAACCCACTGCCATTATCGACAAGCGTTATCCTACCTAATTGATAATAGAATAAGGACAACTTTGGACGTTACCTAAACCGCAAGGCACGCTCTCGTAAGGAATATGTGGCCATTGATCACATCCACACTGTCAACAATTTTATAGAGGAGGAGAAAAAGCTTCAGTAAACAAAAAGGAGTTGCTTAAGCCTATGGGTGGACTCCTGATCACAAGTCTTCACAGAATTGAGCTACCCTGCGGACCTTTTGGTTGAATACCTCTTGGCCCCCCAAGTAATCGCTGCTCAGATGCGCCTCACATGCTCAAGAGACTGAATTACATTCTGTAGGTTGTTCGGTTAGATACCACGTTCTCGCAAAATTAGTGGTCTCTAAAGGTCTGAAAAAGATCGCCTCCGTAGATTAGCCACTTATAAGAGGCCTAAAAAAACTAAAGAGGCTTCAGGGAGAAAATAGGACGATATTTGATAAGGGGGACATGCACTAGAAGAAGTATAAGAAGAAGATGCAGAACTATTCGGCGACGTGGCAAGAGGTGATTATAGAGATTAAAAAACAGTGATAACGTCGGCAAGAATGAATTGCATCAACGCCGAGGTTAGAAAAGCGTGCAGAAAGATGAAACAGGGGGTTAAATGAGAGAAGCTGTCTCTAGGATATGCTGTTTAGCATGTCTAAATCCTTATGAAGTCAAAGAGAAATCTGTAGGCTAAAAATAATTGTGTAAATAACACGCACTGTTTAATAGAAAGCATATGAAGTGTCAAAATCACAATAATTGCGCAGACATTTCGGAAGAGTATAGGCAAAACTTCTGTGAAAGAGAAGGAAGATATTCATAATGGCTGTCAATTACTGTAGACATCCATAATATAAAAACAGCTCCTTTAATCATGGTCTTAGGCAAGAAGCACAATCTACACAGTGTTGTTCCCCGCCTCTCTACGGAAAATCTTAGGAGCTCTGCTTTGAGAAAAGTTAGGTATAACAGACAACTGAGGATACATCAGTAATTAGCGAATAGGTGATGACATTGTCTTGCTTACTGAATGAAGTAATGTATGAGAAACAACGCACAAATGCAAGAGAGTACAGTAGGTCAAAGTATTAAGTAGGAAAGCCCAGCGATATTCTAGTCTCAGTATAAACTAGGAGGCCTGGACAGATAAAGAGGGGTTCGAACTATTAAGACAACATGCCCGTCCATGACATTTAGTGACCGCTGAACGCAACCATGAGAGTGAAATGACTAGAACAGGAATAAGATGAAGAGTTGTTGACAAGTTCTCTGACAGAATGAATGCCGTTTAGTGGTACCATTCTTGCGGAAAGTGCATAACTACTGTGCTGTGTGGACAGGCAGTAGGACGCAGGCTAACAAGGGATCAATTCAGCTTGTGAACAGCGCTGTACCCTGCAGAATCAAAATGGTAAGTGAATGAAACAACACGAGATGCTTAGACCGCGTCGCGGAATAAAGTCGAGTTAATAGCATTCTAGTCGGAGTCAAGAACAAGGGATGCGGGTAACTAAAGCATGTAATACGAAGACAAGATTCCCGATGGTGGCTAAAGGTGAGTGACTGATTAAAAAATAAGATAGTCATGGGGAGGTGTCACACAAGGATGTTTCACAAACATGCGAAGAAAGAAGTTCATGGAGATTGGGTAGCTGCAACGGCACTAGGAACGGGTTCTTTGAATGGATATGGGAAGAGTCTTTGCAATGCTGTGGTCGAAGTCAGACGGGTTGCGAACATCACACCTCTGTTTTCCACGAAATACAAACAATCGCTTTACGGTTGTTTGAAACTTGTTTACAAAATTTTCAAAACCGTTGCTCAAATATTTGGTATAACTGAGATCTCGCCCGTGGTCTTGCAAAAAAAGGATTAGTTAAAGCACCCTTTTGAGCAGAAAACACGAGCGCAGAGCAGTATAATTATAAGTGGCACTTACGCTCCATATTTAAAAGCGTAACCACATTATACGCTAGAGCACCCCACAAATATAAAGCCTGCGTAAACAACAGCGTTCATCTACAGAAGTACATTCTGTTGTATTTGACTCGTTTTCCTGAAGCGGCTAGTATTTTGTAAGTAGTCCCCTCCAACCAGCCCATACATGGCCTCTTCTTTCTCCAAATGAGGGCCCAGCGGAGAGCAGTCCACTGGCTCTCTGTACTGAAAAGCCATGTTATTGGACCGAACCCAATTGACTTGACGGACGCTGTAGTTGTAACCACAACCAACGTCGCATGGAGTCATGGGAGGGTATATGTGCCTCTTCTGTTAACACCAGAAGTCCTGCTATGACCTGGACAATGCTCCGGCCTCTCCTACCGGCATCTAGAAGGCTCCTTACCTTGCCACAGCCCTCTCCCAGGAGATCACCTACTCGGAACTTGCTGGTCGCCTAGCGGTCGCCTTCTTCACTACTGAGCTTCCACCTCCGGTCGTTCTTCCTATCAGATTGCCGCACCCCTGATCAACAGCCATCCTTTATTCTTGATATCTGTGTTACTCTGTTCACTCTTGCGGAGCTCTCGGCGGCTCTCAAGTGCAGAAAATCCCGCAGCGCTGCCGGACTTAAAGGGACTTATTAAATGCTGAAGAACCTCGACGAAATCTTGCAATACTCGAAGACTCTAAGAGTAATTCAGTCATTCCTGGACTTCTTTCTCGCTGCCGGAGCCCCTGAGAACTTTGTGGCTCCTATCCACAAATCTGGGAAGCACCTCACGGGTTAAAAATTTTACTACCCGCTGTCGCTCACGTCTCTCCCACGGAAAATAATGAAATCAATCGCCCTGAACAGCACTGCCTGGATCGCGGAGCTCGGAGTTCCTACCGGCCCAACAGGCAGGGTTCTGCAGACGCTAGTGCCACGCCCATGTGATCATGAACATTGTCTTATGTATTGAAGAGGCGTAGTACCAAGAACAAGTTGTCTGCCTCGCTCTCCTGGACGTCCGAGATGTTTTCCACAACGTACTCCATGCATTTGTTCAGGAATCCAAGGACACCCTGGTCATTTGAGCTAACTTTCGAATTTACATCCAAAGATTGCCTGGGGGCCGGGTGTCCATGATATGTGGCGCCCCGGTCACCAGATCTGCGAGACGACAAATCCGAGGTGTCCCCCAGGGCAGCGTACTCATCTCCAAGCTTTGTTATCTGTCATGGCGCAACGCCCCGCCGGTCTTACTGGCTGCTTTAAGCTTTCTGTCCACATTGCCATATATGCGGACAGTATCGCATTTTGGTGCAGTGGCAACGACCTCAATGCCACCAGGTCAATCAGAATGTGCTGCAGGTAGACAACGCGGTGACCTTCCATCTGTAACGACTGTGACTGTCTCTCCCGTTCAGACAGGTCGTGCTACTCAGTACACGATCGAAGTGATCATCATAATCATCATCATCATCATCAGCCTGATTATACCCACTGCAGGGCGAAGGCCTCTCCCATATTTCTCCACTTAACCCGGTTCTGTGCTAGCTGCCTCCACTTGACTCCTGCGAACTTCTTAATCTCATCCGCCCACCTAACTTTCTGCCGCCCCCTGCTACGCTTTCCTTCCCTTGGAATCCAGGTTGTTACCCTCAGCGACCATCGGTTATCCTCTCTTCGCACTACATGTCCTGCCCGTGTCCATTTCTTCTTAATTTCTACTAGAATGTTGGTAACTTGAGTTATTTCTCTGACCCACTCTGCACGCTTTCTATCTCTTAATGTTACCCCTACCATTTTGATCGAAGCACAGATCTGGAAAGACTGTCCTTACCATAGTGGGCAGCGAGCTTGATAGAAAAAACTAGTAAGCAGCCTAGGGTTCAAATCGACCGGGACCTGACCTAGCAGCCTGCCGTGAAACACTTCAGCCTCCAGGAGAAGCGAGTCTAAGCAGCGATAAGAAAGCTCCTGTCTGGAGTGAACGGGGTCGCCTCAAAAATGGGCCTTCACCTCTTCAATGTCATGGCAGTGGCACACTGAAAGTACGCTCTGTCACTTCTTCACATCTTCACCAAAGAGCAGCTGGACCCCGAGCAGCAGAGAGCAGCCGTCCGTCTCGTTCTGGCGTTATCACGAGACTCCAAAATCCCGGATACGCTGGCGGAAATAAGAGCTTGACCTATGACCTATGGAATGGCGGCAAAAGCCCATTATGTGGCCCTTTTTTTAGCCCTTCAGCCATGCTACAGCCATGCTGGAAACCGACCTGTGAGAACCCGACCTTTGCAGATCATTAGTTTGTTCGAAACTAAGCCCTCCAAGGAGCACAGCAGGGTTAGCAGAGCCTCTTCCAAACGCACACCCCTGAGAGAGCCGGGCGCCGGCCCGGGGGACGCTTGTACCCATTTTACTGGTGGGTGTCCGGCGGTGGGTTTCGAACTGGCCACATCCCGCAGTCGAGACGGGCGCTTCACTCCAAAGTGGCTTCACTTGGCCGCTGATGGGCGCCCTTCCTTTTAAGAAGCTCCGGGGTATCAGCTTCCCTCTTCATTGCTTCTGTTGCGGGCCTTTTCCCGATCCCTTATCAACGATCGTCTTTCAGCATATATAGGCAGTCATTGCCGAAAAACCTTTGCTCCCACTAATGCTATTTCGAACGCGTATAACACTGAAGAATAGAGCCGACTGAAGCAAGAGCAAGTTTTTAAGTGACATGCTCGACAAATCCTTTTTTGTTCTCTTTAATAACCCGATACCTTTAAAGGATTACTAACATATTGAGAGAATCCCGCTTTGGCATTATCACCGTGGAATCTATGGGGGCAAAAATTAAGCGGGAAACACTAACTTCGCCTTTAAGGGTATGACGCGATAGTGTATTCAAGGTATATTCATTCAATGTATATCATATAGTATAGTATTCAATGTATATGACGTATAAAGCCCAGCTTTAACCAATTCTATGGACGTGCCTGGGGGTACGTGAATTGAAAGGTTCTGGCTAGATGATTATATCATGCTGCCACATGAAAGCAGAGACCTAATTTGGCAGTTCCTGCCTGACTTAATTTGAGGCAAATCTATGCCTGATTAGTTTCCGGCGATGTCAGCTGCCAGCAGCCGCCTGCCAGTGTCATGCTATTGAGGTTTTCTCTCACAGCGTCCACACAGGCGAACAGCCGCCGACACCGCATTTTCAGTGAATAGCCTCGTTAATTTTACCCCGTTAAATCACGGGCGAGTGATTTGTCTATGGCATCGCCAGGCGGTGATTGGCCGTCAGTTTGCGAGAATCACGAGGCTACCTATCATTGTCGAGTTGCAGGAGCTATCAAGTTAGCTCCTTTGAGAATAATAAACAATGTGTTTAGAATAAAATCCTACATCATCCTTGGATATCTATTCAGACACGCTATCCAGGGAATCGGAGGCTGGTTCGTCGGCGTGTTTAAGGTATGAGGTCACTTCTGTGAAAACGTTTTGGTATCGAATACAAAGATGAATTGAGTGATGCATACTAAAAATTGCCTCTTCGTTTTCTAATCAGAATGTTGAAATGCCCGAATTTTTTTTTCTTTTCGTTGTTGAAAAACGTACTAATAATGCATCCCACGCCAGCAGTCATAACTCATATATACCTCACCACAAGGAAAATGTATCTTACAGTTATGTCAAAAAGCCGTCAGCTATGCAATGGACTAAAATAATTACAATATCATCAATTGCAGTTTTTTATTTACATTATTACCAAAACCAACGGTTTTCAGCAAGGAATGTTTTGAAACAAATGAAACAATAAGAAATCTTATGCACAATTTTATTTTTGTAGTTTCTTGAACCAGCCTGATGTACCAAAAATAAGTCGTCAAAGTTTCGGTAATAGTCTATTCAAGGAACAAAGTTCCGATTGTTCGCGCAAGTTGAAACGATAGAAAAGTAAGTTTCGAGAAAAACAACAAAACCATTTCACATCGCTACATATGACATATCGCTGTATCGAGGAGGGTTACAATCCGCCACATTTGTAGCTCAGATCCTCCTTTATTTTGTCTTTACTTTCTTTCGCTCGTGCGGCTGCTCGCTCTTTTTTCCTTGTGTTTCTTGTGGCATCGGTACACTGACGGGAGGATTTCTGAACTTTCCCATGGGGGTAAAGCGCGTAAACAACAAAGTAAAATCGTTGAAGCACACGAGACTCTAAGCAAGCAGTCTACAGGTTCTTCTATTTGCGCGGGAACGCTCAATGGTACACAACCCACGTGCTGGAAACATCTTGCGTGCCTCTTGCAAGCACTTTTGTTGATAAATAAAAGCAGAAATAGATACACTCGCTAAGAAAAAGGTACTAGGATTTTAATCTGAAACTTTATGGTGCAGAGAAAAGTAAAACCGCCAATGGAGGCAAATATTTTTCGGTATGTGGGAGCGGAAACTGTGTTACTTTTGGTTTAGCCATATACACGGGGGGTTGCAAATTTGGCTGTATCATTGAACAGATTTTGTTAGAAGCATTCCGTGTTTACCAATTATACGGCAAAAAATGGTAATTTGATAGAATATATTTCTAGAAATTGATATTTTTGAAGAAAAAAAAATTAATTGGCCTCATACTTTAAAAGGTTTCACATCTAAGTCGAATATTTTTCACTTAAAGTTACCACTCTATTGCAATGAATGCATATTAGATAAAAGGTACAAATTAAGGGATTTGTGATTAAGTTAGTCCCAAATTGACTGTACGCGAATGAGGCTTTGTGATGCGAACCGCAGACGACCGCCAATACTAGTGCCCTGGAACACATGCAAACACGGTGCTCAAGTCTGCCTCCCATTCTAGAGTCACCTTATAATATATACAGCACTCAATCAGAGATGATTTATTGGGCGCTTTCAGTTGTGGCCTCATTCGCTACTCATGAATAGAATCATATGTACGGTGTCATGTAGAATTATTGCAACAGATTTTATTCACAGAAAATGGAGCATACAATACCGCGCACAGTAATCGCTGTGCATTTTCATGACCAAAAATTACACACGACAGAGCCTTTTGGAATCCTAGTTCACGGCCATGAATTTCAGCTCTGCATTGCTGCGTCTCGCCTAGTGCATGTGCAGCTCCCGGTCATTAAACCTCAAGTACCTCGTCATACTCTCTACGTCAGTCACGTCGTTTGCAAGATCAGTCTGCTGCAAATATTTAAATTTCAGACTTGAATACCTTAAGCATACTGACACCCAAGAGCGATCTATTCAATATTCCCGTTTGTACGTTTTCTATGCTCTTATAAGGCCGCATTTTTATTAAAGTGCTAGGAGTAAGTTAGCGGAATAAATTTAACATTAAAGTGAAAGTGTAAAAATCAGATTCGTGATTTACGCGTATAAAAATACTGCGGACATCGTCCTCGTGGTGAGTCAGTAAAATACTAGCATTCCACGTCGGCGTCATTAATTTTAGCCTATAAGCGTAGGCTACCGCGGCAATCTACATTTATAATTATTTATTTTTTACAAATATTGCTTTCTTTTTATCTATAGACCCGCACGCATTGGTGGTGCAGTGTTTAGGGAGCATGTGACCAAAGATGCGGAACCGAATCGCTTCAGCGGTGGCCGCTTGTTTGATGTAATATCTGTGATATCAGTGCATGTTATTGAATGCCAGGTGGTCGAAATGTTTGGAGACATCTACTACGGCATCTCTCGTAGCCTAAGTAGGTTTGGGACATAAAATCCCATAAACCAAACCAAACCATTCTTGTTAGAGACATAACCAGGGTGGGTTAAGGGCATTCGGATAAAACTGTGAGGTAACATGGAAGACAATTATTTTTAACAATTCTTAGTCAGCAATGAATGCACAGAACTATCTCAGACATTTCATAATTCAACAGTCAGCGGGAAAAAAGAAATTAAAACAACATAACGAGGAGGCGAAAGGAACAACTTTCAGTGGGAGAAAGCGCTGGGTTGTCGTACAGTACAGGAGTGATCAGTGCAACAGGTACTTGAATATTAGTCGACCCTTGTACGACTTTTTGTAGCTTGAGGATTCAGGTAGAACGAGAAGGTGGATGACACGTTATGAAGCAGCACTGAACAAGGGTAGAGGGGGGAAGCCTCAGTTCGCAGGTTGAGGCAACATTTCGACAAGTCCACTTGTCTAAACGTTTGCATGACCTGCCAGCTGGTGCCTACCCCGTTTACTCTTGTTCAGTGATCCTTCATATTGTGTAGCTTAGTGAGACGGTCCCACATGCGTCAATATGACAATGAGTCCAGTGGTAAGGCGTATGCGTGAGATGACATTGAAACTTGCGGTCGTAACGGTTGTAAGTGAATTTGACAGGTTTATTCTGAACGTATTTCGCTTTCGAGATATCGCTTGCGAATTGAGGTGGCCACTTTGCAGACGCATACACGAGGATAGGCACGATTACTGATCTATAAGTTATTAACTTGCATTGTTTGGCGACACCTTTTCAGTACTGTTTAGGCATTCAAATTTCGTAGTAATTTACAGTAGCCTGCCTTGATATGATTGTGCCAAATAGGGTTAGTCCTGAAAGCGGCACCAATGTGCAATAATTCATTCACCTGGGTAACCTGCTCCCGTGAGTATACTACATAAATTTTAGAGGCCGTTTTTTGTTAGTGAAAGCCACTGCAACAGTGTTGCTGAAATTTATATTCATCTAATATGTGTTACTACAGTCTTAAAACACTGAGAAGTCATCGTTGCGCACCTCTTTATCATGATGGGTTCCAATGTTGGAGTGGAGAACGCTGTAATGTGTGTACAGGCGTATGTCCACTCTGTGTCTGGGCACTGTAATGATGTCGTTGGCATATGTTAGAAATAGCAGTGCCCTAGTGCCGAGCCTTACGGAACCCCTGATATGACCTGAATTTTAAAAGGTGTTTTATAAATAAATGTGACGAATGAAAATCTTAATGCAGGTCATCACATATCCTGTCAATTACCATATTACAAGGAAAAATAGCAGCAAGTTTTAAGAACAGTTTTTTCTTTGTGGCTTACTGTTTGGAATGCTTTGAAATAGTCTGTGAAAATGACATCAAGCTGATCGCGCTTAATTAGTGCTGTAGGTCGTTCTAAAAAAATTCGAATGATTGCGTTATCGGAGAAACTTCTGCTCGAAAAACATGCTGCTGCAGTAATATGCAGTTGTTTGCTGGTAAACACTGAATGATATGGTTATAAATAATTTCCGCGAGAAGTTTGTAGCAGGAGGATAGCAATGATATAGGTTTGTATCCAGTGACTAGCTGTTTGTTGGTAGATTTGAAAACGGGAATGATGTTAGCAACTCTCCGAACCTGTAGTAAGGTCAAGTTTCAAAGGATTTATTAAATAATATTGCAGGCAATGAGCATTCTATTCAGAGTACACCTTACAAATGTGCTTGGCAGCCCGTGTGCATCAGAAGTCCTGGTCGGTAAATGTTTAGCAACAGAATGTTAACTCCAGAACATGCTGTTATAAGGGCGGGAAGCTCTGGCAAGGTGATATTGACTCAAAAACGTGCGGTCGCTAAAGAAGAACGATGGTCGTTAACGATGAAGGATCATGAGCAGTCGGAAAAAACATTTTCCATATTTTTCACGGGCTTTCATCATGAGTGCTGATAAAGTGTGATTGAAAAAAGAATTTTGTTCCTTCATACATTTTATTTCTGAGTCCACATTTAAGCGATTGTAACAATATATTTCGACTGATTTGAATCAACTTTCTGACATCCTTGGTACACCAAGAGAGCTTCCGGCAGCGCTTTAAACATTTTGGCGAACCAACTGTAAGATGCATTGGTTAAGCATGTTACAGAATTTCTAAAAAAAACTCATTCATACTGCAAATGCTACTAGAGCGCGGAAACGCACCAAATGTAGACGCTAAAACAATTAGAATTGTCATATTCATGGGCGAAATCAGTAACAAATACAAAATTATTACAGTTATGATTCAAAACTTCAGCACAATATTCTCGTTATCGCACAGGCCTACTTTCACAATTTGACTATCGTGCCCAAATTTAACGATTTCTTGGGAAAACAACATGGTCTAGAAATGCGTTCTCGTGGGTAACACTGCCAAAAACCTTTTTCATGTCTAATGACAGCGCTATATCGATTAGTGATTCAGAGATGGGTTTGTCGCGGCAATTTCAACACATTTAGACAAGTATAGATGTTACCGACAAAGATCAAATTTAAGACATGAAGTCTTTGGCTGGTTATGTATACACAATAGCCGGAAAAATGTTTTGCAAGAGTTGAGAGGCCACTATAGAGCTCCGACAGCCGCCACAAGACTAAATAACACCAATTTGATCAAACTGACCTGGCTTCACGAAACGCGGGAGTAGTAGGAAATTGACGCCTTTCTAAACTTTCTCTCGGGAACACGATTACTTGGCATTCCGAGGTAGTGAGACATTTTGTCTCTTACGTTACCGCACCCGCAATCAGAAAGAGGAGCTGCTAGTTCCCGCCCAAAACCAGCCAGTACTGGGGTATTCAGAATTACATATCAACGCCCCAAAGCGTCCCCATGAACGTTGGCAAGTTATAAGAAGACTTTTAAGAGAGACGGGCCGCCCCAGATTGAATCCCTCTCGAGATCCTGCAGGAAATTCAATTGTAGTGGTGCTTTTGAAGTAGGAAACTTGATTCGAAAATTAGAATTTGTCAGGTCTGACATTATGCATGCATGTAAGTGTCGATCAGTAATGATTAAAATGTAAACAGCCATCAGAATTGAGTTCGGCCTCTTCCAAACTGACATGATACACATGTTTCCTCCCGTTCGTCAAGAGGTATTATTTTGTTTAAAATGCTGCTTTTAAGCTAAAAGAACTGATAAAAATATAGGTGGCTTTCCTGAAACGCCTGGTACATAGGGCGAAAGGGAGCAGTGGTGATAGCAACAGGGCGAAAACTCGTATGAAAAGGCGTGATAATGAAAGTCTAGACAGTTGATTCTCGTTAAAAGTGGAGCGCGGAAGTGTTTAGACATGATATTGTCGAAAGCTTCCCGCCATGCTTGCATGCTTGATGTTTCGCTTTATAGAGACAATAGATTAGGAACTACCTAATAAAATATTGCTCTGTACGAAATTTTATTGTATTTTACAATCTATGAGGAAATATTATCCTTCTTTGAGAAGTATGCCGAAATGGATATATATTGTTGAACTTGGGAAGGTTGCGTGAATACTGTGAAATAAACTGTCAGGTATTACAACACATGATAAAGAACACACTCTAAGCACTCCGTTGAACACGAGGTCAAACAATAAATCTTGGCTTCCGCTGTTACATTAATTTCGTGCTATGGAAAAGAAGCTTCAAATTTATTGCTCTCGCAATCACTGCTCCTTTAGCCGACCTTTTCACTGCTGGAAAGCCACACCAAATTGCGCTCACAGGACAACCTTTCTTATTTTTGAAGCTATAGGTTCAATATGTCAGGCTTCAAGCTGTGAGCGTGGCTGCGCAACAGCCGTGTTGGTGCCGGAAAGCAGAGCCGTTGTCATGGCAACCGCCGCAGCTGGGATGAGGCTGGCACTTCTTGCGGTTAACGTGGCAGCGACGGCCATGTTTGTGCCGGCGCTCCTCCAGCTGCGCATAGTCGTGACATCACGACACGCCACTGGGCCGGTCTCCTCATAAGAAAAAAACGAGTCCACAGGGGATCAAACCTCCATCCCTCGGTTCTCCAGCCGAGCGCTTTACCAACCGCGCCAAGCCGGGGATCTTAGCAGCTCATCTTAAAGCGGTGATAACAGAGTCCTTCGATATATTACCGTTTTATACTCTGTGAATAATATGCAGGCCTGTAAGTCTACTCACAGAGTTTGAGTGCCTAGCGAACGGCGCATATTACAAAAAAAAAAAAAACGAAACATAACTTGTAATCGAGAAGCTCCTCCCCCCTAGAGCGACCGCCATTTAGAAATGCTCGTGCAACGTCACAAGAGAATGGACGATTGACACAGTGGTCGTCCCCCACGCAGAAGTGCTTGATGAAGATGTTGCCGCAGCAAAGCGATATAGAGTAAGGCATGCTTTCTTCAGCACAATGCACGGTCATAGTTAGTGGGCTGCACGGTTAGGTTCCTTAGTTTATCGATGCATTGATATGCTGCATTACACCGCCGTCGACGCCATTGAAGGTTTTTGGCCACGCGACGCCGACGGAACAGATCTGCAGACGGTCGCCCTATCTATTTTGGTCGTATCGGAGGCCGAGCGAGAACTTGAAACCCGATGAGGGAACGGCCTGAACAGCTCCGCTTGTCTGTAGCTTTACCGTGTTAGAAAAAAAAAAAAAAAAAACAAGCTGATGCACTTTTTATATTCTCCCTTCTCATCAGCAATGATCTTGGCCAGAAATGTTAGTCGGCGCCGAACTACTGGCCAGTTCCGCGACGAGTAGGCCTAACGTGAGTACACGGAGTTCGGGTCTAGAATTTCGGTGATTACGAGCGAGCATTCACAAGCTTTGGCGGTTTCATGTCGAGTGTAGTTCTGGTAGCGACCAGAATCGACGACTGCTTACATCACAAAGCGCGTGTACATTGAGCGGGAAGTGTCGATGTGACCCTGTCAGGCAAGCATAGCCAGAAGCTGTCCGTGCCGCTTGTCGGTACCCGGGTACCCGGCGCAGACAGGGGCCGCAGCACCCACGGCGCTCCTTGCAGCGCATTTCTAGTTTGTGAACAAATAAAGGTGCAACCGGGACAGTAAGTCGTGGTTTTGGTGTTGCTAGCAGCTTGTATTTTATGACGTGCAAACTAGCAGCATACATACAATTATTACGGAAGCTGTGTAAACAAACACGTACGTTGGGGAGCAGTCGTAATTCGAGAATCGGCTCATTCTTGCGGTAGTGTAAAGCTCACACACTAAATACTAAATGACGTATATTTACTCTGAAGTAGTCACGAGTTATTTGCTGGAGAAGCACTAACAAAATGCAAGGTTAGGCTCGGGCGTCGGTCACAGTCGCGCACGCAGGTATACGGGGGAGGCGCGAGACGGAGACGTCATGGGCTTTGAGCTAGGACTTCGTTTGACGTCATCATGAGGTCACATCCGGTCATTTTTAATAGACAAGTGTCAGCCTGTGAATTCAGGAGCATACACTTTTCCATAGCCAGCTAAAGTAGCTTATATGGCTTGCAGTCTGTAGACTTAGAGGGATTGACATTTCTATAGACAGCTAAAGATAGCTGCATGACTTAGCTTTTAGCTTCAGGGAGCATACACTTTTTTTATATTCAGCTAAAGCAGCTAATATGGCTTGTTGTCTGTAGCTTTAGAGGCATTGAATTTCTATAGACAGCGAAAGATGACTGTATGACTACTATTCTATAGCTTCAGGAGCATATACTTTTCTATAAGCAGGTAAGTAATTTTGTATCGTTCAGAACCTTGTGGGATTCTCTACGGGGCAGCGGCTCCGCTCTCAGAGCAAACAACGCTCCGCTAGCTCAGACCACAGTGGTGGCCCCCAGAACAACACTAACACCGAGCACCAAAGGGTAAAGCGGTTTATTGATTTCTCTCGGCCGCTCGCGCGCGATCAACCAGTTCTATTCACCTTCTGAAAGTCCATCTTTCCCGGACTCGTCCGCTCAGCTTGCCTGTCCGGTCCGCTCTGCTGAGGCTGCTCACCCCACCACACCCACACACAGCCATGGCCGGTCTCGAGAGAGAGCGCGTTTCTCTCTTCTCTTACGGCCACTCCAATGGGGTCTGTTTCCACCGCCCGCCGCGCCTCGGTGGGGTCGCCACCGCCCCACTGCTGCTCCTCCGCTACAGCCGTTCACGCGCAAGGGAAATGCGCGCTCGCTCTTCGCTCCGCCCGCATCGGTTGCAACCGGCAGGTTTTGATATTTCACCCATTATGGCTTATAGGAAGAAGCCGTAATCAGCGTCTGATTTATCGTGTATGAGCAATAAAATAGTCAATAATGCGCGTGCGCGCGAGAGCGCGCGCGCCTTCGTCAGTGCTGTCGCGCACGGTCGAATGAAGTTTCGGGTGCACTTACATCAACACTTTTTGCCCCTAAATTTTTCACAAAACTATATGTACCATTTTATGCAGTGTGCCTTTGAAAGCTGTAAGCTGGTATAACGCGACCTGACGCTAGTGCATGGCAAACTGTTCGGTGGATATGCTGTCAACCGCTGCCGTTTTCGTTTAGAGCAAAAGAGGCACTGACGAAAATTCATAGCACGTCTCAGATTCAGAGTAAGGATCAAACATTTACGCATACAGTTAAAATTTCAGTTGTCTAGTGAAGTGGGCTGTTCTAGCTTCGTTTAAAACAAATCAGTAGGTTGAAAGACAGCAGATGTATACGTAGTCTCGCGAATGACGCACGCGTAGACAGTCATAGTTTAATACAGTGATAAAAAAAAAACGACATTTAATCAAGGATATGGGCGTAAGCAGATGTGCATAATTTAAAATTGCAGCAAGCAATAAAAAAAATGTCCTTCAAAGTTAACTCATTGCACTCATTCATCAAAACGGTACATGCGGCTAGAAAATTAAAGTCTCAAAATCTTTCTGGACGGTTTGTGCACATAAGGAGCTGGCCTTTCGTTCCTGTCTGCCACCTTCTTAGCATAATTGACAAGAAGTATTCTGAGAAATTTCTCACGTATTAAAGAAGCGGACCTTATAGCATGGCTATTGTCAATGCCTTCCGGACAACTCAGCCGAGGTGAGTCCTCAGGTGCTGGCTGGATTAAGATTTGTAGGACTTCAAGGACATTTGTTTATGGTAGGTGCACGACAGCTTTTTCAAAAAGAGACACAACCTTGTCCAAGAGGGCTACAAACTCTGGTTTTGGATAACGCGGTCCGCTAGAATCTTGTCCTCGCAGAATAGTGTACATGGGGCTGCTTCTTTCGCTGGTTTCAAGAAGGATAGCACAAGCGTCACACCCGAAGTCACTGATTAGCTTCACAATGTATCCAGCGACGTAAGCTAAACTAGAATACGTGACAGGGGTAATGGGATGACAGGAGATACCATCACTTCTTTCATTTCCTCAGTTATTGATAGCGGCAGAGCTGAAATGATTTCGTCGGTGTCGACAATAGGTGCCTAGGCGCGCAATACAGCGCGACATACAACTCCTATAGTCACATCTGAATAAATAGCACAGAGAAAAGCGTTTATATCCATTATTGAGGAGTGTCCCTTGAGTAACAGTGGCGCATGTGTAATGAGCAAAGCTTTCTACCAAAATAATGGGGCAGCGATTGCTCTCTAAGGCAGGCATTACTGCACAGATAGTTACAAGGAACTATTAGTTCAAAAACATACTAGAAAAAGAATGAAAATATTGCTAGGAATTAGTGCTTGAAATAGATTTCCTGTTGTTTTCATGAAATAATCATAATATCATGTAAACATTTCATTAAACCAACGTTTATTTGCAAAATTAAAATAATGTGTATAATACAACATAAAACTTTTGCTGGTCTATAAATTATAGCAAAATTGAAAACAAAACTTAAAAGCGTTTACTCTGACGTTATACTAATACTTTGTCATGTAAGCATTGTGGAACTTACGTTACATTTTTATAAAATTATTTTCATCTTCGGTGTTACCTCGATGGTTTCTCATCTAGCGCTGAAAGACGGTTTTGCCATTGTTGCTGTTATGTTTGCCTTGAAGAAGCTTCGATGTGATCACTGCTCATTCACTTTTTTTGTTCATCTTCTTGTACAAGCTTGGGAAAAAATTAAGATTAAAAAGAGCAAAAGTAGATACCATGCCGCAATACACGTCATATGCTTGTCGAGCGGTTGCTGAGCGACAGTGTTTTTTAATATAAAGACTCCATTCACGTGCGTAGCACGCTGACAAGATGCCGCTGCAGCATCTACCTTCTGTAATTTTTCATTTAGGGGCTGAACTCACCACGAAACCCGCGGGCGACAGCGCGAAACCAGGCAAAAGCCACCCGCCGCCACTGAAGCAGATGCGGAGCGAACAGTGAGCAGGTCGCGCCCCTTGCGGCGGCGGAGAGCGTGACTCAAGGAGAAAAGTTCCCATTGTGCACGCGGCGATTGAGAAGGCCGTGAGAAAGAGCGCGCGCTCTCTCCCTCGAGACCGGCCGTGACACAGCGCACGCCTCCCTCGCCACAGCAGTCGAGGGAGAGAGGGGGGAAGGAGGCTGCCACGTGAAGTGGAGAGGAGATGCAGCGCCTCACCCTCGCCGCCTCGCTGTAGCCAGGAGGGGAAGGAGCGGTGATATGTGCCTTCCCCCAACCTATTGAAAAAGTGATACAGAATTTTCTGTAGCTGCTTATAGATATTCTATGACACTTTGTGGCTGACAAGAAAAGGCCATAGGTAGACATAGCTGACCATAAACTGTTCCATTGAAGAACATATACCATTTTTGTATGCGCAGTAGGTCCGCCGTAATCGATAAAACAGCCCCAGGCTTTTCAACATCACAGACTTAGGGAGCGCATGGATTTGAAGGGCCATTTTGTTCTTTCTCTGCCCGTGTAAACTGTTAAGTAAAGGTTTCATCCCATTCCTTTAGTAGAAATCTTTTTCGGTGATGCGAGTTTCTGAAAGGACAGAGTCGGGCAGATTTTACCCGTCTAGCGGTGATGAGCCACTAATGCGGTGTCCCTGGCAACTTATATTTTCACACAAGGTGCAGCACTGCAGGTGAAGTGATCAGGACATCCCGCCAGTTGTTTCCGTCTAGATAATTTAAGCAGCTTTGCTGAGTCCTTCAGTCATTGGACGCTTCCGGCATATTTCAAGTAGGTAGTGTAAGCTCCGTAGGGTTAGTACTTGGCAGGAAGATGAAGATTCCCTTTTTGGGTTCCCCATCATGCCGAGGTATGTGTTTTAATTACTTCAGTTCCTACTCAGCTCTTGACTAAAAAGCCACTTAAACAGAACCTCAAGACAAAAGAATGTTCGATGTCGATGTTTTGAAACATTTACAGCGCGTATAACTCGTGGTAAGAAATCAAACTACCAGAAGAACAACTAGATATTAGATCAAGATCGCTTGAATCAGCTTTCGTATGTTCGATTCTCCGCGATGAAAACTTCTTGAACATCGTGACGCCTGCGGGTCTGCTCGACGAAACAGTTTCTAGCTTCCACAGTACTACTTGGAAAGATTCTTCATTCGCCACAGCGGGACAAGCAGTCGGTCGCCACTATGTACTCCTTGCCAGATGTCGTCATGGGAAAGGAGACACGCATGCTCAAAGAGTTCTCTTAGATTTCTCTTATTTGTGCTTAACGAGAGGGCAGAAATTATGCATCCCTTCTGTTTGGAATTTTATTGTGTTTGCAGTGACATCTCACAAAATAGTGTGTGATGTCAGTTGACAGGCGAGGCCATTAACGTTTGTCCTAAGTGCGACGAAGTGTACTAGTTAGGCCAGGACAGCGTGCTTCAGGTTCATGGGAATAGCCTGCAGGATTTCTTCACGCATGTTTGCTGCAACAACTAAAAGATAATGGTTTTACAAGATGCACAGTGTTTCTTGACGAGGACATCATTCTAAGAGCATAAGAGGGGTAATTGACGTTTGACGATGGCGACGGAGGAAGACTTGCCCTTTTGGTAGCCGATGAGGCGTTGTAACACTGGGTGGTGGTTGCTGTGGTATAATTCGTCGGGGGAATGTTGGACGCGATGTATGTTGGCCATTATAGTGACGTCACTTCTGATGGCTGAGGAAGATGGGATTGTGCTGTAGAGAAGAAACATATACGTGAAGAGAAAACGGGCGTATTGCTACTACGTGGTTCTGAGCTCCTAAAGCGTCTTCAACATATTCTGATAGGAAGTAGAATGGACAGTTGGGCGAGTTGGTACAATTGCATAGTGGGTGGAACAGCGCGAAAAGACGAAACACAAGAAGAGACGCACAACAGACGAGCGCTGTTGTGCGTCTCTTCTTGTGTTTCGTCTTTTCGCGCTGTTCCACCCACTATATATTCTGATAGCTTTTTGACAGCAGCTTGCGACAGATATTCTTGTCGATGAAACTGTTTGCGTCCATACTTCATATGGAGGTGATGGCAAGCTGCTGGAGGCCGAGGCTCCGTTGGCCTCGGTGGCCGTAGAAGTCCTTCAAATTGGCAAACTTCAAGATAAATAGCGACAGGAAACTATAAAAATGTAGGTCAATTTGGAAGCAGCCGCGTGTGGCTGCGGTCATGCGGGATAACCTCATTGTACAAAGAAGGTGGTAGATAGGTGCCCTGGGGGCACTGCGCGTATAAAATCTAAGAAAAGCTTCCTTGTAATTAAGCCAAATAAGAATCTTCTTGCGGCGTGTTTAATATTCTCTGCTTTCGTGCATATTACGAAGTTTAGGTCTTTTCTTTTGAGGTCACACTCATGACTCCAAGAAGCAGCTTTTTTCGCCGGGTTCGATTTATCTAAAAAACGTTATTAAAGAGGAAACCCATATTTGTACATTCAAAATTGCTATCTTTAAATATAGGAATGAATGTTTGCACGAATCAACTAATGTTTATTCCTGTAGGTTGCATCAAAACCACGGATAACAAAAAACGAGCGGTTCATAATTTGCGCCTAACAAGCACCATCCCCCGGAGGAGTTCGTAAGGTATGCAATGAATAATTCAAAAGTTTCTAAAATCGGGTATGTTTGAATATAGTAGTAAGACATATATTACAATGTAAAATAAGGAGAAAATAAAAATTGTGGACAGACGGATGAACACTTTAATGAGCACCCCTTGAACGCTTTAATTAGCACCTGTAGTAAAGCTGCAATTTGGGCGAGTTGGTTGCGCATTTTTTTATATAACGACACATGGTCACGGGACTAAGAAGGAAAAACACAGGGTGCTGAACTTGAGACTTGCGTGCTTACTGAGATTATGCCCCAAAATCCGGCACTACTGAAATTGTCATACTCTAGGACTTTAAGATGTTTCCGCTAAAGCCGCTGTGAATGTGACATGTCCATGCAAGCACCTCCAGATAAAAACCAGAAAGATATAGCATGCTTAGAGGGAAATCATTATCCACAATTTGTGCCCCAGATAAAAATATTGTTACCTGGTGACAAGCAAAGATACGGCTCAACAGGGTGACATGATGAACGAAGATTTAATGGCTGGCCTGGCGCGAGGGCTTCTCTTGCGCCACTGCCGATCTTCTTCTTCGCAACACTTCCCGAGGCCATCGAGCGATCGTCCCGATCGTTTTGTTGAAGTCGATGGCGACGTGATGGTGCAGATGTTCAAGAAAGATAGAAGAGAATGATGCTCTTGCCACCACGATGACGATGAACACGATGATGCTTGGGTGATCCGCCTCCCCTGGAGCTGTTCAACTATCCGCCACCAGAGTCCATGGGACCGATGGCTCGAGGTCGCGACGAGCGGCTAGGTGGCGGTTGCGTGTACATGTCCGGTCCCTTTGGGCCCTTCCGGTCCTTCGTCTCGGGTCTGGTTGGTCTGTCTGTTCTCCTTGTCTTCAGATCCGGGCTGGGGGCTGGGCGGTGGTAGTTGGTTGTGTCTTGGCAGGAAGGGCAGGGGTGAAGCTGCTAGGCGATGTCCCAAGGCCCTCGGTCGATGGTCCCGGCTTACAGATGGCGTCGATGCTCAAAGGCGAGGATGGGGATGACATACGCCGCACCTCTAACCAAAATGTTACGTGGTGACAAGCAAAGAGACGGCATTACATGGTGACAGGATGAACGATGATTTAATGTCTGGCCTAGCGAGAGGGCTTCTCTCGCGCCACGGCCGATCTTCGTCTTCGCAACAACATGTGAAGCACAAAAGGGCGCCGCTACGGTAAACAAAGCAACACACGACACTGCTTCCCAAACTACATAGTGGAGTGTGGTAAAAACTGAAATTCCTGTGGCGGCACTTTGTCTCCAAAGCCGAGTGAGCAGATATTTAAGGCTAAACCTTCAACTCTGAGGAGTACCAAGACAAAATAACGTGCAATGTGATCATTTGGTTTGTGGTTTAGCGTAGCCTAAGGCAGGCTCAGTCGTCTAGTCTGGCTCACACTGACTTGGCCGATGGTTGCAATGAAAAAAGTGTTTTCACACATCACGCCAGGCCTCTGAGTTTGTTCGGGCTCGTCTATGGCACGCGCGGCTTAATGCGTGGAAGGGGTTAGGTGTTTGGACTATAAACAGTGAATCGTCTCCTCATCAATATCATGTGGCGTATGTTAAGACGAAAGCCTTCCTTGTCTCAGTGTGAAAATATCCCGCTAACTAGATTTGTTCGCGACATTCTGCGAGATGTGTTCGCGAGGCATCGCAACAGGTTCTGACGACGACATAATTTTCACGATCAGGACGTCGCAATAGATCCTAGCGTCGACATAATTTCCCCTTCGGGTAATTAGGCTTCTATTTTTTGCATGTCGAAGATAGCAATCCTGAGATGCCGATGTTACCGACGAAGAAAGCAAAGTAAGGAAATAAATAAAATTATAATAAGTACAATCACGCAAAATAGAAGTAGAATGAAAAATGTAGACGGAAAAGGCGTCCCTTATTTCAAAAGGTCAAAAAGGAGAACACCACAAAGAGAAGGGGTAGGAGGGAAGAAGGAGGCAAGGGTGTCGTTCTTATGCTCTTAAGTGACGAAGTTGAGTGCAATCGTGTAATTTTTTTACTTCATCAACCATCTGAGATTGCCCAGAATACTTTCCAATGCCCCAATGACTGTAGACTTGTATGTATTTTCCGAATTTCTGTAAGCAGCCGTGTGGTAGTGGTTACTAAAAAACCACTATGAGCTTCGGAACTCTTATAGCAGTGTGCTGTTAATTTCGAGTGTACGCTGAGTTCTTGACTATCACTGGTACCTTTGTGCTACCCTTGTCTTCGTTTTCTGTGCTTTGTTGAGCTGTATTATTGCCATTATTATCAGCCGTGCTTCTTGAAACTTGTTTTCTATATTTACGAAAATGTGGTAGTTTTCGTTAGAGAAAAAAAACGAAACAGTTCGGCGTGGAGTAGTCAGTCACACATTTGGCTGGATGTGCCAACGATCGCAGTGCGAATCTTGGCACTTACACGAATGCATTTCTTTTTCATAATTATCGCCGTCATTTTACATCTCTGCATATTGTTTGTAGTCCGGGCAGACATTTTTTTAGAAACCAGGGCCGCCGCTGAATACACCGCGATCCTATTTAGCTCCCAGCAGTTTCGTTTGTGTTCATTCTATAAAATAAACAGGCATACCGAATACTTTACAACAATTGTACAGTAATTTTCACGTGTGGAAGGAGGAGCCCTCGACCTTTACTTTATTTCTTTTAAATTATTTTGCTCTTAAAACTCGATGGCATTGCATAAGGAATGGCTACAGTTGGGGTAAATACACTCATGATGAAGGCAGGCACTATGAACAAAAACACTACAGATTATAAAGAAGAATTATCGATAATAAAGAGCATTAAAATATACGTTTATTTAAAAATGTGATGAAGCGGGTTAGACGACACTGGATCGCTTTGAGTTCGTCGGTGAGGTAGACTTGAGATGGGTGCTACATGGATGATGCAAAATCTATAGTTTCGGACGGACGAACGTTCATGAAGACTTTGAAGATGAGGATCGTTAGCTTTTCTTTGTCCTAAATGAAACGACGAGTACGCATTGTAACTGGTGATGACAGTATGAAATAGCAAAAATATGGCAGCTGCAAGACGCCGTTCTGCGCGGATCGTGATATCTCGTATAATGCGTTTCACGAGTGGTTCTCAAGCCTTGGAGATGATGGGCGCTGAAACCGAGTCTCCGGTATATGCAAGCAGCTGCTGATCCGACATTCAGATATGCCTAGTGTCAACGCTTTTATAATGGTTGATTCCATATACATGAAGGGGATGTTTCTATCTGGTGTGGGTTTTACGCCATTTCAGTTAGGAATAAAGGCAGGTTCTGTCTTGTCGACAGAGCAGAGGAGGCGTCATTTTGTGAATGAGCATAGCGTTGTAACGCGATAGCATTGAAGGCCTCTCATTCCACAAAATTTGGCGTTGTGGGCGTTGTGAACGAAAAAAACCACCAACATACCTTTCGAGGGCGTTACTTTGCAGGTGACATGGCCCGGAATTGATAAGCTGGCTGGTTTTGGGACGTCACGAAATCATATGGCATTATGTCGGCAGGCGACGTCAGCTCAGGAAGCCAATCAGAAAACAGAGATGGGAAACAATCCACTGGGTTCCCTGGACCTCCAGTCGTACACGCTGTCCAGAGAGCACGCAGCTAGGTTCGTAAAGCTTGACTAAACCGGGGCTTCATATCGGATTCTCTTCGATTTAATGTGGTAGCTCACGACTGTTTACTTAACTTCTGCATAACAGACATGCCGTTTAAGTCGTTTGTAGTCAAGCGAATAAGAAAGTGTTTGCAAGTGGACGAGGATCCGTGAGAGGAGGCGATAACAAAGTCAACAACTCGCCCGTGTCATGCTCTAATAGGCGGAATTGAAGGGTCCCCCATTATTTTGTAGGGCGCCTTGCTTTTTGCTGTCTGCGATAGTCAGATATTGAGGTATTCGGCCCATGCGAATTCGACGGGGCCACTACCAGAGGAGTTACGTTTACGTAAATTATTAGTAATCCACGCTGGTCATCCGCGATCCGGCTTGTCTGTCCCAATACAGCTAAAATGCGGCTTCTCAAATTCCACATGGTTCTTCTAATCTGTTCGGACAAAGTTAGCCTGCATTCTACAGGCTCCACCACCATCAACGCTGTATTCAGCTATGAATGGCACGAATGGCGTTGGAGCGAAGACTTCGTTTACTCTTTTCTTCCTTTCCTTTTATGTTACTGCCTGCATTGCTTCTTCAGGCAAACTTCTTCCGGCGGACTCACCGGTTTTACTTTCTTTCAGTTTCTTTAAGAAACAATAATTAAGGTAAGTTGTCAGCAAACGTGGTTCGAAACCGTACCACGAACCGGTTCGGAATATTTCATCGGAATTTTTTCGTTTCGGGTTCAGTTTCAAGTTGGCGGAAAAAAAATTGAGGTTTGGTTCAATTCCGAGCGAACATTGTTGTTCGGTTCGTTTCCGGTTTAACATCCTGGTATAAATAGTTCAGAGAATCAGATGAACAGCTATCCGCTTTATATCTGCCATGTACTGTCGAACTGTGTCAGTAATGAAACTACCGGAGCAGAATTTAATCCCAACTCTACAGTCCCAGCGGCAATTCCTGCGATTGAAATTCTCTATTTATTATTAAACAGAAAGTAACATTAAGACTGTCGCTACCTGAACTCGACATACTAGACACTGTCACCCTTCTCTTTGTGCAGACAATCGCTAATTGGTTTAGTTTGGTTTGTGGGGTTTAACGTCCCAAAGCGACTCATGCTATGAGAGACGACGTAGTGGAAGACACCTGAAGGTTCGACGACCTGAGGTTCTTTACCGTGCACTGACACCGCACAGCACACAAGCGCCTTGCTTTTCCCCTGTATCGAAAAGTGGCCGCCGAGGCCGCGATTCAATCGCGTATCCTTGAGAACGCTACTCGAGCGCCGTCCCGGCGGGCCAATAAGTGATTTAAAGAGTAAATTAGCAGGCTAGGTTAGATCTCTTAATGGCAGAAGTGGCAATCTTTAACGCTCCCTTTTTATGTTTTGATTAATCTTAAGGTATTGGTGTAAATTTTTATCCGCTTCTTTTGATTCACTATTCCTGCTTGTGCTTTTCGGGCCGAAAGTACGTCATAAATAATGAAATAAAATAAAACAAGCATACATGACATCAAGAATTGAACAACATGAAAAAAAAAAAGATTGGTTAGAAGCGGCGCTATCTATTGCCTTGTATACCTTAGCTGCAGCAGGAGGAATGACATGACAGAAGAGAAGAAGCAAAAAAAAAAATCACAGCAAGGGAGACAGCGAAAGGTTATAGGCCGAGATATATGCATGCAACTGTCTTCATGACCATATTTTCAATGAAAACAGATATTGTAAAGGAGGCAGCGTAGCGCTGTCTTAAATTTGGTCACCGCTGTAGGGGTACAGGCAGAAGTAAACGGAGCACGTTTCTGGCTTTATGAATATGCAATACGTATAAAAGTGACAACAGGGATATGTGCAGGTTTTAGTAGCCGCTAGTTCACACTCGTATGAACAAACAAGTTTCTTTAAGAGAACAGGCGATCATCTTGAGAAAGAAAAAATGTGCTCCTGTTTATGTATGTCCTCAACTACACGTAAGCGCTCAGTTTGAAATATAAACTCATACATGATTATACACACATTACACGCACGCACACGTTCTTTTTTTCTTTTTAAATGTCCTCGCATACACGGTCAATAATATTATCAAACACGTAAGTTTCACAGGACTAAAAATAGTCAACTTTTATACACTTGCATGACCGCAGAGGATAATTGTTTATTTTGTGGTGTGATTGCCACAAATATCTGATTTTTAGCATTCCAAACGTTCACATGAGCTATCGCACATGCCATGCATGTGCAGCTCTGAATTTGCTTTTCACAGTCAGGAATACGGACGAAAGCGTGATCACAATTTCAACCCAAACCCTGATTTCAAGTAGAAACGTTTTAAGCACGCAGGCATCATGGTGGGTGATTGGCAAGGCGGTATCTTTGTCCTTGTGGATATCTAATATCTGGGCTCAGTTGCAAATCCATGGCAGTGAATTTTGCAGCCAATGCATTCAAAAATCGTCATTTTATCACTGCACATCAAGCCTTCTGAATTCACACTGCCAGGTTAGCAGCAAGGCTGAGTTAAAGACTTTCCAGGATGTTGACATAACTCTTTCATTTGTCATACTGGCATCTGGTATTTTATTAATACGCGGTTGGGACCCTGTTATGAAACCCGGATAGTAATTCCTCCATTATATTTCCTTTTGTTGCACCATCTTAGAAGTTTTCACCAAAGAGCAACAATGAGCAGTGGCCCGTTTTTTATTGGGAAGGAGTATAAGGGGTCACAATTCACCAAATACTTTTGTCACAGTGACGGAGCAGTGTCTTGCCGCGACGGAGCACATGTTTAATGCATTAAAGAAAAAAAATGATCACACGAGTTACAAGGCGGAGTGTTACGCATGACGAAGGAGCGGAACGATCATCAACGGCTGCAGATGACGACATTGAACGCGCCCGTGACATGATTCTGTTAGACGGACATGGCAATAATAGTCAATTGACACGTAGTCTGCAAATCAGCCATAGTTCTGCCCACCAAATCATTCACAACAATCTTCATTTTCATAAAGTCTGTGCAAGATTGATCGCAAAACAACTCTTAAGGCACGGTACATGCGTGCCTTGCTGCTCAGCCGAAAACCTTTCGTTATGTAGGCATCAGGAAGATTGTGCAACGATGGACCTGGTGCATTGAAATAAGGGGACTTTGTAGAAAAATGACGTTAAGTTAAGGTTCCTAAGCAAAGAGGCTTGTTGGGTGAGTTGGTTGGACATTAAGTAAAAACAGCGCTGGAAACATGGATAGATAGAAAGACAAACACACATTGCTCAGCGCATTGCGTGTTTGTCTTTCTATCTGTCCTTTTTTCCAGCGCTGTTTTAAAAGTAATGTTCCTATTTGCATTGCAATAAGGTAAAATGTACATTTCGGATATTTTGTTCCTCATCCTCGTACATCATGCCGTATATTCAGCTGCGCTAATAAAGGTAAGCAACAGTGTAAATTAAACTTGCAATCAGCCTATATATTGCTATCCCGCAAAAGCCCTACCCTGCAAATATTACATCAGCACTAGCATTTCAGCAGCGGCGGAGCTTGTTTAGTAACTGTTCGTCACGAATGGGTGGGTAGTCGCTAATATCGTACAGCCAAATTTTTAAATCCCAGAAACCGAATAAAATGTATTCATACATAGCATATGAATAAAGCATAGCATAGAAATAAAAAGCCATACCTATGCTGCAGTATAAATTATGTGGTCGTATTGTCCACTAGGGGCTTAGTGTGCTTGGTGTAATTAAGAATTAAGCGTCCTTGCTCTTTTTTTTTGTTGTTGGGCATCGCTGAAGCTTATAGCCATTAAGGCTATTCAGAACAAAAAATCAAATCTTCTTTGATGCTTCAATTTCCCAGCTGAGACATTATTTCAAAAATTAGATTTATAATGCACTTACAGCTTTATTTATTACCCATAAAGACGTCTTTCACGATTCTGGCGTAGAGAAAAATGTAATCATGCGAGAAGTATTTAATATAACGTTTAATGATTCGGCATGCATTCAGCTTGACACTGCTCTGGTGTCTGAAACCTGTTGTCTTCAGGCCAATATGCAGTTTTCTTGAAAACCGTAATCTTCCTTGCAGGCTTGCACAAATCAGAATCAGCGTCATAAATGTACGACTGAGCTCCGACAAGTGGCACACCAGTACCTTTTTTCAGGAGGCAAAGCGAACGATCTGCAATAAAAAGGAGAGTGGAAGTCATTTTTACTTGACTAGGGCTTAGCCATATAAGATGTTGTACTTAATTGTATGCATTTTAACGGCATTTGTCGGAAAGGGCGATGTGGAGTGCACATGAGCTATCGACCACCCTTTGTTTTAGACGAATGTAGCATATTTTATACAATAAATAGAGCACTTTTATACATTAGCTGCTGAACGCCGTATATGACATTTTTTAAGATACTTCTTGGAGCACGTCCTCCATCATTTTGACAATTACCGATTTTCAAGCCTGAAATACTATTATTTATTTGTGTTTTTGATGCAAGTGCACCATCTAAATAAATACTAAAGTCTGTTGACACATAGACTATGACTGAGATTAGCTCCGTTATTTGAATGCTAAATGAGTGTTTGATAAATATTTATTTGTGTCCCAATTAAAACGTCCTTCTCTAATATCAGAGCCATAAACTTGATTTAGACCAATAAGTACATTTCAAAAAAATTCAGAACACCTTCCCAAAATGTAAACGATTTCAGTGCTCAAAGAAAATGCAAACTTTCAACAGCGTATCTCTCAGTGAACTCCAAAGATCTCTATCTGGCCAGCGTTGATTTCGAATAATTTGTAAAAAACACTTATCCCCCTGCAAGCGCCTAATAAAAAGCAATGTTCTGTTGAGCAATGCAGAACTGTACACATATTGAATAGTGGTCAGAGATAATTGCTTGGACACCCTAGTCTCCATTGAAGCTTTCTCAGATTTTAGGAGGAACAGAAATGATTAACTACACTTCGCAGGTTGTAGGCAGTGAAACTTGAAGGAGAAAAGATCTATTTCATATTGAAATGCTAAGCGCGTAAATATAGGCTGGTTTCCTGCGAATTACAATTTAATACACGGACTATAGTCTCTAAATATAATATACTCCGGTTTCGGCGCGCACATGCTATGCGGTCATTAAGCAGTTGAGCCCGTGCAAAGATCATTATACCACTGCTATATATCTGCTTATCAAGAGCCCATGCCTGCATATGCGCACGCCAAACGTCGTGAAAGAGTCAAAAATCCCTTGTAGAATTTCTTCTCGAGTAGATAGGTTGCAAGGCCGAACATAGAATAAGGTTTTGCAGAAATGTAACCTTCCGCACTATAGTCACGTGTCGCCGGGACAGGCCGCCAAGCATATATAAAGATTGCTTAGTGCGAAACAAAGATTACTACTTGGCATTGATAATGATATGAAAGCGGTTTAGAAAAGGGGGTAAAGAGGTAGAAACATATACTCCCACCATCGCAGTACGGCCAGGACGCAGCACGGCAGTCTGGTGTTTTGTTCAGGGTTTCTTTTATGTTGTCTTATGGAGACTTCGTCATCCTTCAACCCTTTCCATAGGTATTTCATAAATGCGGCTTCTCGCCTTTGCCATTGAAGAAATCTTCGTCTCCTTAGTGTAACTGAGTAGTAGACTTAAGAGAGAATTTTTTATTTGAATGTGTGGTCAACGTGTTTTAAGATATTTGTGTTTTTACGCTGAACTGCAAGATCTTTACTAGTCCGGCCTCCAAACGCTTTTGCGATGCCTGCCTCTCAATTACTTTATTTCTGGCGTCAAGAATAGACGTATAATAACATTCTAGAATATTTCATTTATCTTGTTTTCGAGTATTTCATGATTTTATATTTCACTATTCATGATTTCCGTTTTGCTCTTTGCCAAATTGTTCTTTAGTTATTTCCTAGTTTAGCCTTATATGATATCATCTCTACGCAGTAAAAGATGGCCGAAACCTAATGCGTGTCAGTCGTACTTACGCTGTAGGTGGGTACTTATGCAAACTATGTTGATACAGTATGAACCTTTCTTATATTTAAATTGCTTGCGATATATCATGGTTCATCAAAATCTAAGCTGCCGTATCCTAACAGGTTTACTCATTGCTATATGTATGCGCGTGGTCTCAATTATTGCCATAATTATTTAATTATTTGATTTGTTTGATTATTGTTCTCTCTGTTTGCAATGATAGCTTTGTTAGTGGAAGATGCATTGCTGTTCTGTTATTCGCTGCTGCCCCAGTCAATTTATGGACTGCTTCATATCCATTTATTCTTACAAGCACTTCCATGCAAAGTATTACACATTTCAGCATTCAGGTAACGTTATTAGTTCATGCTAAAATCCTCAATATATTATGCTTAAAACATAAACTATATGAAACATTTCTGGTTCCTTAGGTTTTAATGGCTTTCAGTATGGATAGGCCATCAGTGAAGATTCGGAATTTGTATTATTTTTAACATGTATTTACCATATTGACTTGCTTATGGCCGTTACATCTGCCTCATACTTAATGCTTCTTTAAGGCAGCTTGTTGTTTTTCATACTGATGTACCACGTATAATCATTTATTATATCGAGTTTGCTTTATATGTTGCATCTACTAGGTCGGAATAAAATGTATAATCCACTAATTGTTTGGTATTTTCGTTTTAATTGAAAATAGGCATCTCGCTGACATGCTAACCTCCGGCCAGAGGGGGCTATACAAATACGACAGGACAACCTCTCTCCCTTTCTCTATGACAGCAGTTGATTTCACTTTCAGCTATTAATTACGTTGCCGGTGTGTTAGTAGTAATAATGAACCTTTTGTTAGATGAACCTCTATACGTTTTGCGATCAGGATAGGTCGGGTTCTTTGACCAAGTTTAATTTATTTACAGTTATGACTAAAACAATACTTTATACTGGGCCGTATCAGCCTCGGAGCCCGCAAGCAGCCTGGCACCGACGACAAAGTCGCTTGCAGTCGCTCGAGCTGGGTGCTTGGTTTAAGTGTCGCCGTCACCTCACTTGCTGCGCTGCCCTGAACTCAAGGAACTGCTGTCGACACCCTTGACCCTCAAGGCGTTCCTGAGGTCGTGACATCTGGTAGAGTTGCTGGGTGCAATCCATACCGAATAGTGCGCCGAATCGGGAATTTACATTATGAGGTGGTTCCCAACGGAGCAGGACCATCGCGCGCACATCCGCGCCCTGAGATCATTCATGTAGTCCACCTGAAGCATTATTAAGAAAGAGCGGACCCCTCACCCATTGTCTCTGCCTTTACGTGCTACCACCTGTGCTAGACTGTTGCTCCACGTATATCGTCGATGCTTTCTCCCACGGGTAGGGTAACGTCCCGCGTAAGCCTCGGAGCCCCCAAGCAGCCTGGAAACGATGCCAAAGTCGCTTGCACTCGCTCGAGGTGGGTGTTTGGTGCCGCCTCAGTTGCTGCCCTGACCTGAATTCAAGGAACTGCTGTCGACGCGCTTGACCCCCAAGGCGTTCTGAGGTTGTGAAAATATTACCCGTTTTACATGTGAGAGACAGGGCGCAAGTTGTATACAGGCATTGTGGAGCTTCCGCATTGACATTTTTGTGTTGTGAAAGCTTCTGACTCAAAGAAGCGTTACACATATACAATAAGTCCTAACTACGAGGCGGGGTAATATTCATGCAATTAAACTTCCCATTGGTGCACCACTGTTCGTGACGGCGTTGAAATAAGATTAGCAGGGTAGCTTCTTACCCGCTTTTTACTGTTATTGACTGCTTTTTAAAATGAACAGCTACCATGAACAAGTGAAGGCAGTCGTTTCGCGACCATTGTTGCAGGAATGGGGCCAGCTCTGTTATATTTGTTAAGCAGACCGATGATGCATATATTCTGTTTACTGTGCGCGCCACCCCAGCGTCGAGTGCTCACAATATATTACCAAGGGCTTTATTGTAAAAACATTTCGTTGTCTTTTTGGGACCTGCTTTGTCTTCTTGCATGGTGCACTTTTGTTGAGATATATAGCCGCGCCTTTCAATCGCCCTTATTATTGGCAGTAGCAACAGCCCACTGGCGACGGGACCTCGACGTTGGCTTCATGACGCAACCTAGACGTTGACTGCGTGACGCAGGGAATGGTTAGTGGGTGCTTGCCCCGACTGCCGATGGCTATCACGGACGTTAGAACACACTGTACATTGATTTATCTCACTGGCCGCTCACTGCTTTCGTGTGATGCATTAGTCATGCTGACTTTCAGACAAACAGAAACAAAAATAGACAATTGACTCATAGAGAATACGGTTAAGGGCAATTAGGACCAGTGAAAAAGTTACACTTACGAATCGTTATTCTAGAGTGCTAACGTGCATTTTTGCTAACATGCAAATTTTGACCTATATTTAGGAATGACTGCTATTTACGTGACCGCATTCACAGGTACTGCCGGCAGCAATGGTATGTCGGATGTGTGTTTCGACCCATTCCGACCTATATTAAAACTTTTGACCTATATTTAGGAATGACTGCTATTTACGTGACCGCATTCACAGGTACTGCCGGCAGCAATGGTATGTCGGATGTGTGTTTCGACAAAACCAAAAATAGACATTTGATCCATACAAAATACGGTTAAGGGCAATTAGGACCAGTGAAAAATTAGGACCGCATTCACAGGTACTGCCGGCAGCAATGGTATGTCGGATGTGTGTTCTTCACAGAACAATAGATTACAGAGGTTCCGCTGACTAAGTGGACAACAACAGCCAACAGTAGCACCATTTCATTATTGCCAAATGTAAGGTCATGTTCAGTTTCTGAAGGCACTTTGTCTACCAACAAATTGTTTGGAGCAATCACGAAATGTAAGACGGAAAGAAATGGAACTGGAGCATCTTATAGCCACTCACACATCACAGCTCTTATTCTGATCCTGTGTTATGTTCTGCCTTCGGCTTTTAATGTCTTATTAATTCAAACAACTAAGTAAAAAAGGGAACACACGGGTCAATATTTTGCTAGCCGTGGTGTTTGCCAGCACCTTAACCGGCGGAAATGAAAGGCACCCGGAAAACATAAAAGGTGAATTATAGAGGGAAGAAATGATAAAGGTAATTGTAGTAGTGCACAAAACTGTATTGACAAACATCACCCACAATGTATTGCCGTGCAACCAAGAGATGGTTCTTCAGCAATATTTTTCTGCTCTTGAGAGCTGTTACTACAGAGGAGACCACCACAGTTGCAGCTAGATGGAAGTTCTAAGAGGTTTTTCGGCTATTCATGACGCTTTTCGGAAGACAGACTACATAGGGAGTACGAATTCGGCTTAGCACGTCTTGGCACCCACGCAGCTCGCACTGCGCCTGCACATACCATGGATGAAGACCAACCACATCCTATGCGCATCATCCTTCGTGAAAGGTACAAAGCTGCCCCAAGGCTCGATAATTATGTATGTATATGCCAGCATTGACCGATGTGAAACGACAACTGCCATTCATTGTCCTTGTAAGCCGGTGCTTAATCGGACATCTAGATAGCAATTTGCAGAAGCTCCTTCTACGTTTTGTGCTAAGCAATCGGCTGTCTAAGACCCGCTTCGTTCTCTATCCGTCATAACATTACTACTTACCGCCAAAAATTGCCATCCGCACCGACTCCCTTCAGTCAACACGTCTGTTCCGACGCGTTAGTCGCAGTCCAGAAATCTGCCAGAATATACATCGCCTAGCGGTTCGCATCTCGCAAACCGGTCGAATTGAGTGGGTCTCGCGTGATCTACTCAGTTCGGAAAGCTCTGCAGATTCTGCAACGCGCCAGGCGACTCTACCTTCACCAATGACACGTTTTCTCAGTATGGATGATGCCACACTGCTTCTCACAAGATAGGAGCACCTCCGGCGCCGCACACGTGCTTTTGTCCCACCGTGTGCGGTAACCCTCTTCAGTGGTCTTACCCGCACTGAGGAGGTGACGCTATGAAGTATCCGGGCCGAGTTTGCCTCACACCTGCTGTAATACGAACATGGCCTCAATACCAATATCTATATCAATGTCCAGGATATCCTGTCTGCAAATCCGAAAATATTGAGGCAGATATTCACCACTTGTTCCACTTGTTGTGGGTTGGCCCGGCACTGAAGCTTACGAGAATTCTGCACCTGACGGTAGTGGTTCTTTCGCTGAATAATCCATCTTCGTAGATTTCTTGGACGCAAGGACCTTATCACCGGTCTCTCTTGAACTTTATTAGATCAGCCAACCGTTTTTTTTTTTCATTTATTAACCCTTTTAATTTCCTTTTTACATATTTCTTTATGCCGTGAGGCAATAAACATAGTTATTAAGAAGCAGCAGAGGGGTGGCCATAGACACCTTAGGTACTTCATCTTCCCGGTGGAAAAGGTCTACTCTAGAATCCTCTCCATTTAGTGAAGGTAAATTTACCGTTTTCAGTTTCTTAATCTCTTCGTTGGTCCCTGTTGTAACACACCGATACAGGTATATTCATCTTGATAATACAGAAGCAAGCATAGGATCACCAGCGTCGTTGATGACCGGGGAATATATGTGTGACTTTACGAGAGCCTTTTTAAAAGAGGCTGTACTACAACCGGTATAGTTTGTAATGCGATGGCCTACTGTAGCAGTATGATGTGATTGTCTTCGTACCATCTTCTTTTACCCTAAGTAATGCTGTGGACACTATTTTTAACTATATCTTCTGAATAATGTGCAGTACTACAATGTTTACCAATAGAATTAAAGTTTGCAGAGAGAGAGATGAGTTCTCAACAAGCGAAAATAGGCGCAGAAAATGTGAATAGAAGCAGGATGTCCACCTTTATCGACCTTTATCGTCTAACCTACAATTTATCATATATTCTACGCAAATGACAAGTAATTTTTTCACAAAGCCTAATTCGTCCTCTGGCCTCTGGCTAAGTAAGATTATTCGTTAAATTTCTGTTCAAGAGCAAGATTGCCTGTTTATCACTGAATTTTACAGCAATTTATTTGGGGACCAACACGTAATAAAACACCAATACCTTTTACACCTGGGGAAAACAAGGCTGTCTACCTGAACCCATTACACACTCATTACTCGTAAAGTATGTAACAGAACTATCCACAACTGGCATTCATAAAAAGCAACATGATTAAAACTTACCGTGCAGCATTAGGATTAAGTATATATTGTAGCACTTTAAATAAACAGAACAACCAACGAACTGAAGAACCTGCTAGAATTCTACAGAATCACCTAGGCTTTTCATGTGACCTCTTTTTAGACGCAGGAAATCAGCCAAGAATCGTATATCACGGCAATTTAGCATGCTATGTGAATACAGAATAAGAAATTGTTTTCCAAACACTCCTCTATAATGCTACAAGAAGCTCACCTCTGCTGAGCACAAAGCTTAACCTGCTTCTCTATTACTCGAACACTATTTTATGAATTAGACAAATATATTTCACAACCACAGCAGTCATTCATTGCCATATACCCATGCAGGCACCCTAAGGAACTGCAACGCACTCAACAATCTCCACTTTTCTCCCTTCTTCAATTTGATTACTCGCTTTTGATGACGTTTTCATCTGTACAAAAACTATCCAAAGCAATCTCATATTTTGTGCCACCCAGTGGACAATTCTTAATGGTATGTTATCTTTCTGTTTGTAATTTTATAATGCATTTGAGAAAAGAAGGTGCGAAACCTTTCTTTACGACGATAGGGACAAAAACTTCAGCACGACTTACTAAAGCAGGTCTCTAGGCATTCTTTCCTTGATGCGAAGTTGTTTACATTTCCGCCGGCGCACTTGTACGAGACGAACGCTTCGCACTTCTTTGTTAGGTGATTAAAACCGTAACGCACACCAAAGGGCGAATTACAGGCTCCTCCGGTGGGAATAATTCTCAATTCACATCGATGCTCTTCAAGAGCTGTAAAAAAAGAAATAACCAACAATAACCAGAGATTTTACATATAATTGCCCCCTAAAATCAACAAACCTCAAACAATTTAAAATACCCATATGGCATATGGCTGAAACAATTTTCGTCTTGCTTGGCTGCTACATTTTGTGTGTATTTATTTATTATTTATAAAATGCTACATGTATTTGGCAGCCAAAGCAGAAGAGGCCTACAATTAATTATACAAATTTAGTAGAAAAGTACACGTAAAATGATGAACACAGAAGAAAATATCAACGCAGTCTTCGAGTACAAACCAGGTTTCTCTAACGCAAATAAGGAAAGTCTGAAATAATGAAAATAAAGAATGCTAGGAATATATATGTAGCGCTGAAACATGAGTACAGTTTCAACGAATCAAAGAAACAACACTACAAAAACCAACAATGTCAACCATTCAATTGTTCAAATGAATCAACATAGGTTAGTGCCGACTGAGGTAAATTGTTCGAATCTGTTTAAGTGCGTGGAAAAATGGAATGTTTATAAACGTTAGTTCTGGCATTATATAGGGTTAAGGAGTCAGCATGATGATGTGTTCAGTGTGCTGCCAATGGCGTTGCATCAGGAGCGAGGACAACATAATTTTAAAAAGGAAAGGAAATTTTAGCAGATAGATTTTTCTTCTGCGTTCAAGTGCCGAACACCTAGCTGTTTTATTGGGTCAGTCGGGGATTCACACAAGCGGTATTTTGAGAAAATAAACCTGACAGCTTTATGTTGAATTTTTTCTATGCATGAATATATTACCTTCAGTGTAATGTTGTAATGGTAGCATACTATGCACGAGCTTTCCAGTTTTGGTGTAATTAGTGAACTTAAGGCTAAACGTTTATTTTCTGCCCGAGTTTGTTTTGCTTTAGGCGTAGAAGGCAAAGCTTAAGAAAGGCTAAAAATGCAAACTGCAGTAGGGATCCTAGAGGTATTGGGATAGGGAAGACAGGACTTGCTTCTAATACCTGAACGTCTTTAGTAAGCGATGATATAGACAAGGAAGCGGTAGGTTTCGTATTTGCCTCCGTGGAATTGCTGCAAGTTTAGCCGGGATTTGTTCTCGGGAAAGGAATTCACAGGGGAATAAAAATACAAAAGCAGCTAAATGCCTGAACAATATCTGGCACTCTTCATCAAATTATGTTATCTTAAGGGTCTTCTTCACACTGCCAGGATTCCTTTCCCTATCTTTTATCCTTCGCTTTTTTGTCGTTCTGCTTCTCGGTCTCTTTTCTGGTACGGTTTCAGATACTACACATGATGCCCATGAATCAAAACCGCATACCAGCACTGCACCGCTACGTCTTCACCTCACTACACCTCGTCATGATAAATTATTGACCGCCGCTACTTCGACACCTTGAGAAAACATAATGCACCGGGATTTACCTGTGGCATTGATACCAGTGTTGCGGCATGTAAAGCATACGAGAGATTTTGCATTCTTACCAAGGGTTACTTACAAGGAAATACAACGTATTTTGTTAAATGATTGATCTGGGTGACTTTACAGATCATATGTAGAAAGAGACGAGTAAAGGATTCTGGAATGACATATTTTCAATGTGAGGCAACTTTGACACATTGTACTATATTGTTATCCACTAAGTTACTGGGACAATCTAAGCTTCTTATCAGTGGAAAACTTGTCCATTGAAAGTTCGTGCTGCGTTCACAAGCAAACTAGGCAGCCTTAACAAGACCAAGGGTTGAGTTTTTAAATAATCTAAACATCAATGCAATATTTGAAATTGTTTCATTTTTTCCAAAATACAGTAAAAAACTGCATATAATATGAATCGGCATTTAATGGGATGTGCAATTTTGATATAGCAAAAAAAAAAAAAATGCTTCTGTCCGCATATAATGCGAGCGAGGAATTTTAAGTAAAATTATTTATTTGCACTACACTTCGCAGTCGCCTTACAAGGCGTACCCGCCGCGTCCAACGTAACCCTGCACCAGGCAGCGAATAGTACCACGAACCTTCATATGCTTGTGGCGGTTCGCTCCCCTTCTCGCGCCGACACGCTAGATCGGAGAATTGCACACACCGTGAGAAGAGAAGCTCACATTCGCCCCGGCAATCGCTGAAGCCGCATGGTGCTCAGTTTATTCTAAAACAAATAGGCCGCTTTCAGCACGGGCGCCTAACAGCAGCGCACTAGCTGACCACTAGCATGAGCTGCGCTCGTGCCTCATCGCGTCTAGCAGATGCCCGCAGGGGCGCGGCGTATGCGCGCAGGAAGTGTTCTCGGATTCAGAATTTTCACGATCGTCGTTGTCCGGTGTATCGTTTGCGAAGAGTCCGTTGCTAAAGACACCTTTATCATGCCCCTAAACGCGTTCGATATCCCGCATTTCTCGACGGCGCAACCGATCGCGCTCCTTGAAAAGGCTGGTTAAACTTCCGCGATTCGGCTGTAGCCAGCACGCCTGCAACTTTGAAGTGGTTCTTTCGCTATCGATACATCTGCGAGGTATGACCGACCTGCTTACGGTCTCATGTGCATCGTGGGCACCGTGGTCGCGAGGATAGTGGGGTCAGCGTGGTTAAACCGAAACCGCCGAAGCAGTCAGTCAGCCTATATGCCACCGCTAGATAGCACCTCCTCTGGCTGAAAGCCTTATGCTGATGGCGCTGATTAATAAACATGTCGGAACAACGAATTCAGGTTGAAATGTGTTCGGATGCGCATATAACATGAAGCAGAAGCCAGACATGATAAATTCGGCCATGAACCTCGTATTACAAGCGGCATTTTACGCTACTGGCACAAATGATCGGAGCTTCTATACTGTGCAGAATAAGTTCTCTTCTAAGTTTTCTCCTTCGTTATTAACGAGTAATAAGGCTCCTAAAAGAGATAAAATGGGGCGCGTCCATTACCAATGCTAGCAGAAACGTCGAAACCTTGCAAGGCAGCAAAGGCATAAATATATTGATGGCCATTAAGCATTACCTGAATATTACTCAAAGTGGCATTTAAAGAATTGTTCCCAGAAAATGTCCCAAGAGAAAATGTCCCAAGTTTACTGTGCTCATTTCCCCTCTTAAAATCTGCGACTGGCATGGATACTGCATGAAAAAACAGTGGGTGATTTTTCTTCTTTGTAGGGAAAGCTACACTAAGCTACCCTGTAGTATTCCGCCGGTGCCTGAAATAGTGCGGTGCCGGAAAGTGCGCCAGCTCGAGCCTGTCCTTTCATGTGGAAGGGTGACATCAGATCCAACCTGCCATGATATTTGAGTACACGTTGCCCCTTTGCCACGTCGACACGTTCATACGGCTTAGTTAAAGCTGGGATTTCTATGTTGGCTTGTAGCCTACATTATCGCGTCATCCCCTAAATGCAGAGCTTAAATGTGAACCATATAATTTTGTAGCAAAAGAGACACTACGCTATACGCTAGATACACTATACACTAGCATGCTCAATTGCTTCAGATCTTGGATGCGCGCGCAGCGTCCTAACGTTTCTAGTCACAACTTAGTTCTGACAAGCACAGGAGTGAAGGTTCTTCCGCACGCTCCTTAACAGTCTCGCCCCCTCTGCCACAACGTTTTACTCAGCCGTGACCTCCTCAAAAAGCCATTGATGAAACCTGCTTTCCCCTTGAACTACTTGGACACGAACTTAACATATACATATTTGTATTACTTTCTTCCAAGTCTTTTTTTTTAGATCAATGCTTTTTGTCCTTTTTCTTTTTTTTTTCGACTAATTGTCTAAGGGAAGGGCCCTCTAGCGATTCGCATGGCATGCTTCCGCCGCACACCGAAAGGTTAAATGAATCCCTCAGGCGCCGGAGCAACCACATGCGCTGGAGCGGCACCACATGCGCTGGCGCCTGAGAAGAAGAGGGCCTGGCACGTGCCGAAGAGAAGGAAGCAGCGCCGGAAGGCTCAGTACCTTCATCTTGGCCGGACGCTGCCACCACCGAATCTTCAGCTTCTCCACAATTAAGTGTGGCCGTAGCCGCCCCTGATCAGCGACTTCCATAGGTATTTCTTAAGCTTGTGAGAATCTTCATATGATAGAGATAAAGGTAATTTACTGAATAGCAGGCCATCATTTTTGTCTGCCATTATACAAAGGTAAAAAGGAAAGGAAAAGAAAGAGAGAGAGATGAAGTTGAAATTCAGAATGATAAAATATTACAAATAAATATTTGGAGCGGTCACATAAATAAAAAAGCTGCTTTCATATTGGGTGTAATTCCTCCCGTATAGAGGGGATATGGAACACATAAGTTAAGTCTCATCACACAAGGTACTTAAACGCCTGCAGATATATATTGTCTTTAAGACGAGCAGGAGCAATAATCACACCGAAAAAAGTGCCGGGGTGTGTGTGTGTGGGGGGGGGGGGGGGGGAGGGATGTTTTCAATTTAGCCGCGTCTATAACGGAATGAGGTGACATCGCTAATGGCTCCCATTTACCTGCTTCCTTTATAAATACTACTTTCTGGCATTAAAATTAACAACGGTGACCTAAATTGTACATAAGAATCGGAGCTTCAAAAAGCGCCGACTATTTTACTGCTTACCTCTCGACAAAACTTCACCGCTGGTGTTCCTGGCCACAGCACTTGAGGGGTGTTCTGCATATAGCCCTGAGAGAAGTAAGAGGTGTCAGTTACATTGCCTTACATTGCCTATGCAGAGGCAAATGTTGGATGAAAGGTGCCTTTTTAGGAGTGAAGCTAGCACATGAAAATTTTAGACCCACAAATTAATAGGCAAAATCATTTCTTAGTCATTATGCTTTCCCTCTTCTTGTTAGGCAGCACAAATAGCGAATATTATCAAACATTGATTTCTTCTCTGCCTTTCTTTACCTATTTATAAAAAGCCGTATATTTTGCCTCTACATTACAGCTATCGGTGATAGCAGGGCCAAACATCTACCGCATCTCAGATATTGTACCACATCTAAACTGCAAGGAATCAAGTCGGGGACGCAGTACAAGTTAAAATCAGTTTCCGCACAAGTTGCACTCGGTATTACAGCGCCCACCTGACAAGACAGCAGAAGTCGCAGAAATAAATGAAACCCATTGGTCACATAATGCAAATGAATTGCAATAGAGCATGACTGAGGTTCTACATCCGCAGTGTAACGAATAGGGTCATGGGGACACCAAATTAGCATGATGTAACTCCGCGGTGTGCTTTATAAAGAAATACTAACGATAAACGCTGTTACATACGATAAAAGGAGTAAAGCTGTGCTGAATGTGAGAAGATTCTCTTGATCGAGTGGAATGAAAACTTGTAAATGCATAAAGATTTATATTACATGTTATGTTATTACAACATGTTATTACAACGATTCATATCGAATTTACAAAAATATCAGAGTAATAGCAGCAACACATTCAGAGAGACCATGCAAGCAGTCTTAAGTGCCTGTGTCAAATCTTTGCAAAAGCGGCCTCTAAAACATCTTTTAATAAACGGTTTATGGAAGTAAGCTTTTGTATTTCGTCTGTAGGTCTGAAAACGCACAATATATATTTTTTTTGTAATGACGCCGGCGACTATCTACTACTCCTGCCCAAGTAAAAAAATTTGTATTACGGGTCTGGAAAAATGTGCTTCATGCTAAATGTTTGTTCTCTGTACGGGACCTGCAGGTAAACTATTGTCCTTATGTACTTATAAAGAGCGTTCCCAACAATGGTGTTGTTCACGGCAACGTAAGCCTTGCTGCAATATAGTACAGCGCAGTGTTTTCCGCGTTTTGAATGGCAAATGTGATGCGCGGTTAAACCTTAATGAGATTCAGAAAACTGATAGGAAAAAGGAATGCCTCTCTTTAAGTAACACGTTTAGCTCATGCCACTATGTAAAGGATATTTTTCATTAGCCGAGTTCATTATTTCATACTACAGACCAAGTTAGCGAAGCTTTCCTTGACAGAATTATCTGAAACCAGAAGGCTTCAGCTTAAGTCAGACTCATTTAAAAAGCCCTATGCAGGGCAACATACCTGATAGGCACGTCATCAAAGACAGAAGAACGGCGAACATTTCTAGCTGCATACTCCTCCTGGTGTCCCAAACGCTGCTTCTGTTTCAGCTCCTTTCTGCTATATATATACTGCTTACAATCATACATCCTAGATTCTGGAATTAAAAATGACACTTTCAGAAACTTTAAACACGCGCGTATGTACATCTTCTGGACGTATGTTTGATATTCATTGTGGCATTTTTATTTGCCCAAATGAAGCTCTGAATTAAAAATGTTAACAAGCATGGCACAAAGATAAGCCCTTAATAATTGAAATTACCACCTGAGCGTAGTGCTGTTTTTGGAGAGTTCAGGTTATTAGTAAACATTTAAATACTTGATCTTCTTTAAATATAACCTCGTGGTAAAATATTCGGAAGGATAATTAGGCTAACATCTCTGCTGGCTCCTGCTCACCTGTTCTTGGCGGAGCAATAAAGGTCTAAATAATTGGAACATTTTTTTTAGAAAGAGAAATAAAATCAACATAGAAATAGTTAATGCTCTCTTTCAGATCAGAAATGCACCTTAAGCAGTAGGATGCAAAAGTTGGGAGGTTTAAAGTGATATAACGCACGAATACAGGCAATCTTCACATAGAGTACGAAAACCAAAAACCATGATTGCAAAATATATTGACGAGCTGGTAAACCTTAGCAGGAGACTGGTGTGTGTATTTGTAATGTACAGGACAGCGACCATTGCAAAACTGATATTCAATGGCAAATGAGATAAAATATTTCGCTGAGAGTATATATATATAAAAGAACAATCCGGAAACTCTAGAGGACGTGAGAGTGTCCTCCGCAGCATCTCGAAGATTTCATACATTATAAGAACAACTACATAGCTTAAGCCTTTAACACTGCAAGACAAGCTACGGCGTTTCCAAACGCTTTTCGCCTTGAATAATCGAAATCATAAAAACTTCTTTTAGATTCATGCAGAAGGAAGGAAAAACGACAACAAAGCCTAAAGGAGTCTTAAGTTCTGCAAGCAAAGCAAATACGATAAACAATATCGCTTATACATGTACAAAAGAGTGCTTTGCTGGGCTGATTGGTTTTCATTCACTGTAATATTATCACTGATATTCCAGAGACAGTTTCCTTGCTCTCTACGAACGTGCGAAACAAATTACTCTCCTCCTCTTTCAAACTCCTGCTTGCTGATTTCTAAGATTCCTGTACTGTGGAACACGCACAGGTTTGCGAAAAAATATAACCATGACTCTTTCTATTCAATAAATAAGCTGTGAGTAGGCCAATGTATTGTCCTGTGTGTTCCCTTCTTTTGCCTTGTGTGTATTTTGCGCTTGATGATATCACAATGAATCAACACGCATAGTCTACGATGAAAAAGTGCCGAGATTTTTAAGATTCGAATTTAGGGCTACACGGCGCAGCAGCTGTAGCTCCGATCCGCTGCTCCCCTTTCGGATCATCTTCACAATTATTACATTTATTGCTAAATGACTAAGCTTTCATTTATTTCTCTATTTTGCTACGTATACTCATTAGGTTACACTTGTAATTCACCACATTATGCGTGAAATTCACAAAAGAGATTTAAAGCTCTTTTTTAGACAAGCTCTACATGGACCTGCGCTGTCTAGAAATAGTGTGCCTGAATAAGAGATTTTGGAACTAGCTGATGCATGATAAACAGGAATAGTGGCTCTGTGACTAAAGCATAAAAGGGCAAAAAACAGGCGCACACTACCATGTACAATGAAAACAAAGAGCCAAACTGCTTCCTTTTTTCCATGCACATAATACACCGTTATCTGAAAAAACCATTATATTGTCCACTCAATAGCATAATCAACTATGAAGTATCTTCTCGGTGAAAAATTAAAAATACAATTATCTTAACCATTGTAGGGCCATCATTGAAATAATCAGAGTCAAGTCCACGGCAAACGCATGGTCACACATTATGCAATGCAAAGGGGAGCTCATTGTCTGAACAAGGTGGCAGGCAGATACGATGCTTTAATAATGTTGTCGACACAAAAAGTTCAGTGGATCGTGTGCTTGAATCGAAAAAAGAAGAGACATCCCAGGGCGACCAGACTTTCTTAACGTATTCTCTTTTCTTTCCTTAACATACGTTGAACCACACTCCCCTTAATAGTTTAGGGCTACAGGTTATCGCGGACAATAAGGAATTCTCTTTAGGTGCTTCCAAATTCCGTCAATAAGATATAAAAATTTCAGAATATTTTACTCCTCTTCCTGGATGATATACTTAGGTAGCAATAAAATCAGGTTGATAAATGTTAGGTGCAATTTGAACCAGAAAGACTGTTTCTAGCAGTATGTGTTTCGGCCGCCCGGTGGACGTTAGAACGCTTTGTATTAAGGTAACATACACTCCCTGAAGAGGGAAATCACTACGGTTAAATTAGTTGCACAGGGTAACCGTTGCATACCGTCCCCTCGACGCTCTGTTCATGGCTGTTTTTTTTTTTTTTTTTTTTTTTTTGGGGGGGGGGGGGGGTTAAGAACCAAAAGCATCTTGTAATTCAACCTAAAGGGGAACACATGTCAGGTAAGTTGTCGGTAACTTAATTTAACGTTGTGAATAAAAACAATATTCAGAAAATAAATTCACTGCGGAATGAGAACAGATGTTTTAATGGCATCAGTGCTAGGCGGTAGGATAGTTAGAGAGTATACCGCTAAGCTGTCTAAGGAGACGAAAGCTTTGATTAAGAAACGCCTGAGTATGAAACCTTCCAATCCAACAGACCAGATTGAATTGTCCGAAATATCAAAGTTAATCAATAAGCGCAAGGTGGCCGACATAAGGAAGTATAACATGGAGAAAATTGAGCATGCTGTAAAGAACGGGGGAAGCCTTAAAGCGGTAAAGAAGAAATTGGGCATAGGCAAAAACCAGATGTATGCGATAAAGGACAAGGAGGGCAACGTCATCACGAATATGGACAAGATAGTCAATGTGGCCGAGGAGTTCTATACAGATCTCTACAGTAGCAAAAGTAGTCAGGACCGTAAGAAGATTGGCGGTAGGGAAAACCAGTTAGACGTTCCACCAGTTACGAAGGACGAGGTCAAGAAAGCATTAGAAACTATGAAAAGGGGAAATCAGCTGGAGAGGATCAGATAACTACAGATTTGCTGAGGAAGGGGGGAATGTCGTGTTAGAAAAGCTAGCCACCCTGTATACGCAGTGTCTGATGTCATCGACGGTACTGGAACCATGGAAGAATGCAAACATTATCCTCATTCATAAGAAAGGGGACTCTAAGGACCTTACAGGCTAAGGAATTACAGACCAATCAGGTTACTGTCTGTTACGTATAAGGTATTTACTAAGGTAATCGCTAATAGAATCAGGACAACCTCAGACTTCAATCAAGCAAAGGATCAAGCAGGTTTTCGGAAACGGTACTCTACTATCGATCATATCCATACCATCAATGAGATGATAGAAAAATGCTCGAAATATAACCAGCCCTTGTACATAGCATTCATTGATTACGAAAAAGCATTTGACTCAGTTGAAACCTCGGAGGTGATGCAGGCATTGCGAAATCAGGGGTAGACGAGCCGTACGTGAAAGTGCTGGAAGACATATATAGTGGCTGCACAGCAACCATAGTTCTGCATAAAGAAAGTTACAAAATTCCCATAAAGAAAGGTGTTAGGCAAAGAGACACAATCTCCCCAGTACTATTCACAGCTTGCTTAGAAGTATTCAGAGACTACGAATGGGAGCAGTTAGGAATAAGGGTAGATGGAGAATACCTCAGTAATCTGCGATTTGCTGATGACATTGCCTTGCTAAGCAACTCGGGGGATGAACTGCAAATAATGATTGGTGACCTAGACAGGAAAAGTAGAAATGTAGGCTTGAAAATCAATATGCAGAAGACTAAGGTAGTGTTCAACAGCCTCGCGGAAAGGAACAGCAGTTTACATTAGGTAGCGAAGTACTGGAAGTAGTAGGCGAATATGTCTACTTAGGACAGGTAGTAACCGCAGATCCGGACCATGAAAAGGAAATAACAAGAATAATAAGATTAAGATGAAGCGCATTTGGAAAACACTCACAGATTATGACTAGCAGCTTATCGGTATCGCTAAAGAGGAAAGTATATAACAGTTGCATCTTACCTGTACTCACCTATGGTGCTGAAACGTGGTTAGCTAAAGAGGGAAGTATATAACAGTTGCATCTTACCTGTATTCACCTATGCTGCTGAAACGTGGAGGCTATCCAAGAGAGTTCTACTTAAGTTGAGGACAACTCAGAGGGCTATGGAACGAAAAATGGTAGGGGTAAAATTAGCAGATAGGAAGAGTGCAGAGTGGGTCAGATAAATAACTCATGTTACCGACATTCTAGTGGAAATTTAGAAGAAGAAATGGGCATGGGCAGGACATGTAGTGCGAAGAGAGGATAACTGATGGTCGCTTTGGGTAACAAACTGGATTCCAAGGGAAGGAAAGCGTAGCAGGGGGCGGCAGAAAGTTAGGTGGGCGGATGAGGTTAAGAAGTTCGCAGGGGTCAAGTGGATGCAGCTAGCACAGAACCGGGTTAAGTGGAGGAATATGGGAGAGGCCTTCGCCCTGCAGTGGGTATAGTCAGGCTGATGATGAATGATGAATGAATGATGGGTGCTGAGTTAAATAGTGTTTATTCATTTCGCCACAGAAGCTTTTTATTTATTTTGTGCTTTTGACACATCGATTTCCGTCAAAACAAAATCAACAAATATCACACAGAAACCGCTATTTCCGTACGCTATTTACATTTGACATATTGTGATCAGGCAGCATAGAACGGGATTCATCACACTAAAATTCACGTATAAACAACAAAGGCTCTAGTCTTGAGAGCCACTCGGGAGGTTCCGCAGTAGAATTATAAATTGCCAAAAACCTGTCCACGCTTTCCCGAAAATAAAGTCGAGCAGTCTATGCGTCTTCATCACAATGGTAACCAAACATTCTTGATCTCCATACGCCGCAGACACGACGAAAACAGTGGCCTTTAAATGTGCTCCTATTGTTTTGACAATATTTTCACTATTTTTTGCCAGGTTACGCTGCTCAGAGGATCCTACCATTGAGAGAACGGAATCGAGTGCTCCTACTGAAATGGTTTGGCAATACACGACCAGGCTAGTAAAAGCCAGCCAGGTTGTTATAAATTCTCATGTTTGTACACAAACGCTTAAACTTAATCGCCAAAGAATGTAGCAGATGTTTTGTAAGAGCAACATTCTAAGCTTTAAATGGGAATGCAGATTATTTAAGCCCAAAGGACGAGAATATAATAGTCATTTGTACGGAGGTTGTGGCTTCTCTTTAACTCTTGACGAATGCAAAAACAGAGAATGGCAATACGCGACCAGACTAGTAAAAGCCAACTAGTTTGGAGTTTGAGGCTTCTCTTTAACTCTTGACGAATGCAAAAAACAGAGAATGGCAATACGCGACCAGGCTAGTAAAAGCCAACTAGTTTGTTATAAATTCTCATGTTCGTGCCAAAACGCTTAAACTTATTCGCCAAAGAATATTGTAGCAGGTGTTTTGTAAGAGCAACATTCTAAGCTTTAAATGGGAATGCACATTATTTAAGCCCAAAGGACGATAATATAATAGTCATTTGTATGGAGGTTGAGGCTTTTCTAACTCTTGACGAATGCAAAAAACAGCGAACGGGCCACACCATATTCTAGCTAGTTGGAACGACCTATGCGCTAGTAAAAGAAGGCTGTAAAGAGACCCCGCCCCCTTTCCCTCCCCACCACAATATATCTTAGCATTTCCGCCTTTTCCTCTAGAATATAAGAAATGGAATCACCAGAGTCGTGGCTGCGTTCAAATATATGTTTGAAATATTTGCGGATGGTTTAGGTTGTGCTGCTCATTACATATCATTCTATGCTAGCAGAGCTCTAACAAGTTTCACATTTTTATCTGCGCTTTTCATAGTTTTTTTTTATTGTAGCGGCTTACTTTGTATTCTGCTAAAGTTGGGCAGAGTAACAAAGAAAGGCCTGCGTTAACCATAATGTGGGAAATTTTACGAACGTGCCTGAATGACCTTGTAGTAACGTGTAGGGTTCTGACTGAGTTACAAGGGTCCCGTTAGATTCGCTTTCAGTCTCAGACAAATTGGCATCTAAGGTGAAGTTGGCAAATCGTTCGTAAATTGGAAAGTCAGTCTAGAAACACGGTCTCCTTATGTTACACACACCGCTCACACTTAAGTTCTCAGCCATGTCATTGTCGACTATTGCCTGCTCAGAGCGTTCTCTTCAGGAGCCAGCCAGCCAGACAGGCAAAGGCTTTACGCGGTGCAGAAGCAGTTGTGCCAAAACACTAAACGTTACCTGAAACTCCTTCATGCGCAAAGAAGAGGGTCATTTTTTTTTTTTACCGGATGCTTTGCTCTGATCGTTTTCCGAGTAGCATCGTTTTCTTTGCTGAATCTTGAAAAATTATTCGTTTAACGATGTTATTGTTTAACTCTAGATGTTTGGACCTTAGTTTGCGGTGCCATGCAATGCGATGAGATGGGTATATGCATTAGTAAATGCCACTCCGACCCACAGACGGCGCAACATTGTAGCATAACAGCGAGGGAGGCCGAATGATATCTGCGGTTGAAGTAACTGCTGAAAGGGATGCGAGCGTGATGCCCCGCCTCCAGGCGTAGACCATGCTTGTCTTGTTAAGTTTCGGGCGAGCAGTCGAAGGTGCCCTGCAGCGTCGGCTCTTATTAGCGGTATCTGGACAATGTTGGTTGTATCGTGAGCCGATAGAGCAGCACCATCATCTAAGTTGTTGCCAACAATTCCGCTATGACCTGGAAGCCACTAGAATATAATTTTTTAACCTCTGCTATTGCCTGGTGGTCCAGATGTCGTACCCCCGCTTTAAATTTCTCATGGGTACTATGGCTTAGGACAGATTGAATACATTGTAGGGAAGCTTTAAAGTAACAAAAAACAGCGCATGTTCGATGTGTTTGTTCAGAGATATACTTTACAGCACCACAAAATGCGGCCAGTTCTGCTCCAGTAGATGTAGACTTATGCGAAGTTTGATGGTGAATTTCAGCCTGTCTCGCAGCAACGGCGACGTCAAAGGGAAAACTAGTAGGGGTTACCGAGCCATCTGTATAGACGTCAGTACGGTACATATAGTCCTCTGTATCATGAACATTGTCGGTTGCTGAAGGGCATGAGTTGCAATCTTCAATTTCTTCGATATCTCCGGAAGAGCAAGGCGCACTCATAAGAGCCGCAGACACCATAGTGGTGACGGAGTGAACTGTTTTGATATGGATGACAGTGCGTTGCTATGATCTTTGCGAGTGCAGAATGCGGTGTCTGCGGAGGCATCTGCGCAAGGTGATGCTGTGTAACGCTTGAAATATATTGTATGTGCATTCGCACGAGTCTAAGGCAATATATGTCGATAGGGGCTGGTATTTTTTGGAGTTCAATCCTTCCCAATGTTGATGCCCTCTGAGGGAGGCCGAGGCGTGCGAAGGGCGTGAAAGGGGACTGACTTGAGAGCACGCAGATTAGTCTTGCACGTGTTTGAAAGTACGGGGCGTACTGTACCGCAGGAATCCTAACAAAGTGCTCTGTACGACTCGAGCATTGAGTGAACCAACGAGCCTCATAATTTTGCGCCAAGAAATCGAAGTAGCTGAGCGATAGACATTAGCTTTCTTTTCAATGGGGTGTTACACGAGCTCTATGATAGATTGCGGTCAATCAGAATCCATAAAAAAGGAAGAGATTCGTAGTGAGAAATGATATGATCAACAATGAATACCGGACTGGAGTCACGTTTTAGCGTATAAATACTACTAGCGCACACTTTTTCGATCAAACACTGATACTTTGCTTCTGAAGATAAGACGAAGCTATTGTTGCTTCCCGTTGAATTCTGGCACGCACCTAGAGACGCGTCACGGAAGAGGCCCAAATGGAGATCTCATCGGCGTACACTGATATCTGGACGGTGGAAGGAATTTCCTCTGGGAGGGCGATAAGTGTAAGATTAGACAGTAGGGCTGAGCACACTGCCCTGGGGCACGCCACGGTGGGTTTTATGTGCTGGAGTCCGGGCTACCTTCACACAAAATAAAAATGATGTTCTGGTCAGATAGCTCTCTATCCACGCAAACATACGACGACCAATGTCCACAGTGTCCAGCGCATTAAAGATGGCTTAATGGGCCACTTTGTCGCAGGCATCTTTCACATCAAAAAATAATGCCAGCACAAATGTTTCATTTTTTTCATGTTGGTAAACCGTGGGCACGAAGTGAACGACGCTGTGAAAAAGGAGCGATTCCGCAGAAAGCTGGCCATTGTTATGGGGTGTATTTTGTAGTGATCGGAGTACCCTAAAAGGAACGTCACAATCCATATTTGGATCACATTTTCCATGTGACTAGTCAAAGCTATTGACCTGTATGATGTGAGCTCGAGCGGAGAATTCCCTGGTTTTTGTAGGGGCATCAGCCGACTACATGTCCATTGTTAGGGAGCACCATTGAGCCATGAGTGGTTATATTGTTTGAGGAGCTCTGCTCGTGCTTTGTGGCACCTAAGCTCGAGTATTAATGGTGTGACGCCACCGAACTTAGGGCTCGCGGTCACGGCTACCTGACAGTGCTCTTTCGTCTACAAGCACTTTCAGTTCAGTTCAGGCGTTCAGTCACGTCCGACTCTTCGTGACCCTATGGACCATGTCACGCCACGCTTTCCGGTCTCTCACTATCTTCTTAACATCACATAGCTTCAACTGCAATGCCTCGAGGATGCCATCTAACCATCGCATTCGCTGCCTACCCCTTCTCCGGCGACCCTCAACCTTTCCCAACATCAAATCTTTCTCCAGCGACTCCTCTCTTCTCATCAGATGAAAAAGTAGCTGAGCTTTAATTTTAGAATTTGACCCTCCAATGAGCAGTCAGGGTTTATGGTCGACAATATCGACTGATTTGATCTTCTGGCAGTCCAATGAACTCTCAAGAGTCTTCGCCAGCACCACAATTCACACGCGTCCATTCTTCGGCGGTCAGCCTTTTTCACAGTCCAACTCTCGCATCCATACATCACAACTGGAAAGACGATAGCACGAGTTATACGGATTTTGGTTGGCAGACTAATGTTTCTGCTCTTTACTAGGCGGTCAAGGCTGACCATTGCTCTCTTTCCCAGAAGCAGGTGTCTCCTAATTTCATGGCTGCAGTCTCCTTCCGAGGTAATCTTGGAGCCCAAGAAGAGAAAATCTGCCACAGCTTCCATTTCTTGTCCATTGATGCTCCAGGACTTGATAGGGCAAGACGCCATGATCTTCGTCTTTTTAATGTTCAGTTTAAGCCCAAACTTCTCACTCTCTTCTTGTACGCGCATCAGAAGTCTCTTGAGTTCCACTTCACTTTCTGCCATTAAAGTGGTATCATCCGCATATCTAAGGTTGCTGATACGTTTTCCAGCAATCTTCACTCCAGCTGAAGACTCGTCCAGACCGGCCTTCCTCATGATGCACTCTGCATATAGGTTAAATAGGCAGGGCGACAGTATGCAGCCTTGCCTCACCCCTTTCTCAATCGGAAACCAATCAGTAAGACCATGCCCAGTTCTGACTGTGGCCTCTTGCCCTTCATACAGGTTCCTGAGGAGACAGATGAGGTGAATTGGAACTCCCATCTCTTGGAGAGCTTGCCACAATCTGCTGTGATCTACACAGTCAAACGCTTTCGCATAATCAATAAAGCAGAAGTAAATGGATTTTTGGAACTCTCTTGCTTTTTCCATGATCCAGCGAAGGTTGGCAATTTGGTCTCTAGTTCCTCTGCCCTTACGAAATCCAGCTTGCACGTCCGGAAGCTCCCGATCCACATACTGCTGCAGCCTACCTTGCAGGATTTTTAACATCACCTTGCTAGCATGCGAAATAAGCGCGATCGTGCGGTAGTTGGAACAATCTTTGGCGCTGCCTTTCTTTGGAATGGGGATGTAAGCTGACCTCCTCGAATCCTGTGGCCACTGCAGGGTTGTCCAAATCTTCTGACATAATGTATGCAGTGTGTTAACAGCGTCGTGGTTGAGGTTTTGAAGCAACTCAGCTGGAATACCATCAATTGCGCTAGCTTTGTTCTTAGCAAGGCTGGCTAAGGCCCATTCAACTTCACTCTTCAGGATGCCCGGCTCGAGATCAGTAATCACAACCGTCTTATGTTGGGTTTGCACATCCGGGTCCTTCTTGTACAGTTCTTCTGTGTATTCCTGCCACCTCTTCTTTATCTCTGAGGCTTCAGTGAGGTCCTTGCCTCGTTTGTCCTTTATCACGCCCAGCTTAGCACAGAAGCTTCCTTTGATATCTTTGATTGTCTTATACAGAGCTCTTGTGTTCCTTAATTGGCTGTTGTCCTCAACTGCTTGGCACTGTATGTTCAGGAAGGCATTCTTATCTCTCCTTGCTATTTTCTGAAAATCCGCATTGAGAACCTTGTATCTTTCTCTTTCCCCCATACCTTTTGCTATCCTCCTTTTCTCAGCTATTTGCAAAGCCTCTTCAGATAACCAGTTTGCTTTTTTGCATTTCTTTTGCTTTGGAACTACCTTAGTAGCAACTTCTTGTATTATATCACGAACGTCAGTCCACATCTCTTCGGGCTCTTTGTCTTCTAGATCTAATTCTTGAAATCGATTCCTCACTTCCACAGCATATTCTAATGGAATCTGATCCAGATCATACCTGAAAGGGCTTCTAGTTTTCTGCGTTTTCCTCAATCGAAGCTTAATTTTGGCAACAAGAAGCTGATGATCGGTGCCACAATCGGCCCCAGGCCTTGTTTTTACTGCTTGTATAGCGCTTCTCCATCTCTGCCGGCAAATAATATAATCGATCTGATTCCTGTACAGACCGTCCGGTGAAATCCATGTGTACAGGCGCCTCTTGTGCTGTTGAAAATGAGTATTCGCTATGGTCAGATTGTTTTCTTGACAGAACTCTACTAGCCTCTGTCTAGCTTAATTTGGCTCACCAAGACCGAACTTGCCTGTAATTCCGGATATTTGTTCACTCCCGACCTTAGCATTCCAGTCTCCTATGAGAAAAACGACGTCTGATGATGGGGTGCGTTCTAAAAGGCATTGTAGGTCCGCATAAAATCTCTCAACGTCAGCTTCTTCAGCAGCAGTGGTCGGTGCATATACTTGGATAACTGCTATGTTGAAAGGGTGACCTTGGATCCGAAGTGAAATCATTCGGTAGTTTTTGGGGTTGTACCCTAGCACTGCTTTGCCCATTCTTCTGTTTACTATGAGAGCGACCCCATTCCTTCTCTTGGATTCGTGCCCACAATAAAAGACATAATGGTCGCCGGAGTTAAATTCTCCCATTCCGGTCCACTTGAGCTCGCTGATACAAAAGATATCAATGTTCAATCTGTCCATTTCTCGCTTGACAATATCCAGTTTACCTTGCATCATAGATCTTACATTCCATGTTGCTATATGATATATCTCCTTGCAACATCGGACTTTCCGGTCGCTTCCCGACACATCCACAACTGAGCATCCTTTTGGCTTTAGCCCAGCCGCTTCATTCGTCCTGGAGCTACTAGGAATCGCCCTTTGTCCATCCCCAGTAACATGTGGGACGCCTTCCAACCTGGGGGGCTCATCTTCCGGCGCCATATCGATAATGGTATTGTGACTGGCCATAGGGTTTTCTTGGCAGGAAATACTGGAGTGGGTTGCCATTTCCTTCTCCAGTGAATCACATTTTGTCAGAACTCTCTGCCGGGACCTGTCTATCTTGGGTGGCCCTACACAGCAGAGCTCACGACTTCATCGAGTTTCGCAAGCCCCTCCGCCACGACAAGGCAGTGATCCATGAAGGGGTCAAGCACTTTGCTGCTAGTTTATTCACTGTTACCTTAATTTTCGACTTCAATATCCCACGTTTAGTCATTTGCATGCACTCATAAACTACCATACGAAGCGAAAGAGTACCAAACTATGCGTAAAGCCAGGTCTAATACTGCCTTCTCTCAATTTCCTGATTTAGGTTCCCTGCACACCGCCACGCCATTTGAAACCTCAACAAAATCGGACATATTATGTGCAATTATGACATCACCCAAAACTCCGACAAATTAGTTCCGAGCCAAATAACTTGCCATCTGCCCTATTCAAGGGCATTCTCCTGATTTCAACTCACAATAAAGACGGTGGGTTTCTGGCAAAACGAATGCAAATCTTCTGGTGATAAAGCAGTATGGGCCATTTGCGATATGCATATTTGAATCCTAGATGATACCCTGTCCCCATTTAGGACGTAATGAGCTTTACTTCAACCTTTGTTTCGGGCCTCTACGGAATTTTCAATGCAGCATAACTTTTTTCGTGTCCAATTTCAGGCATGTATATTACAGGGCACTAACCAAGAACGACAACCCTCTCGAGCTCATTTTTTATGTAAATCTTGAGCTGTCTTCGCAGCAACAGTTTGGCAGCTCTGAGCGTTGTAAAATATTCTGCACCAGATACTATGATGTGATATTTCCTGAGGAGGGCAGCTGCAGCAGGCATTAAGGCTGCACACACCTCAATAAATGTTTTTGTTAGCACAGTAAGTATGACCCCAAATGCGAAGTGCACTTATTGCTCAAAGGATGATTGATTTTAAATTACAATAAGCGTTTCCCTTATATAAAAATGTACGCTATGTTAGAGGTTGCAGATTCTTCAAACTGGGTGAAAGGTTAGCGACACATGTTGCTTTCTGCACTTTACCTACAAAATAATGATGTACACTGCGCTTGTATATCTCATCTGCACACGTTGCACTTCAATTTTCTTTAAATATGAGTGCGCAAGAAAATACAGGAAGGACCGTTCTTAGAAAAAAGAGCAGATGAGTGGATAGCATTCAGCAACAAATGTCGTCGAGTGTTCTATTCTTCTCAGAATGTCGCACTTGTTGGTTCCGCGTCACGTCCTGAATGTGTCACGTGTTGACGGAGGTTACGAATCTGCGTAGGTTAGCGGTGACTAAATGTAGTCATGATTCACAGCGAAGTAGACATTTTCCGCTAAGAAACTATAGTTTACCATGCGATTTCGTTTGATGATGACATTTTAGGTAATTCATGTGTAATGCGCATAAACGCGAAAATACCGAAGTGTGTGGGGGGGGGGGGGGCAATTATAATGCGTTACTTAAGATTCTGTCGATAAAATGGAAACCCAAATAAATTATTGAAGTAATAATAACTACATTTACCAATGCTAATTCCCAACGATATACTCTGTTTAAGGTGTACTAACTTCAAGTTTTTTGTTTTTGAATCATTATGCATTGCTGTATGGAGGAAGATCTGCACTACCGTTTTTTATACATACAGTCGACGGAACGCTGGAACAAAGCCTTGTTAAAGGACAAATAAAAATCTTAGGTACACCTAACGCTCTCTTTTAAGGGTGCAAAGCCACAGCATAAATTTATGACCTTTGTTTGCCTGTTCACCTTAATCATGATTGATCTCGCACATGCAGATTCTTGCTCGCCTCATGTTTATTTACCTAATTACCTTATCTTTGTTTCTTTACTATCACATATATATTATTTAGCGTATAGCTTTATGTAAATGGCCACCAACCATACGCAGAAAGCACCGTTTATCAAGTGTCATGAATGACCCTGCCTGACCTAGTAGGGGTAGCATGTCTGAATCAGAATGCAAGGGGCCTAGAAGGCTGGATTGTGATATCACAGTCCGATTAGAAAGAAAAACGCAGACCCGATTTGGCATCTTCTCCAAAATCTGTCATTAATTGTGCTCAGTGGAGGTAGTTGGGCTAGTTGAGGATTTTTAGTAAATGACTGTGACATTGCAAGTAACGTGGAAAAAAACAATGCATATGGCAATAAGGTACCGATGGACGTGCTGTCTCGTCAGTACCTTATTGCCGCTGTTCCTATCAATTCTAGTTCTAACCAGCAACTACCACTTGATAGAGCCATTCTCATCATTATTTGATCACAAAACTTGAGCTGCCTGCGCCGATGCCGTATTTTCTGTAAGGATGCAAAACGTCAGGAAATTTTCTTGGTCGAAGAAAACAAGGTTAAAAAACTAGCTATTTCCAACAGTAATGAAAACAATTTAAAATATCAATTATGTGTAATAGTCAAGATTCATAGCTGCACTTAAGAAGCAAACAGCCTTTATTCGTAACTGTTTTTTGTACATGCATATGATGGTGTACTTTTACATCGTTTAAAAAGACATAAATGATATCTTACGTGGTTCAATGAGGTTGTTGCCATTTCTATTACATCCGCCACTGCAGTATAGGAGAGGAAGGGATCAATGTTCGGTAATATGTATACTAGAGCCGGAATAGGCTTCAGGCAGAGTACAGAAGCTCGTCTTCATTAGTTCCAACTGACACGTTAAAAAGTTTAATGAGCAGCTTTGGAAGTTACAGCAGCAGTGATAAAGTTCTGGTCATGTTTCTGTGCCTCCTTCTCTCGAGCGCGCCATATATCTCGATTCATATGTATTTCGTTTGTAATTTTTTTGTAGTGAAATGTTATGGACAGGTTATTCAGTCAGTTCAGTCGTTCAGTCGTGTCCGACTCTTCGTGACCCTATGGACCATGTCACGCCACGCTTTCCGGTCTCTCACTATCTTCCTAACATCACATAACTTCATCTGCAGTGCCTCGAGGATGCCATCTAACCATCGCGTTCGCTGCCTACCCCTTCTCCGGCGACCCTCAACCTTTCCCAACATGAAATCTTTCTCCAGCGACTCCTCTCTTCTCATCAGATGACCAAAGTAGCTGAGATTTAACTTTAAAAATTGGCCCTCCAATGAGCAGTCAGGGTTTATGGTCGACAATATCGACTGATTTGATCTTCTGGCAGTCCAAGGAACTCTCAAGAGTCTTCGCCAGCACCACAATTCAAACGCGTCAATTCTTCGGCGGTCAGCCTTTTTCACAGTCCAACTCTCGCATCCATACATCACAACTGGAAAGACCATAGCACGAGTTATACGGATCTTGGTTGGCAGACTAATGTCTCTGCTCTTTACTAGGCGGTCAAGGCTAACCATTGCTCTCTTTCCCAGAAGCAGGCGTCTCCTAATTTCATGGCTGCAGTCTCCTTCCGAGGTAATCTTGCAGCCCAAGAACAAAAAATCTGTCACAGCTTCCACTTCTTGTCCATTGATGCTCCAGGAGTTGATAGGGCAAGACGCCATGATCTTTGTCTTTTTAATGTTCAGTTTAAGCCCAAACTTCTCACTGTCTTCTCGTACGCGCATCAGGAGTCTCTTGAGTTCCACTTCACTTTCTGCCATTAAAGTGGTATCATCCGCAAATCTAAGGTTGTTGATACGTTTCCCAGCAATCTTCACTCCAGCTGAAGACTCGTCAGACCGGCCTTCCTTATGATGCACTCTGCATATAGGTTAAATAGGCAGGGCGACAGGATGCAGCCTTGCCTCACTCCTTTCTCGATCCGAAACCAATCAGTAAGACCATGCCCAGTTCTGACTGCGGCCTCTTGCCCTTCATACAGGTTTCTGAGGAGACAGAATTTCCAGACTATAGTTCGCACCCGACGAGTGATCCAAAAGGACAAAAGCTGGCTCAAAATCACACTTTTGTTTAGACAATCCGCACCCTCTTTATATGCGCAGGTATGAATTTCGGTTAAAAGCAGCGTTTTTTTTTTTCATTTTGAGCAAGCAGTGAGCAACGGGTAACTAAGCACTCTATCTTTAAATAGTAAAAACCATGCGCTGTGTTATACCCCACTCATTTACTTCTAGAACCCGTGAAAAGCACTTTTCTCGGAGTTGAACGCTGCCGAAAAGGTTAATCGTCTTTTTCGAGTCATCGAGACCCTTTTGACCATGCCAGCTCTGGCGTTATATAGATACGTTTGCGAGGTGCATCAACGAGATTCTGCCAGATTCAGCGAGATATGCAAGCGAAACGTCACAATAGATTCTAATATGTCAACACAATTTCCCTGGTAAGATGGCATAATAGGTTCTGACGACGAAGCCGAAAGACGGAAGTAATGTAATTATTACGATTACACAAACGCACAAGGCAGAGGAAGAAGTGACCTGGTAGACCCAAGAGGAACAAAAAAGGAGAAAAGGCCTCGCCATTAAGGTTTTAGGCGAAGCTAGGTGCAATCCTGTAATTTTTATTTAGCACGGTATTACCACGTCGGAGGAGCCCATTTGGGACAAGCTTACCTTTTTTATGGTCACCTGTAAGCGTCTCCGGCTCTGAAAAAATATATAAAAAATTAAAATGTTGTATTGTCCGCACACATTGACAGTATCCATTACGTAAAATTTAAGATTTTATACATGTATAATCCACAGGCTGTAGTCCGGAAATTCCGCCATAGCTTTTTCTTTTAGTCGGTCAAGTCGGAATAAGGTCTCCTCTCATTCTTCTGTTTTCCTTGCCGTGGTTCGTTGAACTCGTATTATGTATAGGTTAAAATTTGCTTGATATATTCCAGTCAGTTCTCTTGTACCGTTTCAGGATTATCGCATTTCACCTTGCGTCAAACATGGGACCAAATGTAAAGGCTACATTTTTTTATGCTGTTTGTCGGTTGCTATCCACGCTTACTCTTGCTTGTGCTCTTTTTTTCGTGTGAAACCTATTTTGCAGTTCAAAGTTTACAAATTCAACTCCAGATTAGCCACGCGAGTCTAGGCCGTCCAAGAACGTTTGCTGATATCGGGCAGTCAGGCTGCAGGTTATGAAGTCGGCACGAAAAACTCCGCTGGTGACATATTGTACAGGTGGAAAATTACTTGAAGGGTTTTAACTTGAAGTTAAGGGCCTGACAAACTCTCATCTGATCGGGATGGCGCATGACGAAAGTGAAAGGCACCGACCAAAATAATGACGACGGAAAGCGTTTCGGCTTTGTAATGGGTAGCGTGTTCACAAAGAAGCCTTGTAGATTGTGAACAAGGCTCCCGTGTGAGAGCCGAAACATTTTTTCATCGTCATTCTCTTGGTCGATGTGTTCCACTTTTGTCACGACGTATTTGTCTAGCTCTACCTAATAGCCACACAAAATGAACCTTTGGAACCACAGAGCAGAAGACAAAGATCATTCAAATCATTGAATGAGACTGAAAAATCATCCAATATGTCACTGTAAGGCTGTTCTCCTTTCTGCAGTAACACTATGACACAAAAAGGAGTATATGAGATACCAGTGAATTTTTCAAATTGTCGAAGGAATTAACTGCTTTGTTCACACTCCTAGTAAAGACATTATGGCTTCATCCGCTGCTAGAATCGCTGCTAGAATCGAATGAGCCTTTCTAGGCTGATGCAACGGCCATAAATAGGTAGGCTAGGCAAGCTAGGCTCATGCAACGAAATCCCGAGCGCGAGAGTTGTGCGCGACATCTGTGCGTGAGATTTGTCATACTCCGCGAGGTGTGTTTTTTAGCGTGCCTGCAGTCTGCAAACTCACACTTGAACGCGCGCCAAGCAGCGCCACGCGACAGCAGCGAAGGCCTACCGTCGCAGCTACTCTTGTCGGAGAAAGTGCGAAAGATACTGCGCCTTTGCTTTACTGTAAACCAATTATATTGGTACAGTACGTCTACGGAAAGGTTTCTGGCCCTTGGGGTTCACAACACGCTCTCGGAGCTGTGCGAGGCGCACCTTGCCTCACAGCTGGGACGATGCATTCGCACAAACGCGGAAAGGGTAATCGTATATAGATTACACATGTGCGAGCAACTTCCAGACAGGAACGCGAAAACACATTTACCTACACACATTAGTACAGCTCTATTCCTCAAACCCTTACCCAAACATATGCATATCGCGCCCCAAGAAGGCCGACAAATGGCGAGGGCTGGCTCCCTACATGCCAAGTACGGCCGAAACACCAATGCAGCGTACGTAGATGCGCCGAAATATCGGCAAACCCAGAGACAAGCTTTCGCACTGGTGGCAGTGAATGGGAATGGTTCTTCGTTGGCGGCCACATCGATGGTAACCGACCTCCTCCGAGGCGGCAGAGAAAGCGGCCATCGCCTTAGCTATAAAAAACGCTTCCGCTGGTATTATATTCAGTAAGAAGAACAGAAAGCTGGACGAGTTGGGCCATCCTTCTTCAGTTTAAAGTCAGCGCTCGTATTGTTGTGCGTGTTAACGTCCTGTTTTTTTTCGCGCTGTTAAATAATGGATTATATATATTTAGTGATTCTAAAACAGCCATTTGCAATTTCGCAAGGGGCCGCACCAAACCTACCTCTCTCCGCATCCTCCAAAACAACCCTGCTCCAATTAGAGAAATAGAACTAATCTGCGTCCAGGCCCATTAGCCTAATCTGGAGAAGTAGGCGGCTCACACGCAAACCCCAGGTTTCTTCAACCGGACAGTGATCGCGCTCTCCGACCCGATTTTTTGGAAGGACGGGTCAATTTCTTTTCATGTTGTCGCCCATCACTTCCGATTGGAAGGGTGCACATATCCCCCTCCCCACAACTTAACGAAAGCACAGAAAGGTACCTGTCGCCGACTACAAGCACGCTCCCTCCAAAATTTTGGCGGTGCTGCCCTCATGAACCCAGGCCAGTACAACCCAAACAGCAATATATGCGGCGACCCCATTCCCTGGAACTGCGAAACTGATCCGCCTACGGTGGAATTATTACAGCTCCTTTCTCCCGAGCGGCGGGAAGCTGTGCTGGTCAGATCCGACCCGAAGATCCAACTTCGGGCCATCAAGCAAGCTAATGAGGTCGCCGCCAGCCATGGACTAGCGGCCATCTAGTACGTCTCTCCTGATACCTGCTTGAGCGAC